>NC_092508.1:32592929-33257158 GCF_047511675.1 Marmota flaviventris | reverse complement strand
GAGGAAGTTGTTTCCAGTTCCCAAATCTGTAAAATCCTGTCATTTAAAAAGTGCTCCCTATATGCCAGGCAATGTTCATAATTATATGCATATGTGATGTACATATACAATATAGCAATATGCTTATGTTTGTTGCTAATATACATAACTGCTAATCCCTACCATGGCCTGCCAACGGCAGTGCTGGAAAGGGTAACACCATCCTACAGATGAAGAAACAGAGGCCTTCCTCCCAGGCTCACAAAGAGGCATTTCTTGACTGGAAATGGGTCAAATCTGCATCCAAACCTTGTTTTCTCTCCATTAATCATGTTGTGTCCCTGTCTGATTTCGCAGGGCGGTGTTGAGAAGTCAATGAAATTATTGAACTGCATCTGCCATGGTGTTTAACCTTCAGGTGCTCAATAAATTAGGGTTTTGGGTTTGTTTTTTGTTTTGTTTTGTTTTTTTTTTTTCAGTGCTAGGGATGAGCCCAGGGCCTCATACATTGCTAGGCAAGTGCTGTACCACTGAGCCACAGCCCAGCTCCTGCATTCTGTTTTGTTTTGTTTTTTTGCAGTGTAGAAGTTCAGCTGCCTAATGACTCACCATGGTGCAGACCCAATGACAGGTGTGAGAACTGATGCTGCCTCTTTCTTTATATTTAGCTCCTTCAAAAGCATGGCCTCCTTCTAAATGTCAGGTGTGTCTCCCAACAACAGAACTGACTTTGTTTCTGCTTGCTTAGGCCTAAATTTTGCCTGAATTCCCACATTCTAAGAGTGGGTGCTCAGTGTTCAAACGTCTACCTGAGTCAGTCTGAGTGCCTGGTAAGGCTGTCCCTGTCAAATGGTCTGTCCATTCTGCTCCTCACACCTGAACTGCTGTGAGATGTTTGCCCATTCAAGAAACCTCTTGAATGATTTTTAATGCCCTAGGAGAATCCTTGTGAACTACCTACCACATAATGAATATCCAGTAAGGGCCACCAAATCACAACAGCATTTGTGTTATCTTCATTCATTTTACCCAAAGATTGAAGATGGCATGGTAGAAAGAGACAGAGTTTTCTCCAAACCAAACTTCTAGCACTTCTAGTATTTTATACATGTCCCCTAAATGGCACATAATAGGTAGTCAGTAGATATTTGTGAAATGAAATCAATGACTAGGAATTATAAAACTTGGGTTCAAATTCCAGTGGCACCCTCTAGGGCTCTAATTTATTCTTATTCTGTCTGCTTTCCCAAGAAAAAAACATATAGTTATTATTGACCTTATTACTGGGCAATAGTACTATAATTTATTGAGTATTAACAATGAGAAGCATCATTTTACATTGATTCACAACCACCCTATCAAATCAGGGTGCTGTTATCCTCCATACTTTACAAAAGAGTGCTGAAGCTTTGACAGGTATATGTCTTACTTAGGTCACCTGACCAGTAAGGGGTAACCCAGTATTTACAGACACATTGAACCCCAAGATGGTGCTCTTAGCTGTGTTCACATTACCTTAACTGTCAAATGGCAACGGTAATGATTTGGTGATTAGGACAATGTCCTACACAGGAGCCCAGCCTATGTCACTTTTCCAAGTCCATTTCCAGATGATTATCCTAGTCTTGATGTTCGAATCTGTGAGCTTGGCGACGGGTTTCTGGAATGTAATGTGACTGCCGTCCCTACCCTGGGACTCTGGCAGCCCTCCCTTGCTACAGCTAATGAAGCCACCAGCGATCACCGAATCTATGAACCGAGATTGGGCTCATTACTGTTTCGCTTCTGGAGCGCTGCCGAAAGCTCCCGGGGAGTTCCTATTAACATCTTTATTAACCCGTCCCCCACATCAGTCAGTGAAATTCATTTAGATACACAGCCCACTTTGATCTTCATTAATAGTTTCTTCTAGTTTCTACATTTATTTTTAGTTTTCTCATCTTTAATTTATTTAGTGGCAATTATTAGTTTTTATGGAGGGGGAGTAGATGATCTTAAAGTAATTAAGATTAGGAAAAATTGGGAGTGAAAACAGGTAAAACACATGTCTTTCTAAGAGAAAAGAAACATGCAATTTTTATGTTGTGTGCAATACATAGAATATATAAATTATATATATATATATATATATATATAAAATTTGACAATTAAAATAAATAAATAAATGCATTAGATGTTTAAAAAAATTAAAACAAAGCAAAACCTGTCTATATTCTTGTATAGTTTCAGAAGAAAAGGGTTTTCAAAGTGCCAAATGTCATGGAACTGACTCAAACCAGGGGCTCCTTCCTTAACTTTAGTGCCAATGCCTTGTGGCATCGTCAATCTCTGTTATACACAGGGCTGGATACACAAGTGGGTTCTCATGAGTTACTTTTACATTTTAAGAGTAAGGTTAACTAAATTTATTGCATTTTTATTTTTTATCCAAGCATCAACTTCTGTCTTTCATTTAGCAAATATTTATTAAGTGCTAGGTGCTGGGACTGGGAGAATAAAAAAGAAATACAGCATGGAATCCTGCCTTCAAGGAATATAATCCAGAGGGAGAAATAAACCAATTACACAAGGTGGAAAGTACATTATAGCATCATGCCCTGGGGACCTAAAGAACGCTGGGGAGAGGCCATCTTTATTTGGGGAGTTTGGAAACGTTGTAAGAGGAAAAAACATGAGCTGAGCTTCTACAATGAGTAGGGAAAGGTGATAGGGGTGAGCAGGAGGAAAAGATGATCCCAGACAAAGGGACCAGACATAGAAGAATAGGAAAGCAGGCTTATGTGGTAATGTAGCAAGCCAGTCAGTTGCTCAGGGCAGCTAGAATGGTGGCATCACTGGAGATGAAGTGGAAGAGTAGTCAAGGACCAGACTGGGAAATGCCTGGTAATCATGCTAAGGATTTGCACATTGACCTGTAAACAAAGAGAAGGACTTGAATGATTTTTAATGAGAAGTGATATGGCAGGATTTAATTTTTAGGAAAAAAAAATCTTGCAAGACTATAGAATCAAATTGGTGGTTAAGCAAGGTGAGGCAATAAGCAATGCTTTAAATTCTAGAAGACAATAGGATGTCTGTACTTGAGCAGTGACTGATTAGATTTGAGTTGTGAAGGAACAAAAACCTGTCTCTATGGATAAGAGAGAGAGAGAGAGAGAGAGAGAGAGAGAAAGCGAGGGCACCATTCACTGGGACAGGAAATAAAAGGGGGAAGGAACAGATTTATGCGGAAGGTAATAAATATAAAGTTTCAACATTTTGAGCCAAATGGAGATATTTAAAAAGCAATTAGAAATACAAGTATGTGATCACAAGAGTCCAGTTTAGGAATGCAGAATTGGAAGTCATTTGCTTAAAGCCCAAGATGTGAATCCTGTTACCCATGAGAGACAATATGGAGAGAGAAGACATTGCCAACCTAGTACTGAAAGGGCCTGGTAGAAGGAAAGGAGTCTTTGGGAGCTGAGAAGACCAGGAGGTAATGATAATAATAACATAGAAAACCACATGATTGTAAGCTTACTGGAGGAAGCCAGGTACCATGTGTGTATATTCTCAGTACTGAGCACAATGACTACACCTGGTGGCCCTTAAATATTTGTAGAGACTATAGGAGAATGAAAAATGCTGTCAAATATGCAACTGTGAAACGATGATAAACCCTGAAAAGTATGATCAAGTTCAAAATCCATTTGTTGGGGGTGGATAACTTTAACCACGGTACTGCTGAGAGGGAGGTGAGTCCTGACTATGCCCACGCCCTTCACCTTCATCCACCAAGAGCAAGGCCCGGCTGCTTCACCTACAGAGACCTTGGGAACAGGCTTCAGAGGATGGTGCATCTTCTCAGACTCACAGAAAGTTTTGATGCAGAGTTAGAAAAGTGGCAAGTTACAAACATGAATCAGAGTGCCAGCCTCAAATGCCAAGGAACCTTGCCCAGGAGAACACTGACTTTTTGAGTCCTGATGATGCTCAAAGAGGAATCTAAAGCCTGGTAAAAGCTCCTGGAGCCAAAGAATAAGGAACCTTCCAAACTAGCTCCTTGAGGAAAAGCAAAGCCAGCAGTTGAGTAGTTGGGAGGTAGGGAACGATAGTGTGTGTGTGTGTGTGTGTGTGTGTGTGTGTGTGTGTGTGTGTGTTTGGGGTGGACAAGAGGCACAGGTAGGAGAAAACGGCTACAGATTTTGGTAGTGCACTTTTAAAGTTACTGCTTGAGATAGCAAAGTAAGGCTAACAACATTATCAACTATCTAAATATATGGTATCTCAAGAATGCATTGTATTCAGGAAATTCCAGAGGTGTAGTTCAGTAGACCACACTATAAGATAACCTTAGAGTGATTGTGGCAAGACTAGAAAATGTTTTACTTTGAGAGGAGACTCCAAATGTCCCAGTGATGTTTTATCAATCAACCAACAAATCTCTATTGACTAAGGTTCCCATATTTGAGTCAGTTGTGAAATGAGTTCTATTAAACATTTATGCGAAATAGAATTTATTTATTTATTTATTTTTATGGTGGCAACAGCTCTGCCTTCAGTGAATTTTCTTCCACTTACTTTGGACATTTAAATATCCCATCTTTAGTTTTCTTTTGCAACTTGCTTTGCTTTTCCTGCCTCAAATTTCAGTTGAACTCAAATGAGAGAACTCTTAAAAGAGAACCGCAGAGGGAGGAGATGGAGGGAAATCTGGTCTAATGATTTACTGTCGTCTATGGAAGAAGAAGGGAAACAAGCTACTCCAGATCTGTTATTTTTGAAGGCTAAATGGTGATGTGTACAATGCCTATCTGTTTGTGGACGGTTCCCTCATCGATTGCTTGCAGCTTAAATACTGGGAAAAATCAATGGAAGAGAGACAAGGTGTTTCGATGTTATTCAACATCTGGTTACCTGCTTAAGAGTGGGAGGGTAGGCCACAATAGGCCTGGGGCTTTGACTTGGCTTCCTAGCAGCTCCTGGCTACATCAGTTGCTGTGAGAATGTAGCTACAAAATAGGAGTGGCAAGAGCCAGCCCTATCATTCTACCCAGAACATGGAATCTCCAGTTCAAAATGTTGTCACTCCTGGGGTCTGGGGGCAACTCTCACAGTCATCCTTTCCTGGTTGAATTTATGAGAGCTGATTTCTGCCTTGTCACACTTCCTCTTTTACATCCTGGAACAACAACATATTAAGGTATGAGTCAGACTCTACTGCAGTTTTTATATACATTGATTAATGGAATTCTCACAACAACCTCACTTGTCACAGATGAGGAAATGAGGCTCAGAGAAACATGTGGAGCCGCTGGTGAGTGCTGGACCCACTCTCTTAGCTAGACCAGCAGTCCTCTGTCTTAGCCTCACTACAGACATCTGGAGACCATTAAAGACATAATAACAGCACAACAACTAACCAATGCCTGGACCTTCCCAGACTAGTTAAATCAGACTCTCTGGGGGGAGTGGAGCCAGGGCTGCCTTTCTTTTAAAAGCTCTGCAGGTGAGGCTAATATGCAGCCCCCTTGAGAGCCACCATGTTAGACCATGCGACCTCTCCAAGACAATGGTAAGAAAAAGAAGAAGAAGAGAGAAGGAACGAGACAAACACCTTTTTAAAAAATCCCCTCTGTATACCAAATGCTTATTCTTTTCTAATCCTTCCAGCAACTGGAAAATTATTCCCATTTCATGGATTTGTAAGCTTTCTCGGTTACTTGACCAGAGAGGTTAGGCAGTTTTTCCCCAAGACCCAGTGCTCCTAAGCAGCAGGGAAGCGATCTGAGCCTGGGTTTGTGTTCAGGTTACTGCACTACACAGCTAAGAAACACACCTCTGGCTCACACTGAGGCCTCAAAAGAAATCAAGCCAGGCCTATAAGAATTGGAGCTTGGAGCAAGTTAGAATTTCAGTAGCAGGAAACAGTTATGGAAGGTTTACCTAGGAGAACAATAAAGCAGAGATACCTGAGAGGAGAGAGAGAAACAAGGTACACCAGACAAGGGAAAGGAGCAGGAGAAACAGTGAGCAAAGTCTTACAGGCACTTATTACCCAGTTCCACAACCCTGTGCAGAAGGAACTGTAATTATACCCCTTCTACAGATGGGAAAACTGAGGCCTAGTTAAGTTAAGCCACACTTTCAAGTCACACAATCAGTAAATGGTATATCGAGGAATGAAAACCCGGGTCAAGGGTCCAAGTGCCTCACCATACAGTTTACACTGCTCATCACTTTTCAAAGAAAGAGGAAGAAAAGGCAGACAGGGTTTATTTTGCTTAATGCTCCAGAGCAGGCACTTTACAGTCATTGTGTAATTGAATTGCTTTAACGTCCTTGAAGGTGACTGTGACCTGCAGCTTGGGTTAAGGAAACCAAGGGTCACCAGGGTTCAAATATTTGCTTCATGTCTTGACAAAACTAAAGCAGCAATCAGTACCCAGATGGATTCAGCTAACTCCCAACATGAACAACACTAAAGCTTGAAATAGTATAAAATTACTAAAGGCTAAAAAACACAGCGCAGAGAGCTCTACGATGGGAAAGACAGAAAATGGGAGAAGACTGACATGGATTTCATTATGCTAATTGGAAATTGGGATATGACTGAATGAGGAAATATTTTAATGTTGTTTGGCCAGGGAAGAACTGTAAATAGACAGTAGAAAGTGGTTTGGAAATAAACATACCAAACAAATACCAGATATTCTTATCTTTATTGGTTATTTTGAACTCAGGCACAATTGTACTGAACAGAGGGTAAATAACCTGTATATACTAATGCTTCCCTTAGTGCCCACCTGAGACTATAAACCACCGGCAGAGTGGTTCACATTTGATTGCATCTGACCTTGAAAATTCAAACCATTTTCTTTGATCACTCCTTTTACTCTACAACTCTTAGCACTATAAATTCAGCTTTTAATTGAACTTGCTTCTGAAAGTACAGCAGGATACTGACATCCTTCGGTATCCACAGGGGATTGGTTCCAGAACCTTATGAGATACCCAAATCTGCAGGAGCTCAAGTATCTTAGTATTTTTCATATAATTTATGCACATTGTCCCATATGCTTTTAATAAAAAAAAGATTACTTATTGTGCATAGTACAATGTGAATAGTTGTTATGATATATTGATCAGGCGATAATGACAAGGAAAAAATGTTTGTACGTGCTCAGTACAATTGCCCCAGTAATTTTTAAAATATTTTCAATTCATGGATGGTTGAATCCTTGGATGGGGAACCTGTAGATAGAAACCTGCAGAGACAGAAGGCCAACAGTAAGCTAGGTGTGGTGCTGCACACTTGTAACCCCAGTGATGTGGGAGGCTGAAGCAGGAAGACTGCAAATTTGAGGGCTTGTAACCTAATGAGGCCCTCAACAATTAGTGAGACACTGTCTCTAAATAAAAAGTTAAAAGGACTGGGGATGTAGTTCATTGATAAAAATACCCCTGAGTTCAATCCCTATTACCAAAATAAGAAATAAAAAATAAAAACTGGGCTGAGGATATAGCTCAGTTGGTAGAGTGCTTGCATTGCATGCACAAGGCCCTGGGCTCAATCCCCAGCACCACAAAAAATAAATAAATAGATACTAAAAAAAAATAAAAGGCCAACCATATATGCTTTTTATTAATATTTTTTGAGAAAATAGGCACAAAAGTATAAAGGGTAAGCCCCTCTAACCACAGTCTCTGTTTAGTGAGTAGTTTTCTACATGTTTCTATGCACATACCAGCTTGAATATGTCAGTATTACCAAAATGATTTTTTTCTTTTGCCAAACTCTGATGAAATTCTTGGTTGTAGTAAACAGCATTGATATATTCCATTTGTATAGAACCAAGAAGAAGAAAAATTTTTTTAAATCAAAATTTCATGCTTTAGAAAAGGGTAAGGCAGAAATATCACTTAAGTGAGAGTCAAAATACTCTTTTCTCAATTTGTATGAGAAATACAGCATCAGCAAGCATCTTCTATGGATCTTTTCGTGGCCCTCACCTAGAGGTGACATTGGATTTCTTGAATGAAAAATGTCCCCTTTCAATGAGGTTTTATTTGGGGTTAGTATCAATACCAAAAGTTATGGGAAAACCCTGTATCCAAATATAAATGTTCTAGAATGTTCCAAATTAAAATTACAATTATTATTATTATTTTTAACACAAATGGCATATAAAATTAGCTTCCCTTCCTTTTTACCACTTTTAAGTCTTTGAAATTTTGCCCTATTGTTCCTTGCATGGATTTTCATGTGTCTATGGCAAAGTTTCTTTTGATTCCTTCATATTCTCCATGCTCTGCACACCATATATGCCAAATAAATGTTTGTTGACTTTACTGAATATTTTGACTCTATTGGTTTGCTAGGGCTGCCATCACAAAGTGCCATAAATGGAGTAGCTTAAGTAACAGAAATTTATTGTCTCACAGTTCTAGAGGTTGGAACCCTGAAACTGAGATGTCCTCAGGTTGGTTCTTTCTGAGGACTATGAGACAGAATCTGTTCCAGGCCTATCTCTTTGGTTTGTAGATGTCTGTCTTCTCTTTGAATTTCTTCACATCATATTCTTTGGTAAATGTCTACCTCTGCATCCAAATTTTTTGTGTGTGTGTGATGTTTTTTGTTTTGCAGTACCGGCTATTGAACCCAGGGTCACTCTACCACTGAGCTGTCTCCACAGTCCCTTTTATTTTATGATTTTGGTCTTTATTATTTATTGTATGTATGTGTGTGGTGGGGTGAGTAATAAGGATTTAACCCAGGGATATTCTACCTCTGAACTACACTCCCCAGTTCAGTTCATTAATTTTATTTCAAGATAGGGTCTTGCTAAGGTGCCCAGGCTGGCTTCCAAATTGTAATCTTCCTGCTTCAGCCTCCCAGTTGGCTGGGATTATAGGTGTGCACCACCCTCCCCAGCTAAATTTTCCCTTTTCATGAAGAAGCCAGTAAAATTGTATTAGGGTCCACCCTAATGACTACATCTTACCTAATTATATCTGCAATAACCCTATTTCCATAAAGGGTCATATTCTGCTGGGCGTTGTGGTGCCTGCCAGTAATCCCCAGTGACTCAGGAGACTGAGGCAGGAGGATCACAAGTTGAAGGACAACCTGGGCAACTTAGCCAGACCCTTGTCTCAAAATAAAAAAACCAAAAGGGCTGGAGTGTAGTTCAGTGCTATGTAGAGCATCCTTAGGTTCTATCCTTGGCATGAAAAAAAAAAAAAGTCATATTCTGAGTGAGATGCTTGCAATTAAGACTTCAAAATAAAAATTCAGAGTGAGAAGAGGCCTTAAGAAGTCATTAGTTAGCTTATCTAATTTTTTTCTTTTTTTTTTTTTTGGTACTGGGAATTGAACCTAGGGGCACGTAACCACTGAGCCACATCCCCAGCCCTTTTTATTTTTTATTTTGAGACAGGGTCTCACTAAGTTGCTTAGGGCTTTGCTAAATTGCTTAGGCTGGCTTTGAACTTGCAATCCTCCTGTGTCAGCCTCCCAAACCGCTGGGATTACAGGCGTGCACCACTGCACCCGGCTGATCCTTGAGTCCTCTTTTACCCAGGCCAAGAAGAGTATTTAGAATTTTAATAATATTTTTGGCAACATATGGGAGGGTTGTTTTTGTTTTTTAATGTTTCTCTCTGTGCTTTCCAGAATGGTTCCCGCTGTCGAAGCCTCAGAGCCTTCAGATTGTCTGGAACAGGTGAGCATCACATTGGGGAAGCTGTTTTTTAGGCAGGAAGAAGAGATATGTCCCTGGACCTTGGTCCACTGAACAACCTCCAATGCCTTGACCTGGGGCCTCTGAGTCCCAGAAAGAAGCTCTGAGAGACCCAGCCCCCTGTGAATGTGTTGGTTTTTCTCTATGAACCATTTTACTTTCAGTGAGTTAGGTCATTAAAATTGTTTTGTGCCCCTCAGTCATGCCCCAGGCCCTGAGAACAGGGAGTGTTGGCTTGCAAGAAAACCTAGTGGGTTTATTATTCTCTGACACAGAGAAACCAAATAACATCATTGAGTGGCCATTGGAGGGGGAACTTGATTCATGGAGGTCATGCTTTCCCAGGCCCTCTCAACGCAGTCTCTGCTCAGACCAGGGCAGACTTTTATTACCAGCTTTCAACAAATCCCTAGTTTCTTTTGCAAAGTAAAACAGATAATAGAGACATTCCGGGAATAGTTAGCTAACTAAGCTGTGCCAGGCAACCTCGGGGCTAAGAAGAACTCAGTGTTTTCGGACAATGACCAATTACAATAACCAGTATTATTTGATCTGAGAGTAATTAGCCGAGCCTCTGTTCTTTTTGCTTCAGTGAGGAGGCAAAAAGGGCAGTGAGCAAAACATCAGAGACAGGGGAAACGAGCTCAAATGTCAAAGAAAAACACACTCACACAGGTGGGGAGAAGTGAAGAGTTTCACAAGCCAAGATCCTAACCGAACGTTTGAACATTGCTCTTGACTGAAAATATGGAATAGTTGAATCTAACCAAATGTCCTTTGACTGTTCCATTCCTACTCTTTGCATGCTTTAAAAAGTCACCACGTAGACTGAATACCAGAGCACAAAGGATAAATAGGTTGGAAACAGAGCTATGGACTACCACAGGACTTTGTATTGGGAGGATGACTTGAAACTCCTCATTATCTCAGGGGAAGCTTCCAGAGAATTGCTGTTTATCATTTCATTCACATTTTCTCTTGCCAGTGTAGTCAGGTTCCCTAACCCCTAGCCAGAAACATTTGGATTTTCACACTGCCCATGGCTTGCTTTCATTCCACTATTGGTTTTCAAAATAAATGGTACCTCCACACCTGTGAGGCATCCTAATGCTGTCTGGAGCTGCAGCCTCCTGCTGTTTGCCCACCAGCCCTTCCTTCTGGGCCAAGCACGACTTGAATCCCTACTCTGACTTTTCTGACTACACAACTCCTACCACCTCTGCCCATCCCCTTGCCCATGGCAGTGTCTTTGCCTCTGCTTAGGCTTTTCTCTGCTCAGATTCTCAAAACAAGGAGTAATGTCTGGAGCTGTGCTAATACAGAAGCCACTAGTCGCACATGGCTATTTAAACTTAAATATTCCAAATTAAATTTAAAGTTCAGTTGCTCAGTTGCACAAGCAGCATTCCAAGGACTCAAGAACCATATGTGTGCAGTAGCTACCATATTGGGCAGAGCAGAAATAGAATATTTCCATCATCAATGAAAGTTCTTTTTTTTTCAGTACTGGAGATTGATCCCAGGAGTTACACTGAGTTACATCCCTACCTCTTTTTATTTTGAGACAGGGTCTAACTTGCTGAAGCTGGCCTTCAACTTGTGATCCTCCTATCTTAGCCTCCTGCCTTAGCCTCCTGGGATTACAGGTGTGCACCATGGCACCTGGCTCCTCAAGGAAAGTTCTTTTGGGCAGTGCTGGCCTAGATTATCACATGAGAAAATTCTTGGTGCTCAAAAGGGCCCTGCAAAGAGCAGTAGCATTAGGTGAGCTATATACTACGTGCTTAGCAGAGTGCTGCTTATATTATTACATTCAATCCTTACAAATGTCATTTTCATGTCAAAGAGGAAGAAACTAAGGATCACAAATGCTAACTAACCTGGCCAAGGTCAACCAGTTAGGTAGCTGGTGGAGTCAGGATTCATCTTGTGTACAGGTCTCTATGGATTGCCAACTGAATCTACAATTCAATTGTTAGTGTGGTTAAATCAAGACCAGCTGACTTTTCATGACTTTTCTACATGATTCCTACAGAGGTGTGGTGGAACTATGCTCAGGCCTGTAAACGGGCACAGGTTCTCGCTAGGGGTTTTATGGTGACCTCTTTAATGTGGACCTAGTAAGACACACTCTTCAGACTGATTAGCAAATTGTAAGACAGCTTCTCTGATGTTGTTTCTTCCTAATGCCAGTGATTGCTTCCTATGGGCATTTACTTTATCATGTCCTAAACTGGAAGCAGTAAGAAAATTACCTACTCCATTCCTTCCCTTTTCCTTTCTATGGTTTCTGGGGGGGAGCAAAAAACCCAGTTAAGCTCAAGGTAACCAGGCTCATCCTGTGCTGCAAAGATCAATGGCAGCAACGGGGGTGGAGATTTTCATACTTAGAGCCAGGTTGTGCTAAGAAATTAAAACCACTGTCTCATTCTTCTGAGAACAACTAGATTTAACATATGTTGAATGATGGGATCATAGACAGTGTTTGACATAATCACAAAGACTGGGCTCAGCACCCTGAATGGAGAGTATACCTGCCAGACCTCCTCAGTCCTCCTCCTTCAGGCTCCTTTTAGTCCTAACTGACCTGGAAATCTGCAAGGACTGGGGATTTCCAAATTTCTTCTTCATCTTGTCTATGAAGAATTTATTCCTGAGTTGGAGGATAGTAATCTGTTTGCAGAAACAGTCTTATGTCATGGAAATCAGGGACCTGAAAAATTCTTATGCAAGCCTAGTGCAAAAATTAAGCAAATTACAAATGTGCACCAAGACCTCTAGCATCCCAGCACCATGGAATGCAGAGGGAAGAAGTCTCTGCTTTCTTGCTTTTGCTCTAAGTTGGTATGTGAATTTGATGTTAAGTAAGCTGCTCTGTTTTTTGCTTGATTGTTTCATGACCATGCAATTTAATTTTGAATTCAAACATCAGTCCTGTGGTTAATTGTCTTCCAGGATCTGCATAGTTTTCCTTCTTGTGGCTTTCTACTTGTAAACCTATTTGTGGCTTGTAGAGATGGATGTACTTAAATGATAGGCACTAGATTAGCAAAAACTTTAAAGCATTGTAAGTAAACAGGCAACAGGAACGACGTCCCCTGCAAGGAAATTGTCATACCTACTTGGCTAATGGCTCCCAGCAGTCCCCTACCTTACCACTCTCCCCAGGTTCATTTCAGGCGCCTCTCCCTCTCTTTTTACCAAGCCAGTAACTAAGCCTTGATTCCCTTTAAACTCACTCTTCTCCCTTCCACTCCAGGCTCTGTATGAGCACCAGAAATTTCTGCAGCAATGTCTTCCCCTTGCCTGTCCCCAGTTCTTCAGCTCTCAGCTCAAATGTCACTTCCTCAAGAAAGTCTTCCCTGGGGCTGGAGTCGTGGCTCAGCAGTAGAGTGCTTGCCTTGCACATGCAAGGCTCTGGGTTTGATCCCCAGCACAACATAAAAAAATAAATAAAATAAAGGTATTGTGTCCAACTACAACTAAAAAATTAAAAAAAAAAAAAAAAAGAAAGTTTCCCTTAATGCCTTCTCCCATTCTGGGCCAGGTATCAGGGCTGTCTTGATTTGGGTGGCTATAATAAAATACCTGCGATTATGTAATGTATAATCAACAGAAATTTATTGCTCACAGTTCAGGAAGCTGGGAAGACTAAGATCAAGGCCACAGTAGATTTGGTGACCGGTGAGAACTCTGTGCTCAAAGATGGTGTCTGTTTGGTGTGTCCTCATATGGTAGAAGGGGCAGTCTCCTTTATAAAGGCACTAATTCCATTATGAGGCTCTATCTTCATAATCTAATTACCTCCCAAGGGCCCCATCTTCTAGTACCATCATCTTGGTGATTAGATTTCAACCTAAGAATTTCAGGAAGAACAGAAGCATTCAGACTAGAGCAGGAGCCTTTTCTTCAAAGTGGTCCCTATGCATTTTTGTGATAATTTGGTGAACTTCTGGCTTACTAGACCAAGATGCCAGAAGACAGTCTTGCCCCATACCCCCCAGAGCCAACCACTCACTAGCACATAATAATTGTTTGATAAATTATTTTATTCATCTCCAAATATACAGTTCAACATAAAGTCAAGCTGAAAACTCATCCTTCATGTGATTTGGGTGCTTAATTATCTCTCTTGTTCTGCTCTATCTCAGGAAGAATGAAGAGGACTTCCCAGCTAAAAACCCTGGGGCTCAGCTTCAGAAACACTATAAATAATTGAATTTTCCACTGGAGCTTCACCTTCAGGAATCCCCTCTCTCCCTCCAGGGTTCCTTGCTTGATGCTTTTGGCGTCCAGACCTAGAAAGCATTGTCAATTGGGCTTTTCCGCTTGGTTGAGGCTGCTGTGTCTATCCAAGAAGAATCCTTAATTATATATTTCTGTTTCTATAATTACAAAACTGTGTCCTTTATGTGTACATGGTGCCCAGAGACAAGGTAGAGGGCAGGCAAGCTGAAGGATAGAACTTTGAGATTTTTTTTCCCCCTTAATCTTAGTAATAGGACAGATAAGAGTTTCAGGACGAAGGTTATTACTCCAACAATTGTGGTAATCCCAGGAAAGTTCTTTTTGAAACATTATTCTATATCTAACCTTTTCTATACTTTTAGCCATTTCCTTTTCTATACATTTCACACACACACACACACCCCCTCCCCCCTCCTCCCCCAACCTTTATTTTCCAGGATGAAGGCCTTGGAGAAACTCTATTTCTCTCTCCCACTTTTCCAGGCTGGGCAGGGTTCCTGAAGCTGAAGACTTGGCCTCCCAAATGTTGAAGGGCTTTCCTAGAGACCGGGTCTCCACCCAGGAAGCACTGGGCCATGATTATTTCAGTGCTCTGCCCTCCCAGCTGTACCAGCTTCCTGATGGTGAGTGAGGAGTGTGTGCATGCGCATGGGTGTTAAGTTTCCATGTCTTCAGTGTTCAACCTGGAGAATCATAAAATGAAGATAATAATTAATTTGCCTGCAGGAATGCAAGATGGGACCAAATCTTGCCTGAGTTTTGCATGAGATTCTCTAAAACCCTGAAGCACTGGTAGAGAGGTGACAAGGATCCAACATTTCAAACACACAACTTATACTTAGAAATTGGATGAGATGAAAGTTCCCTCTGAGTTGTTTGCTTTAGCTAGCATCTGCCAGGAGAAGCAAAACCAAAATTTCTAACAAGCCCCTTCTCTCTTTCCATAGAGAGTAAGATGATAGGTGACATGGATATGTCAGAGAGCAGAGCTGGGCCTTTCTTGATTGGTAACATGATGCTGCAGAAGGAAGTGTGGAGGTGGGGCGCTGTGGGGAGGGAAGCACCCTCCCAGGCCAGCTGCCCGCTGGAGAGGCAAGTTACCCTGAAATCAGCCTTTGCTGCCTGGGCCTGAAGTCATCCTCCAAATCTGAAATCTGCTGAGGGGTCATGTGGTTGGAGCTGTCCTCTTGTTCCTCAGAATGTGGCCAGGAAGGGCTATAAGGAGGATGTGGGCACTGTGGTCAAGGTCTGGGCTGTTTGAGGGGACTGTCCTTAGGTGGGGTTTCTTTGAAAATATCCACCATTCAACTGAAAACAGTTTTTAGGAGTCCTGAGGCAGAGAAAAGGAAGCTAAGCAGGAGGGTCTAGGGGTTCAGACTGTGAAGAGAGGACTGAGATGGGAGGAGGGGGCAGGGAGAATGAGGTTCACTGGGGTGCAGTGGGGTGAGGAGTTATTGCCCGGGAGGTGTAGACACAGTCTGGTCCAAGTGGCCAGGGTTTTCAAATGCAGTTCCACTGTATCTGTGTCATTGTCCTGCAGTAGTTCAAAACTCTTAGTTTGGGACTTGTTGAGGAATTTTATTATTAAAGTGAGTCATTTAAGATCTCCAAAAATAACTGTAATCATACAACTGGGGTTAATGTCTTACTTACCCTTGTAGGAAGAATCAGTCATTCGAATTTATTAAGTTGACATAAGTGTCAAGAACATATGAAGTGCTATAAAAAGTTGAAGAAAACAAGAGACTTGTCCTTGGCCTCAAGGAGTGGGAGGAAAAGAGGGTGAGGAAGAGGAAACAGGGCACCCTCGTACACATATTAGCACAAATCATATCTAAACAGCTAAAATCTGTGCGTAATCAACTGCAGATGTTCAGGACTGCGTGTGCTAACGGCAGTTCTTTGGAGAAACTAGAATAATTCAAGTGAGATGGATTAGGCTGGAGGTGAATCTGAAGTGGAATTCGAAAGGAGGGGAGGGACAGGGTTTGGCATGTGGGTGGAATGAAAGATGTGGCAGGCCGACCTACAATTCTCACTTCCTTCCTGGCATCTCTGCCCCACTTCAGCCCCACCTTGTCCTCTCCCATCCCAATCCCCTCTTCCCAACCTCAGCCCCTAGCTCTTTCCTTCTTAGCTTTCTTCTTTGGGGTTTGGGATTTCTAACTCCATCACATCGTGCAAGTGTCCATGCTTGGGTGTACACACACCCTTCTCCCCACTTAAAAGAAACCTCCCCCATCAGCCCTCTCCAGGGTCTATTATTCTGAGAACTGCTGGGGGATCTTCAAAGTTTTCTGGGCACCAGCTTTTGCTTGATGAAGGGTAATTAGGAAGAAACAATCACTGTCCAATTGATGTGTTGTTGGAAACTTGAGTTTTGATTCATCCTGGCAAAGCCACCAACAGAGGGGCCCTGGTACATGTATGTCTAGAGGGGTGTGTGTGTGTGTCTGTCTGTGCGCAAGGGTGAGAGAGACAGAACAATCTGTATTCCTTCTCTGTTCACCCAGCCACAGAGCCCAAATCTACTTTGACACTTTTAGAAAAATGAAAAGATGGAATCTTGCAGGAGCCTGCCTGTGCTGGGGGGAGATGAGGGGTGCTCGCAGCAGGAGGGAAGTTGACTTTTCTTTATACATATAGGGGTTTTTCCATGCAGAGTTTAAATTATGCCTGATAAAAGGAGTTTCGTGGATGTTTCAGTTCTTTCAAATTCTCCTGGCTTCCTCCCAATTAAATGAGGTTTGTCAAAGCCACAGGGCTCTGCTGCTGCTGCCTCAGCGGACAAGCACTTCCTGCAGCGACATCTCGAATCCCTGAGGGAGAAGATGAAAGGGCCAGCGCCAAGAGACAGGGGAGGGGGGCGAGTGTGTGTGCATGCACGTGCATATGTGTGTGTGTGTGTGTGTGCATGTGCCCGTGCGTGTGCATGTATGCTATGGGGAGGGGGTAGAAATACATAGAGAGACAGATCGACATTAGGACAGGGGACAAGTAGAGAAGAAAGGCAACGCTACCGGGAAAATTGGTAAAAGAGGTAGAAGAAGAGAGAGAAGCCCCTGAAGCCAGTTTGTGCACCTTCGATACAGTGGCCCTTGCCAAGGGCGCATTATCCACGAAGGGCTGCATTCCCTGGGCCTGGCAGTGCCAGTCTGCTTTTTCATTGCCCCTGGCAAAGAGCCTTTGTTAAGAGTCTCCTTTGCAGACAGACAGCACCAGTGGGTAATCACCGTTCCCAACCTGCGGGGACATAAAATCTCCATCACCAAGGTGGGCTGCTGCCCCAGGCATGAGAATCTAGCAAAAATGAGGTACGCCCTTGTTGGTGATTTGTAAGGAGAGTTTTCTGACCATAATTATGCAAGAAATTTTACTTTCTGGTAGCATTTGAGTATGGAATCATTTAGGAGCTTATATTTATATCAATTTATTATTCTGGTTGCAGGATAACAGAGTTGTCACTTTAAAATATATTCTGTTTCCCCTTTGATCTGGAAGATGCCAGCTATTATTGTCTGCCCTCTGAAGAAGACAATTAAAGCATGAAACCTGTGCCTGGGAAATATGTGGAGGGCAAAGGAATAGCCTAAATCTCAGCAGAAGCGTGGCTTAGCCTTTCCCCCAAAAAGAACGGCTCCCACATCCAGCCAGCTTGATTTTCATCAAACCAAGTCCCGAATAACACTTTCTCTAGATTGTAGCAGCCCGCTCAGAGCCAGAGGAAATTTATCAGGGGGTTATTTGCCATGAAAAACCAGGAATTCCAGGATTTGTTCCCTTTTGGAGATGGCTCTTAAATGGAAAAGCGTGAATACGGGAATGGAAAGCATGTGGGAACCTCAGCCAAGCTCTGACATTTTCCCTCATTGACTCTTGAACACCTGAAGAAACATTTGTTGAAGGAGAAATTATTGGTAGTCCCTCTCAAAACACACCCAACATCAAACTAATTGCTTTTGCAGATGGCCAGGGAGCCGCTCTCCCCACTCAGGCACCAGCTTACAGCCACACTTGTGGTCCCCCTGGCTGAGCCAGCAGTGCAGCACGTCAGCTGGGGCAGCAAGGACCTAAAATTAGGCTGTTGGCAACTCTCTAATCTTAGCTGCAGGTTCAGCCTCTTCACTTAATTCCCTTTGCCCCCAGCATGAACTTGGGCTCTGGGAAAGGAACACTGCTTAATGATTTGGGGGCGGGGGGGAGTAGAAAATCATTAAGCTGCCCCTTCTAGAAACTGGCTCCACTCTGGTCTTTACAGGAAGCCTTCCAAATGTTGCCCTTGGAAAGTTAAGACTGATTTTGGAACCTAGCCATTTTGAATTACACACACTGATCCAGAAAAGTTTTTTTTTTTTTTTTTTTTTTTCATCTGGGGCAGCAAATGCCACGTGATTTAAGAGTCTGGTCCTTAAGCCACCGTCCTTGATTGTCAAGACATCAAAGGCTGTCTCTCTCTCTCTGTCTCTCTCTCTCTCTCTGGGTTGGTCCTATTTTCTCTCCAAATCCCAGGCTTCAGTGTCTACTGTTCCTCTTCCTGGACTAAATCCCCCTTCTCCTTTAAAACAGATTTTAGCATCTTAGGAAAAAAAATTTAAAACTTAAAAGCTTGCAGTTGTTTCACAAGTAAGTTTCTGAAAACAATGTGCCGCAGGCTGTATTGTCATCGTGTACTTTTGTACACACAGGGTGGAAGGAGGCATGGCTTTGCCCTGCCTATCTTCACACCACCCTAATACCTATATGCTTCAAGTTCTTCAGCAAGCCCCGCTCAGATTGCCCCATTAAAATCTAAGCCATATTTTGTTTTACTCTAAACAAATTCAGGCCTTCTTTTAACATTACTTTAATGTACTGGAAAATCCCTGTGATATCCCTTCCCAAACGTCACTTCTCTAGGCTGAATATCTTCCACCATTTTTGTTGTTGTTTCCAAATGTAGATTGTTTCTTCCACTTTCTTTCTTTTTGCTTTTTATTTCGAGGGGAGGGGGGTACCCAGGATTGAACACAGGGTCGCTCAAACTTTGAGTCACATCTCCAGCCCTTTTTTATATTTTATTTTGAGACAAGGTCTCCCTTAGTTGCTTCATTAAGGCCTAAGTTGTGGAGGCTGGCTTTGAACTTGCAATCCTCCTGTCTCAGTCTCACTAGCCACTGGGATTATAGGCGTGCGCCACCACACCCAGCTGATTCTTCCACTTTCTTAGTCTATTCTGAATCCATTCCAATTATTTTGCTTATCTCAAAGATTCTGAACCCAGTGTAGACTCAGGTCTCTAATACAGTGGGAGAATTATGTTCCAGTTCATTCAACAAAGATTTACAAGTGTCTATTAGTTGTGATTTTGAAAATAATAGAAATGAGTTACTCATGGACCCTGTCCTCAAACAGCTTCCAGTCATTAAGGAAATGAGACAAGTATGTAAACAATTACAGATCAGATAACATATTTAAATGCTCGGAGAAGCAGAGATTAACCAGATTAAAGCCAGCTGTGGGGATCCAGGATGACTTTGAAAGAGGGAGTCCTAAAAGATGATGAGTCTGGAGGGCCAGGGAGAAAGGACATCCAGGGAAAGAAATGTCATGTTCCTCTTCAAACCATGCAATATCATCCTAAAGCTGTTTTCATTTTAATAATAGTAGCACAATCTTAATTCATATACCATGGTAATTTTTACTTTTATCATTGTGTATGTTCTTGCAACACTCTTTAATACTCTTAAACACTCTTTAACATTGACTAGTGAAGTTTAACTTATATGCTTCTACGTGATTTTAGATTTATTTCATTTATCGTTTTTATTGTCTGATTTACTCAGAGTTTAACCAGAATATTCTGGAGGCCAGATTTCAGGAGTTGAGGGTGGTAGGGAAGAGGGAAGGCAGATTCTGAGCCAGCTGTCTGAACTTTATACAGCTTCTAAGGGTTTCCAACATACCTTACACCACTCTCTCCAATTTTCAAATCCTCCATTAATCAGTACTTTAAAAACAATACGTTAAGAAACAAACTGGGAGTGCTGGGGACATAGCTCAGTTGGAAGAGTGCTTGCCTTGCATGCACAAGGCCCTGGGTTCAATCCCCAGCACCACCAAAAAAAGAAAGAAAGAAAGAAAGAAAAGCAACAAATAAATTGGGTGCCGGGTGCCATGGCACATACCTCTAATCCCAGTGGCTCAGGAGGCTGAGGCAGGAGAATTAAGAGTTCAAAGCCAGCCTCAGCAAAGATGAGGTGCGAAGCAACTCAGTGAGACCCTGTCTCTAAATAAAATACAAAATAGGGCTAGGGATGTATGTGACTCAGGGGACAAGTACCCTGGGTTCAATTCATGGTACCAAAAAAAAAAGAAACAAATTAGGAAATGGCTTTCATAAAACACTTATTCATACCTTCTACACTCAACAGTTGTCCTCAATGTATTACAATACAGTAGAGGAAATCTCAGGTTGAGATATGGTTTATTTTGAGATATGGTTTATGGTGTTGCATAGACTGTTGCTAGGAGACAGCTGGGTAAACCAAGTCCCTCTGCCCTGCCAAGCTCTTAAATTGGTTAAATTTGTTATCATTATGTTCTGAAAAAATCTCCAAGTAAGGATGAAATTTTGAGGAAAGAGAGACCCTTGGAGAGGGAAAGGACTTGCAGACTACTTGTTCTATACCTTCATTACAGAGATGGGTTGCTGACACCCAGGGAGGAATGGTAATTACTACCTTTTATTGAGCATCCATGTACTTTACATAATTCTCATTCAAACTATATACTAATCGATGAAGCTGGGATTATTATCTTCATATTACAGATTAGGAAATTGGACTAAGAGAGGCCAATTGCTTAATTTATGGCTGTGAGTAGTAGGGTCTAAACCTGACTTCACATCAGACTCCAAGCCCACTCTCTTCCCACCACATATTGCTCTTGTAGAGACCTCCTAAGAACTTCAGAGCAAAACCAGGAGCAGAACCAAGAGCTGGATTCCCAGTCCCTACCCTTTCTGCTGTCTCATGTTCTATGTTTAGTTTAAAACCTTCCTGGGAAAGATTCCGAACGTCCCTAGGTAACATGTTTAATATGCAACACTTGAAGGTTCACTTTTAGATTTAATAGACTCACAGCCCAGTACCACTGACCCCTTCCTCAGTGCCATCTGATCTTAGTTTCTATTCTTTTTCTTTTCTTTTTATAATAACATAAACACAGTCACCCTTGGGTTTTAAGACTTCAGTGTTAGTTATGGTTTTTGTTTCACTCTATAACTCATTCCGTTTTACAAGACAAACATCAGGAATCAAATAGAAAATGGGGCAAAGGCATAAAATAGCAGTTTATGCAAGAGGAAACAAAAAGAGCATACCGATACATGGAATAAGCAGACAGCTTTACTAGGGGTTAAATAAACACAAATAACTGTTAAGTTAGTTAATTCTCCCTTTTACCTAATGACTCCCAGTGCTGGTGAGGTTGTGGTAAAATGATTCTCTGCTGTAAACTGGGGCAATTTTTGCAAAGCATTAGGGTAGGAATCACACAAATAAATGCTCATACCCTTCTACCCTGTGTTGGGTTCTTTTTTTTTTTTTTTTTTTTTTGATAGCTTTATTGAGGTAAAACTAAAGTACGATAAAATGCACATATTTTGAAGCATGCAATTTGATCAGTTTTGACATGTATGTAATCAAAACAATCAATACAAAAAGCTGGGGTTTTTTCCATTACTTTATTTTTTTAATTTGAAATCATGCAGACTTGTGGTTCCTGCCTGATTTATTACATTAGAAATCAAACACCATCAACTATTCTACCCTGTATTTTTATTCCTGAAAACTATTCAAAGAAACAATTGAATAGGAAAAAAATAAAATAAAATAAAAGCTAGGTTAATGAAAATGTTCATTGCAGTGGTATCTATAAGGTTTTTACAAATATAAAATAAAAATGAGGGAAACAAGTTCAAATATTAAACACTAGAGAAAGGATTGGGGAAAGTGTGTGTTGACTCAGCATACAGTTCCATGCGGCCAATTAACATAATTAACAGAGGTGTGTGGTACTATGGAAATGCTTCTGCTGGGACATGAGCTACAAGAAACTAGAATACAAAATTATAATGTACCTGTGAAAATTACCATATTTATGAATAAAACGGAAAGTTAGCACACAAAAGTTAAAATGTTCTTCTAGTTTAGGGGGTTTGTAGATTATTTTTTCCCCTTTCAAATTTTTTTAAAAATTGATATTGAATTTTTTTATTGTTTAAAAGAATTGATTAAAACAAAATGGTACGGGGAGCCTGGGGTTCTGGATTGAGAGTTAAATACCTATGTTTTCTTCTTTTTCTCCCCCACTTAACCAACATGCACTATTGGCCTTCATAAACCTTAATTTCTCCATCTGCACAGTGGGCCAACACAAGTTTCCCTTACCCCAAATGGAACAGGATGTTTATTTTGTAAAACTTTTAGCTCATTGGTTCATGTAAGTGTGGTCCTAGGAGAATGAGAAGTAGGAGGGAGAGGAAAGATAAATAGGCACTAATTAATTTTAAAAGGAAAGATCATCTGCTTTAATGGGAAATGCATATGTGCCGTGCCCCTAGTCAGAGTCGGAAGTGCACTCCTTGTTAGTTAGCAGCTTCAATTTAAGGTACTGTGTGATCCTTTGGGCTTTGAAGATATGAAGCCTCTATACATACACATGAGCTAAAATTACCGCCTAGTCAGGACTACGTGTGCACTCTGAATAATTGCATGCACTAAGCAACCCCAGCTGATGGATTGATGATATGTAAGCAGAGTGCAAAGACCACGTGATGAGGGGAATGGCAAGACATTTTGAAAGGATGGCATAATTTCCAAGCTTTCTTTTTAACTTACGCTTTTTCTTTTCGCCATTACAGACAAGTAAAAGGGATTTGATTATCTTGTTTCCTGTGAAAGGTTATTTAGCCTCTCAATCCCATTAAGTCACTCTCTGCACTCCAGTGCACCGCGCCTTCTCCAGGTTATCAGCCCAGGAAGAGTAAATGGAGACACCAGGATCAGATTTCTAAAGGAAGGAAAGTTAAAGCAAAGTTTGAAAGGGGTGACAGCCAACAGCCCTGAGCTTGGGAACTCAATTAGAATGAAAGACAACTATCTCATTATCTCCTTCCGAAATGATCTAAATACATAAGAATCTAAAAGTTTTAAATAAACTTGTCCTACTGACTTGTCGAGATGACTGAATTTCTCATCTCAAAAAAAATTTTTTAAACACCCACTTTCGTATTTATTTATTCTAAGCGCGAAGCAGCTGCGATAATTATGCTGTCAGATTCAGTCAGCTAATGAGGAGTCACCAGAGTGGAAGGTTTTGCATTTGTGAGATTGCTGAAGAAGGAGAGCCGCTCTACGGCTTTTTTCTTTCTTTTTCTTTCCCACCTTTCTCTTTCTTTTTCTGAGTTGGGAAGGAGAGTCTGGCAGTCCACAGTCAAACCAGAATCCTTTTGATTCCTTGTTTGTTCTCTCTGTCTGTCTCTGTCTCCTTCTCTCTCTCTCTCTCTCTCTCTCTCTCTCTCTCTCTCTCTCTCTCTCTCTCTCTCTTCCTCCTTCCCTCTCTCCGCAGTCCTCTGTGTTTTTGAGGAGCTGCTTTTGATAGGCAAAGAAGCCTGGGGGAAATCCCAGCTTTTCATATCACCACTGTCTCCAGGGCACAAGGAGACTTTTCCCCCATAGAAGTTCCCAACACTGTTTGGATTTGAGGCGATTGAGCATCACCTGTAAAGTGTACACACTGTTTATTTTAGCCATTTAACTGTTCATGCTATGACATGAGCGAAAAGAAAGTTGACTACAAAAGTGCATATTACAATGTCCCTGTGGGAATGTCAAATGCATATCGACAAAACTTGTCTCCCCTTTCTAGTCTAGCAAATATATAATTCCAAACCAAAGAAGTAAGAGCCACAGACTCCCCACAGCATCTAAGAAAGTTCTTCTGGCCAAGCGAGGCAGGGCCAGCATTGCAGGTTTATTTCTATCCTTTGGGTGAGAGCATCTTCCAGCAAACACTATCATTAAGACATTTTCTGCATGTGGCGAGCCAAACATAGAAATTTCTCTCTTTATAGAGTTGTGAGATGTTCTGAGCTACCCAGATTTGTACTGATTGTGAGACTTGGAGGAAACCTGAAGGAGTTCTATAGTAGATTTGCTTTGGCGCCATTGTTAAGGTTTCTAACAATGGCTACTACTTATTAGAAACATTGTATGCCAGGAACTCCTCAAGGTGTTTTGCATATGTTCACTTCTTTAAATTTACAGCAATCTGCCAGGAATTTCAGTTTTTCCCATTTGTAGATGGAACTCTTAAATGTTAACTTTTGGAGGATTTGGCCCATAACTGTAGTTTAGTAAGCACTCAGAAACAATAGGCGCTTAATAAAAACAGGCGTCTGTGGACATGCAAACTGCCAGTGTGCTCAATGAACCAAATACCAACTGTCCCTAATTGACAGTGGTTTTATTTATATATTTTTTTAACTTTTTGATGGCACAGAAGTCATCCACAAGTCCAACAGAAACCTTACAATAGACCTCTGTGCCCAAAGGATCCTCATCAGTTGGTTTACTGGCTTTGGTTTCAACCAACCACACAGATCAAAAATATTCAGGGGAAAAAAACCCTCACATCTGGACAGAACATGCACTGTTTTTCTTGTTATTATTCCTTAAGCAATGCAATATATAGCAACAATTTACATAGCATGTGTATTATATTAGGTATTATAAGTAACCTAGAGATGATTTGAAGTATACAGAAGGATCTGCAGAGGCTGTAAGCAAATACTGTACCATTTTATATAAAAGGACTTGGATTCTTGGATTTTGGAAGCAGGGACCAATGGAGAACTGGACTTAGAATTCTGAATTTTGATCTTTTTTCAGATTGGTGACGCTCTTTCTTGATGTTCCCCAAGGGGACAGATTATCAAAATTCTTTTGTTTGCACCTCACTTTCCGTCCTTGCTTGTGTCTGTAGGTCTCTCCCAACTCAATCCCTGTTTTTACCATCTGCCACACATAGCACCCTACCTTGCCCTAGTCTTCATTTGGTAAATACGCCATGACCTGAGTCAAGTAGAAGAACTTGACGATTATTAGTAGATTTGGTAAAGTGAGTCATCCTTGAGTCACTATAAATCACTAGTAAATAAGTCTGGCTCATGTGACGAATGTTACAACAGACATAAAAATATAACATACTGTGAAACATCCCAGGAAATAATATGTTGGTGATTTTTTTCTTCCCTACAGAGGAGTCTTTGTTTACAGTTTCAGGAGTGAGGCTAAAACCAGAAATGTGTGACCTTTTGGCCTCCTACCAGAAAGGTCACCACCCAGCCTGGTTTAGCAAATGCTGGTGAAAAGAAGGGGTGGAGTCACCAAGATTCTTCCAGGTGAGTGATCCCAACAAGGAGGCTCCTTATGGATAGAACTGAAAAGCAGTTGCCACCAGGCAGAGAGAACATTATTCACCAGTTCAGATCATCTCTGTTCTGGGTCTGAGGAACAGGTGACCTATGCTTCAGACCTCCATTATCATACCTCCTACCCTGGGGAAGAGGACAGTGTATATCACCTGTCTCTCTCACTCCTGGAGTGGTGGGGCTCTGTAGAAAGCTTCCAGATCACTGTGACACTTTGGCCCATGCAGCTGGGACAAAACGTTACAACTGACCTCGTTTACCCCTTCCTTAGGTGGCTCTATGACAAAGCAAGACCATAAGAAAGGGTGACCAATCATCCTAGTTTGTCCCAAACAGAGGGGTTTCCTGCCATGCTAGACATTCAGTGCTAAATTTGGCACAGTCCCTGGTAAACTAGGATAAGTAATCACCTTAATGGTACAAATGACCTTCCAAGGTAATCTCAAGGAGGAAGTGATATTGTGGAGGATTTTTCCAAAGCTACCATACTCTATAAAAGAAATTCTGCCAACAGGAACCAGAAACCAGGTGGGACAACCCCAAAAGCCACCATAGTAGAGACATCCCTAGGAGCACTTCCCACATGGTCCTTCTGTGGAGGCTAGACAGAGAAGTCAAGCTGAAACTCATGTACAGGGCCAGCCAGCTCTTTAGGTGACCCTGGCTATGTCCCAAACTACAAACATTATACTACAATCTGACCATCCATTTGGTGGCCACAGCTGGGCCGTGCTTGCTAACAGAGCTGTTGGGGCCTAGATGGTAACTACCAACATATTCCCTACACACACACCCGACTTACTCACATGGCAGGATTCAGCTCTTTGGATTTCTCTTTGTCTTTCTCTTGGATCTCTATCTTTGACTGTCACTATTTAAAGGCATATGTACATCAAGGATGTCTGCCTTCTGGCTCTTCAACAATGATCTAGACTTCAAAGAACAGGGAAGTTTAGAGTTAGAGCTATTCCCCAGAGTATTTTATGAAATACGTTAAGTTTGTATTTTGACAATATACAACTGGAATTACAATTGGCAATGCAATAGCATGGTATTCCTCAAGAAAAATATTTTCTAGAGAAGAGTTTTTATTGTTTAATTATGCCACATCAAACCACCTAGGTGTGAGAGCTGGATGAACTTCAGCTGCAATCTATAAAGTGAAGCATGTGCCCTTCGTAAAATGATCAAAGATACTAACGAAAATGGTCTCAGATGGTGATGGTCCTTAGCATTATCATGATGATTTCAATTGCTGTTGTTATGTATTTGGTCCTACTTAGCAGCCAGAAGGTGGGGAGATAACCTTGCCTTTCCGATCTACAGTGACTTTGCACAAAGAATTGTCACCTGTAGGCATAAATTAGTCACAATAGAAGATCAATTAAATGCAGCTGGTCAAGCTTGGTGCCTGTGCCAGCGACTGAAGAACAGAAGAAGCAGATTGAGTCTCCATTGGAGTAATCTCATGATATCCCTAGGCCTTGAGACTAATGTAAGGAGATAAAACCGGTAGGAGATGAACCACAAGAGGGAAAAGCTAGAGCAATTAAACTGTTTAATAAATGGCTTGGGATCTGCAAAATCTGAAAGTGCTGGAGTTAAAGAGACTAAGAGCTGTAATCACACAGACACTGGGGGCCTGTAAATCTTTTCCACTGAATTGAATTTATGTTAAAATATTCACTTTTCAGGAGAGTCAAAATGTAAATTGAGGTGTTAGGATTTGGTAACTGGCAGCAATTCCTCAAAATTAAAACTCATGATAGATCCTTAAAATGTCAGTTTCAGGCATGAAAAAAAAAAAAGTCTACTGCTATCTATAGGAGAAATGGGAAGGAACTAAAATTCTCTGGATGCATTCCATGTGCCAGGCACTGCAGTGGGCCCTGTTTACATGTTATTTCAAAGCGTAGCATGTTTTGAGTAGTGGATTAGGGTGAGTTAAAACTGTAGTTTGTACACCCAAAATTAGATTTGGATTATTTTTTAAGTCTCAGTTCTTATTACCAGGGATAACATGCTGTCTCTTATACTTACCACTAGAAATTTTGCAATACTGTTTAACAGGTTTTTTTGACTCAAACAATATGTTGTTGTTCGTTATTTTGATCTTATTTATTCTTTATTCCCTTCTAGGGCTGTTTTCATGCTGCCTCAGTTTTCATTTGCTTCAGCTTACTAAGAAGCTTCCGATCTAATTCCATACTGCACACCTGAGATATTTTAAATATGATGTTCAAGGCAATGGTTCATAATACTCAAAGAAAAAGCCATGGAAGATTGTTATTGTCATTGCGTAGAATTTAACAGTGATTGGCTCAAACACTGGGCAGAAACTAAGGTTCTCTGAGAGAGAACTTCTGAACAATTTAATCTGTTTTGAGGGAGATTCCTGGGCCAGAAAGTCAATTTCCCAACAGGACAGATGGGAAACTGACAGTTGAAAGAATTTGTAGGCAGAGCTGGTGCTTATAGAGGGCTGTCCCTCTTGTATTCACTTACAATGTCCCCCAACAAAAGGACTTGTGTGGCCAGGAAAGGATTAGTCTAAAGTTGAGAAAAGTCTCCAGGGAAAATGGTCTCTTGGATAAAGTCATCAACAAAAGGACTTACTTAAGACTGGTTGTTATGTCTTGGTAGGGGGCGCTTCTCCTTCACCACCTGCTTTATCAGAACACATTGCCGTCCCACCCCACACAGATTTCAAGTTTGGATTGAGCCACTGGTTAGAATTGAATTTCAGACTGTCTCCCTCAGAATCCTAATTGTCTATGGTGATGGTAACAGTGATGAGGAACCTTAGCTCCCATTTGACGGTGGAGATACTGAATAGACAGGAACAGAGTCCACAGATGTCATTCAAGCCAAGTTGCACTATTGGACACACATGTGTGCACACACCCATAGCCCTGGAGTTAAAGGAGCTCTGTCTTGACTAAGGCTGCCCCCATTTACTGCAATGACTTTAAAAGGAACCAGGGAAACTCTAACTTCATTTTGGGAAATTTGGTAGCCTAGAAACCAGAGACCTCTATGTATCCTTCAGAAGAAAAAGGAGGACCAATTAACAGAGAATTTTAAAAATAATAACTATCCATCCAAAATTTCAGATGGAAGAAAGAAAGATGCATACAGATAGTCCCATGAAAACTGCCTTTATGAGTATTAATAAGGCATTAAACAAAACCTGCCCAGATGTACCTAAAAGATGAAATGGAATAGTATAGACTAGATCATGGGGCAGATATGTGTGCTCAAAAATAATGACTATCCAGCTTTAAAAAAGGCTGATGGTTGTGTGGTGCAGAGTTCAGACTTGTCTTATTCTGGTCAAATATTTTTTATAAATTACTCAAATAAAATCTGAGAAGGTGGACAGCTTATTCATACAACTCACTAAAGTACTATTATTATGCATGTGTTAGTTCCATTTTACAAAAAAGGAAACTGAGGCTCAACAAAGTTAATCATTCCTTCCCGGGAGTACTCCAGAGTTCAGATGCAAACTCCAGGTCTGGCTGTCTCCAGTGTGATCTTTCCAGGAACCACAAACATATCAGATGTATAGAATATACATCTCTTGAAGAAGCAGTTGATATTTAGCATTGGATCATGATTCAAAGGATTAAGCTTTGGCTAGAAGCTAATGAGCAATAAGCTGAAGCAATATTCATTCCTATCAAATTTTATCTGATTTAAATTCTTGCACGTTGGGCTTAAAATGCCTACAACTCAAGTCAAGCAGTGACTTAGAGGAAATTGGCACTGTTAAGTACAAGGTGAATGAATAGTATAATCTAGCTGCCCTCAAAAGATAATGCTAATACTTTCAGGCTACATAAATGAAGGACTAAGATGATATCCCAGAGAAGGGAAGTATCTTGCTCCCTATAGAACAGACCACATTTAAATTATCATGTTCAACTCCACACATCACGTTTTAAAAGAAACATCATACTGAAATAAATATTTATTGTGCACCAATTAGTCTTCTGATCTAATCCTATTTAATCCTCTTAATGAGACTAAGACATCAATGCCCTTGGTCACCATTTTACAGAGAAGAACATTAAGAATCAAATATTAGTTGCTAGAATTTGATGCCCATACTCTCTCTGTGCCCAACGTCAGTGCTTTCTCCAGCCTACTTCCAACTCTGTTGCATCCTCCAAGAAGAGAGGGCATGTGGGCCAAGCCACAGGAAGAAACAGGAGCAGAAAAGAGAAAGGCCAAAGGCCAGGCAGACTCCTTCCTGAGAGTTAAGGGTTGTCACAAAGCAAAGCAGCTGCCCCCACTGGGTGGCTGCCCAGCTAGGACAGATGGAAAGCTGTAGGATGCTTTTTTGTTTTGTTTTGGTACTGCAGATTGAGTCCTGGGGCACTTTACCACTGAGCCACATCCCCAGTCCTTTTTTATTTTAAGACAGGTTCTCACTAATTTCCTGAGGGTCTCCCTAACTTGCTGAAGCTGGCCTGGAATTTTGATCCTCCTGCCTCAGCCTCCCCAGTTGCTGGGATTACAGGCATGTGCCACCACACCCAGCCTGATGCTACTTTTGATGCAGCAGGAGGAGTCCCCAAATGGTTTCTCCTGTCCACCAATCGACTGTGTTCCCACACAGTGGCAGACTTCCTCTGCCACCCCAAAGATACAGATTTCTATGGGAAGGACTCTCATATTGGAGGTTAGAACAGCTGATCTCTTCGGCCCTATCTTCTCTCAAAATTCTCTGATAACGGTTTGTGAATAAATATGGACAGATTATACTTGGAATTCGGGTACGATATTACTGTTGCAAGAATAGAGAGACTTATTTTATTTTCTAAAAAAGATATCTTTTCATTTAAGTCTAAATTGACAAAATTATCCTCTTTATAATGAAAAGTAAATTATGCTTATGCTTCCTTCTTTTTTCTCCTTCAAATGATAGATCTGCCTATTAAAAGCTTAATAAAATTATGTGTAAAATTCTGAAACAGCATTCAAATCCTCCTTCATTCCTTGATTTTATAAAATGAGCATTTCTGGTGTTTGTGCACAGTTTTTCCCTCCCATGTTTCCTTTGGTTCCTTTGATAGAAACACACTTGAATTTTAAAAGCATTATTTATTTTTGCTCAATTTTATTAGTAATGCTTACTTATTTAGTCATGAGTGCTGATCATCTAAAATTCTCTCTCTTGACATCCATAACTGGATGGCACTTCTTGGCTCTTTGGTGGGTAGATAGGGCAACATGATTGGTTCTGGCTAATGAATTGTGACATGAAGTGGTCTGTTTCACGGGCCAAGCTTTCATTTGTTTGCTGGTGCAAGGCTCTTCAGACTTTTTTTTAAAAAATTGTCCCTCTGTTACAGAGACCAGCAGCATTCAAGAGGATCCCAGAATAAGGAAACATGGAACAGAATTCCCCAGATGACATGTGATGAATGTGTAGTGGGAAAGAGAGATAAAACTGTCCGCTGTTTGGAGCCACTCGTCTTTTAGGGTTATTTGTTACTACAGTATTATCTAGCCTATCCTGACCAGTAGTGGGGCACAAAAATTTCAGACCTGCAGTGCCCAACATGCAGGGCTACATGTAACTATTTATATTTAAATTTGAATTAATTATTAAAGTAACTTTAAAACATCAGCTCTTCAAATATGCTGATCACATTTCAAGGGCTTATTAGACAACATGGCTAGTGGCCACCATGCTGCATGATGCAGATGTTTCCATCATTGCAAAATGTTCTATCAACTAGTGCTAATAGACTGCTAGGACTTTTATAAGAGTTGATAATGCTATCTTCTAACATGTCTTGATATTTTAAGTGTGTGCATCTAATACCACCTTGGAGTTAGTCTTATAAAGTTTTAAGTTTTAAAATGAAATCTCTGATCCTTCATATATATATATCCTTCATATAATTATAATGCACTAATTGAAATAATAATAGAAGGGAGATCAGTAGAGCAAGTGGGTTGGGGGAGGAAAGGGGAAGAGATTGAGGAGTTAGATTGATCCAATTATGTTAAGTGCAAGTTCAAATATAGCATAATGAATCTCACTATTATTTGTAATTATAGTGCACCAATGTAAAAAATTTTAAAAATAAGTAAATGAATGAAGTAAATCTCTGGGAGCATCCAATGGAGGTTACCCTGTGGAAGAAATCATTCGGAGCAGTTACATTTTTTAGAACCAAAGAGCTCAGAAAGTGCATTCCTGAAAGTCACATTGATAAAGAAGATTAATATCTTTTTGTTTCTCTTGATACCTTTATTTTTATTTTATTTAATTAATTAATTTATTTTTTTGGATGGAACTGAGGATTGAACCCTTGGATCCTTTACCACTGTGCTACACTCCCAGTACTTTTCATTTTATCTTGAGACAGGGTTACACTAAATTACCCAGTCTGTCTCAAATTTGTGATCCTTCTGCCTCAGTCTCCTGAGTAGCTGGGATTACAGGCCTGTGCCACCACTTTGCATAAATTAATTCCCAAGTAATTGAATTGTAGTTCATCCTCTCAGAGTCTCTGAACTTTGCATTTTTTACTTCTTTATTTTTCTTCTCTATCCCTAGGTGGTTTAATGTGCATGAATATGAGATCTGATGGGCTCAGTAATGAATTCATCCAAGTTCACTATCATCATTATAAGCACTACCATTGAATATTACAAAAACGTACTGTGGGAGTGCAAAACTGAACCAAAACATAAAATAATCTCCCAATCCATTTGTTAATTCACTCAACAAACATCTATGCACTGGAAATACAAAGATTATCAGTGGCTTCAAGAATCTCATGGTCTAATGGAGAGGTAGATGGAAGTAAATATAAGATCCCATGACAACATATCCATCTATCCTATCACAGAGGAGACGATGGGAAGCCTTGTCTTGAAGTGGGAGTTTGCCAGGCACGGAATTGAAAAATGGAAACAGCCCTGTACAAGGGAGATGTTGAAGGGAGAGGATGTATTTGACTATAAGGAATTGAAAACCCCAGTCTAAAAGTCTCAAAATATTACTTCACGTAAGAAGTTCAAGGGTCTGGAGTTGTAGCTCAGTGGTAGAGCACTTGCCTCACACGTGTGAGGTACTGGGTTTGATCCTCAGCACTATATAAAAATAAATAAATAAAGATATTGTGTCCATCTAGAATACATATATAAAAGAAGTTTAAATTATTTGGCCCCAGGATTAAGTTAATGGGAGAACAACACCCAAGGACACAGGTTCCTTGTCCTTCTTCTCTGTGTCTTCAGGGTCTGCTGCCTCAGTGTTCAGGCTGGTTCCCCTCATGGTCACAAGGGGATGTCACGCTTCCAGGCATCACATGCAGTGGAAGCAGAGGGGGTCTCTTCCTGTGTGATTCTTTTTAAAAGAAAGCACAAGGCTCTGTTTACACCTTACTGATCAAGCTGCCACATAGTCACATTTTCAATGCTAGCAGGGAGAATTAGAGGACCACTTTAGAAGGTTCAGGATCTCTTCCTGACCTGAAGCAGGACCACCTTCCCTGGATAGTCATGACAGCATACCAGTCTGCCCCTTCCCCATGGAAGCAGGAACAACATAATCTACAGCAACTGATTGACTGTGGGGTCAAGGGGGGGAGGCTCAGGGGGTGTAAAGAATGGCTGGAAGCTTTCCAGTCTGGGGCCAGGATGACTTGTAACACCCTTCACAGTCAGGTGATCAGTCTGGGAGAGAAGGTTATGAGCTCATTTTTAGATATCTTGAATTTGAAGTGCTGCATTCACCAGACATTTAGAACCACTGGCCCAACTGCAGGAAGTGGAGCCTGGCCATATTGGGCATCACCTAATACTGATGGTCCTTGAAGTTCCCCAGTGTGATTTCCCAAAAGGACACAGGCAAAGGGAAGAAGTACAGGAACTAGGCCCACATTTAGGGAGTGGGAAAAAAAAAAGAATTGGCAAAGGAGATTGCTATAGTTTGCATATGGTTTGTCCCCCAAAGGTTCACATCCTGAAGACTGATCCCCAGTGTGGAGGAATTTTCAGGGTGGAATCTGTAAGAGGTGGGGCCCAATGCCTGGTATTTGGGCCATTTGGGGCCCTCCCCTCAGAAGGAATTAATGTTGATCTCACAAAGGGAATTAGTTCTCTCAATAATGGATTATTATGAAGTAGGCCATTCCACATGCTTGCCCCTCTTCAAGAAGCTGGTTCCCTTTCCATTTCTTTTCCATGGGATGATGCAGCCAGGATACTCTTGCCAAAACACTGGAGCCATGCTTTTGGATCCTCCAGTAACCAGAATCATGGGCTATATAAACCTCTTTTCTTCTTTTCTCAGGTATTATATCACAGTAACAGAAAATGGACTAATACAGAGATATAACGTTAGTGGCTAGAAATTGATGGAGAAAGGAGGTATTATCAGGAGGGGAGAAAAAACGAGAGTCATTCTATGTGACAAAAGTTAAGAAGAGCATTCTGAGACTGAGTAGCCTCCAGAGAAAAACTTTAGGAGGGTGTAAACTCAGAAGGGTCATGGTTGTGTTGACAGTTGGCCATTGGTAACCTACAAGGGAACAGCTTTCATGGAATTATGGTCACAGAAAAACATGATGGATTAAAGAGAGTGACTGGTAAGAAAGCAGAAGCAAGGAACATCTATCAGAAATTCTTTAGTGAAAGGATGAAAAACGTGGGATACTAGCTAGAGAGTGGAAGGAATGGGAGGTTTCATATTTTCTTTAGCAAAGGAAAGCTATGCATTTTTATGGGCTAAATTAAAAAAGAAGGAGGAGGAGGAGGAATCAGCGAATTATCTAAAAACACCAGGCTTGCTCCACTCTGGGGCTTGTGTCTGGCTCTTTCCCAGTTTAGACCTCTTTCCCCCGATGTCCACACAGACAGCTCCCTAGCTTACAGCAAGCCTTTACTCCTGTCACCTGTCAGTAAAGCCAGCCACAGCCACCTTAAGTAAGGGGGTTGCCTTCCTGCACATCAATCCCCTTAATCTGCTGTATGCTTCTCCAATACATTATCACTCAATTTCATGCTCAATAACTTATTTCCTTTTTATGACATTTATTGTTTATTTATCCATTGCTAAAATGCAAGGTCCACAAATACAGGAATCTATTTTTTTAGTCACTGATGCATCTTGATCAGTGCCCTGCACATGGTAGGTCCTCAAAAAGGGTCTTTTGAATGAATTAAACACCTTTTCCATGTCTTCAGGCAGCCCAGCGTTCCCTTTCTCCCTTGCCATGTCTGTTTGTTCTGGCTTTTTTTCCACATATGAGACACCCAGGTTTTATGTTTATTGTATGTCCTCCATTTCCCTCCGTGTGAGCCCTGCAGGAGCAAGGATTCTGACACGTCCTACTCACTGATGTATGCTAAGCACGTGGATTTGTGCGCGATGCATAGTCATGTTTACAAAATATTTATGAAACAAACAAATAAATAAATCAGTAAAGATTCAGAAATTGAAGGAAATGAGACAAAGAGTCTCTGTCTGCCTGGGAGAGGGTAAGAGTGGTGTGTCCTCTGAGATGAGAGAAAAGGAAAAAATACACCGATACAAATATTAAGAAGCTGCTAAGCAGGTGTACAAGATTGGGAGCCGAAGGATGACTTCTGCTCAGATCTGGCCATTTACTAATTGCCTGACTTTTGGGCAAATTATTTCTCTGTGCTTTTACTTCCTCCTGTGTAAGACACAGATAATAACAGTACCTGTCTCAGAGATTTGCTTATGAGGTTTAAATGAGTTAATACATTTTAAATATTCTATTTTTTGAGAAAAGGTCTGTCTAGGTGGCCGGTTCTGGCCTCAAACTCATGACCCTCCTGCCTCAGCCTCCTGAGTAGTAGGAATTATAGATATGCACCACCACACCCAGCTTTATTTAGCGTCTGGAACATAGTAAGCGCTTCAAAAGTTAGCTAGTAGTAGTAGTTCAGGTGGCAGTAATAAGATATCAAGTTAGGTTCCAGAGTTAGATTGGCTCTGGGAATGACATGGGGAGGTAGTTGACAACTCCTAATTCTGTTTGTGACTGCGGTTCTTCTGGTGAGCCTGACTAGGTATGGCTGCAGGTACTTTTCTAAGGCATGTACTTGGGTTTCACTGACCTCTTAGTCAAACAAACAGATTTAAAATTAAGGATCAGTGTTTAAAAACACAGATACCGTTCTCTTCAGGCACATTCCAATTCCTTCTATAAACTATAATAATGACATTGATTTTTTTCATCCCTGATTCTTTTGGGGTTTTGTTATTATGTGTAAACAATGTTTGAGAAAAGATCTGGAGGATTCAAGGCAGGAGACACAAAAAGCCAAGCTAACAGCCCTAGCAGAGCCCACGATGGCTGCAATGGGCCTCGCAGTTCTGGAAAAGATGATTCCCCAAAAGGGTGGCTGGGGAAGGCAGATAAAAGACCCAAGTTAGGTCATGTGACAGGTGTCACTTGAGTAAGATACTGGGGCCAGAGATAAAAGCCCACTCCTTCTGGTCACATGATACAGCTTCATTACGCTCCCAGTGGGGGGTTAGAGAGTCTGGATGCCATTTTTACTTATTTATTTATTTGTGTTTTTTCCCCTTATTCTGTGATAATGAGAAAATGTTTAAACTCCCATCTCTGTGTTTAAACATTTCTTCCTGCTGACAGCAGCGGGATACCCCTTGATCAACTGTCAGATTGGAAAGTGCAATTTTTCTGGAAAGTAAACAGCATGTTAGCTGGTTGGAAATAATTTTCTGTTTATTGGTAGCTGTTAGCCCAGGAGTGATGGAGCCCTGTGACAGCACTTGTCAAGTGAAGAATAAGAAACAAGTTTGGAAATACCTTTAAGACACAGCTCTGACAATGGAGCCTCACTATTTTTTTTTCTTATAGAAATGTACTCTAAAAAAGTTAAATTAAACCAGGCAAAAAAAAAAAAAAAAAACTTTTTCACTGTTACCAGCTCTTGGAGATCCTATGGCAAAACTGACACAGAATCACAGCCAAACTCTAGAAATGCTGGAGCTGGAAGGGTACTTGGCCATCACTGAAATCAACCCCTAATTTTATGATGAGGAAACTGAGGCTCAGATGAATCCTCTAGACTCCTCTCACAAGTAAAAGGAAAACAAAACTATCCATGTAACAAAGAAATAAAGGTTTTATTTCCTTTTAAAATTCATGGGTGAAGATGAATGGGAAAAAATGGTGGAGGCCGTTTAATTTTTTTTTTTTTTTGTACTGGAGATTGAATTCAGGGGCACTCGACCACTGAGCCACATTCTCAGCCCTATTTTGTATTTTACTTAGACATAGGTCTCACTGAGTTGCTTAGCATCTCACTGTTGCTGAGGCTGGCTTTGAACTTGCAATCTTCCTGCCTCAGCCTTCTGATCTTCTGGATTATAGGTGTACACCACCAAACCCAGACCATTTAAACATTTTTGATCTAAGTTTGGTTCTTCACAATTTTTAAATTATACAGAGAGATGTGTATGTATGTGTGTGTATAATTTATATGTACATATACCTATGTATGAATTTATATGTATAAAAATACTACCCTTTTTTCAGTGGTGAAAAAGACATCATGGTCTTTTATTGATTAAACAAATCATCAGGAGAGAGGGTACTTCTATGTCTAATAGAAGAAATACAAACAATACACAGTTGTCAGGCCTAATTCAATACCTATCTTGAATTAGGGTCAATCTGAGGTCCTGATTGGTTCAGTGAATGGACCGAAAACATATCAACACTTGTTGTCTTTCCTTGAGAAAATATCATGGTGCCATTTTGCTTTTCTTTCCAGAATCAGTAGAGCTGATATAGCTCATACCATACATGTATGACTCAGGAATCACACAGGCATAACCAGGAGCCAACAGATTTAGGTTCTGTCACTTACGGGGCCTTCTTTTTTTAATCTTTAAAACAGGGTTGATAATGCCTACGTTGTAAAGTAAGTGTAACACCCAGCTGCCTGGCTGACACAGACTAGGCACTAAATAAATTACTTTTTTTTATTATACTAACAAGCAAAACTAACTGAGAAGAAAGCTAAACGGAACAACACTTGTGTTTATATGTCTGTCTCCCCTTCAGAGTGTGAACTCCAAGGTGGAAACTGTCTGATTTATCTGTGTGTTCCCTGGGGCGGGAATACCGTAGGCATTCATTAATGAGTTCAGTCACTCATTCAACGAGCATTTATTAAGTTAGTGAATGAAATGTATGATATTGGGGTTAGAATGGTGGCTTGATGTTTAAGCTTGGAGAGCCACAGAAGTGCCCATCTTACAAAACTCACACACAGTGGCAGCTGGGAGGAGTGTCAAAGGTCACCTTTAAAGGTTCTCACAAGGTGAGGCGATGAAGGCAACGAGTCAGGAAAGCCATTTTAATTTCAACATTTAATAAAGCTACAAGTTGATGTTGACCAAGTAGGAAAGCAAGTCCCCTCAGCAGCGATCTGTTGGGGAAGGGCTCCACTCCATCGCTAGGAAGCGCCTAGTTGGCACCTAATGAGAAATTGGGAGACTTAGAAAAATTCCCTGCAGGCACCTTTGAATATTTTCAATTCTGGATTGTATAATTCCTCTTATGGGAAACAAAGTACTTTCCATTCAGTATGCATTTAAATTTATGTTGCTGTCCTTTCTCAGGCAGGAAGAAGCTCGACTTGGGTCATTTAATAGGTAAAGCATGTAGCAGACATAACCATGTAAATAAGTTGCTTTTCAAAAATGGATCACCCCAACAGACATGAGGCCGAGAGCTGAGTCACTCCTGGGAGGTCTGAAAGTCATTTTCAGGACAGCCTCTCATGGAGCCTTCCAGATACAGAAGAAAGGGAAATGAATGTGTGGAAGAAACTTGAATGGATGAGTGCTGCAGCCACACACTGAGCCATAAACACCGTGAGGCTTTCCTCTGTCCATTCCGACTTCACCTGACATGTGAGAAAGCACTAGGGGGCAGGTCCCAGGTCACTTAGAGTTCGGCAGGCAGCCCCCAGCCCCAGCCCAGATAGCCATCCACTCTCCAGGAACCTGTGTTAGGAAAAGTGTGGGCTGAGGAGGAACACTAAGTGGTTTTGTCTGTCACCTCCTCCACCCCAGCTGGAATTGGGCCACTATCTGATGGAAGCACTTTGCCAACTTTCAGAGAATTCTCCACTATCAGTAAGGCTGTTTTTTCATACTTAGGTTATCGCCAAAGGCTTTCACAACAGGGCACTGCTATCACCTGGGGCAGGGGGGCAGTGCCTTAAGAGCAGGTGGTAGGCCACCAAAGCCAGGGGGCACATTGGGTTACTTGAGGTTTTCATTTACATTAACTACAGCCCCTGTTTCCTGAGGACCAGCTCCATGCTAGACCTTGCTCCCATAGCTCCTCTTCTTCAGCCCCAGGGGACACAGGACAGGTTTGGGGGGGTGGGATTCAAACTCAAATTGGCCCATGGGGCTCCATTGTCCACACTTGAAGCCCTGCCCTGCTGCAGAGGACTGACTGGGTTTCCAGAATAGCTGCGTGGAAGGGGATACAGGGGCCAGCTTGCAAATCAAGTGCTGGATTCAAGTCCCAGTGCCCTAGCCTTGTACCTGAATGCCTGTGAGCAGGTTACTAAACCTGATGAGATCTCCTTTTCCTTATCTGTAAAAATGGGTCTGTAAAAATAATAGTACCTGCCTCTGAGGGGGTTATGATAGGCTTGAAAGGGTCTGACCCACTGGGAGTGCTCAACAAATGACAGTTACTAGAATTATCATATCCTTCACAAATGCAATCAATGTTATTTGTTCCCACATAGTTGTGAACAGGCATATGTATTTGGAGGTCCACAATGTGACAATGAAGGAAAGCAACAGCCACTATTTACCAAGTACCTACTACGTGTCATCTAATAGACCTGGTGCTTTATATACATGACTTTGTGCTTTAATACATGATCTTATTTATTTTCTGTGGTCATCTTGCAAGATATTATAATCTCCTGTTCAGAGAAAGACAATGAATCTCAGAAAGATTAGGTGACTGGCTTGAAGTCACCCAGCTAATAAAGGGGGAAGCTGAATTTAGAATCCAGGACTGACTTCAGAGCCTGTGCTAAGTGCTATGGTATGTTGCCTCTCTGACGTAATAGACTTTTACAAAGAAATAAATTCTTAATATTGCTACTCAAAGGTGTACTGTATTTTGAAGAAAGCATTTTGAAAACTGTCGGCTCACCCCGTCAGTGCCGCCGTCGTTCCCACTTTTAGGTCCATACACAAGCCTCCTGAGAAAGCTAATCTAATTCAATTTTATCAACCTCATCTTTTAATCTAAAATGGCATTACTTAACTTGATTATGCACCTTATTCCCTAGGCTTTGATCTGAATGAATTTTGGCTGTTGTTAAAAATCAAATCCACCTTTAAAAGATAAATATTTGCCCTCGTCAAGATACTCCAAAGAATTCACTGCAGTGTCTGAAAAGAAATGATCCAGGGGATTTTTAACAGCATCTTTGGGATAAGTGATTCGTCTTCCAAGGACATTGCTTTGAAGGGGCGACTCATGTGGGATGCATACGCTCTGGTATGTTTATTTAAAACATACCTTAAATTTCCTTCCACAGATTTACAAGTAACTTCCCTGGATGCCCCAGACGCTCAACCTTGCTGATGTAGGGGAAATTGATGAGGTCACCAAGTTCTTTTGAATTGTGTTTTCCCTGGACTTCTAAACTTTTATTCAGAGGTTTATAAACATGAGCAAAATGCTCCACTGAGGAAAGAGATCCCACTGAAACAGACACCCCCACACTTACACAGAGACCCATCTCAGTTCTGCAAGGCTGAACTCTAAGACAGAAATGGCAGTTACAAGGATAGTTCGCGGCTCTGAAGAGACAGTTTGAGTATTGAGTTCAGCTTTTTTTATGCAACTACCCTAAGCTTAACCTATATGCCTCCCACTTGCTAGACACCTGGTGTGGCATCTGAGCCCAGACAGAGCCAGACAACTTGTAACAAAAAACTGTTGATTTTTCCATGTGTTTTCTTTTATGTGGCCTGACATTTGATAATCAATTTAATGTCAGACTTTTGGGACTACCATTCCTTGGCCTTTCTCAGCCCCAACACTTGATGAATCAGCCAGTAGGCCTAACCCAGCCCAAAGACATTCTCACTGGTCTGAGTCATTACATCAGACTCCACTGAGGTGCTTCTCTGCTAATTTACTCAAAGCACAGCCCTTCTACTCTCTGCAGTAACACGAACTTGTCACTTTTGCTTTTGCCTACACTGATGCCCACTTCCTCCCAAAGTACCTCCTCCCCATACTGAGCTTCCCAAGGGTTCACAACCCTGAAATAAGCCATACAATAAAATGTCTACATGTTGTACTTGTCTTACTTTGGTGCGGTTCCCATTTGTCTTATCGATTGAACAGTAAAACTCTGATTAGTGTGGTGGGCAGGATCATGGTCCCCCAAAGATGCCCAGTCCTAATCCCAGGAACCTAAGGCTGTGTTCCATTACATGACAAGGGGGAATAAAGGTTGCAGATGGAATCATGATTGCTAGTCATCTGACCTTAATAAAGGGAGAGTGTCCTGGATTATCCTGGTGTGCCCAGTGTTATCACAGGGTCCTTAAAAGTGTCAGAAGGAGGCAGAAGAGGAAGGCAGAGTACTGTGACAGGGAACTGGACCTGCTATTGTAGGCTCTGAAGGTAAGGGAAGAAGGCCATGTGCCAAGGAATATGGTCAGCCTCTAGAAGCAGAAAAGGAAACAGATTTTCCCCTCTAGCCTCCGAAGTAGAACTAAGCCCTCCTGAGACATTGAGACCCATTTTAGACTTATGAACTTCAGAATTATAAGATAATAACTGTGTTATTTTAAACCACTTGATTTCTTTTTGTCATAGCAGTGAGTGGAAACAAATGGGTTAGTAAGACTAAAACGACCAAAAAGCATGATTCATTGACCCTTTTCCTGCATATCACTTCTAAGAGAAATATTCAAATCTCAAGAAAAAGTTAAATCAGAAATTTACTTTTAAGCAAGATGTTAGGTTAAGCTCTCCAGAAACAGACTCTGACACGAGTTGGGTGCCACAGGCCTACTTGGGAAAGGTCTCAGGTGACTTTGGTTGGGGCAGTTCCTGGTAGCTGAGAAAAAGGCCCAGCAAGGAACACGCTGTGAGCCATCAACAGTGGATGGTCTCAGCTGTTGGGGGACAGGTGATTTGGCCCTGAGCCAGGCAGACACTAGAACATTCACTGCAAGCAATAATATTTGTAAGTATGCCCCTGAGATCAATATATTATATATTCCATGTTGACTTGATATGACAGGTAAGAACCATTATGAGTTTCGTACTTTCTATGAAGCAGACTTTATGTTAAGAACCTTGCAATCACTATCTCTAGTCTTGGTAAAGTAACCATTATTAGTTCCATTTTACAGATGAGAACACTAAGGCTCAAAAGGCACAACTGGTGAAGCTATTTGTCTCAAGCCACTCAGCTAATAAAGTGGCAGAGCCGGATTTGGACATCAAAGGCAGTCCACTTCATCCACAGCTCACCACAGAGCACATGAAATGCGTCCCCAGGAAGAGAACTAACATCCACTAACATCAATCTAACACCGACCAAGATTCTTGGTTCTCAAAGAAAGATAAGATTATATTCAGTGAACTCAGCTTCCTAAATAGGAAAAGCGGCCCAAGACCAATTGATAAGACATTAAACAAGGGTTGAAATGAAAAAGAACTTCTGGTGGCCAGAGGGTTGAATAGATTAAGGTTTGTACCACATGCTGTAAATCAAAGTTAATTACATTTTTACTCCACAGTGTGCATGGTGAAGTGGGTCATAATTTTTACTTATGCCTCAGTGTTCTCTTTCTGGATGGAGGCTCCTAAGGGAAAAGTGTCAAGACATTCTAGCTTTCCTTATACGGCCCCTAACACTGCGTCAACCCAGGACAGCACATAATAAATACCGTTTGATGATTTTCTCCCCTCACGTTCAAGGCCTCAGACCCCATCTAAAGGCTTGCAGTTCAATATGGCTCACTGTAGCACTCTCCCTGCGGGCTGAGTCCAGAAAATATGGTGCTCTGGAAAACACCATAAAAGCTCTCCTCTTTAATAAGGATCCTGGTGTCCCATGATGGATGCTATAAAATCCGGGACCGGCTGGTGTGTTCATTGCCGTGTGGGCCCATTAACAGCGTCTGGTCCTGTGGTAACATACTTCATATCCAAAGTGCAAAAGCGAAAGCATTTATTATAAATAACACCAGGTCACCCCGGAGTAAACACAGCTGTGCCCTCGTGGTGTCTTGTCAGTGGTGCTCCCTCAGTAGATTAAAGAAATCCATGTTTTATGGGGCCATCACTTATTCTGTATATACACAGAAGGCTGGTTCACTATCAACTCAAAGCTTGCTGCATATAATGTTTCAGGTCCGGGAATTGAATGGAGCAGAGATGCTTTGCTAAAACACTTATTCTTACATGTTTTAATATTTTCAAAAGGGTCAGTTTCTGTTTATTCCTAAATGATTTACGCAACATTTTGGGCCCTGCCCAAATTGTAGCTGCCCTTTAGATTTCTCACAGACTCCTCACCATGCCCCGCTCCCCACGCCCTCCCAGCAGCTGGGCCAATGGAATGAGGGTGATACTTTATCTAGAAAGGTTTGGGACTTGGCTCTGTCATCCACTAGCTGTGGGGCTTGGGGCTCTTCTGTTAACACTAAGCCTTATTGTTCTCAGCCTTACATAGGAGAGAAGGAGCTCTGCTTTCTGCACTTGTGCTGAGCTAGATGGGTAGATCCCAAATTAAGGGGCAGAGTGGAAAGGGAGTGGTAGAACAGAGTAAGATCCAGTAAGCTGCTGAGAAAAAAAATTGAGTATATGTCAATATTATTACATTTACATGATACTATATAAATATTAACAAATATAAATTTGTTAATTAAATATGTAAATCTATAATAATGCAAAAGTTGTTTATTTTATATACATGCATATGTAGGGGTGTGTATGTATGTGTATTAACAGTCACTCCTGACCGGGCATGGTGGCACATACCTATAATCCCAACTACTTAGGGTGCTAAGTTAGGATAATGACAAGCTCAAGGAAAGCCTTAGACCCTGTCTCAAAAACAAAATAAAAAGGGTCAGGGATGTAGTTCAGTGATACAGCTCTTGGTTAGCATGTGCAAGGCCCTGGATTCAATCCCCAGTGTCACAAAAAATAAGTAAATAAGTCTTTTTTTTTTTTAATTACGTATCTACTGAACATGTACAGACTTTTTCATGTTTATTTCCTCAACAATACAGTATAACAATGATTTACATAGCACTTATATTGTATTAGGTATTATAAGTAATCCAGAGATGACTTAAAGCATAGAGGAGGATTAAACATAGGTTATATGCAAATACTAGGCCATTTTATATAAGGGACTTGAGCATCTGCAGCTCTAGGAAGCTGCAGGGGTCCTGGAACCAATCCCTAGCAAATTCCAAGAGATCATGGTATACGTAAAGCCTTTGCATGATTCTAACTGTATACAATTAGTGCAGTAGTACGCACATCATTTATAAGTAAAAACTTCGCATAGATAGGGACAAGCTGGGAAGACCCACGGAGGTTGGCGGGGGGGCAAAGCTGTAGACACATGCTGCAGTCTCTGGAGGTGAACAATGGCCACGTGATGGTTTTTTCACAAGATTCACCGCTTTTCCAATCACTTTGTCCCCACCAGTGGGAACTAGACCCAGAGACATTGAACCTCTCATTATTTTCTCTAACTACTACAAACTGAAATGCTCAGAAATTTCCCTCAACGGAGAAGAGAGTGATCCTGAGTCAGAGGGAAGAGATGTCCCTCCTGGGGTGGGAGATGTGTCTCCATTCCACACTACAACTGGATTCTTGTTCAAAAGATGCCACAAGAATGAAACCCAACTCTTGAAGGTTCTGTTTATACATAAACTTGATTGCTTCTTCTCAGTTTCAAAGGGGCGAGAAAACTACATAACTTACTAAAATAATGCAGTTTTACTACCCCAAGTTCAGGACCCTCAAGTGTTCCACTTGTGTTCCAAGGGCCTGCTATGTCTCAGGAGTGTTGTTTGGCCCTGAGGATTCATAAATCTCCACCGAGTCATCCCTGACCTTGATGTGCTCACAGTGGAGTGAGGGAGATGGACAGGATAATAGAGAATCTCAGGGCATGTGCAGATGGTGAGTCATGCAAAGAATTATGGGCACAAGTACACTGCCCAGGGGTCCAGAGAAGGCTGCCCAGAGGTTCTTCTTTCCCAAGGAGTAAATTGAAGTTTGCCAGACAAGGAGTCAGGAGGGTGGAAACAAGTCACAGAAGACAGAAGGCATCTCATCTGTGAAGGCACAGAAGTGGGGCAGAGTGTGGGATGATGGCGGGGTGGCAGGGGAGATGTCAGGAGATGACCTAGGAAGTTAAGCAAAGACAGCTTGGGAAGAGTGGTGTCTCTTCTGCTTTATCTCACAGTCTATTTTAGAATGTTTCCAGCTCTTCCCCACAAATAAACCTCACAATGCTTAGCCATCAACCTCTAATCTTTCCTTTCAGTCTTATGTAACCATGAATCTACTTTCTGTCTTCATGGATTTGCCTGTCCTGGACATCTCTCATAAACCAAATATTACCACTTGTACTCTTTCTTATCTGGCTTCTTTCATTTGGCACGTTTTCAAGAGTCGGTCATATAGTAGAATGCATTAGTTCTTTATCCCTTTTTATGGCTAAATAATGTTCCATTGTATGGATGTACCATTTTTATTCATCCATTTGTCAGTTGTGGAACATTTGGGTTGTTTTCACTTGGGAGCTATGAATAATGTCCACACTTTGGGGGCAATGTATGCTTTTCTTTCTTTTGGGTATATCTCTAGCAGTAGATTCACTGGATCATAGGGTGGACCTGTATTTAACATTCTGAATAACTGCTGGACCATTTTCCAAGCAGTGGCATCAGTTTACATTGCTATCCTCAGTGTATGAGGAACCGATTCATTTTAATCCCACATTTACCTTAACTCCTACATGAATTCTTCAGATTGGCTCTTGACCCTCACTCCTGAGGGAGGAACTAGGAAGTGGTTTCAGTAGTGGCCTTTACATTAGCCCTGCCTGGGACTTGTTTTAGAATGTCTAGGCCACCCCCTTTCTGTCAAGCAGTCTCAGCCTCAGGGATACTGGAAGATATGCGTACTTTCCTGTTTCGTAGGAGTGTTTTGAGGAGAGAAATTCTTTGGGATCCTTGGAATGGAAGTGCACAGTTTTATGAGGTCTGTTGGTTGTAGTTGCCACAACAAAATGAACAGCCGTAATACTTAAAATTATTGAGTGTTAGCCCTGGAAGGAACAGCAAAGACCATCTAGTCCCACGTGGGCAATGAGCAGCCGCTTACAGGACATCTGCTCAATTGTAAGTGCTTGGGATGATGGAGCCCTGTCCAGGATCAGGGAAAGGACTGTGATTGATTAGCAATGTCTGCCATGGTGACAGGAGAGCATCCGTGGTGGCACATCTGCTACCTATTTGCACTCCCTGATTAAAGCCAGCTATAGAACCACTGAGGAAACAGGTGAGGAGGCAGCCAAGGTCACACATCTGGCTAATGACAGAGATAGAGCAGGAATCAGTTCAGTGTTTTTTCCTCTACGCCATACTACCCCTGGTTCTGAGAAGTGCCTCATGAAAGCACCTGTTTGGGAACAATTATAGGGTTACCTGGTCAGATGGTCTGTTTCTATCATGCTATGTTCAGATCATTCTCATCAATGCCAATGGGACTCACTCCACCAGGGTAACTGGTTAATGATTACAAAGACTTGGTAAATGCTAACTAATAAAGAGGAGTCCTTCCCACCTGCTGCACCCCTATATCTCCAGCACTCATTTGGAACGCCCTTTGAAGTCCACTCACTTGGTGCTCTGTACACAGGGAGCCTTGAGCAGGCTGTGTTTGGACCAAAAAGAAGTTGAGCCCCTTCTGCTCTGAAAAGGAATGTGTGTGTGTGTGTGTGTTCTCCACTTGAACAGAGAGAAAAGGAGATCCATATTCAGCTTTTAGATCAATCAAACTCCATTTTCCCAGAAATTGTAAGAACCCAAGTCATCTGGAGGAGAAAAATGACTTTTCTACAGGGGAGATATGAATATTAACTATATTGACTATTTTGGGGATGGCTACACACATACAATGTACTTAATACCACTGAACTATACACTAAAAGTGGTTTAAATAGCAAAGTTTTTGGAAATTGAACCCAATTAACCACTAAACCATAACCCCAGGCCCTGCTTTTTTTTTCTTTTTCTTTCTTTCTTTCTTTTTTTTTTTTTTTTTTTTTGAGGCAGAGTCTCTGAGGCTGGCTTTGAATTTGTAATCCTCCTGCCCCAGCCTCCTGAGTTGCTGGGATTGCAGGCAAGCACCATGGATCCCAGCTAAATAGTAAAATTTACTTTTTTTTTTTTTTTTTTTTTTTGGCAGTACTAGGGATTGAATCCAAGTGTGCTCTACCACTGAGCACTGAGCTACATCCCCAGCCCTTTCTATTTTATTTTATTTTATTTTATTTTATTTTATTTTATTTTGAACAATTGTTCAGACCAGCCTTACAATTGTGACCCTGCCCTGCCTCAGCCTGTAGCTGGAATTACAGACATGTGCCAAGGCTCCTAAGTCTAGAATTCCATTGACATGTAAAGCATGCCTGAGTCTTTCTTTTTCTACTTTATTAATAAATGAAACTCCAACAAAAAATGACACTAGAACTAAGACTTCTTGAAACCATTTTCATTTATTTTTTTTAAATGTTACTACATAAAAAAAAGAAATAATGCCAAAAAAAAGATCTCCCTTTCCCTTCTGTGTTTCTACCTTCTTTTTCTTTTTTTCTTCTCATCATCACTTAAACACCATTTATGTCCCACATGACACCGTGATTTAAATGATGGGCCATGATCCCTGCTCCTAGGAGCTCACAGTCCAGTCACCTGTGCTTGTTCCATAACCAGGGAACAGACACAGCTAGTCCACTGCCCAGCTATTTCACTGGAGGTGAAGAAACAAGCTTCCCCAGGAAAGGGGAGGTCAGGGAAAGCTCTTCTGGAAGACAAATAGGTAACCTCCAGGCAGAGAAGTAGGAGAAAAGCATAGCATGGAAGGTTCCAGAACTGCAAAAAGTTAAAGATCTGATGCATAACGTGGATGTGGAGGAGCAGCTGCTGGGGAGAAAGGCGCTCTCTTCCTGTTCCTGTACTCCTGTGTAAACCTGCCTCCTGACCCCAACTGTAGAGAAGACACCTGGGTTTCTTCATGAAACTGTTGAAACTAAACTGTAAATGCAGGCAGGCGTATGTGTGTGTGTGTGTGTGTGTGTGTGTGTGTGTGTGCGTGCGCGTGCGCATGTGCATAAAAGAGAGATTGAGTTTGTGATGAATAAATTTGTTAAAAATTGGAATTCATGTCTAACTGTTCCTTCAGATCTCCCGTTGCATAAGACATCATTTGTTTAATTTGACAAGCTCATGACATCAACCTCAAAGGTGAGGACTGCCTCTGTCAGCCAGAGATTTGTTTAAACCTTTCATGAACGTCATCGTTATTTTTTTTAGAATGCACCATCTCTTGGATGACAGGGGATGTGCAAATTTCCCACCAATGATGCCCTGTCGCCTCTACCTACCCCCCAACCCTCTTCCCCCTTAGGCCAGTTTCTCTCAGTTCTGAGCAGAACTTTGGAACCCACCAAAGAAACAAGCCTGAGCAGGGTGGTAGAAAGGAAAGAGCTTAGCATCACTGAACAGGGAGAGTTTAGAGAGTTTGCCCTCCTCTCTCTGCTTCCGGTGGTTCTTTTTTTTTTTTTTTCCATTACTATTATTGAACCTAGCGACACGCAACCACTGAGTTATAACCCACCCCTTATAAAAGCTCAGGCTGGCCTTGAACTCTCAATCCTCATGCTTCAACCTCGGAAGAAGCTAGGATTACAGGCATGCACCACCATGCCTGGCCACAGATTGTTCACTTTCAATGTTTATCTATGTTGTAGCATTGTCTAGTATTTCATTCCTTTTCATGGCTGAACAATATGACATTATTCGGATATACCACATTTTATTTATCCATTCATCCTCTGATGAACATTTGGGTTATTTTCATTTTTTGGCTATCAGGAATAATACTGCTATGAACATTTATATGCAAGTTTTCAAGGGGCTCTTTGCTTTCATTTCTTATACAGAAGTAAAATTGCTGGCTTTTATGCCAGCTCTATATTTGACATTTTTAAGCACTGTTTTCCATATACATAGACCTTTAAAATCTGAAACAAGGCTGGGGGCATACCTCAGTGTGGTAGAGTACATACTTAGTATGTGTAAAGCCCTGGGTTCAATCCTTAACTAACACACACACACACACACACACACACGCCAAAAGCAAACAACAACAAAAAAACACCCTGCACTAAATAGATAATTTTAAACCCTCAAAATATGTAGCTTCCCTCTTGCAGCTGTACACAACAACTTGTACTCCCTCGTGTATTTATTACATAAATAGGACATCATAACAGTTTTCCTGCAGCTCAGGGATGGAGCACCCTGGGGCCCCATTCATCTCCCAGGAGAATCCCAGATTAGTATCTCATACTCATGGAGAAAGTTTCCTTCCTGTCTGGCCTCAAATCTCTTCTTGCTATTGGCTTTGAGCAATGCTCACATCCCTTAGGTCCTACCCTCCTCCTTTCCTATACATGTCAAGAGTATTCATTTAGGTTAACAGTAAAGGCCTACATAGTTCTGGGATTCTGAAGTCCTGTAGCAATACAAGGGAGAAAAGACCAAAGGGTCTAGGCAATCCTTCCTTGACTGGGTCCTAGAAGCCCAGACTGGGGAGGGCAGTGGAATGAAGAAGGGTATACCTGGCCTGGCAGCAAATCCTACAGTGTAGGAAAGCTTGGCCTACATTGTGACCCCCCCACCCACTACATATCAGCTACTCTGTGTTCAATTCCTTATTTATTATCATTTTATGGAGGATGAAACCAAGAGCTCAAAGACAGAAACACTTGCCTCTGTGCCCCACAGCAACAGAAGGCAAAAGTGGACTGAAGACAGATGAGGTCTAAGTACCCAACCGGCCTCAGAACGAGGTCACTCTACCTATGATCTAGACTCCAGATGCTGGCACAGGAGGGAGGGCCTGGCTCCATGTGCCCAGGGAATTCATTCCACATCATTCCGTGGCCTTCAAACACTAGCACCTGGCCCTGCCCAGCAGAGCTACTGTCACTGCTATTTTGGAGGCAATCATATATTTTTAATGACCTGCAAAATCTCCCTGTGAGCAGGGAGGGAGAGCAAGTTGAAATTACAGCCAAGCAATTTGCATTGCGAATCAAGTTATCCTCCCTCCCGCCCTCCAAGAATATGCAGAAATAAATGCCTCCTAATGAACCCTGGGGGGCTGAGGCTTTGATATGAATTCTGCTAGAGGGGTAAAGAGCTCTAGCCAGACTGAGACCCAGCATGAAGTTGGAGCAGGAGGGCCAGGGCAGTCCCCTCCTATTCAATGGAGAAAGGAAATTGGATTATCTTGCTAGCAGTTGGTGTTTTTTCTATCACTTAGAACCACAAATGAGAGCTTCTCTCCTTCAGATGGAAGGAATTAGATTTAGCACTATTTAACCAGCCAGCTCCTCACCCCACTTCACCCTCCCCACCCTGGCTTTGCTCACTAACCCTGCAGCTCCATCAGACTCTCCAGGCCTGCGGAGACCAGGAACTCTAAAGCCTTTGTCCTCTCCAAGACTAAAGACGACCTATTAAAGGTGGATGGATGGATGGATGGATGGATGGGCAGAGAGAGAGACAGACAGCCTTTCTACCTGAAGTCAGATAGCCTTCAGTTCTGGCTGCCACCAGAGAAAACATCTTCCCCTTCCCCACAGTCTCTAGGGTCTGTTTATTCAGCACCAGCTAGTCTCTGCTTGTGGAAGGGAGTCCTGTGGAGACTGTCCTGTGAGCCAAGCAGCTGGGTAGAGTGTATGGTGCGGATCTGAGAACATGTGGATATGGTATTTGTGTGGGCTCGAGAGTGTGTGGCAATAATGATTTGTGTGGACTTGTGAAAGAGAGGGGATGGGGGAAGCTGTTCACTGCCTCCCTCAGGGATAGGCACAGGCCACTGTGGTCAAAGGGAATCCACAGAAGATTCCCAGGTCTCTGTTGGCCATGCCCGACCACTGCCTGCTTGCCCAAACCTTTCCCCAAGGGTACAAACATCTCCTGCTGATCTAGGTTTCTCCTTCTTCCCTGGGCTCTGCTTGAGAGGAGCCTGGAAGCCCCAGAAGCCTTGGCAGGAAATAAGCCCTTGCATAATGAAGCAGCGTCTCTCAGTAGTTAGGCACGTGGGTGCATTCAACAGACAACCTGATTCCAAAGTCAAGATCGGGATGAGTAGAACTGAATCTTCTCTCCTTCTATTTCTTTATCTGTAAGGTAAGGTAAAGATTGTAAAGGACCAATCCTACTGGGTTGTGGCCAGTACTTATTATGTGTTAATAAATGTGAGTTTTGGGCTAGGGATAACTAGAGTGCTTGCCCTGCATATGCATGAAGCCCTAGGTTCAATCCCCAGCACTGGCCAAAAAAAAGAAAAAGAAAATCAAATTACATAACTTATTATTGGGATGAAGGGATTATAACTGTTAGCCCTCTAGGTTCTCATGTTGCAATCAGTATTGGTGTAAGATGATTCAGCTTTCTTAGGGCATCCCGAGGGATGTCGGCAGAAGCCTTTGAGTGGGGGCCATGGTAATAGGAAGACATGGCAGAAGAAAAACCACAATATAAAAAAGTTTCTAGGGATAAGGGTGCTTTGGGGATTTCCTCGTTGGTGAGGACATAGTGAACATATGTTTTGGGAACTTGTCTATTTCAAGATGCCCTGGGGTTGGGGGGAGACTATTACAGATTTTTTAAAAAACACATGAGTCATCACATCAATCAAATGTAATTGGGATCTTGATTTGAATGACTCAAATATTAAAAGCTATTTAGGGACAATCAACAACATTTGAACACTGAGTGGATATCAGATAATATTAAGGAATTATTGTTAATATTTTTAGATATGATAATGCCATTGAAATTCTGTTAAAAGCCCAGATGGTCTTTATCTTTTAGAAAATACATTGAACTCTTCATAGATGAATGATATAGTTTAATTTAGATGAAGGGCAGTTGAGAAAGTAGAGAGAAACAGATCAAACAAGATGGGCAGGTAATGGCAGGTAATTATTTCCTATAATTTTGCATTTTGATATTTTCATAATTACAATGTTTAAAAAAAAAAAGCCCCTTCTGGAGCTGCCTCTCAGAGGGTAGCTTGTGCCCTGCCACCATGTCACCAGGGCAGATGGCTCACTCAGGCCCTTGGACCAAGGCAGGAGACCATAGCTGAGTAGTACTCTCTGAGTTCCATAAATCAACAAGTACAACTGAAGCCATTTAGTAGGAAGCTTGTTAATCAGAAAAAGCTGGCTTAAATGGGTCATTTTATTGGAGAAAAGGAGCAGAAGATGGTGAACAGGTCCCCTGGCAAAGAGGAGGTTTACAACCAGTGCCACACTCTGCCCCCAAGTCAGTGTTGGGTTATGTTAACTACATGTCCATCTCAAACCTTTTCTAGGAGAATGGGGACTCAGGGTAGGAGCAAAAAGAGGAGGGCTGGGCCCAGGGGTTAGGGAGGAGGCACTTCCGTGGGGTTATCCACCCATTCTGAATGTGTGGTCCCTTCTAGGACAAGCTGGAGTTTGGGATTCTAAGGAGGTCACGTCTAGGATGGAGCATAGACTCTTATGAATGACCCAGGGCAGAAGAATGAAGGGAAACTGGAGTCAAAGAGAGAAGGAAGACCTCCTGGAAATGGGACTTTAAAGAGAATCTTAGTAGGAAAAGACCCAAGAGGGACCCTGAGAAATAAATATCACGGGGCTGGGGATGTGACTCAAGTGGTAGCGTGCTCGCCTGGCATGCGTGCGGCCCAGGTTCGATCATCAGCACTACATACAAATAAAGATGTTGTGTCTGCCGAAAACTAAAAAAAAATAAATATTAAAAAAAAATTCTCTCTCTCTCTCTCTTAAAAAAAATTATAAATAAATAAATATCACAACCAAACTAAGGTGGGGACAGTTGTGGTTAAAATGTACTGGAAGGTATTTTTTGGAAAATAGTTGCTAGAGAGTCATGTGACTTAGCTTCTTCCTCAGCCCAAGGGTTTTGGTAATTATTGTCCAAGGCAAAGGGGCCCTGTAAGAACAAATTTAATTTGTTAGTGACAGGGGACTACTGCAAGGAGTCATAAGAAGAACACTGAATTTAGAGCCCCCAAACCCAAGTTTCTCTGGGTGTGGTAGTACAGACCTATGATCTCAGCAACTCTGGAGGCTGAAGCAGGAGGATTGCAAGTTCGAAGCCAGCCTCAGCAGCTTAGGGAGGCCCTGCCTTAAAACAAAACATAATAAGGGCCCAAAGTACAGCTCAGTGGGTAGAATACCCCTGGGTTCAATCCCAAATACTGGAAAAAAAAAGGGGGGGGGCAGAATGCTCTTATTATTTTTAATCTTGTGTTTGAACTGGATAGCTTCAGAAAAGATTTTAACATAAACAGTGATTTCTAGACCAAGAATATTAGCACTGCAGAAAAAAAATAAGTTCATTTTGCATTGATACTCATGGGTCTATACAGATCTTTAAATAAGGGTGAGCAGTCGTTGTTCCCAGAGTTTGTACCTTGCGGTTGCTAAAGAGACAGTTATGACACTACCCTTGCTAAATTAAACCTCATCCACTTCACCCACATTTGTTTTTGGCTCCCGCCACACAGTAACACCCTCTCTCCCCTGGCTCTGGCCTCTGCCCTGGCTGGTCCCCAACCCTCCCACAGAGCAGAAGGTGACCCCAGCCAGATCATGGGATGTTTTCCTTCCCGTCTGTCCCATTGGTCCTCTTATGGTAGACGCCCAGGGTGTGAAACTGCACACCTACAAAGTTGGCCTTCTGGTTTCAGAGGCCTCAAGAGGAAACCAACAGTGCCTCCATTTCCTGTGGATGAAGGATTATGTGATTGAAACAAATCACCTGTCATTCCTAATTCCCAAGTCACACCTGCCTGGTGGCGGAGTTAAATGAACATGTGACATCAAATTGAGGCAGGAGTTAAAAAATAGCTGTTTGGGCCTCGGCCTGGCCTCCGGAGAGAAACAGTCCCATTCCCACACCTCCCTCTCTCTCATACATACCTTCTCTTTGGGAAAGGGAGTGGCTGGAAGGATCCCTCATGCAGAAAGGCTTAATTCCCCCCGCTTGCTTTTGCATTCTCATGACTTTTCTTCCACTCCCCTCTCCTCCCTTGCAAGCTGATGAAAAGCTTTTTGAGTTTGGAGGGGTTTGTGTCACAACAGCTCTGTGCTGCCAGCTGGATGCCAAGCAGGCAGTATGCACCCCTACTGAAATAGGATGGAACAGGCCAGGGTGACTGGAAGGACCCAAAGCCCTTTTTACATGGAGATGAGCTGTCACTTGGCTCCTTCTGTAACTAATCATCACTGTTGTTGAAATATTACTGCTTCTGTTACAACTACTAATGCTCCAAATGAGGAACAGGCACTTTGGGGTGACATTGAATATGGAATGGTCACTTCACGTTCGGGATATCCAGCCATCTCAGTGAAGAACAGGGAGCCCCATTTGTCTGCTACCTGTGTTAGCTGAGTTGGAGCAGTGCTAGGATCTGCCTGTCTCCTGTTTAAACCAGGGCTTCCCTAACGAAAGTTTTGGGGTATAGAACCTGAAAAGAGATTTATAGGGGGAGCAAATACTAAGAAGTGAGGCCCCAAAGACTCCTAGCCTCAGTTTGAGTCTCAATTTCATCTCTTACTACTATATGACCTTGGACCATGACTTGTCCTGAGTTCCTTTCCTCTTCCAAAATTGAAAAAGAAAAATATAGATACACTAATAATATCACTAATATCAGGCTGTTATAAGGCCTCAAGGTAATGCAGGTAGTCATTAGCACAGTGCCAGGCTCTCAGCAGGTAGATCCAGAATCAAAGCTGTTATTACAGAGTCTCTTCATGGACTGTCCCGCTCCACACACATCCCATGCACAGACACATCCAGTGTCCTGAGCAAAGTAACTAGCTGGTGATTTACACCCCTCTCCATTGGCCCTGGGTCCTGGGAAACATGGTAGAGATCAAAGCAGTGGCAATGACCAACGTTTGCATTTCCCCTCTTGCTTAATAAAACACAAACACCCACACACTACTATTTAATCCTCAGACCCACCTGTGGGGTATATGCATATCCTTCTGTCTTTTTTTTTTCCTCAGAAGAGCAAGCTAAGCAGCAGAGACAGTAAACAAAATACCCAAAGTCAAATCATGCACAAATGGCAAATCTAGGACTGAAGGTTGATGTTCTTTCTCCCACTCCAAAGTCCCCGTTGCCCAACACTCTGCCCATACACATAAGCCAACATCCTCATTTCCCCAAAACAACACTTACTATCCCTCCAATGCCCAGTCCTCTGCTAGGGAATTACCCAAGTTATCTGTAATAATGTAGAAGCAGTTGTCAAAGGGTTGGTTCCCATCCTGGATGAAATATGTTTTTTGGTTTTTGTACTAGGGATTGAAACCAGGCATGCTTCACCACTGAGCTACATCCCAGTCCTTTTTATTTGAGACAGGGTCTTGCTAAGTTGCTGAGGCTGACCTCAAACTTGCAATCCTCTGGCCTCAGCCTCCGAAGTCGCTAGGATTACAGGCATGTGCCACCACACCCAGTGAAATATGTGTATTTTGATGGACATCTTCTATTGACTAGGCCTGAATCCAAAGGACTCACTGTAATGGGTACTGTCAAAGGACTAAATTACAATAATTCAGTTTAAAGATCTTAATTGGCTTTATTTTTTATTGTAGAATTGGGCAACACTCTATTCCATAAAATAGAATAAATGTTCTGATGAGCTGAGCAGGGGAGTCTGTTTTATAGACAGAAAAGGCCTAAAGAAAGCAGAAACTAAAAACAAGAATCAGATTGGTCATTTCAAAGCTACTTTGCTAGTAAGGCAGGGCAGGGAGAGAGAACAATAGAAAAATATCTGGTTAGTTAACATCAGGTTACTTCAGCTTACCTTTTTTGTGTATAAGGATTAAGGCAAAGGGAATTTCATTATCATGCCAGTCGAAACTGGCCCCATTTGGGAAATTTGGCTGTTATCTCTTTAATCCTGATTTCTCAGAAGGTAAGGTAAACAGCTTAGTGACAAGGAACTTTAGCTTGAGAGACTCTATTTTGATTTTGGCCTGGTCTGTTGGGTCCTAGTGCAAGAGCTTAGTCCAAAACAATGGCCTCCTGTATTTTTTTTTTTAAACAGTGCCAGGGATCAAACCCAGGGCATTTTGCTTTCGAGGCAAGTGCTCTACTACTGAGTTACAGCCCCAGCTTTAAATTATTTGCTCTTAGCATCACCCTGTAAGGTTGTGTGAGATAGATGCTACCTTCCTTTATACAGAGAAGGACCACCCTGAGGAGCTCAAAGGAGCTGGCCAAGATTCCAAGCCAGCATACAGTGGTATGGGACTAGTCTCCGTCTCATCTTTTGCAAATAGTACCTCTTCTTCCTGTAGTCCCTGTAATTGTCTCCTCACAGAAGGCTAGGCACTGGCCAATCCATGGCTATACAGATGGGAAACGGAATCAACCCTAGTCTACCATCACATTTCATTCTGGTATGGATCCTGCAACTCTTCCATGATGAGAATTTGAAGATGGTTCAGAGGTAACTCTCTCTGCAAATGAAAGCTTTGTGATATAAGCCCTAGCTATCTTTGTAGGGTGAGAGAGAGGGGTTGGCTTAGTTTTGCTGTGTAAGAATGTGAAGGATTAACTATGGCTTCCATTTTCCCTAGGACAGGACAAAAAATATGAGTTAAAATCATAGCATGAAGACTTAGGATAAACAGTAGAAGGCACTTTCTGACCATGAAGTCCATGAAAACTGAAGTGGATTCAATGAGAGGAAAGCAAGTTACATCTTTGGAGATTTTAGGAAAAAAGGTTAGCCGCCCATCACAGAGATGAGGTTGAAGTTTAGGATTACTACATTACCCTTTGAGCCTCTAGCTAAAAGCTGCTAGAAGATACCATGTAAACAAAAAGTGTAACTACACTTATTTTTAATTGAATAATCATTGCTTCCAATTTGGGATGATTTCAACAATGCTTCTTGTATTTCTATTTTGGCTCTCTAGAGGAAATTTGAAGTTTCCTGGTAATGTATAATTTTAACCACAGTTTTCCTGAGGCAGTAAGTTTATATGGGAAAATAGTTCAAACTGAATCTTAAAAATTTTTTTCTTATGGTATAATTTGCCATCACATGTTATTATCTCATAAGCTCATAATTGCTGACTCCTCTAACCCTGACATCTCTGGAACAGGTAATTCTCCTTCAAGGAATATCTCATTGCTATACCAGTACAGAATTCAGGTGCCCCTATCTGACAGATAGAGAAGTTTAAAAAGAACCCACACCCAGTTCAGGTTCTGGGACTCTGAACCTCAATGTCCTCCCCTCCTGGGATCAAAAGATGCTGTCCATCACACACCTGGTTCTCAGAGGGCATGGACCCAACAGCCTTTATGGTAGATGAAGGGTTTATGTGAATCTGGGCCTCCTCTTGCTGTGTCTCTCTTGTGTTCCTGAGATGCTCCCAGAGGAGTGAGTAGAGTCTGAGAGGCTAAATCACCAGCCTCTCAGGCCACCCTGGTGGCAAGTTTTTTCTAAGCTGATCAGAGAGTAACAAGTAATATAGACACTGATTGAATCATCTGTCACGACTATCTTATAGAACAAAGCCATGCTTCCCAACTTTTCTCACATTGTGGCACACAAGAACATGATAATACAATATGACAGACACCCCCACGATAAACAAGTGAGACTTTTTGCAACCAACTGAGTGACTTCAGCCACTCTAGGCCTTTTCAGAATACCCAATAGCTGAAGGGCCAGTATTTTGTGCCACCTGTTAGAAGAGTCTGGCATAGAGTAAAATGGTTAAGACAGAGTGGTGCTCAGGGGAGGGGACTCTAAAAGTCAGCTGAGCCCTGGCTCAGTCACTTATGACCTTGAGTGAGTACTTCTTCCTTGCCTCAGTTTCCTCACAGATGTAATGGGATTGATAATAGTACCTACTTGAAAGGGCTGTTCTGAGGATTAAATGAGTTAATCCATGTCTGGTACTTAGGAGAATGTCTGGCACCAAGTAAGCACTGGATAAATGACAACTGCTACTGATACTACCGTTGGCTCCAGGGCCAGCAGGGAAGAGAAAGCATAAGTGGTCTCCTGCTCCAATTCCAGTTTAGAGATCATAGCAGGATGATTTATTGCTTTCTCAAAATCGGTGGCTCTTCGGTTCTCTCTTATCCATTTCCATTGCCACTTCTCTGATGTGGCTGTGAATGCCCAACAAGTAGCAGTAAAAGAGGAAAGAGAATTGACCTGGGAGCCAGAAATTCAGATCCCAATTCTTTCGTCCTAGTGTGGGCTGCTGGTAGCCCACAATCTCCTCCCAGGTCAAGAGAGGGTGGTTGACCAGATGACTGCAAACACCCTTTTCTGCTCTGAGGTACCATGACTATTCTGTGGTATAGATGTGGTAGCTGATACCTGAACTTCAGGCACCAAAGTCCATGAAAATTAACACAAAATAAGTGATTGATTTCTATTTACTATGAATCAAAACATTCCAATATGTCTCCACCTGCAGTAAGAACACATCTTCAGTTTGCCAATGTTGGCCTCCCAAGAGCTGAATTCTAAATTGAAGCGTTTTTTACCTGAAGAATAAATCCGTAAATATGTCTCCTAGGTAACATCTTGTTAGCTTCCTTACTCAAAGATCTTGAAAATAATAAAACTGCATTCCTTTTAATAAATAGTAATTCAGACATCTCACTTAGGCCTCCTACCTAATTAGTCTGAATTACTAAAGTATATTCGTTTCTGCTCACTTGAGGACATTGGGTAAATACACACAGACTTATATTCTTCCACTAAAAAATACATTAAAAAATGCCATTTCCCAGCATCTGGGGTTATACTTTCCTAGCTCAATTTTATTTAGAGGTAATTTTAACACATATATCCTCTTGCTATTAAAAATTTATGTGTTAGCCCAAAGAGTCACTCATAAATAACAGACAGAGCAACAACTCAATTTAATCCTGATCCTGACAAGAAATATCTCCCACCTTCACAGTTTGAGGAGAATTTTCTCTCCTTCTCCCCCATACTCTGGAGAGGATGGTGCTCTGAAGCCATCTCTCAAACCTCCTAAAAACAAACTGCACTGCTTTTGCAAAGTCACACAGGAATGTCCTGGCACAGGGAGGAGGAGAGCCAGGGCAGGGCTGTGTAGCCTGAAGGATTTGGCAGAACAAAGCCCCACCAAGCAGGACCCTGCGGTTTCACTTTGTTTGCATTGACATAATGCCCTTCCTCTGTAAAGCCCAGCTCAGGCCCATATGAGAAAGACTTTCCTGGAGTTTGGATCTACCACAGCCTCAGATGATGCTTGTCCCACCCAAGAAGGAGGGCAATTTATTTGAGGACATGGAGAGAGCTCCCCACTGCCTCCTGGGAATGGATAGGCTGACATCCTGGAGCAGAGCTGGCCCCAATAACCAGACTTCCTCACAATCTTTTTTATGTGTTGGGCTGAGGGGGACCCTGGGGCCAGCAGCAGTAGTATTCATGAACCTGCAGCCTGGAGGCAGATTCTCAAGGTCCAAGATGAATGTGGCCAAGATTTTCATTGCCTGCTGCCTCTGACAAATGCCAGTGGTTAGCAGAATGAGTTCACCAGCAAAGAAAACACAACTCATGGGGCAGAGTGGAGCCCTTTGGGGAGGCTTCCACTTGTCTTCCCTGGTGGCACAGACATCACCAAAGCAAAGAGGAGCAGGCCCCTGAGTGTGGCCTGGGTCAACCAGACTTCCCCAGACTTGGTTGCTGTGGTGGGCTGTAGAATGGCCCCCCAAAGATACTCAGGTCCTAATCCTTGGAACCTGTGAATGTTATTTCATGTGGCAAAAGGGACTTGACAGATGTGTTCGTGTTGAGGATCTTGAGATGGACAGATTATTCTATATTTATTTGTGTGGGCCCTAATAATTTAGTGTCCTTAAAAGAGAAAAATAGATCTCTCTCTGTCTTCCTCTTAGAGGCGAGTACTTGCCTGAAGAGGTAGTGATAGGAGACCTGAAGCAGAGATTGGAGTGATGTGCTTCAAAACAGGAGGAAGGGGCCACAAACCAAGAAAGAAGGGCAGCTACTAGCAACTGAAAAAGGCAAGGAAAAGGTTCTTCTTTAGAGCCTCCAAAAGAACTTGCCTTGCTGACACCTTGATGTTAGCCCAGTGAAACTGATTTCACACTTCTCGTCTCCAAAGCTCTAAGAGTATAAATTTGCATTCTTGTTAAGTCATAAAGTTGTGGTCATTTGTTACAGGAAACTCAGTCTCCAAGAATGGGAGGTATTCCCAAGGCAGGTCCTCTCTTTATGGCAGAGACACTCCTGAGAGACAAAAGGAGCATCAGTGCACCTCTGGAAAGACATGCCCTTTTTATTTTTTTATTTTAAGGTAAGGAATCACTAAATTGCCTACAGTGAGTGATCTTGAACTTGAGAGCCTCCTGCCTTAGCCTCCAGAGTAGCTAGAATTACAGGTATATGCGCTCCGCTCCCCATCCCATGCCTGGCAGGAATAGGATTTTGTAAGCAAATTATGTTGATATTTTTTTTCTGAAAGCCCACAGCCCACCTGAGGCAAGGGCATTGATCCGGAGGGTCACACATGGTCCATAGTGAGAATTTTTTTTTTTTTTTTTTTTTTTTACTAAGTGGGAATAAAGTTTGGCTTTGGCTTTGTTGGTAGCTGTCAGCTCAGAGGAAAGAGGGATGACACGCTTCATGCAGAGGGTAGCACCACTGGAGATGTCCATGTTTGCTCTGGGCCACGATTCTTTTTCTCCACTTCCTGCACACCGAAGGTGAGTGTTAGTTAATGCTTGGCCTGTGAAACAGTCCAGTGAACCTTGATCTGGGGCTTAGCTTAGACTTTGCTTTCATCATGTTGAGCTCTGCAAAGGCAAAAACAGGGCCTAAGACTTGCATCCATATCCCAGCTGCTCTGTTCTGGGGTATAGCAGACACTGTTGAATTTTCAGTAGGTGTCTCTCTCCCTCTGTTCCCTCCCAGCAAAGATGCTGACTTTGTGTCCTATTTGTTGCTGTCTATTGTTAGTTATTTAAGATGGAATGGTTTTAGTTGTAAAAGAGGGCCAATTCCATGAAAACTGGCTCAAGATATTTTATTCAGGTGTTTGATACATAAAGATTTTTGTTTTGTTTTGTTTTGTTGGTACTGGGGATGGAACCCAGGGTGCTTTATGACTGAGCTACATTCCCAGCCCTTGGTGATGTTCCCACCTGGGGGTCAATCAAGAAGGCCAAGGAAAATGTAAGCACTCATTTACTGGGTCACATGCTCACTACTTAGCATTAAGTGTGGAATCATCTAGATGCACACAACTGAAAATGTGAGGTAAGATAATTTCCTACAGGAAATTGAAGATTTTGCTAAGAGGAGGAATGGATATGGATTAATATTGGGGAGCCGACCAATAAATGTCTATTTAATGTCTATAAAACTGACAAGGTTTTGTTGTTGTTTTGATCTTAAATGAACAAATTCTCCATCCTTCTCCATGCTTCCTGGGAGTGGATGATCTTGCAAGGGCTTCCTTAATTGGGTACTTATGACATCCTGCTCAACATTCCCATGAGCAGAGTCCTTCTTCATTAAGGCTTCGGGAGTTTGAGATGCCCACTCTTCCCAGTGTTCGTCCCTGGGCTTCCCTCAAAGAGGCAGAGCTAAAATATTGTCCTTGATCAATCACAGGCCAATTATCTAGTTTGTGGGTTACTATGACTCCCCCTTTCTCTACCTACTCCTGCCTGCCTTTCAGCTATCCCCTGCTCATTAACAAGCCTGCCCGAAAGGATTGGGTAAAATAAAAATAAAAAAGAAAAGAAAAAAGGAAAAAAAAAAAACCTCCAAATCAGCCAGTTTAGCTTCTTAACTAACCCCAGTAAAATGGTTGAGAAGGAAGTTGAAAGGAAATAATGGCTTAAGATTCTCTTGAATTTCCATTATCTGTGATGTCTTTGTTGACTCCATCCTCCCTCCCCTTCTACCCCAGCCCCATCCTCTTTAGAGAGATCAAAAACAACTGAATCCAGAAAAGGTTTGAGGAATTGGAAGGAATCCAGAAAAGGTTCCTCAGGCATCCAGATATTTCAAATGGCTCCATTCTTCTTCTCTCATTTCCCTGGTTTCTCAGTTAACTTTTTTATTATTTTTAAAGTGTTTTTGGGGCTGGGGATGTGGCTCAAGCGGTAGCGCGCTCGCCTGGCATGCGTGCGGCCCGGGTTCGATCCTCAGCACCACGTACAAACAAAGATGTGTCCGCCGAAAACTAAAAATAAATAAATAAATAAATATTAAAAAAAAAAAAATAAAGTGTTTTTATTATTATATTTATTTGTTTATGGTGGTACTAAGAATTGAACTGAGGGGCGCTTTACCAACTGAGCTACACTCCTAGTTCTTTTTATTTTTTATTTGGAGATAGGGTCTCACTAAGTTGCTGAGGCTGGCCTTGAACTTGTGATCCTCCTGTTTCAACCCCCAGAGTAGCTGGGATTCTAGTCGTGCACTAGCTTCATATATTTTTGTTGTTGTTGTTTCATTTGTTTTTTTAAGCAATCAACACAGTTGCCTGAGATCTAGTGGTAGGACAACTGGACTTGAGTTCCAAGCTGAGAACTCAGGTCCCATCCCTCAGTTTCCTAATGACTGGGATGCAGATAAACACAATCGCCATTGGTAACAACATAAACTGGGGGACCAGGCATGCCCTCCTGCAAGCACAAGTCCTTGGTCACCTTCACTGACCACTATTCCCACCCATCACCCATGTGGAGCAGGATTCACCCTCACTCAGACATGGAAGGCTTTTGGTCTCCTGAATAGAATTCAAACAAAAATTAAAAGGAGATCTTTTCTATTTTTCAAAGAGCAATTTCTTCCCTGAACCATCAAAAACAAAGAAGCCATTTCACTTTGGGATTTGACTTTTTCTCCTGACTATATCTGATGGCTCAGAGACCTCCAATGCAGCTCCCAGCTAGGGACAGTGAGCATAGTTTTCAGAAAGCTCCAGCATGTTTGTACCATCCCATGAGTCACCCAGAGGCTTGAGGTTCAGTAATGAAACCGGTGGAAACGTTTTTGGAACCCAGCCATGAGCCCCACATTCAGCCTATAAGTCTTGGCAGAAATTCGGGGTTTGGGACATGACATTTCCTTTTACCGGCAATGTAGCTTGGCTCAAGTGACCTGCGTGTTTATAGACAGGGAGTGAAGCCTGGACAGCCCTCCCAGCGATGTTTGAAAGGGTCATAAGCAACACATCCCCTCAGCGATATTAGTGAGGACTGTTCTCGTAATCACATAACAAAGAACTGGGCTCAGAAACAGAAGAACTGGGCTCCAGATCTACCTCTGTGCCCAGTGCTGTGGCCAACCAAGGCAAATAACAACCTCCCTGAACCTCGGTTTTCTCCTCTGGAAATGTGAACTTCCACCAATGTCATAAGGTTGTTCTGAGGATTAAATGCACTCATGAATGTGGAGGTCAATGTGTTTGTTTATAAACTACACCCAGTTTTGAATACTAATAATGGTAATGGCCATAGTGGGTCCTGAATACATGGTGTATGGTAACCTTTCCACACAAATATGCAAGATTACCAATTTATACAGAGAAGAAAGGTTTGGAGGGTACACAGTTTTAGCGGTTTGGGTTCATGATTGGTTGGCCCCATTGCTTTTTGGCCTGTGGTGAAGCAGAACATTGTGGTGGAACAGAACCACTCACTTTAGGGTCAGAAAGCAAAAGAAAAGAGGAAGGAACTGGTATCACAAGATGTCTGTGAGCATAATAGCCTCCTGAGGGGATAAGTCTGGCACTCCCCACAGGCATTGACTGCCTGATGCAGGTGAACTTCCCCCTCAAGCTCTGCCTAAGATCTCACACAGCATCTGAAATGGGTTTGACCTGCCAAGATGTCTATCAGCCTGACTGCAAGACATCACAAAGCAAGACTCTGCCCTTGAAACCTAACCCCTGCCTTTGATGTACCCCTTTCAATAAACCACCAGAGCCATCTTTTCTTTGTCTAACTCCAGAACCCATGTGGACTAGATCTATCAGGGGATTCACTTTTGTAAATATATTTCTGAGTGTTTGTGTTTTATTATTTGTTAATTATTTGAGATATTAGGATTTAGGGTGGCTTAATTATTTGAGATATTAAGATTTAGGGTGGCTATTTAGGGTGGCTTGGATTCTTCTGGGCAGAAAAAAAACCCAGTGAGATGCTGGCTACCTTCCCCACAAAAGGCTGGGGTTCCACTGTCCCCTTCAAAGGCATGCCTCCAATGACTAAGATCTCTCAGTAGGCCCCATCTCTGAAAGTTTCCACCATCTCCCAACAGTTACCACATCTCCCAACTGGTGGTTTAGTCAGCTATTTTGTTATTAGACCTGAAAAGAATAATTGGAGGAGGAAAAGTTTATTTGGGGGCTCACTGTTTCAGAGGTCTCAGTCCATAGATGGCCGACTCCATTCACTGGGGCCTGACATGAGGCAGAACATCGTGGTAGAAGTGTATGGCAGAGGAAAGAACTCAAGACATCACATCATGAAGTAGAGACTTCACACGCCAGGGTCCAAATATATACCCCAAAGGCACACCCCCAATGACCCACCTCCTCCAGCCACACCCTATCTGCCTTCAGTTACCATTCAGTTAATCCCTATCAGGGGGTTAATTCACTGATTGGGGTGAATTAACCCAATCACCTCACCTCTAAGCCTTCTTGCATTGTTTCACACATGAGCTTTTGGGGGACACCTAATACCTAAACCGTAACAGCTGGGGACCAGCCTTTTAATATATGGGCCTTACAGGGACATCCAGCTCCAAACTATAGCACGAGACTTCCTTCTAATGGCCTCAAATGGGCAGTGAGTATGATTGGGAGGAGGGCTCTTCCTACACTGGTCACCCACAATACCTTCCTCATGAGGGTAGTTGGTGCCACAAAAATCCAAGTTTTAACTCTGCTCAAACTTGGTTGACTTCACAGCTGCTTCTCATTCCCACAGAAGGACAAGTACCTCTCCACGGCCATTGTCATTTACAGGTCCTTCTGCCAGGTTGGAATTGAAATCATCTTCTCCTCTAATCTTATTATTGCCCTAATAATAGGCACCAGGCCCCACACTCAGCACTCGACATATGCAATATCATGTCATTTTTATTCATAAGTGATAATAGAGTAATAGTAAAATGTTTTTTTTTTTAACATGGGAAGAAACTGAAACCCAAAAAAAAGATTAGAAACCATAACTGTCCGAAGGCCACAGAGCTAAGAAGAGACAGAGCTGTGTTTCAAATCAACCAGGACCTTCCTGACTCTGTGCATTCTCTGACCATTAGACCTTACTGTCTCTCCACTCCCTTTGCCTAGAAGATCCAAAAGGGCCAGTCAGGCCTGTTTTTTCTAAACCCTTTAGGAAGGCTAGTGCTTCCTTCCTGGATCCTGGAGCCTCCTCCTCCAGAGGGTGTGTTCTCTGAGCCCCACAAGTTTACACAGGATTTTTAGACAAGAATCTACTCCTCACAACCCACAGATAAAGGAGGGGAGTGGACCCTTGCATCAGGCGGGTCTCAGAACCTGAGGATTAATTGCCCTGCAAGCAGCTTGTTAGAGGCTGTGTTGGCAGATGAGGGGAGCAGCATAGAAGCAGCCAATTAAGCAGCCAATGGTGCTGAACTAAACGTGACCTCGTCCTTAATTGTGAATGTTGTTTCTCAGCAGTTTCTCACCAGTCTGAGTTTAGGGGAAAGAAAGGGAAGGATGAGGGGAGAGTGAGAGGCAGGGCAGGGTCCCACTTTCTTCTTTCCTAAGGTAGATGTAGCACCAAGAATTCAGTGACTCCCAGTACAGGCAAGCTGAAGGTTGAGATGGACCATGTCTGCTGTAGTCCCAGGGCAGCAGGCAGGTAGATGGCCTAGGTTTAGATGACAAAGGGACAAGGCCATGTCAGTTGAATGAAATGTTCCTCAACAGGCCTGAGCCTAAGGCTCAGAGTCATCTCTCTAGTGGGGAGGAGGAGAGGATGCCAGAGGCAGGAGCCTGACCTGCCCTTTACAGAGTGCTCACAATTTGGGACCTTCTCTTTCCTCTGCTCTTAGGCCACCAGTTTGTGACTGGGGAACCCCTCGGTCTGCTCCGCACTTTGTCAGTGAAGTACCTGAAGCACCACGTTCAGAAACTTGTGAGCCTGGAGAACAGGGGCTGGGGGCTCAGATGGAAAGGGAGACAGCAATATCTTCGTATCTCATGGGACCAGCCAATCTACCTGCTTCTGAGCTGCCTTTGGAGCTGCCCTGCTTGGGTCTCCCGCCAAGAAATAAGGTGCCACTGGCTACAAAGAGTACAGTGAGCCTCCAGCCATTAGAGCCCCCAGGACCCACCTCAGTTCTGAGGCCACACCCTCCTGGGAAGCCCCCGGGTGACTGAGCCTAGTAGAGTACTGGGGCCTGGCCTGCTCTGCAGCACGAAGCTCCTCTACTGGGCAATCTTGGCTCCAGAGCTCCCCATGGGCTTGGCTGAGACAGGGTAAGATCTACACTGTACTGTGAGGCTCTCCCCACCCACTTCTGCCTCCTAGCCCTTTTATCTTTCACAAGTGCCACCCCCTATCGATAAGCTTTTTACTGGGGGCGGGGGGTGGGGGTAATCAGGGATTGAACCAAGGAACATTTGACCACTGAGCCACATCCCCAGCCCTTTTTATTTTTTCTTTTGTGACAGGGTCTTGCTAAGTTGCTTAGGGCCTTGCTGAGTTGCTGAGGCTGGCTTTGAACTTGCGCTTCTCCTGCTTCATCATCCTGAGCCACTGGGATGACAGGCATGTACCTCTACACCCAGCTTCAATAAGCGTTTTGAACTTTCAAATTATCATCTGCTTCCCAGTGAAGGGTCCAGTACATGCTACCCCAAAGTACAGCACCCTGGAACTGAGAAAACAGCAGAAGCAGGTCTAAAACCTAGAAAGGTCCATCCTACTTTCTCCTGCCAGCCCCCCAGACCAATCCTAATAACCCCCTTGGGAGGTACCAGTCCTATGCCCACCTGAAAGCAACATCTTTATCTCTGAAGATACAGGACACAGTGAAAAGTGACACACACAGGACTTGCTGAGCTGCTGGCTTATTGTCATTAACTCATATCTTTTCTTCCCCAATCTCCATAATTGTCCAGTCTTCATCTAACAGCAGGCACAGAACTACTTAAATTCTTTGGGTCTTTGTTTTTTGGGGGGTCTTTATTTCATTACACAAATTCCCGAGTCATGTAAAACTTGTAGTTAATAAATGTGTATGCTTCTTTCTTGGTCATCTATCTTTTGTTAAAGGAGTCTCAGTCCCATATTTTGGGGTAACATGAACCTGGCAATGGGTAAGAAATTTTTCCTCCATCTATATATAGCAGGAGACCCATCTGGCATGGCCTTCTACTGGATTATGTCCCAGACCCAAAGGGTTGTTCCATTCTCCCCTACTTCTATTCTACCCGGCCCTATTCAGATTCCCCAAAGATGGCCCCTCCCTGCTTGATTTTGTCTGCATCCTACAGAGCAGGCTATGCTCGGCCCAAGGCTCTGTCAACCAGTACCTATAATGTCTTCACCCATTCCCAGGTTTTCAGAAAGATCCATACTAGGTTGCCAAAAACTCGGGATGTTTAAGTCAACAAGGGTGAAAACGTGACTGGATAGAGAAAGTGTGAGTTGCAGTCATCTGACAAAGCACAGACTCTGAGAGAGCGCCTCCGCAGTGAGTAAACTGCCAGCGGGGATTGTGTGGGGCCTGCCTTTGTAACAGACAGTCCACTGTGGGCCGGGAGATGTGGTGCTGACCATGGAGCACATGAGAAGCCCCGGAGAGATGACCCCAGGTGAGGGGAACCCAGAGTAGCAAGAGGCTAACTCCGCTCCGGAGAACCCTAGAAGGACTGCTTGATACAGTGTGCAGGCATTTGGGTTTGACCTTCAATGACAAGAAGGGCGGGGTGTTATAAACAGAGAAGGGGCAGAGATTCAGGGTCAGGAGAGTGCAGGTGGCCTCAGGGTGCAGTGACCAGCCCAGCGTACATGGACAATAGGGTGCTTTGAAGATAAATTTAGGATGATAGGGTTTATTTAAATTATGGAGGACCCTGAATGCTTAGGGTATTTCACTTTTATTCTGTTAGTACTGGGGAGCCATGAAAGAGGCCCCCCAAGGAGTATATGATCAGGCCTGTGTTTTAAAAAATATAGGTTCTTGGTAGGACAAAAGGGTGGAATCCGAGATGGGTAGAACAGTTAAAGACTGTTCGTTAGTGAAAGCAAGAGTGAGGACCTGTCTAGGTCACTGAGGTGGCCATGGTAAAGAGGGGGAAATAGGAGACGTGTGGCAGAGGAGAATGACCAAGAGGGGTGGACGTGGGACAAGCAGGTGAAGAGAAGTTGCTGGGATGGTAATTCTGAATGAGCTATTAAATGACCTCAGCACAGGAAGAGAGTGTGGGTGAAGACAGGCAGGGGCTGACCAAAGCAGTTGGGCATGGAGCTCTGGAACCATGGAGAATGCTGAAGTTGAAGAGACAATTCTGGGAGTCATTCCCACTGTCATCCTCAGATTCCTGGCTCAGGAGCCGAAAAGGGAAGACATAAAGACAGAAAAAGAGAATCCCAGACCAACTATTGGGACAGCGTGAGTCCCAAAATGATTGAGATGATACAGTCTAAGGGCAGAGGCCACAAGCTCTAGAAAGACTTCCAAGTAAAGGAGGATGGTGAAGGATGTCAGGGGCTGTAGAAAGGCACAAAGGGTGTGGATCAGGACAGGATGCCCAATGGAAGACACTGGGGTGCAGGGTCTTGGAAAGACCCTGTGAGCAGAAGACCGTTTTCCTGTGTTGTAGATTGAGTCAGTGTCAGAGAAATGAGGAAGAAGATGCTGATCTCTCTTTTAGGATAGTTTGTTGAAGAATAAAAGGAGAGATGTCAGGCTGAAATTTATGTAATAATAAGGCCCAAAGAGTGAGTTAGGAGCAAATATAATTTTTGTTTACTTTTTATTTGCAAATAATTTTAAACATGCAAAAAGGCTACAAGAACATAAATTGGAAAAAATAAAGAGAAAAAATAGCAAAGAAAAATAAGAACATAGACTGGATATACAACACCATCTACTTTTCCCCTCAGATTCATATTTTGCCCATTTGTTTCATGATTGATTCTCTCTTTTATATAAATACATGTATGTGAAGATACACAATTTAAATAGATGTATACGTACATATATATTTTTTTTTAAAAGAGAGTGAGAGAGAGAGAGAGAGAATTTTTTAATATTTATTTTTTAGTTCTCGGCGGACACAACATCTTTGTTTGTATTTGGTGCTGAGGATCGAACCCAGGCCGCACACATGTCAGGCGAGTGCGCTACCGCTTGAGCCACATCCCCAGCCCTACATGTATATTTTAAATGTTCCTTGGAATTATTTAAGAATAAGGATATACATTATGACCTTTTTATGGGCCCATGAAAACATCATTTTGTATTTACTATGAATAAGATATTCCCTTTTATAACAATAGTCTGTTATCAACTTCATCAAGTTGAACATTGCTACAAACCTTTTTTCAGTTGACCCAATATGTCCCTTTTAGTGTAGAAGAGGAAAAGCAACACCCTTACCCATCACAGGGTTCTTGGCTGGGGTCCCTAAAACAACAGACAGACTAGCAGGCATGGTGGCACATGCCTGTAATCTTAAAGGCTTGGGAAGCTGAGGCAGGAGGATCAAGAGTTCAAAGCCAGCCTCAGCAAAAGTGAGGCGCTAAGCAACTCAGTGAGACCCTGTCTCTAAATAAAATACAAAAAAGGGCTGGGGATGTGTACCTGTGAGTTCAATTCCTGGTACCAAAAAAAAAAAATGCAAATTTTGTAAATTTATTTAGTATAAGTTTTACATGACACAGGACCCTTTGTAATGAAATGATGACCCAAAGAAACAGATAAATTTGTTGGATGAAGAGCAGGCCATTGTGAAGAAATGTGATTGAGGGAGAAAAAGTATGAGCTAAAGGTGACAAGCTGGGGCAGCTTAGCAAGGCCTATCTGTCACTCTTCTCTGTGTCCTGTGTCTTCAAGGGTAAGGATGCTGCTTTCCTCTGGTTACAGGGAAGGCACCTTTAGAGGGTCTCGTGGCTGATTCAGAGAAGGACAAGGAGAAGGTGAGAGAGTTTCTGATGTTTTTCCAAATTCCAAGGTGCCACTTTTGGGTAGCGTGTACTGAACCCTGTCCCAACTATAAATGGCCTTGCCACAGAAGGCAATTTGGCCTGAGGCAGGAGCACATAGTTAAAATAGAAACCGCTATCTTTGGATTACAGCCCAAGTCCTTGTGTTTACTTAATTTCTCCTGAGGAATTTGAGTCCATCTCTGACAGAAGCCCAAAGGGAATGCTAGTCCAGGGGAACACTACCTTCCCACATGATTTTGGTAAGAAAGAAAGAGCCAGGCGTGGTGGAACACCCTTGTAATCTCAGTGACTGGGAGGCAGAGGCAAGAGAATTGCAAGTTCAAGGTCGACCTCAACAACTTAGGGAGATCTTGTCTCAAAATAAAAAATAAAAAGGACTGGGGAGGGACTAGGGTTGTGGCTCAGTGGTAGAGCACTCACCTAGCACATATGAGGCACTGGTCAGATCCTCAGCACCGTATAAAAATAAATAAAAGTATTGTGTCCATCTACAACTAAAAAAATTTTGAAAAGAAAAAAAAAAGCACTGGGGATATAGCTCAGTGGTAAAGCACCCCTGGGTTCAATACTGAAAAAAAGAAAGAAGGGGGGGAGGGAGGAAAGGAAGGAAAACTCTCACCTTGGGGAAGTAAGTGCCCCATTCCAGAGAAGGCAAGAGGGTGGGAGGGCAGTTGGCTCACAGGTGGACTCCTAATTGATTACTGGCTCACGTCTATAGAGCAGGACCAAGAACACAGAACCAACAGGTCTGTGAAGACCTTCTACCAGGCACAGTGAAGCACTCCTGTAATCCCAGCGACTCAGAAGGCTCAGGCATGAGGATCACAAATTCAAAGCCAATTTCAGCAATGTAGCAAGGCCCTGAGCCACTTAGCAAGACCCCATCTCTAAAAAATATATATATAAAAAGACTGGGATCCAGGTGCAGTGGCACACACCTGTAATCCCAGCAGCTCAGGAGACTAAGACAGGAGGATCGTGAGTTCAAAGCCAGCCTCAGCAAACGCAAGATGCTAAGCAACTTAGTGAGACCCTATCTCTAAATGAAAAATACAAAATAGGGCTGGGGATGTAGCTCAGTGGTTGAGTGCACCTGAGTTCAATGCCTATAGTTATAGGATTCAGACTACCTTTTTCTCAGGCAAGACATACTTTAGTCTCAAACCCCCAGAAATGAAACAAAACAAACAACAACAACAAAAAAAATCCACTCACAAGAGCTGTCAGTCCATTTTTGTATCCATGAGCCAGAGATGACAAAAAGGGGGCAGATTAAGAATCTAGTTAGGGGGGCTGGGGATATAGCTTAGTTGGTAGAGTGCTTGCCTCGCATGTACAAGGCCCTGGGTTCAATCCCTGACACCACAAAAAAAAAAAAAAAAGAATTTAGTTAGAGGTCTGGGATGTTGTTCAGTGGGAGAGCACTTGTTTAGCAAGCATGAGGCCCTGGGGTCCATCCCCAGCATGGTGAAAAAATAATTATGTTTTATTATGTTCTAATTATGTTTCTTTTGAAGAATTTCAGAGACATCACTCTTCAAGCTGCCAGGAAGATGGAGAGAATTTAGATCTTTTATTCACTCAAAACACATTCACCAAAGGCCTGTTTCATGCTGAGCACTTTGCTAGTTTTTACAGACATTATTCAGACTCAATGGTCCCTGTAACATGGGGAAATGGGGTAGAGAGAGAAAGATCCTTCACTGAGCGTGGGAAGGCCTGAGCAGGGGTCCCATCCTACCATTAGCCAACTGTGTGACCTCACCAGACTTCTCTGTAAAGTGAAGGGTGAGATTGGACAATATTAGAACAGCATCTCTAGCTCTAGAATGTGATTCCAATGAAGTCACAGTTAATACCCGTGTCTAAAAATCACGAACATCTTTGTATTAGACATTGAGATAGGCTCTGTCACATACATCTGTTATTTTTCAAACAGGTATCAAGGACAAAATAAATCAGACAATTAAGAAGATGATGTTAGCCAGGCTATTGCAATAGGGAAGAATTCATTAATGAGGAATGTATTGAAAGATTTTAAGGGCTGGGGTAGTGGCTCAGTGGTAGAGCATTTGCCTAGCATGTGTGAGGCACTGGGTTCGATACTCAGCACCACATATAGATAAATAAAATAAAGGTCCATTGAAAACTAAAAATTATTAAAAAAAAAAAAGATTTAAAAATATGTCACTCTGGTATGTTGAGTTAAAGCTACTTGAAAACCCGCAGATGCAAGATCACTCTGACTTTCCTTCTGCTTCTTAACAGCAACAGACAAAGTGAGACCCTGAGCAATTTAGCAAGACCCTGTCTCAAAATAAAAAACAAAAAGGGTTTGGGAACTGGGTGTGGTAGCTCATACCTGTAATCCCAGTGGCTCAGGAGGCTGAGGCAGAAAGATCACAAGTTCAAAACCAGCCTTAGCAATTTAGCAAGGTTCTGAGCAATTTAGCATGACACTGCCTCAAAATAAAAAATAAAAAGGGTTGGCGACATAGCTTAGTGGTTAAATGCCCCTGGGTTCATTCCCCAGTACCACACACACACACACACACACACAAAAGACATGACTGCCATGTGAAAGATACTCTCCTTATACTGGAAGGAAAGAAACATTCTTATCAAGAAAGGACCATAGAGGGGCTGGGGCTATAGCTCAGTGGCAGAGCACTTGCCTAGCACATGTGAGGCCCTGGGTTTGATCCTCAGCACCACATAAAAATAAGTAAATAAAATAAAGGTATTGTGTCCATATACAACTAAAATTTTTTTTTTTTAAAAAAAGGAGATTTTTAGGACACGTGGGCTACATTTCTAGACCCTCCTCCCAATCATTTAGAGTACTTATTTACCCCCACAAATTTGATAAGCACAGGTCTCCATTATTGAATGCTCTCGGCATCCCTTTGTCATAAATAAATTGTTTTGTTGTTGTTGTTTTGAGGGTTTTTTTTTTTTTTATTTGCTTTTTAGGGACCATGCCATCTTTTATATCATGTTTTTTTCTTCAAGTGACTCCATATTTTTTTTTCTTTTTCTATTTACGGTACTGGGGTTGAACCCAGGGGCACATAACCACTGAGCTACATTCTCCAGCCTTTTTTATTTTTTATTTTATACAAGGTCTTGCTAATTTGCCCAGGCTGAACTCTAACTTGCAGTCCTCCTGCCACAGTCTCCCAAGTTGCTGGGATTATCGACATGCCTCACTGCGCCTGACTCTGTAACTTTTTTCTAACCTCACAATTTTCTTAATGAAAAAGTTTGTTTTGTAACATTACAGAAACATTGCAAAGCTAGTACAGAGAATTCCTAAATATCCTCTTTATCTGTGCTCCATTTCCACTAATGTTAACATCTTGCATAACCTCAGTTACATTTGTCAAAACTAATAAAATTAACATTGGCCATTACTATTAGCTAAACTCCTGACCTAAATTCCACCAGTTCCTTTTGCTGTTCCAGCATCCAGTCCAGGATTCCAGGTTGTACTTAACATAGATGCCTTTTGATTGAAAGAACTTTTCATGAGGACTACTAAGTGCTTAGCTATTGCCCTACATCTCTGGGGAGTCAATGAAACCAACAGTCCTGGATTTATGAGCATAAAAAGGATAGATGTGGGGTAGATGGTTTGCCTGCTCTGCACTAGAGAGATGTGATAGCCTATTACCAAGAATTGTATCTTTGGGTCTACAACTATTTGCAAACAAGTGTGCCAACTCTGGCACACACTTGTGAATCATCAACTAGAGAACTTAGCACTTGTGTCATCTGGGTTTCCCAGTCCCTGCTCCCAACTCCCACAGTGGGTTTGAGCCCAGGACATGACCCTCATTAGTCTTAGCGCTCTGGAGCCCAGAGCTGGAAGGTTAGCGCCTTTGAAATCAGATAAAGGGCATCCAGACCAGCTGTGTTTGTTTTATAAATTAAAGAGTGAATCTTTAAAATCATTGTTTTCCTGAAAATAAAGAGATTTAAACGGGTCTCCCTTCTCCCCTAAGATCTCCCCTCCTTTTTTTTTTTTTTCCAATTTGTCTCTAAAGGACTCCAGCTTGTGTTAAACAGCAAAGAATTATCTCTGTTTCAATCGTGGGGACTGGGCTGGCTCCATAACAATTATAATCTCTTATCTGGGCCGCCTGGAGGCAAGTGGCCACTGAGGCCAAATTCCTTCTAGTATTAACCACCATTCAAATGGGTAGAGGAGAATAATTGAGCCTGTTCCTTTAACACTGGGGGGGCCTTCAAGGTGATTGTCAAATTTTCCTTAGGTACTTGCCCTCTAGCCCTCTTCAGTTAAAAAAAAAAAAAAAGATTAAGTATACATGGGGAATTTAAGATTTTAATACAGAGAGGCTGTAAACGAGAATAAAATAAGTTTGTGAAAAGTGCTTGGTAAGTATTCAATAAATGATACTCAGTACACACTCAATAAATGGTCATTATCAGTTAGCATATTGAAGAGGCCTATGAGAGACATTGGACTTAATTTGAAAAGCAAGGGGGAGTCACAAGTGTATTTTAGTTAATGGACTAATGAAATTGAAGGAGCTTGTCAGCTGGTTCTAGCTTCATACCTGACATCGAATGATGAATAGCAAGTATCTAATAATTATGTAGAGGTCTTTTACCTGTATGATATCATTTCGTTGTTTTACCCCGAATTTATAGAGAAACAGAAATTTAGAAAGATGTCCAAGCCTATCTAGCTAGTAAAAGCTCAGGAGGGTTTGACACCTTTGCTGCCCGCCAGAGAAATGCAGAGGGGTCCTCCCTTCCAAACCCACTCCACACACAGCTCCACCCCAGTGCCCAGATGTGACATGACTTTTGCTGTCCCCCACAGACTGGAGCATTGTAGGGTGGAGTCCACTTCTTCTCCTCGTGCATCTCCAGTGCCTAGCACACAGCCTGAAAGGAGTGGACACTGAACATAAAGTGTTTGAATATATAAAGGGAAGGGAATGGCAGACTTTCCTGCCTAGGAACTCCAGTATCCTTGGTCTCTTGACTGATCTCATATTCCTATTTCCTCTTCCAGACATCATGGACAATTAGCAATGGGAATTCTAAAATGCACAGAAGATGCAAGCAGGTATTGTATCAGTCCCCTGACTTTTGTGATGAAAGATTTTTTTTTTTTTAAGTAGGAAACTAAAAAACTTTTTCCTCAAACAAGAATGGAGGTTGTGCTCCATGAAAAAAGTTCTGTACAGCCCAGGAGATGAAGGCTGAAAATGAACTGTAGGCCTGAAGGTGTCTCAGGATAATCGATAAAGATGGTGGCCTGTAAGGGTTATTATTGTGTCCAAGTGAGACTTTTAGAATTTAAGTAAACCTCATCATCTGCCCCTTTCCCAAAAAAGAAAACATTGACACTTAACATTTAAAAAATAATAATAACAATAAATCTTGCAGCATAGGCAGGAAACAAAAGAAAATGAACTTTCCCAACCAAAACTAAAAATAACGGACTCTTTCAGTCAGTATTAGCCATGTGAAGGGCTAGTGTTAAGCCCCTCAGTCCTCTGAATTGTTCACCAAAAAAATCCCTCAGCAGAAATTAGAGAATGATGAAAATGACTAATGCCACTTTGTGTGGTTAAACAGCAGCACAGCCCTGCATTTAAAAAATGCTAAATGATTCAAACTGAATAACCAAGCAGTTCTCATGAGGGTCCAAATGAAAATCTGAATAAAGCGAGGCTGAGCTGGGGAGGAGGCAGTGGTTCCCTTCCTTCCTTCCCGGCTGACATTTGATCCCTTCCCTGGGGCCTGTATTATTTAATGGTGTAGAACTTCCCTTTCCCCTAAAACTGAGACCAATCTGGACCATTTCTGGTTCCCACAGGTGTGCGCAGGTTTGAGCCGCTCAGGATAGGGATGCTGAAGGAGGCAGGCTGGGCTGCTCTGGGCTTAGGAGGCTGGGTTTTGTGCTGAGGCCCAGAGGAGTCTATCCCACCACACCCCAGGAGATAGCCCCCTCCTAAGCTTGCCCAGAGACAGCAGAATGAGCTTGGTTTCAGCTGAGCATTTAGCATTTGTTTGCTTCTCAGTTTGTTTCATGCTCCTTTTTTTTGTTGTTTTGACGAAGATCAAGCACAAAAATGTCAAAAGAATAATACAATGAACCCCCATATCTACTTTACCCAGACTCAACAATTATCACAATTTTGCCACATTTGCTCTAACCCTTTTTCTTTTTTCTATCTTTACTGAAATGTGTTATTTAAAGCAAATCCAGGGCATATCATTTCCACTCTATATACTTTTCTATGCACCTTGAAAAAAAAATGGACATTTTCTTATAACCATGACACTATCATTATGCCCCAAGGGATAACCAATAATTCATTGGTGTCCTCTAATACCAGGGTCCCTTGGACTATAAGAATCCATACAGCAAGGTTAGAATTAGGGCCAAGGAAAATCCTCCCTCGACTCTGTGTGAGGGCAGAATAAATACTGGCTACAAATCCCAACCTTCGGCCAGAACCTTTGCCTTGTTTTTACCAGGTGGACTTTTCTTATAAACGTCTGCTTTTTATGTCTGGCACCAACATGGGGATTCCTCCATCTCCAACCCCAGGGCAGCGTCTAAAACAAGAGCTTGAACATTTCAGGCACAGAGTGTTCTCAAACTGCAGAGTGGACCAGAATCACAGGGAAGGCTTATTAAAATATAGATTTCTGGGCTTCACCTCCAGAGTTTCTAATGTAATAGGTCCAAGATATGGTGTGTGTGTGTGTGTGTGTGTGTGTGTGTGTGTTTGTGTGTGTGTGTGAAAGAGAGAGAGAGAGAAATCTAGAGACTGTGCTATTGAGGCCATTAATGCCTGCCTTTGTTTTAGCAGCACCTTGTGCTTGGGGCCATCTGTGGCAGGCAGGGATAAGGGATCCTGTTATAACTGGAGTTATTCTTGATGCTGACACACTTGGGCCTTAATATATCAGTTCCCACTAATGAGGTTTCCGTGGCTTGTTACACAGTAACCGTGGCTCAGCTTGGCTTGCTCATCCATGCCTGGGCTCCTTGCCTGGACCCCACTCCGTAAGGGACCAGAATTTTCACCATCCAATCTCAGTCTCCTGTTGAGTGAACTCACACCCATCCTTGACTTGTCCCAGGACTTGGCTGCCTTTCTTCTTTCCCCCCAGGGCTTGCCAACACTTGTGAGGAGACATCCTTTCCTATCTGCACAGAGTAGCACCTTTTTCTAATTCACACCAAGGTGCTGTGCCAGGCCCTGGTCTGGTCCTCTCTCAGTTGCTTACTCCATCTGACTCCTGAACTGAATACCAAGCCTATCTGGCTCCCCAGCATCCTCACCCCACTCCCTTTCAACCCCAAGCCTTACCTGAGCCTGTGGTCCACATGATTCCCAGCCTGGGGCTGCCCACCTCTGGTTCTGTAAAGGCTCAAGACCAAGCCAGCTCCATCCACCGCCTGGCTGGGCCTGAGGGTGAAACTGGCAGAGTCTGGAAGGAGCTGAACCAAGCTCCCTGAGTTCTAAGTATATTTGAGATCTGAGCCCCAGAGGTTATTGGAATTAAAGCCAACATATGCAGGTTCATGAACCAAATGACCCCTCTCCCTAGTTAAGAAACTTGCCCCAGGATGCACCTACCCACAGCTGTGGCCCCAAAACTAATGCTGGTTTCCCTCAGTTCTCAGAGGGTTCATTCACTCTTGGGGATTGGAGTCCTTTTAAAATCAAAGTGGGTAAACCAGTTAGTTAAATTCACTAGCCTTATTAACCTCCAGAAGAAGCCCTGTGGACAGAGACTAAAAGAGCTAATGGAAGGGCCCAGCTTGGGAGAGGAGATGGGTGGGCCCATCCACCCATCCATCCACCCATCCACCCACCCATCCATCCATCCAATGAACTCTCACTATGAACCTGGGAGTACGGCAGTGAAGCAAATGGACAAAGCCTGGTCCTCCTGAAGATTACCTTTCAATGGAGAAGACGGACAATAAATAAATGAAAATATATAGGACACAAGACCACAGCAGAGAGAGAGAATGAAAAAGAAAGTAACCTGGTAACCTGGGTGGGGACACAATTCCTCCTATATGTACAGAGGCCATAGAAGACTCAAAAAATAGAGGCAAGAAAAGGAAGTCTCTAGAGAGACTATGGCAAAGGGATTCAAGAGAAGGACCCAGAAACAGATCCTCTAGCAACTGATGATGTCTCTCTGGCATCCCTTCAGAGAAAAAGGGAGGAGGGCATTCCAGACAGGTGGGACAAGATGCCCATGACTCAGAGGTGAGAAAAAGCTGAGTTTTCCAAAAACACTTTTCCTTGGCTGGATCTTTGAAGAGCAAGAGTTACATTAGCCAGGTCTAAAATGAAAAAGGGTGAAAACCCGAGATCAGGAAGGATTTTATTTTGTGCCAAAGGCCCTTGGATGCCTTTATAGGTTTGGAGGTGCGGGTGGAACCCACAGATGTACAGGAAAGACCGGTAGGAAAGCTGCTGTGGAGACCTGGCATGTGGCAAGAGGCTGGGCCCCACGCTGGCGGTGGACATGGAAAGGCTGGCAGGGTGGCAGTCGGGAAGTGCACGCTGTCCTGGCCCCTTTGTCTCTCCAAAGATGTGTGGGAGCCATAGAGGGCCAGAGGTTTGCTCAAGTGCCAAGCGCGCCCTATTCCTGTTTATTCTTCCTTTAATGAAACAATGAGCTCATGGTCCCCAAAGGTGCCAGGAATGAATTAGCCACTCAGCTCCCTTCAGCATTAACAGGAATCACAGAGGTTTTCCTGCAGCAGGTGGGTCTGGGCTGCACGTCTAGGGAGAGCCAGATGTCAACCCCGCAGCTTGCCAGCCCTGCCCCTCATGAAGCTGAAAGCCTTGGCCACCAAAACTGATGGCCAGGCGGCTGTGGAACTGGGAGGTGGAGGCTCCACCAGCTGCTCAGACCACCAGGGAACAAAATGTTCCACTCCTCTTTGGAGAATAATCAAGCCCTTTCACTTCCCCTCCTTTCCACTCCTCTGCTTGCTATGGCAGAGCCACAGGCTCTCCAAGGAGAGATTCTTTTAAACCTCTGCTTCCTTTTCTAGATCTCAGCTCCTGGTCCTGAATGCCCTGGGGATCCCTAACCTCTCCCCTACCCAGCTGGGCCTAAAATCCTGCTCTTGCTCTTAGGCTACCTCTTGACTTCCCACCTTTCCACAGTACCTTCTGGAAACCCTGCCAATGTCAATTTAACCTCGATCCTCCCCCCACAACCCAAAGCTGCACATGTCAGCCCACATCCTGCCCCTCACTGGCCTCCCCAACAGAAGTCTCCTTCTCCAGAGTCCTCAGCACAAAGGGGTAGGGAAGAGTGCGTCAAGTCCATGCCGGCTGGTCATGCCAGTCAAACCCTTACCATCTGGTCACTCCACCTTCTCCAGGTCCCTGCAGCTTCGCTTGCTATCATCTTCTGTGACCTCAATCTCCATGTCACTGACCTGACCAGTCCCCTGACCGCCCCCTTGGGTGCCCTCCTCCACACTGGTGACCTTTGGTCCACAGTATAGTGACCACAGCTGGACCACATTACACGGTTCTGCTTCCCCTCCAAGACCTCGACCTGGGACTGCCTCTCTTCAACCTCAGCCTTCTAACCTGCCAATGTCCCTGAGTCCTCAGGCCTCCTGAGCCAATTCTTTGTCCTTATTGGGTCCTCTCATTTCTTGCTTTATAACTCACACATTCTAAAATCCCTGTTTGGACTACATTACACCACACACACACACACACACACACACACACACACACACCCCTATCCAGGAATCTACCATGCCATTCTTTCTCTCTTGGGTCTCCCTGCTCTGATATAAGTGCCACTGTTGAGTTAAAGGAAGAAAACACTTGCAAAATGACCTTCTCTCCCAAGATGATAACTGTATGCATTGTGCACTTACTGTTAGCCAGAGAATCTAAGGACTAGGTGTGGAGCACCTCCTTTAATCCGCACAATAACCCCTCAAGCAGATGCAGTTATCACTTCCATCCAAGGCACAGAAGAGGAAAGTAACTTGCCCAAGGTCATGCGGTTAGAGGCAGAGTTCAAATCCAGACTCCAGCCTCTACCAACTGGCCTCTACCAACTCTCACCTCCAAGTTGTGTTGAACAGGTGTTGGTTCACTAAGATTTTAAAGGCAGTGTTCCTACACCTCAAATGTCTTGCAATTCATTCTAACACAGTGCTTAGTATATGGAGGAACTCAAAAAAGATATGTCAAAAGTGCTTAAATTACAAAAATTTGATTTCTGCATAAAATTTAAGACATTCATTTCTTAAAGAGAGCTCCACATGTAAAATAGGTAAAAACAGGACATGTGGATAAAAGGCATCATAAACAAATATGTTTAGAAAAAAAGATTCTTTTTTGTTCTACTTAAATTGTCAAACTTTAAAATACTGATAACACAATAATCTAGGCTTACTGAGATGTAAATTTCCAATTGTCTATTTATGTCCTTTGTTTTTTTTTCAGTGATGGGGATTAAATCCAATTTGCACATGGTAGGCAAGTGTTCTACCATTTTATGTCTTTTTTTAATATCTTTTTTTACATTTTTTTAAAGAAGTAAGTAGTCTTGCAAATATTAGCAGAAATTTCTTAAAAGCCAAATTCAGATTCTTCAGATTCTTTTTTTATTAATTCCCTATATGTGAAATGTTTTAAAATTTATTTTTAATGAACTAATTTTATTTTATTTACAGTACTGGGGATTGAACCCAGGGCCTTGTGTAAATGTTCTACCACTGAGCAACATTCCAGCCCCCTTAAAAAATATATGTGTGTGTATATATATATATATATATATATATATATATATATATATATATATATAATACACACACACACACACATACACACCCTACTGGGGATTAAACCCAGGGGCATTCTACCACCCCCAGCTCTTTTTATTCCTTATTTTGAGACAGGGTCTTGCTAAGTTGGTGAGGCAGGCCTCAAAGTTGTATCCTCCTACCTCAACCTCCCAAGTTCCTAAAATTACGAAGTGTGCCACCATACCTGACTCTATTTTTTTTTTTTTTTTTGATAGCAGGGATTGAACCCAAGGATGCTTAATGCCTGTACCACATCCCCAATCCTTTTGATTTTTTATTTTGAGACGGATCTTTCTAAATTGCTTAGAGTCTTGCCAAGTTGCCGAGGCTGGCCTTGAACTTGTGATCTTCCTGTTTCAGGTTATAGGCATGTACCACTTCACCCAGCCCAGCTTTATTTTTAATTGATAAATAATTGTGTATATTTATGGGATGCAACATGCTGTTGTACTCTGTGTATACATTGTAGAAAGAGCCAATCAAGCTAATTAACATGTCCATCACCTAACCAACTTATCTGTATATATGTGTGTGGGGGTGTGGCTTTAGGAACATTAAAAATCTATTCTTTAAGCAATTTTGAAACGTAGTACATTATTTTTAACTATGGTCACCACACAGTACAGTAGATCACTAAAACTAACCAGCTTCTTAACACGATCCCAGAAAACGTGATGTTTTCTTAATCTAAGATCTGATCCCTGGAACAAGATAACTACTGGCAGAGAAACCCACTGTTATTATAAGCATACAAAAACAGGCCTTTCAGCAGAGGCCAAGGCTATTTGAGAATTGTTGGGACCTTGAGTAGCTCATGATTTACCAGGCAGTCACCATTCCCACTTGCTGCATGAGACCATGGCGGAATAACATGTAGAAGCTGTGTCATCACACTGGCAAAGCTCCTCCACTGCCACCTACAAAAGAGGCTTCAACTTGGCAAAGTAGATACATGCCAAGCCCTTGGCCTTCTCCCTCAGGCTAATTCCTCCAACGCTGAGGTAATAACCATTCAACAGCAGCTGCTCCAGGTGACAAGTGACCAGTGAGGCTGATTCTTGGCACATTTCTCTGAGTTAGTCAAAGTTAATCAAAAGCAAAGAAAGAAAAAAGGAAGAAAGGGAGAAACAGAGTGAGGGAAGAAAACTCCCAAGATGTTCTAAGGGAGAACTCAAAAATATGGGAAATGTTATAAGTGGCTTATTGCCAATTAATACATGGTGTCAGGAGAGGACACATCAAAACCAAAAAAGGGGGGGAGGAGAAATACCTAAGGGCAGATCATGAATCAAGACTCACATTCCTGAGATTGCAGCAATTGAAGCTTTGGCAAAATTTGTCAATCCCAGACCGGCTTCAGTTGTCACTTAAGAACAGATGTCTTTTAGGTGTCGAGTATCTGAAGGCATTTAACTAATACTAAGCCATCCGGCCACTCTAAGCACATCTGCTTGGCAATCAGCAAATGCTTCCCAAAAGGGTGGTGACAGAGGACAATGGAAAACTAGCAGGAAGCCAGAGAGGATGTGGGGAGCCTGGCTTGCCCACCCACGGCCGGGGAGAGTGGGTGCCATGACATTTGTGGCAAGAATCAGTCAGTACGGAAGAATGAAACTAGATCCCCACCTCTACTGTACACAAAGATCAGCACAAAATGGACCAAAGACCTGGTAAAACCTGAAACTATAAAATTACTAGAAGAAAACACAAGGGAAACACTTTAGGACCTTAGTGTAGGAAAATATTTTCAGGGGACGGGGTGTAAGCCCCCAGAAGCACAGGCAACAAAAGTAAAAATAGACAGAAGGGATTATATAGGACTAAGCAAAGGAAGAGTGAAGAGACAACCAACAGAATGGGAGAAAATATTCCCAAACCATTCATCCAACAAGGGACTAATATCCAGAATGTATAAGAAACTCAGAAAATTCGACAGCAAAAACCAAGTGATCTAATTTTTTAAATGAACAAGTACTCTGGATAGACATTTCCTAAATGAAGATACACACATGAACAAAAAATGTATAAATATGCTCCATATCACTAGTCACCAAGGAAATAAAAATTAAAACCACAGTGAGATATTATCTCACCCCAGTTGGCATGGCTATTACCAAAAAGACAACAATAACAAATGTTGGTCAGGATGTGGAGGAAGGAGAGAGACTCCTGCACACTATCGGTAGGAAAGTAAATCAGTATAGCCACCTTGGAAAACAGTATGGAAAGTCCCTTAAAATTGAAAAACAGAACTAAAATGTCATCCAGCAATCCCACTACTGGGTATTCATCCAAAGTGATATGTGAAATCATTATATCGAAGAGATACCCGCCCTCTTGTGTTTATTGCATCACTGTTCACAACAGCCAAGATACAGCATCAACCAAGATGTCCACCAATGGATGAATAAATAAAGAAAGCGTGGCACTTATACAAATGGAATATTATTCATCCATAAAAAAGAATGAAATCCTGTCATTTGCATCCAAGTGGGTAGATAAAGGATATCGGGTTAAGTAAAATAAGCCAGAGAGAAAGACAAATACCACATGTTCTCGTTCACTTGTGGAAACCAAAATATTGATCATAGAAGAATAGTGGTCACTAGGGACTGGGAAGGGTAGGAAGGCATGGGGCGTGAAAAGAGGTTAGAAAAGGGGCATCAAAATACCGTTGGAGTGGGCCAGGGCTGTAGCTCAGCGGCAGAGCATTTGCCTAGCATGTGTGAGGCAGTGGATTCAATCCTTAGCACCACATAAAAATAAATTAATAAAATAATTTAAAAGAATAAAAAAATTAAAAATACAGTTGGAGCCAGGTATGGGGAAGCATGTCTAGGAAGAAGGATTACAGGTTTGAGGCCAGCCTCAGCAATTTATCAAGACTCTGTTTCAAAGTAAAAAGGGCTGGGCTGGGGATGTAGCTCGGTGGTAGAATGCACCTGGGTTCAATCCCCAGTTCCAGTCCCACCTCCCCCCGAAAAAATATGTGTATGTATATATATATATATATATATATATATATATATATATATATATATATATACACATTTCGATTTAATTCTCATATTCTGTAGCACAATAAGATAACTACAGTCTACAACAATCTACCGTCTACAACAAATCCCTGATTTGATCATTATGCATTGCATACATATATTGAATTGTCTTTCAGTACCCTATAAATATGTACAAATATTATGTCTCAAGGCTGGGCGAGGTGGTGCATACCTATAATCTCAGCAGCTCCAGAGGCTGAGGCAGGGGTATCACAGATTCAAAGCCAGCCTCAGCAACTTAGCAAGACCTATCCCAAAATAAATATAAAAAGGGTTAAGGATATGGCTTAGTGGTTAAGCATCTCTAGGTTCCATCTCCAGGAGATATAGATATATATATATATATATATATATATATATATATATATATATATATATATATATATAAAATATCTCAACAAAAACAAAAGAATCAGGGAGTACCTATTAAAACTTAAAAGTTGCACCCACTTTGGATCAGAGGTCCCACTCTGAGAAATCTGTCTTACAAAAATAGAAGCCCTCGAGGACAATAACGTGAGACAGACATCTGTGGACTTCCCACTCAACATCATCCGCCCCTCTGTTGACGGAGGCTCAGTTTTGTTTAGGTATCTGCTATGGTTTGATTGTGTCCCCCAAATCTCATGTTTTAGAAACTTGGTCCCAGTGAAGCAGTGGGAGAAGTGGGACCTTTGGGAACTGATTGAGTCAGGAGAGCTCCTCCCTCGGCAATGGATTCATCTACTTACACGTGGATTAACAGGGTAATGTTTTGTTGTGGAGAGGCTTGTTATAAAAGTGAGCTCTCTGGCACACTGGTTCCAACTCACCATGTGATGCCTTCCACCATGTTACCATGCAGCAAGAAGGCCCTCAGCAGGAACCAAGCTGAGGCTGGTACCATGTTCTGGACTTCCCAGCCTCCAGAACCATGAATTACTAAACTTTTACTCTTTATAAATTACCGGGTCTTTGGAATTCAGTTATAGCAACAGAAAAAAAAATGGTAAAGACAGAATTCTTTCCCCAGGAAAGAAGGAATGTAGCCCTGATTCCAGGGGGAAAGGTAAATCATTAAGAATCTTAAGCCAAGTGCAGTGGCACACACCTATAATCCCAGCGGCTCAGGAGGCTGAGGCAGGAGGATTGAGAGTTCAAAGCCAGCCTCAGCAATGGTGAGGCACTAAGCAACTCAGTGAGATCCTGTCTCTAAATAAAATACAAAATAGGGCTGGGGATGTGGCTCAGTAACTGAATGTCCCTGAGCTCAATCCTTGGTACAAAAAAAAAAAAAAAAAAATCTTAAATAAAGTAGACTTGAAATCCACTGTTTCCTGCCTGGTCCCACCACATCGAGCCTCATGACCGGGGTGTCACTCATCTGCCTGTGCCCCAGTTTTCTCATGACAAAATGCTCATTCCCATAGTTGCCTTACCTGCACAGTAAGGTTTTTATGCTGGAAAGGCATTTTGCAAACTTCTAAACATTCTGCCGATTTAATCACTGTAGACTTTGGAAGTCAGCCTCTCTGTGTGCTAAACTCTGAATCTGCATTTGCATCCAGGCCCACATTCCTGCCTGAGCCTCTTCAACCCCAAGGTACCCTACACAGAACTGCTTAGCAGCCAGCCGGTCCCTGAGCCCTTCCATGTGGGGCTCCAGTCAACTTCTAACTGAAAACTAATGGTGCCGTGGAACACAGCTGCTCCTGCCTCAGGTGGGATTTCTAGCTCATGACTCATTGCTCAGACATTCCATCTATACCCATCATCTTTCCAAGGAGAACGTGTAAGCTGTGCTCCAGGACCAGTTGTCCCCTCCATGCTCAGTAGCCTATAATCACTTAAAGTATGAAGGTGTGACTTGGGCTGACCTTTCTCCATTGACCCTCATGTCCCACCAGCCCTTTCCCCGGCTCCTCTAGGATGCGCTCCTTCTCTCCACACTCACTGTCTTGCTCATTCTGTCTTGGGTTCTCCTTTGTCTCTTAGAACATTCGGCTTTCCTAAAACGTCATTTCCAATTCTCTGGATATAGGAAACTTTAGAAAAATTTATTCCCAGAGATGCTGCTGTTTCTTTTTCCTTCCTTCCTTTCTTTCTTTTTCCCCCCTTTTTCCCCCCAAACATAGACACACCATTTTATTTTTGGAGGTGAGGGGCATGCACATGTGGTGTTTTAAGGTCACAGGGCTGGGTCACTGGGGATGAGCTGGAATGATAAGTTTGCTAACCTATTTGGTTATAACAAATAGTTGTTTTCTCCTAAAAGTAGCTTTTTGAGAAACAACATGTGTGTAGAACAAGTGGAAGTGAGGAGGGGATTCCAAGGGTCCTGAAAGGCAGGTTGGGGTGGCTCAGGGTTAAAGAGAAGGTGGGTTGTAAAGCAGAATGCTCCCGGGTGGCCATTTGGCATTGGCATCAGGGACCTCCAGGACTCCTTCCCACAAGCCCCCTGAGCCCTGCCTGGTTTCGTAATCCCTTCACATCCAAGGTAGAGGACTCACAAAGAAACATCGCAGAGAGGACCTGGACTGTGGTCTGCAGACCTGGGCTTGAATTTTGACACTACTCCTTCCTAGTGATGTGACCCTGGGTAAGTCACCTCTCTGGGCCTTGCTCAAGGTGTGGACCTTTACTAGATAGGTCTGCAAAGAAGGGTGTGTGATAAAGAAAGAGAAGCTCATTCTGTCCCTATGGAGAAAATTAGTCCCATTAAGGGAAAAAGAAAGAAGCCCTACATCATTATATTTTAGTTGTTCCCCCAGATATGATAAGAATGAGCTGAGTTTGCTCACATGGTGGCAAAGAAAAATGCCTGCAACCCCAGTGATTCTCTAGGTTAAGACAGGAGGATCACAAGTTTAAGGTCAACCTTGGCAACTTAGTGAGACCTTGTCTCAAAGTAAAAAATGAAAAGGGCTGGGGATGTGGCTCAGTGGTAGAGCATCCCTGAGTCTAATCTCCAGTACCCCACCCCCACCCCATACACACAGAATTAGCTGGGTGACAGAATCTCTGACAAGTTAGCTCCAGTTCTGGTAAATTCCAGTCTAACCTCTGGGGCTTGGTCTGTTTCTTTCTGGATGGGAGTTTACCAAGAGACACACAGAAAGTCCTTTGTCACGTGCTCTGCATATAAGAGATAGTGAACCAAATGTCTCTATCCAAATTACAATAGGGCCCAGGGCAATACCAGTGTCCTCAACAACTGCCCTTATGTTACCTGAGGATCTATGTGTTGCCTTGGGAGAAAGACCTTGGCCCTAATCCCGATTCTGACTCTACCTGTGTGATCACAGATGGCTATTTACCTCCCCTCGTGGCCTTGTTTATTCATAGGCAATGAAACATTGGAATCAGAAGTTGTCCATGGTTCTTCATCTCAGGCATTCTACAATGCTGGCCTAAGGGGCACACCTGGACCTCATCTCTCTGTGCTCATCTTGGCTCCAGGTCTGAGAAGTTCCAAGGAGTCTGAGTCTACCATGAGTTCTGAAAAATGAAAGTCTCAGGGCCAAAGAAAAAGACAATGTGGGACATATACATAATGGAATATTCAGCCATAAAGAAGAATGAAATTATGGCATTTGCTGGTAAATGGATGGAACTGGAGACTACCATGCTAAGTGGAACAAGTCAATCCCCAAAACTCAAAGGCTTCAAATGTTCTATCAGATATGTGGATGCTAACACACAATAAGAGGGTGTGGGGGGGAATAGAAGTTTATTGGATTAGACAAAAGGGAATGATGGAAAGGAAAGGAGTATGAGAATAGGAAATACAGCAGAATGAGTTGGACATAACTTTCCTATGTTCATATCTGAATACAGTGAAATTCCACATCATATACAACCTCAAGAATGGGAAGTTATACTCCATGGATGTATATGTCAAAATACACTCTACTGTCATGTATATCTAAAAACAACAAGAACAACAAAGATCCTTTCTTACGATACTCTCAGTCAACCCTACACAACCTCAAGGTAAAACCAAAAATATTACAGTAACCAACTGGGTTGTTGGAAAACCAACAACACTGCTGTGTTACTAAGCAGTAACGCTCAACAGGTTGGGTATGTTCAATGCATTTTCAACTTAAATTTTCAAGTTACTACGTGTTTATGGGGATGTGGCTCTTTCATAAGTCAAAGAGCATCTGTGCTCCACAAGAGGACTGAGCCTTGGTGTCCAAGGTAGATGAAGCCCCTCCTACGTACCACAGCCCTTCAGCATCCACAGACAGGACTGCCCGTAATGGTCTTTGTGGCTGTGCCCCGAGGGCAGGCAAGGTGATTCTGTATTCTAGAGAGAGAAAAAATATCTCAACTATACCTTCCAGAGGGAGGGGACTGCTAGGTCCTGCTGACCCCATTATCATCTGGGACAATGGGGTCAAGCTACATGGGAGTCCATATGTTCCACTGAAATTAGCCACAAACTTGCTGCAGCCCACTTTCAGGGAGAAAGTAATGGCCAGCGTCCATTGTGCACATTTGGCACAAGCCAGGCTGGGAGCAGGAACAAGTGGGGCAGAAGGTAGACCTGGCTGTCCCCCTTTCTCTTAGAGCCCCAAAACTGCTGCAGCAGGGCAGATGGAAATTCCAGCAAGAGAATGAGATGAGAAAGGAGCACAGCGTTTTCAGGAAGCACAAGACGAGGGGGAGAGGACACTCTGACTCCCTTGTGTGCTGACAGCTCAACTACCCTATCCCACCACTCCCCAGCTGGTCCCACGACCCGGGGCTCTGTACACCGGCCCCCTTCCCTTCAATAGTCTGCATTGTTCAGAGAATCTCTTCCTTTTGTTTTTCCAACCATTTATACCTCGGCTCATTTGTTTTCCATTCTTGGGAGCAATTCGCCCGCTCCTGGGCCCCACGATCTCTTTCTCCCCTTGATCCCTAAACAAGATGCTTGGACAGGCCCATTGTCTTAACAGTGGCCAACTAGAGGTATTTAGTAAAAGTTGTGTTTTAAAAGGAAAAATCAAGGGGGATTCCAGTTTTTATCCATGGTAACTTCTTCGGAGTTTGGTAGTGGTGCTGCAGCCGCATGCCCTGGCCTTTGTCCCCTTGTCTTTGGTTGGATTTCAGGGTAAGCCGAGTTACACGAGGAAATCTGAGGGAAATTCCCCTTAAACCAGCAAGCAGAGCTCTTTCCTGTTCTTCTCTGCCATCCAGGGACAACCTAAAATTACAGTGTCGATAGTATGTTGATATGGAGGTCTCCTTCCCCCCGCCCTGTGAACATACAACCCTCATGACTGTTGGAGAAAAATGCATCAAAAGATAAATAGAGAGGAAAGAAAACAGCGAGGTTCAGTAAGTCCAGGCAGGCCTATATCTGGAAAGAGCAGACGTTCTGAGAAAAAGGTATTGCAAAGACCTGGCCCTGTAGTCCAGAAAGGCCCTAATTGCACATCATCTTGTCTATGCTCTTGTAGGCTTTGCTCAGGGTGCGCCAGAGAAATTACTGGGAGCAATTATCCCACTTATTAATATACCACCAAATGTGGGAGTGGAAGGCGTGTCCGGCTCCATCCATGGGCTGCCGAGCTGCAAGTTTTCATTTCCTAACAGCACAGGAGGCCTCTTAGTGATCCACGGAACTTTTAAAATAACTAATAGCATCTCAAGACTCCCACAGAGACTTGCACAGAATTATAGACAGAAGAAATGCCATTAAAGAAGTGGTTTAAAACTCTAAAGAGTTGAATCTCCTTTTGACCAGGAATAAAATGAAATGATCCCAGGAAAGTAGAGAAAAGATACAGCTCAAAGGGGAATTTTTCTTTTCCTAAAAAGCATGTTACAAGGCTGGGAATGCTGATGCATGCCTGTAATCCCAGCGGTTTGGGAGGCTGAGGCAGGAGGATCATAAGTTCAAAGCCAGCCTCAGCAACTTAATGAGGCCCTAAGCAACTCAGTGAGATTCTGTCTCTAAATAAAATATAAAAAGGGCTGGGGATGTGGCTCAGTGGTTAAGTGCCCCTGAGTTCAATCCCTAGTACCAAAAATAAACAAATAAAAAGTATGTTTCGGGTAAAGTATTTCCAAGCAAAACTTTAGAGTAACATAGAAAGTAGCAAAGTCCACCTGCCACGTAAGCCTCATCGGGGTCTCATGATGTGTTTTTCTATGCTTGTGTCTGTGTACACACATACACAGCCTTGACCATGGCCACTGTATGGAGAACAAAACACCTGTGCTCCAGCACAGGAATGGTGAGGGCTGCAAGCCCTACCAATCTGGAGGGGGCATCTCACTGAACCAGACTGCACAAAGTTACCTCTTCAAAATGGCGGATGCTCAGCACTCTTGGCAGAAACGCTTGGCACTGGCAGGAAATCTCAGCAGGGCGGCTTGTTTCTGCTCATCAAACACCAGTAGCTTTCACCGAAAGCAGCAGAAAATGGGAGAAATGTGTCTGATCGCATCCGGGCCATGTGTCAGCACTTTTCTGAGGCAGTTAGCTAAATTCTAGCTTTGAAGAAAAGTGGTTACACTCTCCTTCTGCCCCACAGAATCAGCCAAGGAGATTGTTGGCAGGAACTTACCTGTAACCCAGCTGCCCTCCCAATACCCCTGGAGCAACCTGAGAGGGTCAGTTATTGAGAAACAGAAGCTAATGATAGAGTCCACCCTCTCCCTGCTGAACACAAGGCTCCCAGTTACACAGAGAAATGAACGCCCAGGAACAAATTACTTGGCCTTCCCTGGTAACTTCTCTGTAGCCTCCCCACCCCAATAGCTTCCTGTCCATTTCACTCTTGTTGGTTCCACCAAAGACTGGACAGGGAATGGGGAAGCAGACTGTAGAGCCTACGTATCAATATGGCTTGTGCCTGCTTAGCAGTGAAGAGAAGCAATCTGTAAACTACCAATGGATCAGGGATTTGAGGATGACCAAGGATCCCCCAACAAATAGTTGTTCTAACAAATAAGAACCCACAACTGCTCCCCATCTCAAAAGAGAGACACTCGACTCCATTCCTTGTATCACAAATTCCTATCCAGACTAGAGAAGGAAGTAGCCATTTGCAAGAAAGGATTTGTGGATCCCATGCTTGTATGCACTCCTGTAGTAGGCCTTCCTTGTATATCAGGAAGTTCAAGAGGACTTCTTTGAAGAAATAAAGCCCAAAAGTTTCCAGAATGTTTCTCTAGAAGGTCGGAACTTTTGTTTCTTTTTCTCCTCCTCCTCCTTCTCCTCCTTCTTATTCTTCTTTGTTTTTCTGTTTTCCCTGTATTGCTGGAGATTGAGCCCTGGGCCTCAGGTATGTCAGGCAAGTACTCTACCACTGAGCTACACTTCAGCCCACACATGGTCAGAACTCTTAAGAAAAGTGAATTTAAGGCTGGGGATTAGCTCAGTGGTAGATTGCTTGCCTAACATCACAAAGCCCTGGGTTTAATCCCTAGTACTGAAAAAAAAAAAAAAAAAAAAAAAAAAAAAAGAAGAAGAAGAAGAAAGAAAAGTAAATAAGGACAACCTTTGAAATATGGTAGTACCCCCTGTCATCTACAGTTTCATTTCCCATGGTTTTAGTTGCCCACAGTTAACTAGAGTCTGAAAATACTAAGTAGAATTTTCCAGAAATAAAATACCATTCTGAGTAGCATGGTAAAAATATTAATGTGGCCCTGCTCTGTTCTACCTGAGACAGGAATCATCCTTTTGTCCAATGTATCCATAGTGTATATGTTACCTTCCTGTTAGTCACTAAGTAGATGCCTCAGGGATCAGACATCTATTGTTTTAGTAACACAGAGCTTATGTTCAAGTAACCCTAATTTAGTTAATAATGGCCCCAAAGTGCAAGACTAGTGATACAAAGGAGTCACCAGAATAGAAAACATAGAAGGACCTTTTAAATCTGATACTGTGTGGCAGTGCTACATGACATATAGAAATACATGGTATGTAAGGTTCAGTACTGTCCGTGGTCTTGGGCATCCAGTGAGGGACCTGGAATGTGTCCCCTGTAGATGAGCGGGGATTAATATACTTGTATGCATTCTGAGGTCACGAAGAGTAATCACAAGGAAGACATCAAGACCTGTGATTTAAGATGGTGGTAGATGGCAACACTAACCTGTGTTATGGTTTATCTTTTTTATACTTTTTAATTTTTTTATGGAGGTAGAATATATACATTAAAGTAAAAAAAAAATGTAGCAGGGCCAGCGTTGCACCCTTATAATCCCAGAGATTCAGGAGGCTGAGGCCAGCCCTTAGCATCTTAGCAAGAATCTGTCTCAAAATAAAATAAAAGGGGTTAGGAATGTAACTCAGTGGTAAAGCGCCCCAACGTTCAATCCCTGGTACTAGGGGGAAATTTTTTAATTTTTTTTTTTTTTAAAAAAAGGATGTAAAAGTTAAGCGGAGAACTTGATGAATTTTTACAGCAACATACACTGTATACCCAGATGAAGCTGTCGAACATTGCCAGCAGCCCAGGAGGCTCATCATGCCCTTTCCCAGTTAATACCAAGTTAACTACTCTTTGGACTTCTGTCACCATAGGTTGTTTTTGCCTGTCTTTGGGCTCCATGTAAATGGAACCACACAGTGTACTCGGGTGTCTGGCTTCTCTCATTCAGCATTTTGCCTGTGACACTACGGACTCATGTTGTGCAATGGAGGAGGGGCAGTGGGACATTTTCATTGTTGAGTTGTTTTCCACTGTACAGAAATCCTGGCTTTGCTTTGGTCCCTTCTGGTGTGAATGAGAGGGCAAGAATGAACTGCATGGTCTTGGTTCTTCAGCTGGGCCCATGGCAAATGGAGGCCAGAATCCAGGCGTGGAGAAGAGGAAATGCAAGAAGGCTGACTGCGGAGTCTTCAGAAGGAAGGTGGGAGCCAGCGCGGCTGTCTTGGACCATTTGCCCTGGGCGCTCCTGCTGAGCAAGCAGGAATGGCTGCAGCCCAGCCTCCTGCCCAGCCCCCGCGACAGCTGCCTGCTCCTGCTCCTGGCCCCCTTGCCAAAAGCTGGTTCCCCAAGGACAGAGGGGAGCCCAGAGGTCTCAAGACTCTCCTGTGAGCCAGGGCGAGGAGAGGCCCTTTCTTTTCCTGGGGCCCTCTGGCTGACTAGCCAAACCAGTTGAGCATGACAGCAGCCTGCCCGCCGTGGTGGTGAGTGCCAGCTCCAAGCATCTGTTTCTGTTTCCCTACTGCTTCCCGTGGGTGGTGGGTGGGAGCCCACTCCAGGTCCTCTCCATTTTCCCTCCTAATCACAATCATTTGTTTTAACAGAACTGTAAGCGACTGTGGCTAAAAAACCCAGGCAGTGCCCACACAAAGCCAGCAGGCCCCAGCCTTTCCCACATCCCCTGGTTATCCTACATAAAATTAAAGCAGCCACTCTGCCATTATCCTCTTTCCTGCATGTTTTGTAGGGTCCCCAACTACTCTTACAATTGCCCCCACTGCCTGATGTGGGCTCCAAATATCTGCCCACCCCTCCTCTGGTTTCCAGAAACAAATGCCAGGACCTGGCGTCTCTACACCCAAGGCCTGATAGACCTGAAGGCCAAAGGATCAGACTTTGCAAGGGGCCCAGCACACTGCTTTGGAAAGGAGACAGGAATCCCTCTGCTTGTGATCTTTCCGAGTGTGTTCTGCTCTTAATAAAATCCAAAAAAAAGCTTTGGAAAACATGAAAGGGACTGATTACAAAGGATGAGAAGCCACCCTCAGCCACCAGTGGTCACAAACTCTACCTGCCCTTTTCGACTCCTAGCTAAGGGTCCTAGGTGGCCACTCTTCACCCAAATCCCCGCCTAACACCAAGTTACCAGCCTGGTGCCCTCGTCAGTGCCACACACTGAGCTGACTTCAGATTCTCTCCCTCAATTCTTCACCACAAAAGCCCCTCCCGGCAGCTCCCCTATACATTTCACCCCTAAAGCTGAAGCTCACCCTTGACCTCAGTATGTCCATTCATGCAGAAGCAGGGTTGCTGCTGGTGTCACGGTGTGAGCTCAGGAATGATGAGTGTGGAATGCTTGCTGCACTTAGAGGACCAGAGCCTGTCCTGAGGATGCTTACTCTCCACTTGACCTTGGGTTTAGTCTCTGCTGAAACTATGTTGCTACATCTGTTCAAGAGGGTTACAGATATTCTCCCAGCTACTCCATAAAATTGTTCCTTGCTACAAAGTAACATGATTGTTGTGATGGATTCAAATAATCCTGGCCATTGGTAGGGGTGGTGGGAGATAAATGCACAGGTGGGTAGGGGAGAGGGTGGATCTGTGTCACTTTTTCTCCATACCATGCCCAGGGTGTTTCTGCTGGTCCAAGAACACTCTCTAACTATCCAGGAACAATATTCACATTCCCAACTATCAGACACTGTGTACCAGGCACTGTGCCAACCAGTTACAACTTCATCTCATTTAATCCTCATAAAAGTTATTTGAGGTGGGTATTATTAGTCCCGTGGTATACAGGAGGAAGTTGAGGCTCAGAGAGGATAAGCAACTTGCCTAAGATTGCACAGGTAGGGAGAAGCCATGCCCTGCAACTTCTATGCAGGCAAGGTCAGAGGCCTCTGTTGTCCAAGATAGGAGTTCTGGCTCTCGCCTTCCTTCTGAAGACTCTGCAGTCAGCCTTCCAGACCTGCTGACACCTTGATCTTGAACTTTGAGACTCTGGAGTGAGGAAACAATTGTTCTTTCAGCCACCCAGTCTGTGGCATTTTGTTCTGGCAGCTCATATGGACTAATATACTTGCCTCCTACTTTCTTTGGAGAAGGGCTCAGACCTTGGTCACTGCTCCAGCTGGCCTCACAGGGTGACCACACCTGGAGGGTTGTGGGGAATGGAAAAGTCTGGGGAGGGGAGGGAGGGAGTCCTCACCATCCCCCAGTGCAGGTATAGCCCTACTGTCCTGAGCCTCCTGCCACCAAGTGTCCCTGGGACACTCTCTCCCCATGTCACATCATTGCTCAGCAGTAGAGTCTCCTCTGTGCTCCCAGAAAGAAGAGGACACCTTGCCGCCTTCTAGCCAGCAGAACCACGGATTCCTGTGGCCACTTGAGAACAGCGGTGTGATCTGTGCTAAGAAAAGCAGAGCCTCAATGCAAAGCAGACATGTGAGGTCCTGAAACAAAATAGGAAAGTGTCTGTTCTGGCAGGGCTGCCTCAAGTCCTGGAAAGACTCTAGAAGGGCCAGCACAAGAGAGGTGGGCTTGGGCCCATGGGTGGCCCTGAATGGCAACAGGCCCCTGAGCTGGCCACAGGGCCCTTTTTCCTCAGCTACCTCCTCCCTCCTCTCCTTCTCCAGTTCCAGGTCTTAGCCTGAGGCCCTAGAACTCAGTGGCCTTTAACTCAAGGTAGCCAGGACAAGAGCTAGTAACATCATGTCCCCCCTCAGACCAGCAGCAACGTGGACAATAATGTCAAGTTGTTCCTCACCCAGAGACTCTGTCCCAGGCCCCTTGTCTTAATTTCCTATTGCTGCTGCAACAAATTACCAAGTTTGGTGGCTTAAAGCAACACGCATTTATTCTCTTACTGTTCCCTAGGGCAGAAGTCTGACGGAAATCTCGCTGAACCTCGTTCCTTTCTGGAGGGAAACATCCAGATCCACGTGCCTTGGCTAGTGGCCTCTTCCTCCACACTCAAAGCCAACTATGGCCAGTCTGTTCTTTTTCATGGCGTGTTACTCTAACATAGCCCTCTGCTTCCCTCTTTCATAGTTGCAATCCCTGTCTTTACACTAGGTTTCCGCATATCACCCAGGGGTTATTTCTTTATACTGAAGTCAGTCTAGTAGCAACATTAAGTCCCCCTTGCCATCTCATGACATATCTCCTGTTTCTGGAGACTAGGATCTGCACATTTGGGAAATTATTATTCTGTCTATCAGACCTCTGGATTTATGTCTGTGGGTTTTCTCACATTCCAGGGAGGACAAGATGCTTTATAAAATATATTCTGGTCTCCTCCCTCATCCTTCTTTGCCATCTTCCCTCTCTTTCCCTTTATAACTCAGCCCACCCAGCATGAAAACAGCATCTGCAGCCAGGCGCCGTGGGGCACACCTGTACCTGGGGAGGCTTTGTGAGGCACTGGGATTGCAAGTTCAAAGCCTGCCTCAGCAACTCAGTGAGACCCTGTCTCTAAATAAAATATAAAAAATGGCTGGGGATGTGGCTCAGTGGTTAAGCACCCCTGGGTTCAATCCCCAATACAAAAAAAAAAAAAAAAAAGGAAAAGAAAGAAAGTAAGAAAAGAAAACAGCATTGGCAGGTTCTGAGGTGTCCCCTGTCCCTGTGATGTGTTTATCCAGATCCAGCACTGGTCATGGGAACAGATATCTGCCACGCATGGCTAAGAAGTTTGGGTTGTTTCCCTGGGCCCCACAAGGAGGACATCACCCTGATTAAGGGTCCCATGTCTCACCCCTTGTGATTATGATAGTCTAATCATCCCAAGGCGATTGGTTCCTGGGAGAGCTGCACCCACTAAAATGTCAGGTCCAATCCCAGAGCCAGGGTAGACAGGTACACACGTCAGAATCCCTCTTTCCCAACATAGAGCCGGTGGCTGTCTTGTGAGCACAGAACCATAGGAAAAAGAATTTAAGTTGTCTGGAGGCGATGTTTCCATCGAATCATGGAAGCTTGATGACTCACATTTTCCCAGCACCCAAATGTTCTTGTTCAGTGGCCTGAGAGTTTCCCACTGAGTGTTTTTAAACAAAAGCTTCACACACACAGCCTCTCCCACCCTCCTGGCTCCAAAATGACCCCATTTTAAAATTTCTTCCTCCCTACCTTGTCAAAACATCCTCAGAACAGCCACCCAAAAGCCACACCTTTCTTTTATTTATTTATTTACTTTTTACATACATGACAATATTTCTATGCAGGGGCGTGCTGAAGTACTGTCCAGCCACGGGCATAGAGGGGGGCGTGACACAGTGAGAGGGACAAATGGATCCACTTCATCCCTTGTTGTGTGCTCCAAGACAGAACTATAGAAGGAGGGAGTTGGAAAAGAGATCTCGAAGTGTATCTAATCCAACTCCATCATTTTCCAAATAAGGAAACTAAAAACAATCTGGAAAGTTAAAATTTGCACATAATCATTACTGCTGTTGTCATCTTTATCATCACAATCACCATCACCATCACCATCACCACAATTTGGGAGTCTGGATCCCACAGTCCACTTTGTTTAAGGTCTTCTCTAAGAGGCTGGTTTTTCTCACCTCCCTTTATGTAGAATCCCTATTTATTCCTTCTGGTTGTTAGAAGGTGGGATGATCTAAATGTTCTCACCTCCCTCCCCAAATTTGTATGTTGAAACCTAACCCTAGGGTACTGGTATTAGGAGGTGGGGCCAGTGGTATAAGGAGGCGTGGCCTTCAGGAGGTGACTAGGTAATGAGAAAGGTGCCCTCAGGAATGGGATCAGAAGCTTGAGGAAGCTCACTCACCCTTTGTGCTACAAGGGTGCAGCAATGAGTTGCCAACCATGGAACATAGTTCTTACCAGACACCTTCATCCATTGGTGTCTTGATCTTGGATTTCCTAGCCTCCAGAACTGCAAGTAATACATTTCTATTGTTTATAAACTACACAGTCTAAGGTCTGCTTTGGTTTGCCAGGCTGGGAATTGAACGCAGGGCCTCATGCACGCCAGGCAAGCACTCTACCACTGAGCTACAACCCCAGCCACCTAAGGTATTTTGTTCAAGCAGCTCCAACTGAGTAAGAGGGAGACAGCTCCAAGGTCAGGAGCACCCATGTCTTCTAAGAACTTGCTCCTGGGCACAGCCCCCATGGTTATGCTTGGGCCCCCAACCCTTCTGTACACACACACACACACACACACACACACACACACACCATGAAAGGCTGGGAAGGGGAGGCCAAGTCCTCAAGGAGCCTCCCTGAGAGGAATTCTGATTCTCCACAGGCTGCAAGTGTAGAGATTGCCAGTCAGCTTTAATTAACCAGAGCATGCATGGGGCACTGCATTCCAGACCTGGTGCTATACAGTGTCAGTGTCATCTCCTGGGATCATCACCTAAGCCCTTCATAAGATGAGGAACCTACAGTACAGAGAACCTACAGACAAGTCACTTGCTAAGGCCCAGAGGCTGGCAAGTGGAAGAGCCGGGATTCAGAGCCATAGTCCGACTCCAATTCCTGTCTGCATTTCTGTGCAGAACATTCTGGGACCCCATTTTCCCACACTGTTTCCTTTTTCTCACCCCAAATATTCCCTTCTCCTCAATGCTACAAAGACTGGGGTGGCTTATCTCCATTTCTTTGCTCAACCCCAACTTTGGCATGCTAATTCTGAAGGGAAACTAGAAAGGAGAGTAGCAGTGGTGTTTTCAATTCTGAGTTCTGCAGCAGCCCAAGACCCAGCATGGGGCCCTGCCCTCTGGGTCACTTCCTAAGGGATGATGAAGTTAGTGTTGGTGGTGATGACAGTGGAGGGGAGCGAGAGACTGAAATGTTAGGGACAGGGCAAGAGAAACCAAGTAAGACTATAATTTGCTAAACCCTGCACCAACATCTTTGCCAGCCACAAAATTGCTATGCTCAGGCCTAGATTTCCATTCCAACCCAAGTGCTTTATGCAGCCATGCTGGGGCCTTGCTGAGATTCTGGGTGTGGAGCCATTGGTGACTCCTGCTCCCCTTGCAACCACAGAGCTCCTGACACCTGGAGCCCAGACACAGCCTCCCCAGAAGGCTCCAGGATGCCAGAGTCAGAGTCGGAAGCAGAAACAAGCTTTCTGCTGTCCCCACCCCTTGGACCGGTTTCCAACTTGAGACAACGCGTTTGTCAAAGCCCCTTGGAATTGCCAGGGTAGGCACAATATAAACATTCATGTAGTTACAGGATAATAATTACACCTTCCATGTACATAACACCTTTCTTCCCCCAGAGCAGCCGGCTTCTCACATTATCTCATTAATCCTCCCGTCCCTGGGAGGCAGGGAGGACCCAGTGTGACTACCCACAGTTCACTGGGAGAGGAGACAGAGGGAGGCGGGAGGGAGGAAGAAGGTGCTGGCCCAGGTCACACTCTTAGTCACAATTTTAGGTATAGCTTGTGCTGGGGCCTTGGCCAGAAATCAGAAAAATACTGGCCGTTGCCCTCCACTGAGCGCTTTAGTGAGATACACCAGGCAGCCACGGGCATGGTTTCCCACAGCCCTGGTGATACCTGGAGAGGCTGGGAATATTTTCATCCTCACTTAGTAAATGGGGAAAGTGAGCTCAGAAAGGTACAGTTCCTGGCCAAAGGTGTCAGTGGCAGGAGAGCTCTTTGGCAAATACCTAACAGCTAGCTCCCTAATCTGGTCTCCCTCCCTGAGAAATGAGAGGTAAACAAAGGCAGAGCACATTAAGCAGGGGAGGGGCTAACGCCCTCTTATGTACCCCCCCCACCAGGTCAGGGGGTAGTGAAGCCAAAGGGCTCATTATGTAGCCTTATGGAATCTACAGAAAAGGCCTAATTCACTGAGAGCTACTCCCCACCCCCACACCTCCTCCAGTCCTATTCCTGTTTCCTAGCTCATCCTTTGACACAAGGACAATTACTGCTATTCATGCCCACCCGGAGGCCACCTGCCACTGACCCATTCTCATGCACATGGAGCTAAAGATCAGACACAAAGCAAGTCAATCTGATGTTTATACCAAACCTTCGAGGGGACCCTCGGTGCACCCTCCCATCCTCAGCCTTCAGGGCCCTGGGGCCTCTGCAAATTCCAGGATCCCTCTTGGAGGGTCCTGGGAGACCCAGTCAGGAAACCCGTACGGGCCAAATCCCAGCTACTAGGGAGGCTTAGCCAGGAAGCCATTCATCCATGCAACAAATCTTACTGATCGTGTTACACTCGTGGTTCTAGACATTGGGGGTGCAACCTAGAACAAGGTGGACCTACCCCAGCCCTGTGGGAGATGGATGAGTACACCTAAAACTGTGGCACATGTAAGAAGACTCCCTACCCCAGACTTGGTGTATCAACAAAGGCTTTCCAGGTTCAGATAATGACCTGAGGGTAACTAGAAAATATCTAGATCAGGGTCAGCACACCTTTTCTGGAGAGGTCCCCTACAACTACAGAGAGTAAATTCTTCAGTTTGGGTCTAAAATGTGTCCCAAAGGCCTGTGTGTTAAAGACTAAGTCTTGGCACTTTTGGAAGGCGGTAGAAACCTTTAAGAGGTAGGGCCTGGAGGGAAGTTTTAGATCATCTGGGAGTCTGCCCTTGAAGGAAATAGTAGCAGGACCCAGGTCTCTCTGCTCTTTCTCTTCTCAGCTACCATGAAGTGATAGTTTCCTCTACCATAGGCTCCCACTATGATATGCCACAGGCCCAAAAGTGACAGTCCAACTGACCATGGACTGAAACCTTCAAAACTGTGACCAAAATAAACCTTTCTGCTTTTTAAGTTGATTACCTTGGGTATTTTGCTAAAAGAACTCAAAACTGACCAACATAAATATATATCAGGCTTCATGGGCCTTATGATCTCTGTTGTAACTAACTCAATTCTGCCTTCACAGTTCAGAGCTGCCATACGTAAACAAATGGGCATGGGCATGACTGGGTTCCATAAACTTGGATACTTAAATTTGAATTCATATAATGTTCAGGCATCATGAAATGTTATTCTTATTTTGATTTTTTTCTTGCTTTGTTTTTTTTCTCCCTACCATTTTAAAGGGTAAAATTTCATAGCTCCTGGGTTGGAAATGGCCCAAGGGAGGAAGAGTTGTCAATGTGGAGGCGGAGGCTGGGATTCAGGGTCTTCCAGGCTGAGGGGGAGCCTGGAGGCCGTAGAAAAGAGGTGAGTCTCTATGGAATCATGCAAGCCCTGGAAAGGAATTTGAACTTTCTTTCCCCTGAGTTCCTGATGGATTTTTGGTTTGGGACTTATTTGTTAAATATTTAAATGCCTACTGAATGCCAGGTACTAACAAGGGACTACTTTAGAATGGGTGGCCAGGAAGGGTTTCCTGAGGAGGTGGCATTTGAGCTGAGATATGAACTATAAGACCTGTAATTCATTCAATTATCTCTGATTCTCATTTACAAGTGAAGAAATGGAATCTTAGCAAGGTTGCCTAAGATCCCAGAGGTAAGAGGTACCCAGAGCTAGGAAGTGGCAGGGAGTTAGTATCCATCAGTGCTGGGTTCAAACCCTGCCTCTTGCATTTATTAGCTAAGTAAACTTGACTTTGACCTCACCTCAAGTCCCCACACAGTAGTAATGAGTTCCTCTTTTCTCCATAGAGAAGTCTATCGGTGACATTTGTGCATTAAAGAGATACATATTGCCAGGCACAGTGGCACATGCCTGTAATCCCAGTCTAAGAGGAGGATTGCAAGTTTGAGGCTAGCTTCAGCAACTTAGCAAGACCCTCTCAAAATAAAAACTTAAAAAAGGGCGGGGGATGTAGCTCAATGACAGAGTGCCCTGGATTCAATCCCCAGTACCCAGAAACAAACAAATAAATAAGGTAATAAATAAATAAATACACATGAAGGGCTGACTCGGGCAGGTCAAGACTGTTCTAGGTGCTCAGAACTATGAAAAAGACAATTCTTGGAACAGTAAGAAAACAAAGATCCCCATATGTTTCAGTCAGCCTTTTCATCACTGTGATCAAAAAACCTAACAAGAACAATTAGAGGTGGAAAAGTGTATTTTTAGGGTTTATGGTTTCAGAGGTCTTAGTCCATCCACGGCTGACTGGGTTGCTCTGAGCCCAAGGTAAGGCAGCATGTCATGGTGGAAGGGTGTGGATGAAGAAAGCAGCTCAGTGTGGTAACAAGGAAGCAGAGAGAGCGCTGCTCACCAGGGACAAAATATAAACCCCAAAAGCACATCCCCAGTGACCTACCTTCTCCTATCACACCCTAACCTGCCTACAGTTACCACCCAGTTAATCCATATTGGTGGATTAATGCATTATAAAGTTAAGGCTCTCAAAACCCAATCATTTCACCACTAAACTTTCTTGCCTTATCTCACATATAAGCTTCTGGGTGACATCTCATAGCTAAACCAAAACACTAGAGAGGGGAAGGCAAGAAGTTTGGAATTTTTGAAAAGGTGGTCAGGGTGAACTTTACTGAAGATCTGCCATTTGAACAGACTCAAAAGAGAGGAGGACATTAGCCAGGCAGTTATTTTGGAAATGAGTTCTGCAAAGAGAGGAGCCAGTGCAAAGGCCTTGGTGTGCTCAAGAACAGCTGGAAGGTCAGCGTGGCTGCCGCAGGTGAGGGATGTGGAGAGTGGTGGGAGATGAGGTCTAAGAGGTGACATGGGGATGGTAGGGAAGGGGTCAAGAAAGCTCATGAAGGCCCGATGACATTGAAAGAGCTGATTTCCTTTAAGATTCAGTCTCTTGAGGCTCAAGCAATTTGATCCTGTGTCCAGGGTCCCTCAGAGATCTACAGTTCTGTGGTTCTGTGACAGAGAGCAACATCCCTGCCCACCACAGAGCGACAGCCAGGCTTACCTCAGAACTAAGAAGTCACCAGAGGAGAGATTGGGTTTGGGAGAGGCTAGACCAGATCCTCCAGCAGATCAGAGATTGGACAGCATTAACAAATGGAATTTTCTCTGCAACACAGGGCCCAGGTTGCACCCAGGTCCCTAATGCTGAAGCTCCTAATTCTTAGAAAGTAGGTTGCTTCAGAAAGTGCAGGTTGGGTTCTAGAACCATGCAGGGAAACCATGCAGGGCTGGGAATGGGACCTGGCTGGAGCTTTATACATGCTGAGCAAGCACTCTACTACTGAGCTCCAACCCTAGCCCCCAAATCTTCGTATTCTGTGAGAGTCTCATGGTTCCAACTGATCCCAGAGTGGTAAGTGCACCTGGAAGCAATCTAGGGTTCAGATTGTTTGTTCTGGAAAGACCCTAAGAGTACCCTCCTCATGCTAGGTCTTGGGGAAGGCTGGGGAGGTAGTAGGAGGAAGGCGGGAAGGGAAGTTTCCAAACTACTCTGGGACAGGCCTCCACTCATCCCCCACCTTAATTATCAGTCCAATCTATGCTATCTCCAGGCCTTCCTGGGTTTTGTTTGGGGGGTCTATTTATTTATATTTTCTTCTACATCTGTTTCTGAGACCCTTCTGTATAGTTCTTTTGCCCCAAATTGATCAGTAATGGTCTCAAACTGTGTATGGGGTTCTGGCTGAGACCACTGGGACTTCTGATAATTTCCCTCAGACTCACACTGGCCAACACAAAGGTGAGGTGTCCTTCATGGACCTGGTCTTGGGCCAAACAGTGAGAGCTTCTCTCCTGGGTAAGTGCTACATGTCCAACTCAAGGACAACTCCTTTTTTTTTTGGTACTGAACCCAGGGGCACTGAACCACTGAGCCATATCACATCTCCCAGCCCCAGCTCTTTTTATTTTTTATTTCAAAACAGGGTCTCAGTAAGTTGCTTAGCCCCTTACTAGGTTGCTAGGTTGCTGAGGCTGGCTTTGAACTTGCAATCAATCCTTCCTCAGCCTCCCAAGCAGGTGCCACAGAGCCCAGGAGCAGCTCCTCTTGAATACCCAGTAGAAACAGACTCTTATGTGTGAGCCCCAGGAAATTTCTTCTGTCCTTAAGGAATCTGAAACTAACCAGGTTCCAGTTCTGCTCAGAAATCTACTTTCCAGTTAAGAAAAATTCTTGTTGCCAAATGTCCCCCTTCCACATCCTCCCAATACACACCACAGGGCACGTGTAAAATAAGTCCATTGTCTTGTCTGAGCTCAGTGTGAATTCCTCAGCGGTTAAAAATGTTAGTTTGTTTTTTCCTGCGTTTTACAGTCTGGTATAATTTCATTAGACACCTTTCCTTCATTCCCCCCCAAATAAGAATCCTGTACTGTGTGTGTCTGTGTGTGTATGTGTGTGTGTGTGTGTGTGTGTTACTGGGGATTGGCCTCCCACAAGCTAGTCAAGAGCTCCACCACTGGGCTACATTCCCAGCCCCCATTACCTTTTAACATCCTCCTGTTTTGCATTTCTGAGACCTTTACACATTGTCCTAAGTTTTTCTCCCACAGAGAATTGTCAAATAACCAAGTAGCCAGTTCACTTCCTATTCCATTTATGCCTTAACACTGAGTGCGGCTCATTTAACTGAGGTTTTCTGAAAACACATCTAAGGAGGTATAGAGATATATGTAGAGTCAAAGATTGCTGTGAGTTTTTTTTTTCCTTTAAAAAACTTTATTTTTAATGACACAATTCTTTTCTTTAAACACTCAGAATGCAAAGGAATTGATTCCTGGGGAGAATGATGACTATTCTCAAGCCAGCAGGGAAAGATGTTGCCTTTCGCCTCCTTTGTCTTCTATCAGGGGCTCACCTGGACCATCTTCCCTTGAATCAATAAAAAAAGTTTCTTGCTACAAACACCACAGAACCAGCAGGCTGAGTCCTGGATTGTTCAAAACAGCCATTGGAAATGCTGCTCTAAATAAACCCCACCAAAGTCTTTATTAACTTAGTCGAAAAGCCTCACCAGCTTCAACAATCTCAGGACCTGGAAGAAATGGATGTAAAGCTGCATTATCTGAGGACAGAAGTCAGAGCTGCCTGTCACTGCACTTGGTATGATGATGGGGCCATGGAGTGGTTAAGGGCACAGGTACAGGGTTTACAAAGCATATGCCTGTGCTAGCCTGGATAGATTGCATAACACTCTGTGCCTCAGGGTCCTCATCTTTAAAATGGGAACAATAAAAGTAGCTACTTGAAAGTTATTCTGAGGTTTAAATTAAATACTACATGTAGAGCAATTAAAATAGTGCCTGAGGGCTGGGGGGGTATAGTTCAATGATAGAATGCTTGCCTAACATGCTGGAGGCCCTGGATTCAATCATCAGTACTGCAAAAATAAATATATAAATAACAAAACAACACCTGATACATAATAAGCATTTTATAACAATAAGCTGTTTTGTATTATCATTGTACTAGCATCTGATATTAACATCTGGCATATGATATATATACTAGATATATTCATATGTCTCTCCAAAGCATATACAAATACTTTGTATACATATACAAAGCATATACATATACTCCATATACACACTCCATATACAAAGCGAAGCTTGAGCAACTCCTTCATTTCTCTGTGTATTTATATGCACAGGGGTTGCCTGATTGCAGAACCTTTATAAACCCATCAGCCATGCCAAGATCCTTCTACCCTAAGCTCTCCCTGCAAGCCCATCATCTTGCTTCCTGGCACTGAGCCTGGCAGCCTGTTCCAGCCCCACATCAAGGTCAGAGAGGAAAGAGACAGAGGGCCAGCTGCTCCATCTCCTTCTGTCTGGGAGGGCTGCGGCAGGCAGGGAGCAGCAAGGATTGGGACTTTGGCAGGAGGAGTGAAGTCCCCAGCCAAGGAATGACCAGCCAAGCATGAGAACAGAGTCTTGCTCCCCTTCTGTCATATATAACCCACATCACACATCCTCACAACACTCTCAACACTGCACAACATCCCAACACCCCCAACATGACACAACACCCCAAAACACACACTACAGCATAACACATACAACATGACACAATACCCCAAAACACACACTTCCAACTCTTTACAGCCCCAACACATATTCACAACACCATTCAATACCCCAACACTACACCACACCACACCACACATGGTGCCATACAACACACACACACAACACTCACACAACACTATGCACCACCACCACACACACAGACACCAGCAAAGCTGTCCTATCCTTTTATACCCTCTTCCTTTTTTTTCCGTAGACCAACAGGGCAGCACTCAGCTCGTCTGCTGGGGGCCAAAGGGGAAGGGGAAGAAAGTGGGCAGGACAGGGCAGACACTGGGCCAATCCTGGCTCATCCGGGTACCAGCAAGAGAGCTCAACTCTCTGAGCCTCAGTTTCCCTGTCTCTGAAATCATCGTAATGCTTATATTCAAGGAATATTGTTGGGATTCATCTAGATAATGACTAAGAACCATCCCACCTAGTGCCTGGTGCACAACAACTGCCCTAGAATTGGTAATGGCTGAAAATAAGGCTGGAAAGTGGAGAGGAGCAAAGATGAAGAGATGCAAGCTAAAGCACTCAAGGAAGGAAACCCTCACCCCAGAAAAAAATCAGCACCCTTGTCCTCTCATTAAGGTTGGAGTATCCACAGCAACCCCAGGAACTTGTATCATCTGTCATGATTTCCAATTTGGAACCTTAAAGAGAACAGCATTAGCAAATGTATTAATTGGAGTCAGGTCTTCAACCTAAATCATGTATTTGAATAGAAGAATCCCTGCTTTATTGTCCCAATAGCCCGGCAGCCAGAAGCCATATGGTGGTTTTTGGGGAGAACACAGCTAGTGTCCTCAGCACAGCCATCCCCAACAGCAGAGCCTGAGTGGGACCCTGACTGGCTTACTAATGACTATCTCATGCTGGAACATTTTTCCAGCTTCTCCCTCCTGGCTATGGCTGTCCTGGGTCATCTTCTTTTCAACATGATTCCCATTTCAGGGTCCCAGGCTCCTTTAAGAAGAAACTCGGGAAAGGATAAACTCTTCCTTGCAATTTTTCATAGTTCTGACTGGCTTCCGGGTCCCCTTAGAACCACTGTTTCAGGCAGTGTGGGGACATCAGAGCATGCTTCCTGGCTTGGCTGTACCCTACAGAGTCCATTGGAGTTTGGCTTCCTTGAGGATCAGAGAGTCCTTCCACCTGGAGGCCGTGTTGAGCCAATTGGTTTACAAGCAGCCTCGTGTGGAGCACACCGTTTTGCTTAGAGGTCCATATTCTGGCAATGAACCCAAAGAGGACCAGGCTGGGTGGGGAACACACATCCCTGCCCCACTTCAGCAGCAGAAAGAGAGCTGCAAGAATTTGCATTTCTCTGCACAGCTTTCAGAGTGGCTCAACTCCCACAAGAAAAATGGAAAAACCAAGTGTTGGCAATTCCCCGATGTTGTACCAGGGAAGAGTATGTGGCCTTCACACAGGAATCAGGAAGAAGGGACACTCAACCTATGCTGATCATCAGTTCATTCCATGTGTGGTAGGAATATCATTATGCCCCCTTTATAGAAAAATAAAAGGGCACCTGGAGGTGAATTAACTTGCCAAGATGTCAGGGTGGAAGAGCTGGGGTCCAAACTCAGGGAATCTCATCTCAGAGCCCAAACTGCTGCCTCCATCCCACCCATCTCTGTGATTGTTTGTGGGCTTGTTGTTGTTGCAGAAGCAGTGAGTGGAGACCAGGAGCAAAATAACTTTCCTACAGAGCTCACTTCTGGCGTCACCTCCACTGATGTCATGCTCCCAAGCAGATTGAGATCTGGGAAGAGAAATAACCATTCAATGATGTGGGCTCCCTAATGCCCTCTGCTCTCTCCTGCCCACAAAGAAAAGGCACTGGAGAGGGATAAATGATGAGCCCAGTACCAAGGCCTTATTTCGCCACCAAACCAGAGCATCTTTTCAGAAGTGGGCCAGAGGACTTAACTCTTGGGTTTTCCCCACCCAGCCCCACTCCAATCCCTTTGCTACATCCACACTAGCCAGGATAAAGCCTAAACACATATTCTGGTGGCTACCAGAATTCACCAGAACACTTTCATCTGGATTGTGGAAATTAAGGTATAGCTTTTTACTCAAGAACTAAAAAATAAGATGGGTTGAGACTCAGCATTACCATGCCTCATGTCACCTACCCTCTCAAACGACCTGATTACAAATTTTTGTCCAGAATGCCTGCCATGAGAACACTCCCTAAAGCAGTGCAGAAGCCTAGCAGTATTCTCCACACTCCTGTGGCACTAACAATATCATGATGTCAAAAACGGGATGGTGTTTTTGACCAAAATCACATACTTTCAGACACCCTATAATGCTGTATTCCAGATGGATCTTATAACCATCCTGATCATCATTTGACAACAGTATGGAAACAAAACTAGTCTTTGTCATCATGCTTGTCCTGAAGTACACAACTTGATTTCTTCCCAGCATTGTCATGGTCTGACACCCTTTTGATTGACTGCTTCTGTGAAGGGACAATGTGAGACGGATGGTTTGGAAGATCTAAATGGAACTTAGAGAATAGCTTTCTTTCACAGATTTGGAAAATGAGATCCAGAGAAGTTTAAACCACACCATTATTTTACATGTTGAGAAGGTTCTTGTGATTAGAGACAGAACCTTGTGTCTGAGTGCTGGTTCTGCCTCTTCTGATCCCTGTGACCTTGGTGAAGTTATTTATCAGCCTCAGTTTCCTCCTCTGTTAAAGGAAACCGTAAGCCTCATCTCCCAGAACTGAGACAGGGACGACACAGGATACCATAGGAGGTAGAAATGCTTTATAAAATGTAACATGTTGTTCAAAGAGGGTGTATTATGAGAGGTGTTCCCCACCGACCCGCTCTTATTTTTCCTTTATTGAAAAGAGGAGAGAAGCAGCAGAGGATGTTGGTAATGTTTATGCTGGCTTTCGGCATGTTGAGCTCTCTTCTAATTAAGATCCTATCTTTTCTCTTCCTCAAGCCGGGGGCAAGCCTGGCCTGGCCTTCACAGCCTCCAGACCTGCATGCGTCACTGCTGTCAGTGGAGGACAAAACCCAAAAGGAGAAGAGGAAAATAAATCTTTTGTTTTTGAAGCTAAATAACCCAAAATGCAGCTCAAAAAGTTCCATAAAGGTTTGGCTTTCACCAACACAGAGCGGAAACAAAGCTGACCCCTCCCCTGGCCATGCCCTCTGACCCCACTGCCTGGAAGACTGTTCTCTCAGCCTCCTGTGCTTGCTTCAGGGTTTTTGTGGGGTGGGAGACTTGCATTTGGGGGTCAGGGAGGGAAAGGTTTAACATCAGCCCCAGCTTCCAAGTGGCAGGGGGAGTTTATTGATTAATATTCATGAGCAGTGTTTTATGCCTGCCGCAGTTTCTCATGCAAGGTGGGTTTAGAGGGAGGAATACATTACAGAAATTACCCTCCTGCCACCACCTTGGGAAATACAGGGCCCAAGGCCCAAGTTGTAAATATTTAACAGGGCGAACCCCCTTTCCTTTTGACTTCCCCACCACCACCCCTCAGCCTCACCCTGTGTACATTAAACTCATTCTTCCCGTTTAACAAGGACCACTGTGTTTCCTCTGGGCTCTGTTCACTTGGAACCATGGGTCTGTGTCCGTAGAGTCACAGAAAATGTCCATAAATCCCTTCAGCCACTATAACACAATTGATGGTAAGTCTTTGCTGTTAAAGTTGTCACTGACCCCCCCACCCCCACCCCCGGCCCTGGAGCAGAGAAATGCTTCTGTCTGTCAGATCCAGCCCTCTAACAGAAAAGGGGAAGAACGCTGAGGTGCTTTCCACTCATTTGGGAGGGGGGAGGGTATTCCTTCTTTCCCACAGTCAGTCCCAACATAGCTGGAATATTATCCCAGCAGGAATGCTGTAATTGGCAGCAGGTGGAGGCAGAAAGGACAAGGGGACCCGGAAGTAGAGAACTGGGTTTTGAGGGCCACATTGGACTTTTTCTTTAATTAGTAAAATGGAAGAGAGGACATTTGTCTTCTATACTGAAGAGGGACGGGGAGGATGGAAGGTGACAGGGATTCTGAAAGCATTTGGTCGACAGCCAGGTAGAACATATGAACTACATAGCCCTGGTTTCTGAAGTCTTCATGCAAATGCAGTGTGTGGTGGCAATGGAGCAGCAATACTAAGACACTGCCAACTCTGAGATGAAGTAGAATTGCATAGGGTAGAGGGCCCATGATGAGCCCTGCACCCAGATTGGCCACTTGGCCCCTGGGTACTGACTCTTGGCAAGACCTTCGGTGAAGGCCTCAGGAACTCACATTAGCCTTGTCAACTAGGTACTTCTCTTATTCCCCTGTAGAGTTGAGGCAAGAGGCCCAGCAAGCTTGAGTAGCTAGCTCATGGCCACCTGACAATGCACTGGTACAGCCAGGTCTTAATCCTAGCTTTCTTGTGAGAACTCAGCCAAGGTATTTCAGATCTCTGAGCCTCAGTTCCCTGAGAATACTGAACCACCATTTTTGACAATTCTGACACCATAACAAGCCAATGTCCATACTCCAGTGGGAGAGACCCTAGCTGGTGTCTGCAGGGTGAAGGAACGGATGGCCAGGCCAGTCCAGCTGGGTACACATTCCATGGGGGTCCTCACCAGCTGCCTCTTCCAGGGCCAGTGTCCCCTGTCGGTCATGCAGATACCCAGCCAGAAGGGTCCTCATCCAGGAGGAATCTCCTCAAGCAAGAAGCTACAGGGTATGGAGCAGGCCAGATGGACCTGGCTTTTCCCAGAGGAAATATTCTCCCTGGCACCCAGCCTCCTGGTTCTTGAGCAAACCAAGAAGAACAGCTACCCTGCAGCCTGCTGATGGGCTGGGTGGTGGCAGCCTGCCAGCCCTGTGCCCACATCCCTCAATCAGCTCATTCTCCTCGCATCTTCCCTGGGGCGCTGCTCTGTTCCTCTCACAGGGTCCCACAGAAAGGAAGCTGGGCCAGAGCAGATTGAGGCAACCTTGCTCCCGGTCCAACTCTCCAAAAGGCAATTTAAAAGGCTTGACTCTGTGGGAGTTGCTGGGGACGCTCCAAAACCGGAATGGCTTCAGTGCCTCCAGAAAGATTTCCTGTCTCACCTTCACCCCCGCTGCCTGCTTTTCCCAGAATATGAGATGCACGGATTCCGGAAGCCCATGCTGACATGTGAGATTACCTTCTGTGCTGCCATAAACATACCAGGAGACAGAGTCATACTGTGGTGAGAGGAAGGGAACTTGGCCACTGGGTACTGACTCTTGGCATGACCTTCGGTGAAGGCCTCAGGAACTCTTTGCCTCGGTTTCCCCCAAGGTGAAAATCAGGCCCAGTTCAATTTGTGAACAGCTTGATTATAGGAGTAGCTTAGAGACTTCAGGCCTCACAATCAGGTACAACATGACAAGGATCACACAGACCTGAATTGCTTCCCATAGTATAAAAAACTTGGCTAAAATGCATAAGGCCCTGGATTTGGTCCCTAGTACTGGGGGTGCATATTTTTCTATTTGTTCACAGTTACCTATTTGCTTCTTACTTGTTTATTCTGATTCAGTGATCTATGAGTACTTGGCTTAAGTCCCTGAGATTCAGAAGAGGGGAAGTCTCAATTACCATTTTACCTGGTCAGATTCAACTTAGAGAACTACTTCCTCCCAACCCTTGCCCTCAGCCTCTAAAAAAATACCATAGAACAATCTGTTCCCTGTAACAGCTGGCAAATGAACTTCGTGTGAATTATTGATCCCTGGGAACCCCCCGACAAACCCAGTTATCAGGTACCAGGGAATGCTGAGTCTTTACCCATAACCTGAGCAAACTGTTATTCACTCAGCTACAGACAAGTCAGGGTTTCTCACCAATTCCCTTCTTCCTTGTACATGTTATAGAATGTTCTCTCTGAAGACAAGGAAAAAAAGAGATCTTAGAATGTTTTCTTCAGGTTCTTCTTGCTTTGAATGGAGAATCCCTGCCTTCTCCATCTGCCCATGGCAGGAATTTCTAACTACCAGGAGGGTCCCAGGACCTGAAGGCAGTGTTAATGTGAAAGAGCATTTTGTTGGCCTTGAGGGCAGCTGGAGCCTACTTAGTGGAGCTGACTTAGAGAGCCTTGAGTCACATGACCTGTCTCTGCTTCACTTTTCTCTGCCTGTAAAAAGGAAATGTGCCTGCTTAGCATTTTGGGGTTGGTAGATAAGAGGTACCTTAAGTATGGGGACAAGAGTTGGACAATAAGAACGAAATCCCACTGAGATCCCCAGGGATGTTTCTAAATTGTTTTTTTATTTGATGCTGGGAGAAAAAAATATGTCTGTGCCCTCTGGCCAAACATGGATTTAGTATAAGGATGTCAGGTAACTTCCCTATACCAGGAGCCCTCTGGGGGCCCAGGGACTTCACAGACCAAACTCGAGGCCACCACCCCCAACCCCATGACCATGCAACTGTGCTTGCCCTCCACAAGTGCTATGTGGTCTTCTGCATGACACTGGCTTGGAATGGTTTCCAGGCCATGGTGACTCTGCACAGACCCGTTCCTCTCTTAAGTGGTCTCCTTGGGAGGCCACAGTCCCATTCAGCCAGGGAGGTGGTCAGGGTAAGAGCCACAGATCTGGGGCTGTGGCGAGAACAAAGCTGACCCACTCCCATCAGGCAGGAACCTGTGACCCCAGGCACAGCTGAGCTATAATCAGTTGGGCTGAGCCGCCTGTCCCCAGGGTGAGGACTAACAGGTCTCAAGATGTACTTAACCACCACTTAAGCTATTAGATAATGCCACTTGCCCACAGGCCTGGGACAACAGATCTCTAAAACATTTTTTTTTTTCTCTTTCAAGGATTTTTAGCGTGTGTGTGTGTGTGTGTGTGTGTGTGTGTGTGTGTGTTTTAAGAGAGTTTTTTTTTTTTCTTTTACAATCCAACATTTTTTCTTACATACATTAAGAAGTCAATAAGTGCAGGTGTTGTTTCTGCTCATGTTGACAGGCTGCTGGGGAAGAATTGAAGAAAATGCTTATCACAGATTTGTTCTTATAGGACCCCAGTTTACGTTGCACCCCTCCTAGTTGGAAATCAATTCCTTTTAGGTTGGACTGCATTGTTCAGAGAAACATTAGAGGATTAAAATGTGCGAAATTTATAAGGTGACTCCAGGGCTAAGAATTCTGTGGTTTGGGGAAAAATAAATATTTGATATTGGTTCTTAAAAAAACAAAACAAAACAAAATGTTAACTTCCAGTGCATCGATATGTTTTAAATTCTTATTTCAAAATGCCTATTTTAAAATTAAATTAATTAATTCAACAGATATTTGTTGAGCACCTACTATTTACCAGGTATTATGCTAAGCTTGGGGGGATACTATATTGAATAACACAGACAAGATTTCCAAAGACTGGAGCTGTGGCTCAGTGGTAGAGCACTTGCCCTGTAGGCACAAGACCCTGGATCTGTCTGATCCCCAGCGCCAGCAGGGAGGGGGTTAAAATTATATACAATGTCACATAAGACTACATGCTGTGAAGATAAAACAAAGCAAACTAGAGCAAAATAGTGGCTGCTATTTTAGAGAGTCTCTCCTTAGTCATGAGGGAAACTGATAACACCTGAGAGGATGTGAGAGAGGAGGCTGCAGTATATCTGAGGACCAGCATCCCAGGAAGCATAAGTGGCAAGGGCAAAGGCCCTGAGGCAGGAATATGCTTGGCATATCTGAGGAGAAGCTAAGAGGAATGGGAGGGACTGAAGAGTAAGAGGAGATGCCACGGTAGAGGCTCAGCAGCCAGAACAGCTGATGTCATGCAGGCCAGAGAGGACTTTCGTGCTTAATACCAAATACAGGGGGAAGAGAGGAGAGGGTTTTGAACGGGGATTTGACATAAGGCCACACTGTGAAGAATAAACTATAGTTATACACTGTACATCCTCTTAAGGTAGATCCACGAGGATTTGCCAATAGATAGGAATGAATGAATCAAAATGACCCCCATCTCCATCCCCATCCCCATCCCCATTCTGTACCTAGGATGGAACCCAGGGCCTCACACATGCTAGGCCAGCACTCTACCACTGAGACACATCCCCAGACTCAGAACGGCTTTTTAAAATCTCTCAGATCAACTAGACTTCTTTGATCTGAGAGAAATTTCTGTGGGGGCTCTTTATATATTCAGTTTTCTTAATTTTACTAATTTCTTTGGTCATGGGCTGTTAGATAGATTGTGACAATAAGCTGAGTTTAGTTATTCACTTAAATCAAACCGTCCTTGACAACATTTCTCAGAGGCCAGGCCCAGGAGGTTAGGGCCATGTGAATGCATTCATTAGAAATTCCACTACTGATTCACTAAACTGTGAATGCTACCTTGAGACAAGTAGGCCTAGAAACATCTAATTTATCTAGAGAAATACATTGTTGAACTTGAATATAAATGATGAAAAATATTAATGGGAATTGTAGAGCAAAGACTGTGATTTTTGTAGCAAAAAAAAATGGGGAAACATTTGTTTTAATAAAAAATCCTTTGAAAGTTTAAACACATGAAGAAGAAACCTGTAAAGTTTCAGAATCTAGACAAAACAAGCAAAAACAAAACCAAACGGGGGGGGGGGGGGGGGGGAAGCTTCACAACTCGATTACTGATGTCACCAAGAATTATCCTCTTTGTCATCTCCACCCCACAGAGTAAAGACAGACAAATTACACGCCTGAGGTCACACTCCAGGCAGTGGTCTAGACCGCCCTTTTTTCTTTTTTCTAAATCAGACATGATCAAGGCAAGATGAATTTAAAGAAAACTTAGTAGGATAAAAATGATTTATGAGGAACAGAAATATTCTGTGTGTTGGTTTTAACACAATGTGCTTCATCTTGCACCTTATATGAGGTGTGCTTAGATCAGAATAATAAGGGATTAATGAAAGAGATCATATAGTTCCTGCCTAGAATCATAAAATGACATGTTCAAGAATGTTGAGGGCTGGGGTTGTGGTTTAGTGGTAGAGCGCTGGCCTAGCATGTGTGATCCTCAGCATCACATTAAAAAAAATAAATAAAACAAAATCATTATGTCCATCTACAACTAAAAATTTTAAAAAAAATGTTGAAATTATCTGGTCCAGATTTAAGATTTTTTAACAACAGTTAGATTGGAAAGCAGCTGGGACCTTGGGATGGTGACTTCTGTTGTAATGTCAACCCTGAGCGCCCTCATTTCTCAGGAGCTTGGCATCCAGAGAGGCATAATGACTGACTAACAGATAAGTTTGCCCAAAACCTTTATTTCTGGTCCAGTGCTTCTACTACCACAATATTCTGGTCGTTATTCAGTATTAAACATCAAATATAAGTACCAAATAACAAATTACCATGGTCTGAAAATAGCTTTGGCTCGTGTGCTAAAAAATTCCAGGAATGGGGCTGACTTCAGATGCAGCTTGAGACCAGTTTCTTCCTCTCTGCCTCTTGAGTCAGCTTCTGTGGGATTGGCTTCCTCCTCAGATGGGCATTCCTCTCATGGTGTGAAAGTGGCTGCTAAAACATCTAGACGTAACATCCTTCAGGTTAAGTCCAGTAGGAAAGAGCTTCCCTCTCTCCCTCTCCTCCTCTCCCTTTTCCTCTCCCTGTCTCTCCCTTTCCCCTCTCTCCATCCCAGCAAAACCTTTACTGTGTCTCACTTGCTCTGACGGGTCATACGTCCAGTGCCAACCAAGTACTACGGCCTGGGAAATGGGTGAACTGATTGGCTGCGGATTAGGTCCCAAGCTCTCTCCTGCTCACCTCCAAACCAGGGCTGAAAGTGAAGGAGGGGTGGTTTTTTTGTTTTGTTTTGTTTTGTTTTGTTTTCAAGAAAGCCTGGGTACTGTAATCAGAATTGGTGTAAATAAATGAATGGATATTTGAGAACCTTAAGCAACAAATGTAATTATCAATAATTATTACAAGTGTTGTCATATAGACTGTCCCTGACTTAGGATGGTTTCATCTATGATTTTTTTTAACTATACAATGGTGCAAAAATGATACGCATTCAGTAGAAACCAACTTTGAATTTTGAATTTTAACCTTTTCCCAGGCTAGCCATATGTGCGTACTATCTCTTTATGATTGACAATAGTAGCAAGCCACAGCTGCCCATCACTATGCCATTGTGAGGATTAACAACCAACACTCGATAGTACGGTACAGCTTGTCTAAAATATTTGGAAGGATAGGTGTATTCAATGCCTCTTCTACCAATGTAACTCTGCATCACATATGACCACAAAAAAATGGAAAGTTATATCCATGTATATATGATATGTCAAAATATGTTCTACTGTCACGTATAACTAAAAAGAACAAATAAAATTTTTATTCAATCATTAAATAAATAAATGCATCTTCTATATAATGTTCTCAATTTACAATGAATTTATTGGAATGCAACCCCATTGGAAGTCAAGGAGCACTGGTATAATACAGGAGAATGAACTTCAGGGAGAACTTCTAGCATGCTGCTTGAGGAGAGGATTTGGCCCAGGTCAGGAAAAAGCAGAAGACTGTTTTCCCTATAATATGGTCCTGTGACATCTGCAAACCCTAAACCCAATAAAAAAACTGACTCCAGTGTATTTCAAACAAAGACTACAGGATTCTAAAAAATGGAGAAATGGTGATCAGGCTGGAGGTGTGGGTAAGATTATGGAGCTGTGGGATTGGGAATCAAATTTTGAATAAAAAGGAAAGTGGAGCTCCACCTCTTTCCCCCACGGGCCTGCCAGATGTCACCGCTTTCTTCCTATCAAGATGAAATTTCTCAGCCTGACCAAGAGGATAAGAGCATGGTTGGTCCCATGAGGCCATGACAAGGGAGGGAAAGGAGGACTCCTGGACGCCCCGCCTCATACGAACACAAACTTGAACCCGGGATCTATTTAGTGAGGTGGGGGCGGAGCGACAATGATCGCGGTTGAGTCAACTGCAGCTGCGCACAGTTCCATTTCCCTGTAGCACAACCTGTCATGGCGACCGAGCTGTTAGGTTTGTGCGCTCGCCGCCTTTTGGCGGCAGCAGCGATATGAGGGCTCCCCGCTGCCCGCGTTCGCTGGGAATCCAGCTCCTCAAGGGCTGTGGTCGCTCCGTCTGCTGTGGCGGGAAAGCGGCCGCCGGAACCGACCATGCGCTGGCAGGAGGACCCAGAACCCGAGGACGAGAACCTCTATGAGAAGAACCCAGACTCTCATGGTTACGACAAGGACCCTGTTGTGGACCTCTGGAACATGCGGGTTATCTTCTTCTTTGGTGTCTCAATTGTCCTGGTCTTAGGCACCACCTTTGTGGCTTATCTGCCTGACTACAGGATGCGGGAGTGGGCCCGCCGGGAAGCTGAGAGGCTTGTGAAATACCAAGAGGCCAATGGCCTCCCCGTCATGGAATCCAACTGCTTTGACCCCAGCAAAATCCAGCTGCCTGATGATGACTGACCAGTTGCTGAGTGGGGCTCAAGATGCACCACCTTCCCTACCTGCTACCTGCCATTCTACCCACTCCTCAGAGGGCGTAATTAAAGGGACTGAAAAATCAAAAAAAAAAAAAAAAAAAAAGGAAAGTGGATAAATGGGTAGAGTCCTAAATGTTTGTGCCCCTACCCCAAACTCATATATTGAAGTCCTCAGCCCCAATGTAATAGTATTAAGAGGTGGGAACTTTGGAAGGTGATTAGGTCATAAAATGGTACCTCCAGAAAAAGGATTATCACCCTTATAAAAGAGACCCAAGGGAGACCCTCAAACCCTTCACCAGGTGAGAACATAGCAAAAAGGTGAGCCAAAAAGTAGGCCCTCACCAGAAACTGAATCTGCTTTGAACTTGGAGGTTTTTAAACTTCAGAATCAGGAGAATTAAATTTCCATCATTTCTAAGTCTACAGCATTTGGTTAAAGCAGCCTGAAAGGACCAAGACAAAGAGGGATGCATTTCAAGGGGGCACAGAAACCTAGTGCTGGCAATGACTTATGTGGGAGAGATGGAAGACCTTCACTCACTCATTCCTTGCTTCACTTGATCAAAGAATAGTGATTGAACACCTGTGTGTCCCACCCAGCAGACGTCCTGGGGCTATGACAATGGACAAGATACTGTCCCTCCCTCAAGGAATTTGTCCCCCAGTGGTGTCCACAGCAAGGAGACTGAAAAATTGCAGGAGTGAGCACTGCTCAGGAACAGGGCACCCATAAGTGGTGGGGGTCAGGGGGAGCGTGGGGATTTATGCTGAGATCTAAAGCAAAGGGACAAAGGGGGCAGTTCTGACTGAGGAACAAGTGTGTGCAACAACCCACGGGGTATGGACATGCAGGCCAAGTTGGTGAAAGATCCTGAAGCCAGACAGGAAAGGTGAGGTTTGATGAGACAGGCCCCACATAGATCAGACTTCTGCAAATGGTGCAGAAGCAAAACCATTACAGCAAGGAAGGAGGGACAACTTCAGGACACTCTTGACAACTGAAAGGCGGGAATTCTGACCTGAGGATATGGCATCAAATGGAATGAAACTTGAGGTAGAAAATCAACAGCCCAGCAATGCCCACAAGACCCGCTGGGAGTGAAAAAGAAATAGAATGGTCATCAAGAGAAGACCCTAGGACCTGTGTATGCCAAATGCAGCAGGACTATGGGGATCTAGGGACACTTGCGGATGCTGATAGGACTGTGGGCTGCCGTAGCAATTCTAGGGAGCAATTTGGCACAGTTGATGAAATTAAGTATAGGTAGGACTTAGACCCCAGCAACTCCACTCCTGGGTGTAAATCTAAGATACAGTTTCCTAACCCATAATAATGCTGATTTGTAGGAAAATTGGGAGGCATCCAAGTCCATCACTAGGAGAATAAATAAGTCAATGTAGTAAACAGGCCATTTAACTTGGTGATTTATCCAGCCTCCCCAACCCCAGGTCAGCACTCCTAATTCTCCTTTTCTGGATGATTTTTCCCACTTACCACCTTCTAACATATTGATCATCTTCTTATTTTTATACTTATAGACTATTGCTTTTCATCTCGTTAGGATACACACTCCATGAGAGCAATGGTCCTTGTCACTTTCGTTCACTAATGCATTTGCAAATACCTGGCACAAAACAGGTAACTCCACAAACATTTTGTTGAACAAATTGATATTCAAGACAAAAATATATATTTCTCAAGAACATGTACATGCCAAAAGATCCCCTTTAAAGACATAAGAATAGTTGTCTATGGAGTGAGGAAAAGAAGTGGGCCATAGGAAAGGAAACAAATAAACCCTAAGAAAAAGGAAGGATGCAGGGAAAAGTCAGAATACAAAGAAGAGACGATATGGGGAGGGAGATGAGGCAGAGGAACTGTGCTGTACAAAACACTCTGGGCTTCAGCACATCAGTGGCTTCCTGTTCCTTTCTCTCCCAACTCCCAGTGGCTGCCCTGGGCCTGCAATCAGCCGTGCTTGTCTTTTCTGAGCCATCAGGTCTTGAAAACATAATCTGCCAATGATGCTATGAGTCCTTGTCCTGAGAGAGCAAAAGTCCAAAAGATTCCAGGAGGATTGTTCTCCCTGAACCCATCTTAGGAAGAGTGTTGCCAGTGAAGCCTGCCCTGAGGATCACTCAGGGCCCATAGAAGGTCGGCCAATTTGTGGATTTGGAATTCCCAACTAGATCACATGTATTCACAGGTTTAAAACAAAACAATGACAGTATTCATGACAGAAGGTACCTTACAAGTCACCATCTTCCCTAATAGTGATATGAGAAATACCTGAGGAGCTTTGGAAAACAGATTTTCAATATTGATTCCCATGGAGGTTTGGATTTGAAAGATCTTGGGGGATCCAGGAATTTTTTTTTTTAACTCCCCAGGTAATCACAGACCCAACCTGGTCCAGAGCCACCACAGTGCCCCACCCCCAGTCCCAAACTGGGCATTCAGAATATCAGTCCATTCCTAATAGCCAACCTGGCTCTCCACAGGGAGGCAGGGATTTCCTGGAGGAGGAATACAGAAGCCCAGGCAGTGGGAACTCTGGGTGCAGGCAGCAGATTATGGACCAAACTACCCTCTCAGCCCTGCTCTATAGTATCTGAGCCCTGGGTCACCAGGAGACCTCACATGTACACACAGGCTGTAACCTGCCCTGAGCCCAGTTCCAGCATTTCCCAAGCAGCTCCCTCAGTCCGCTGGGAACAAAGGCAATTGTTCTCCCAAGAATGCACATGTCTGTCCATTCTCTCTCTCTCCTTCCTGTCTCTGTTCCCACCTTTAATCCCTGTAAAGAAAGGTGTTCTAAATATGACTGCCCTTGGTACTTTCTCCTCTCCAAATTGAAAGTCACTGGCTTTTGTCCGTTGTTATGCATAAATCCTTCCTCCCACATGAGCACCCTTGAGTAGCTGGAGGTACATTTCTCCACACTGGGGGCTGTGGTACAGGTAGAGGGATTTAAATATATATATATATATATATATATATATATATATATATATCCCTATTTGGAGATGCCAAGCTTCCTGTGAGAATCATCCTATTATTGAAAGGATGGCTTGTGTCTGTCCCTGCCCCCACCTGATGAAGCAGTAAATTGTAACAAGAGAATCTGGCTAAACAAGTTTCCGCTTCAATGTTATCTTGTAGACAAAGAACTCTTTGAATATGGTTTCTGTGTTTGGCTTCTAGTGATGGAGTAGAAAGTGATGTTTTCACTCTTGCTGGAGTCCTCTCCCTTCAGCAGGGTCCAACAAGGGCTATTCAACAGAGAAGGCAGCTTTGGGTCCCATGGGGGCAGGGGAGAGCTGTGGCCAGGCCATTTCCTGCTCATTAACCCATGGATATTGATAATATTTCTCTCTAGGAAGCTGCTGCAGATAAGGCATCTGTCCCTTTCTGGTCACCATGTCAATAGGCAGAGGCCCCCTTTCTAGCAGAGGCCATAATCCAAACATGCTTAAGGCCGGTGATTGATAGAAAGCTCCCATTTTAAAAGGATTCCAAATCTAAACAGAATGTGTCTGGTTACTGACAAAATTAAATTACCCTCTGCTGGAGGAACTTCCCCTTCTAGTGAAAACAAAGTTATAGTTACAGATAAAATAGAAACTTGGACATAAATTCTTAGAGACTTCTAAAAGCAAGCAAGTATGATTGTTAAATTTATGAGCTTAATTTTATTTTATGTTTGTCCCACTTTGATATACTTCATCAGTGAATAAATAAAAAAAAAATAGTTTGGGTAGTATTTGAAGGGTCAAAAGTCCAAAAGATCCAGTCAAAAGCACCCAGAAGCCTAGGTTTTATTTAATTCTCTTCTCTGTGCTGCTCTGGGAAATATCTCCTTTTCTCCCTCGAAATATGATAACCAGGCTGCCCAGGGCAAAAGGGCAAAAGACTGTGATGGTCTTTTTCCCTGGGAAAGATTACCTCTATCACTCTACCTTCATGGATGGGTCTCACCAGTCTCCTCACCTTTCCTTGCAAATAGAAATGAAGGCAACATGGCAAAAGAGGAAGTAGCCTGTGAGGATTTCCGTTTTCACATCAGCCAACAACAGAACCCTTTTGGTCCATCATTTTATGTATTCGGCAGGTCTTTGTTGATTTTCTGCTTCAAATTGAAAGGATCTTAGGCTCTGAGTAGAATACAGGAGTCTGCGAGGGAACTAATGCTGGTGCAACCCACTCCTGCTCAGACACTCTCACCTACTGTCCCTCAGACAGATGGCAAGTGAGAAGGAAAATGGCCTCTGGATTTCAAATGCTTGGAGACCGGCTGGGGAGGTCCAATTGCAGAGATGAAAACTTCAGAGAATGGGAGAAGCCCTAGCTTAATCCAGGGCTAACCCAAGAGAACCATATCAAAAACGCTACCGCCCGGAGACAGATCAGTGAAACCTGGGCCTCCAGGTGCTCCCCACCAGGGAGTCTAGAATTTCCGATTCTGAGGGTTTGATTTAATAAGTGTTCAGCTGTAAGGATATCTTCCTAGGAGACTCAAACCTCAACAATAACACCCTTCTCTAGCCTTTGAAGCCAGTTTCGAAATCTCTTCCATGACAGAGAAACTTTATCTCCCACATCCTCTGCATCCCTCTTGGCTATATCATGGACATGGGGCCAGCAAAGCCAGCTGGACCCTGCCATGGCCCTGTTCTGAAGAGAGTTATGTCATCGACATGGCTTTGTGCATGGGGGAAATTTGCTTTTATTTTGCTTTTGATGGATGTGCTAAGATGTTACATTAGGGAAGATGCCCCGCCCACCCCGCTTTGTGGGCCCCACCAAGCCCCATGCGTTCTCAGGAGAGCAGCTGAGCCAATGTGGACATGTGCTTTCCCGCACTTGGCAGGGCTGCAGGAGGGTTGCAGGCCATGACTCTTCCATCACGCTGTCATCGCATTGCAGAGAACACCCTGAGCAGCCCAGCTGCAGTGCTGCTGGCAGCAGAGTGCTGACCATGGTGGGGAAAGGCACCCAGCCAACCCCTCCTGTCCATCACAGCCTCCCTGTGATGTCCATGAGACCGGCTGACCCATCACTGCTCTCAAGCAGGTCCTCCATCTTTCCAGGACTTCAGTGTACCCTGAATTACCATCATTACCACTTGCTGTGAACACTGTTACCAAAGCCACTCATCCTTTGATGTGCTCCAGGACAGTCTACCTAGGCCCCCTTTCAACCAGATTGTCATTCCTTAAAGCCTTCCTATATAAACCTTGTGGGTCCCTGGCTGCTGGTGTAGCGGTGGTTTAACATTCAATTCACTAAATTTATTGAGCATCTATTATCTTCATTCATTTCCCATTCACTGATTTCCTATGTACTAAACACTGGGGAAAAAAAAAATTAGGCTGACCTTCAGCACTCAGGGAAGGAGTATCCAAGACAGTGCTAGTCATAAAATTCTCCAATCTTCTTGAAAAATTCCCATATGCCTTCTTCTCCTTTATGAGGCTTTCCTAAAGAAGTAATCATAATTGTTGACCAAATATTCGTAAAGGAGACTGCAAAAATGTTGGCACTGTCAGATACCTGTTCAAATTGTGGCTTTACTACTTGTTCTGAAATATTAAGCTGTTTGACATCTCAGCTCCATTCCTTATTTATAAAATGCTGGTGAAGATTGAGTCAGGAGGATATAGACAACCTAAACAGACCAATATCAATTGAGGAAATAGAAGAAACCATCAAAAGACTACCAACTAAGAAAAGCCCAGGACCGGATGGGTATACAGCAGAGTTTTACAAAACCTTTAAAGAGGAACTAATACCAATACTTTTCAAGCTACTTCAGGAAATAGAAAAAGAGGGAGAACTTCCAAATTCATTCTACGAGGCCAACATCACCCTGATACCTAAACCAGACAAAGACACTTCAAAGAAAGAAAACTACAGACCAATATCTCTAATGAACCTAGATGCAAAAATCCTCAATAAAATTCTGGCGAATCGGATACAAAAACATATCCAAAAAATTGTGCACCATGATCAAGTAGGATTCATCCCTGGGATGCAAGGCTGGTTCAATATACGGAAATCAATAAATGTTATTCACCACATCAATAGACTTAAAAATAAGAACCATATGATCATCTCGATAGATGCGGAAAAAGCATTCGACAAAGTACAGCATCCCTTTATGTTCAAAACTCTAGAAAAACTAGGGATAACAGGAACATACCTCAATATTGTAAAAGCAATCTATGCTAAGCCTCAGGCTAGCATCATTCTGAATGGAGAAAAATTGAAGGCATTCCCTCTAAAATCTGGAACAAGACAGGGATGCCCTCTCTCACCACTTCTGTTCAACATAGTTCTCGAAACACTGGCCAGAGCAATTAGACAGACAAAAGAAATTAAAGGCATCAAAATAGGAAAAGAAGAACTTAAATTATCACTATTTGCAGATGACATGATTCTATACCTAGCAGACCCAAAAGGGTCTACAAAGAAACTATTAGAGCTAATAAATGAATTCAGCAAAGTGGCAGGATATAAAATCAACATGCATAAATCAAAGGCATTCCTGTATATCAGCGACAAATCCTCTGAAATGGAAATGAGGACAACCACTCCATTCACAATATCTTCAAAAACAATAAAATACTTGGGAATCAACCTAACAAAAGAGGTGAAAGACTTATACAATGAAAACTACAGAACCCTAAAGAGAGAAATAGAAGAAGATCTTAGAAGATGGAAAAATATACCCTGTTCATGGATAGGCAGAACTAACATCATCAAAATGGCGATATTACCAAAAGTTCTCTATAGGTTTACTGCAATGCCAATCAAAATCCCAACGGCATTTCTTGTAGAAATAGAGAAAGCAATCATGAAATTCATATGGAAAAATAAACGACCCAGAATAGCAAAAACAATGCTAAGCAGGAAGTGTGAATCAGGCAGTATAGCAATACCAGACTTCAAACTATACTACAGAGCAATAGTAACAAAAACAGCATGGTACTGGTACCAAAACAGGCGGGTGGACCAATGGTACAGAATAGAGGACACAGAAACCAATCCACAAAACTACAACTACCTTATATTTGATAAAGGGGCTAAAAGCATGCAATGGAGGAAGGATAGCATCTTCAACAAATGGTGCTGGGAAAACTGGAAATCCATATGCAACAAAATGAAACTGAATCCCTTTCTCTCGCCATGCACAAAAGTTAATTCAAAATGGATCAAGGAGCTTGATATCAAATCAGAGACACGCCGTCTGATAGAAGAAAAAGTTGGCTACGATCTACATACTGTGGGGTCGGGTTCCAAATTCCTCAATAGGACACCCATAGCACAAAAGTTAATAACTAGAATCAACAAATGGGACTTACTCAAACTAAAAAGTTTTTTCTCAGCAAAAGAAACAATAAGAGAGGTAAATAGAGAGCCTACATCCTGGGAACAAATCTTTACTCCTCACACTTCAGATAGAGCCCTAATATCCAGAGTATACAAAGAACTCAAAAAATTAGACAATAAGAGAACAAACAACCCAATCAACAAATGGGCCAAGGACCTGAACAGACACTTCTCAGAGGAGGACATACAATCAATCAACAAGTACATGAAAAAATGCTCACCATCTCTAGCTGTCAGAGAAATGCAAATCAAAACCACCCTAAGATACCATCTCACTCCAGTTAGATTGGCAGCCATTATGAAGTCAAACAACAACAAGTGCTGGCGAGGATGTGGGGAAAAGGGTACACTTGTACATTGCTGGTGGGACTGCAAATTGGTGCAGCCAATTTGGAAAACAGTATGGAGATTTCTTGGAAAGCTGGGAATGGAGCCACCATTTGACCCAGCTATTTCCCTTCTCGGTCTATTCCCTAAAGACCTAAAAAGAGCATGCTACAGGGACACTGCTACATCGATGTTCATAGCAGCACAATTCACAATAGCAAGACTGTGGAACCAACCTAGATGCCCTTCAATAGATGAATGGATAAAAAAAATGTGGCATTTATACACAATGGAGTATTACTCTGCATTAAAAAATGACAAAATCATAGAATTTACAGGGAAATGGATGGCATTAGAGCAGATTATGCTAAGTGAAGCTAGCCAATCCCTAAAAAACAAATGCCAAATGTTTTCTTTGATATAAGGAGAGTAACTAAGAACAGAGTAGGGTCGAAGAGCATGAGAAGAAGATTAACATTAAACAGGGATGAGAGGTGGGAGGGAAAGGGAGAGAGAAGGGAAATTGCATGGAAATGGAAGGAGACCCTCAGAGTTATACAAAAGTACATACAAGAGGAAGTGAGGGGAAAGGGAAAAATAATACAAGGGGGACAAATGAATGTCAGTAGAGGGGGCAGAGAGAGAAGAGGGGAGGGGAGGGGAGGGGGGATAGTAGAGGATAGGAAAGGCAGCAGAACACAACAGACACTAGTATGGCAATATGTAAATCAATGGATGTGTAACTGATGTGATTCTGCAATCTGTATATGGGGTAAAAATGGAAGCTCATAACCCACTTGAATCAAAGTGTGAAATATGATATATCAAGAACTATGTAATGTTTTGAACAGCCAACAATAAAAAATTTTAAAAAAAAAAGAATACAACAGACACTAGTATGGCAATATGTAAATCAATGGATGTGTAACTGATGTGATAAAAAAAAATAAAATAAAATAAAAATAAATAAAAAATAAAATAAAATGCTGGTGATAAACCTTCAGTTAAGGAGTGTTGTGAAGATTAAAAAATCAACGTGTGAAATTGCCAATTGGGGTGCCTGAGGTGGCAATAGAGTCTCATAAGTGGTAGCACCACTGTTGTGGGTTTGTAGTACCATGGCAATGGCTGGTCTTATTAACATCCTTGTGCTTTGTGAGAGAGGAGAGCCTTTCAGTGACAAGGGAGATGAACAAGACTTTGAAGGGAGCATCTGTCCTAGGAAGAAGCCTATCTAAGTATCATGTGTGGAGATTTCACATGGTACCAATTTGAATTTTTCATGGGGTGGGGGGGCATTCTTCGGTTGCAAAAGCAAAGATTCTATCTTTCTAAAGGCAAATCCAACTGAGTTGGGTTTTTGGTTCGTTTGTATGTTTTTTGGTTTTGGTATTGGGGATTGAACCCAAGGGCACTTTTCCACTAAGCTGCATCTCATGCCCCTTTAAAAAAATTTTAATTTATTTTGAGTCTCATTAAGTTGCTGAGCTGACCTCCAACATGTGATCCTCCTGTAGAGCTGCTGGGATTACAGCAATGAACCCCTACGCCTGGCTGCTACTTTTTTTTTTTTTTTTTTGGCTTATATGTGATCTTTAATTGATTTCTCCACCTCCAACTCTGGGGATCAGTCTTCTTAAAATAAAAAAATAATAATAATAAAAATAAAGTGTTCTCTGCCAAATTTGTCAGAAGTTCAAGGTGCTGGGTTTCAGTCTTGCTCTTAATTACCATAGGGAATAAGCACCACAAATGCTTCTTTTTTCTTATTTTTTCTTTTAAAGGGTTGGCAGTTAATGATAGAAAATTGTCATAATCTCTAAAAATTCTTTATATGTGAACAAGCATTGTTTGTTTGTTTTAGCTTTGGGAAGTTGGTAGCTACAAGACAAAATTACAACTTGTTGTCTCCTTTTTCATCACCTTACACAAGCAGAAAATAAATAATATCCTAAACCCACTCAGGGCTCATTCCATTCAGATCAGATCAACAGTTCATAGCTGAGCTTATAGTGGTCAAAAATATAGAAAAAACTTATATGTCAGTTTATCTTTTATTGTGCAGAAAGTTTTATTTTTGTTTGTTTTTATAACAATTTTAAAGACAGAGTTTATGTTGCTCAGACTGACCTCAAACCCCTAGATTAAAGCAATCCTCCTGCCTAAGTCTCCTGAGTAGGTAGGACTATAGGCTCACACCACTAACCCTAGCAATAAATTTTAATTTTTAAAGATAACTCATTTTAAAATCCAGGAAGGCTGGGTGCAGTAGTGCACACCTGTGATCCTAGTGACTCAGGAGGCTGAGGCAGGAGGATTGCAAGTTCAAGGCCAGTCTCAGCAATTTAGCAACGCCCTCAGTAACTTAGTGAGAACCTGTCTCAAAATAAAAAGACTGCAAGGTAGCTCAATGGTAAAGCACCCTTGGGTTCAATCTCCAGTATTCAAAAAAAAGAAAGAAAAGAAAAGAAACACACACACACACACACACACACACACACAGGCCCAGAAGGATAAACTAGACAATGCCCTCTATGCATAAACAAAGATTTCCTTCAGGCAACACAATAACCACAAACTGGTTTTCCTGACATCCATTTTCAGATTTTCATACTGGACCCAATTTACAATTTTTTTTCTTTTTAATTCTGTGTGTCTATATATCTGTCTATGCTGAAGATTGAACTCAGGACCTTGCATATACTAGGCAAGTGCTCTGCCACTGAGCTACACCTCCAACTCCCCCAACTCATAATTTGAATACAGTTGTCCTATTTTTATTTTTAGTACATCTATTTCCCATTGTTTAAATCCAAAGGAGAAACTTCATCTAGGATTATTTATTTTTATTCCTTAATTTTAATTCATATGCCTCTGGAGAATGTATCTTTTGTATGATTCTGTTTCCAAAAACATAAGGAAAACGGAAGACAAAATGTTATTGGTTAAGGTCATTTAAAAGGCTGTGTGGTGGGGTCTCTCCTGAATTTTACTTTCTTTCTTTCTTTTTTTTTTTTTTTCTAAGTCATATTTCAAGTCTTTGATCTTGACAGCCCTGAAATATTACCTTACCATTACATCATAGCCATGAAATGACTTTTGTTGGCTAGTGACGACTTTTTAAAAAGTTTCCACTAAATATACAAATATTGCAGTGAAAGGATGTCAGAGTATTCCAAATGATTAGTGATGGTATTAAAATTGCCAGCATTGCTATATATTATACCTCTAAAAAATTTAGAATATTTATGACCAGACTTTCATCTAAGTAGTCAGAGTTTTTGTCCTTTTTTTTTCTTTTTAAAATGATTGGTAATTTCTTTTAGTCCCTTCAACGTGTTTTGCTATTACTTGAAAAAAATTAAACCATTTTTTTTCTAGCTTATAGTCACACAAGAGTCAATAGAGCAAGCGAACTAAATAACTTCACCTTAAACATTTATTAAATCAATAAATATTTGCTGTTGCATCATAACGTGCCATATGATACAAATTCAGCCATGTACATTTGGCCCTTCCCTCTTGCATAAAAAAGAAAACACTTTTAAGAATAGCCATGTTGGGGGGCTGGGGATGTGGCTCAAGCGGTAGCGCGCTCATCTGGCATGCGTGCGGCCCGGGTTTGATCCTCAGCACCACATACAAACAAAGATGTTGTGCCTGCGGAAAACTAAAAAATAAATATTAAAAAAAAAAAGAATAGCCATGTTGGGTTGGTGATATAGCTCAGTTGGTAGAGTGCTTGCATGCCCAAGGCCCTGGGTTCAAGCCCCAGCACAACCCAAAAATAAAAAAAAAGCATGTCAATCACCCACCCACTCAAAATACTGCAGCCTTAGAGTCAGCAGAAAGAGAGACAAGAGCTAGCACTGTAGCACACACATGTAGTCCCAGCTACTTTGGAAGCTGAGGCAGGAGGATCACTTGAACCCAGGAGTTTGAGACCCACCTGGGCAACACAGCAAGACCCCATCTCGAAAAAAGAAAAAAAAATGAGGGACATAAACCTGCCATTGACTCAGCTGATTTGGTTTCATTTTCCTTGTATATCTAAAAGATAGGGCTGAATGTGAAGCTGGAATTTGAATTTTGAAAGATAAGTATTCAGGATATATTCAGGTCTCTAAATAAGAGTCAGCTGATTTATCTGGTTCTCAACCATAAACAAACAAAACAAATTCATAATCTGATTCTTTGTTGGAGAAAAACATAGCTATGTTGGATTTAGTGAAGGGTGTCCTCAGACTGTCTAAAGTAGGCCATGGAAAGTATTTTTCAAGAATAATCTTGATTCCCACTCCTGGTAGATGTTTAATACATTAAATCCAGTTAGGTGCATCTGCTGGATACAGGCTCTGTGCTGAACTTACAGGGTTGTTTTAGAGGTAAAAGAACAAGATTCTACATACATGTGCATACACACTTGAAAATGAGCCATGTTTTTGTAAAGTATATCAATCTTGATATGTCACTTTCTAGCCTAACAGTTTGGCTAATCTTTAGTAATTAGGAACAATAAGCATGTTGAATGACATGTTTAAATGATAAGATGAAGATTTGCTTTTAGAACTAATTATTGGTAGAGTTGGAGATTTTGTTGGTAGTCAAGGTAGTGGTAGCAGTTTTTAAGGACAAGTTAGTAGTTTAAAAACAACATTGTAAACGTTTGTTCATTTATTTGCTGATCCCTGGGCTACATTAGGCAATAGAAGGCTTTTATCTGTAACATGTAGAGTATGTATATATTGTATAGTCATGAGCCATAACATCAAACATTAGCTACTACAAACATGCTAGATTCAGGGAATTGCCTCCCTATCCCCATACAGTCTTCGTTTCATTAAAATGCACCATGCCAAGCATTTCCCCCCTAATTGTTTCAACAAAGGATATTTTCAAGAAAATCAAATCTACTTTTTCTAATTCAGTTAGTTTACCTCCTTAAGATGTTACCTTGCCAGAGCCAGCTACATTCTCTCCCCAACCCCCCACCACCCCCCCCAAAAATCTTTTTAAACTCTCCTTTAGGTTTCACTGTTTTGCAAACAGGTGGTCCATCAAACAGCTGTGTTTCCATCCCAGCCCTCAACGCAGATTTGATGCAAGCACGGAATGAGCCTTAGTTAAGCAATCAGACTCCCCAAGAGGTCGGAAAACATACCACCCCTGATCACAAGGAAAGAACTGTGAAGCAAGCATTGAAATTTCTCACAATTCAAACTTAATCTTTCTCTCTTTTCTTAAAGGATCAAATGGAAATTGCAAAGGTTACGTGCAATCCCTCTTTCAAGCTGACCTTTTCAGTTCAAGAGAAACAAGGGGGACAAGATGGGAACGTGACTTTTGGACAGAAGGCCATCCTGCCTGGGGACTGTGTTCCTGTAGGGATTACATCAACAGATCTTGGAAGCTTTATTTCAGAACTAGAAAGAATGGCAGGAAATGCAAAGAGTGTCCTCATTAAAGATGATTTACTAGAGAAGTTAAAAAACCCTCCTTCTCTCTTTGGTATCACCCAAGTTAGTCATGCCAGTTTGTGAAGCTGCACATCATTATTTTAATTGTCTGCAGCCCCTGGGTAAGTTTTAATCATCTCACTGCCCCAGCTGCAAGCAGGGCTCTGGACACTGAAGAGTTTCAAGGGATATTTGGTGTCCACCAACTTAGGTGCAACCAAAAGAATTAAAGGATCCTAGTCATTTATAAGCTTTGGAGCAAGTTTTTGGGTGCTTTTCCCCTTTTTCTCACAACATAGGAGCTGACTGTCCTCTGATGTAACAAAGATAAATTGGAATCAGGCTCTGGCAAAGCATTTTATTTGATCAACAAAACACTGCACAAAGAATAGTCCTCCAGTGCCCTGCTTTCTGAAGCTCTCTCTTCTGTAGGTTCATCCCTGCTGAAAATTGCCCCTTTTCTCCAAGCCTCCCCCACAACCTTCCTCCAGGAAAGAGCTCTCACAGAAAGCTCCCATTGCACAGAATGTTAATTACCAAGCGATGGAGTGTCAGAGGGTTCAGCTTCAGAGAAAGTGCTGCCATCAGCTGCACATGTGTTCTTTCCACTGCTCTTCATTTTCCCTTGAACTCCAGCAGGCTTCCTTTACCCTGGGGAACCCACAGGCCAGTGGCTCAAACCCTTTTCCCTGCCAAAGCACCGGGAGCTGACGAGCCCTGGGTCTGGCTGCAGATTGCACCCGCAGCCTTGGGTGGGTCCCGTCTGAACTTCTGCTCTTTATCCAAAGCTTCTTGGAAACTTTACATATTCTTTGTATGTGCCTGGTATTTGAATCACTCTCTAAATAAGAGTTTGACATAAAATTGTTAAGAACTTTTTTAAGACAAAAAGGAGAGAAAGTGAAAAAAAAATAGGAACTAAAAAGAAAAAAAATAGCAATCTTGCTGGACATAGTTGTCCATGTCTGTAATCCCAGCTACAGAATAGAGCTTTATAAAACTTAAGATACATTCATAATCTAATTTATTAATATTTTCTGGAGATAGGCAAAAGTAGATAAATATATTTTTTTCTGATAATATTTCACACTCACACAATAGAAGAAAACAGGTATGGTGGTACATGTCTATAATTCCAGTGATTTGGGAGGCTGAGGCAGGAGGATCACAAGTTAGAGGCCAGCCTGGGCAAATTAGCAAGACCCTATCTCAAGATAAAAAATAAAATAAAAAGAACTGGGAATGCAGCTCAGTGTTAAAGTAGTTGGGCTCAATCCCCAGTACTAGGTGTGTGTATGGAGGGGAAGGGACAAAAGTAGTGATCTTGCAATATCTCAGATAAAACCCACAGAATAAGCCAAAGGGTGGCCTCTTAGGATGAGAAATTTGTTTTCAATCAAGTCCCATAGGGGATGCTGGTGACTATCAACACTGCCACCAACTTTCTGTCTGAACATTTCTGGTTATACCCCTCACCGATGCTCTGAATTGGTGCAATTCTAAATTTCTGTGGCTACTCAGAGAAAAATGAGGTCCAGCTGAAATCAGAGGTGGAGAATCTCCTGGATTTCAAGGGAAGTGTAGCCAAGGGGTGACCCACGAGAAAGTTCTTCTATGTGAATGTAAGATCTTCACTGCCCACTGGGGTTGCAATAGGAATTGGCATGGAGGAAGTCAGTCTAGACTGGGCCTTTTCACTAATACTTCAGATTGACTGGCACAAGCAAGGTGAGGGGATCAACATGACATGGTAAGGGTGAAGGGGGTGGGAACACAAGAGTGGAACAGTAGTTATGTGGATATGATAACGAGCCAAGGAAGAACTTGGGAGAGAGATATAGAGGGCTGGGTCCCCTGTGAGATATAACAAAAAACAAAAAACAAACAAACAAAAAAAACTTTCTTCAAACAAATCAACACCATATTTCTGCCACAGAGTTAAGAAAAATAGTGATGAATCAACCCAAAATAATCTCCAAAGGAGTCAACCTTAAGATAGGACAAGCCATAGTCTGATTTCCCAGCATGTCCCTCCCACAAACCTAGGCCTGGTGGGGCAGACCAAGTGCCTCAGGAAAACAGAGAAGTTAGAAATAAGAACCCCCTCTTTTCAGGTAAAGGTGAAGAAAATAAGGCTTAGCACTTTAATTTAATAAATGATTTCTTGGCCTGTGAGGTCCATTGTCCCAGGATCCAGCTGTGGGGCCAGTCTTGCTGGGCTCTGGCCCAGGTGGGTCGGGGCTGCTGAGCCCAGGCTTCTGAGGGGTCCCAGACAGCTGGGCCCCTGCAGGAGCCTTCAAAGGTAAGTCAAGCGAGCTGGCGAGTTTTCCTAAACAAAGTGCGCACACATGCACAAGTACTTGATTGAAGACAAATTTCTATAAACATTTCCTTCTGAGCAAATGTGAAGGCACGGCCTTGCTTTCTCCCATAGACAAGGGGAGAAATGAATGGAGACAATTACACTCACTGGTTTGCTTTGTGAGAACATAATGTTTCATTATTTGCCAGAGTAATAACGTGCACATTGAGATGGATAAATTGTCCAACCTGAACACCAGGAAGCTTACAGGTCAACCCCTTATTACAAAAAGTCTCTGAATTCTTCTTCTCTGAAATAAGTTCTCTCTATGCCCCTAGACCAGGCTTTGCTGACAAGAGTTGGGATGTTTTCCACACTCCTCAGCTAAAGTCTTCATCTAAAGCAGAGATAGGCTCAGCTTCCTCCATAGAAGCTGTAAATGGGGACTTCTCGCTGCATATCTGTCTTCTGAGCATCCAGTGCCATGCAAGTCCCTGGGAGAAACATAGAGTCCCTGCCCTTGACAAGTTCATGGTTAGGGGGAGCCAGGTGCCAAGGCCCTGTCAGAGCAGCTCCTAAAATATGCTAGGCGGCTAGTTCAGAACAGCTTCTCAAGTCAGAAAGTCAAATCCTGCTTTAGTTCTGCCTCTTGACATGTGAGAGAAGTCACTTTTCTCAGGATCCTCTGTCCACAGTGTAATACATATAATTAGAGAATTACTTAATATCTTTCCTAAATGAGCTACAGTTGCATATGCCCAGATATAGTTTAATGACTCAAATTAAAAGCAAATACAATCCCATTCCAGGTCCTCTTGGGTAAATTCCAAGCACCCTTTCCCACCACTCTTAAAGGTCATTATTATACTTCTTCAGTGTCCTCCAAAATGCAATGCACAGTTCAGCAACTATTTGCTAAAAGAATGAGTTAATGACTCAAGAACCAACATTGGGTGAGCTGGGGTTATAGCTCAGTGGTAGAGTGTTTGCCTTGCATGCATGAGACCCTGGGTTCGATCCTCAGCACCACATAAAAATAAATAAAAATAAAGATATTGTGTCCATCTACAACTAAATATATATGTATATGTAAAAAGAAAAAAAAAAAAAAAACATTGGCTCCCCATGCTACAGGGTCTAGCATATAACCACACCCTCCACTGTCATAACCTCTGTCATTTTTGCCTGCTCGACCTCCATTCCCTTTTTCCTAGTCATGGCTTCTCATCTGGCTTTGGCAAACTATGGCTCTCTGTTGGATATAATCACAGCCAATTCTTTTACACTAGTCGAGAAACACAGCATCAGAATTTCAATCTTGAATGTTCTTGAGAATGGTCAGAGGTCAACCAAAACTGCAGTATCCTGAAGAGATTACCCATTGATTCTTGGTGCTTGCACCCAAGGATCTACACTGGTACCTGTCCTCTCTAAAGCCTATATTTCCTGCTTTCCCATTATTTCTGAATCCTGCCTGCATTTCTTTTTCTTTTTTAATATTTATTTTTTAGTTTTCGGCGGACACAACATCTTTGTTTGTATGTGGTGCTGAGGATTGAACCCGGGCCGCAGGCATGCCAGGCGAGCATGCTACCACTTGAGCCATATCCCCAGCCCCTGCCTGCATTTCTTTATTGCTTAAATGAACTAGAGTTCTTGCCACAACTAGAGTTGATTTCTCTTGCCTACAATTGAAGTATTCTAACTGCTCTATACACTTTCAGTTTTAAATTGGGATACGAAAAGAGAGACTCAAAATCTGGTCCAACTCTTTTGTTTCCCAGACCATCAGACTCAGAATTGAAGCAATTGAACAAAATCCTAACACTGATGGGTGAAAATCAATCCAAAGACCCAGGACAGCTGGCTCCCTGTCTACAAGTCCTTCCACTTTTCACCATTTCTTGTCCTCAGATATTCTCTCCTACAGTTAGTGCCCACAACTGTAGAGCTCAGTAGTTGTCACAGTGGACATATAGTCCACCACGCCTGAAATATTTATTATCTAGCCCTTCCCAAAAAGAGTTTGCCAACCCCTGCCATACATCATATATAAATGAATGATCTGGTGTGTTCTAATAAAACTTTATTTATAGACACTGAATTTTAAATTTTACATCATTTTCTAGTTTCTCAGAATATTCTTTTGGCTTTCTATAGCACATTTTAAAATATAAAAACCATTCTTAGTTCATGGCTTATACAAATCCAGGTGGTAGATTGGATTTGACCTACAGGCTATAGGCCACCCATTCTAGTTTAAGCCAGTTTGAATTAGTTTCTGCTACTTTCGATGAACTATAGTAATTGATACAGTAAAATTATCCATATATTTATTGATCATTTTACTACATATGAGGCATACAATGAGGAATAAATGATATAATCCCTTCCCCCAAGGACCTCACAATATATTTAGGGACTCAAGGCTTCCACAAACCACCACTTACTAAGCACTTATTACAATGTACTAATTGCCTTACTTTTTAGATGTATTATCTCATTTAATCTTCATTAACAATGGGAAATGTCTTATTCCCATGTTAGAGGAGAAGAAATTGAGGTTCAGAGAGATCAAGTACTGGCTTAAAGTCACATAGCTAGCAAATAATAGAATGAAAACTGGAACCCAGGTAATGTGAAGCCTGAGGATCCAAACCCTGTGCCCAATGAACCCTGCCTAGTGTGGCTCCCACCTACACTGTGATGCCCACCTTCCACCACCTGCCTTCTTCTGCCAGTCTTCCACAGACCAGAGCATCACTGAAATGCTGCTCAGCCCTCTATCTCAGGTCTTTGAACACCCCAGCCACCAACTTGTCCCAACTCCACCTTCTCAACATACAGCACCTGATGTCTCATCACCCATCTTGAACTTACACAGGGCTTTGATGGTTATTTGAGTTCTTCTGTGTCTGTTCTGTACTATTGGTGTCAGGGGTGAGAAAATCTCTCTGCTTCTTTGGTGACCCTCAGGGGCAAACACATAGTAAACTAGAAAAAAATCAACAAAAGAATGCAATAAAAGGAGAAATCGGGAATCTAAAGAAACAATCAAGAACCAAAACATTGCCGAGTGTGGTGGGATGCCCACCAGTAATCCACAACTAAGGAGGCTGAGGAGGCAGGAGGATCACCAGTTTGAGGGCAGCCTGGGCAATTTAGCAAGACCGGGTCTCAAAATAAAAACTGAAATAGACTGTGGAAGTAGTTCAGTGTTAGAGATCCCCTAGGTTCAAAAACCAGTATAAGGAGTGAGCAAGGGGAGAAAACCAAAACATCATCACCTATGAATAAGAAAAAAGGTAAGGCACAAAAAGACCAGCCTTAAAAGTGAAACATGGGCTGGGGATGTGGCTCAAGCGGTAGCGCGCTCTCCTGGCATGCGTGCGGCCCGGGTTCGATCCTCAGCACCACATACAAAACAAAGATGTTGTGTCCGCCGAAAACTAAAAAATAAATATTAAAAATTCTCTCTCTCTCTCTCTCTCTCTCTCTCTCTCTCTCTCACTCTATCTTTAAAAAAAATAAAAATAAAAAATAAAAGTGAAACATATCTGGAAATACTTGAGTTTAATCAAAGGGAAATACATGGACTAAAGCAAACACAAAGAAAGAAATCAAAATAAAGGATAAATTGACATCTTTTTCTGAAAGAGGAAATTCCTCTTTACACCCAAAAGAAAAGAGAAAAAATATTTGAGAACATAATTTAAAAAAAAAAAAAAATTCCTCCAGTCTCAAAGAACACTTGAATCTACAGATTTAAAACATCCACCCTAGGGCTGGGGTTGTGCTCAGAGGTAGAGCACTTGCCTAGTAAGCCTGAGGTACTGGGTTCGATCCGTAGCACCACATAAAAATAAAATATTGTGCTCATCTATAACTAAAAAATAAATATTTTTAAAAAACCCACTCTAAACTAAGGAAATTTGATATGAAAACCATCAACAGGACTTCTAAGAAATCTTCACCAGTTTTGATGATTCCAGTTACTCTAGAGGCCAAAGTAGGAGGATTGCAAGTTGGAGGCTAGACTGGGCAACTTAGTGAGACCCTATCTCAAAATTTTAAAAAGTAAAAAGGACATATAGCTCAGTAGTAAAGCACCAAAGAACAAGGCTGGGTGTGGTGGTGCATGCCTGCCAAGTCCAGTGACTTGAAAGGCTGAGGCAGAATTGCAAGTTCAAGGCCAGCTGCAGCAACTTAGTGAGACCCTGTCTCAAAAAAGTATAAATAAGGGCTGGGGATGTGGCTCAAAAAGTAACGCGCTCGCCTGGCAGGCGCGGGGTGCTGGGTTCGATCCTCAGCACCACATAAAATAAAATAAAGATGTTGTGTCCACTGAAAACTGAAAAATAAATATATTAAATATATACATTATTTATATATAAATATATATTATTTAATATATATTTATATAAATATATATTATTTAATATATATTTTATATATATATTATATATTTTTTTAATATATATTTTATATATATGGCTGGGAATGTGGATCAATAGTAAAGTGCCCCTGGGTTCAATCCCAAGTACAAAAAAAAACAACAAAAACACACAAGAGAGAGGGAATTCTTCAAGCATTCATGAAAACCCAGGACCCAATGAAAGGAAACCATAAACCCGGCTTTATCCTCCTGACTAACAGCATTCAGTGCCAGAAGGTGATGGAGGGGTGCCTCCAAGGTCCTGACAGGAATCAGAGAGCTCCAGCAGGTTACACTGGGCAAGCAGTCCTTCCAAACAGAGAGGGAACAGGCAGACGTGCTCAACTGTGACAGAACTGGAGGAAAGAAGCATCCATGGCCCTTCCCAATGAGGCAGAAAAGACAAGAAAAAAACTACTTGACTATTAAATACAGCTAGTCAAGAAATTGACCAAATTAGAGAATTAGTAAGTGAAAGCCTTGATAAAAGGACTAGCAGTAAACATTGAATCCAATTAAATATCGAGTGAGGACTTACCCTCTGGAGAAATAAACAGATGCAAATCAGAATGCAGATGCTATAGACCCAAACAAATTAAAAATCATAGAAGCAACAGGAAGAAGCCTGAGAGCACTGTCATTTTTCATCACATGGCAACTGGTCAAATCCAACCATGCACCCGACCCTTCCATTGGTTTGCTTTTCTTTTTTTTTTTTTTTCCAGAGTGGAAAATTAGAAGTTTATTAAAGGACAGCAGAAAAGACTTCTCTCAGAGGAAGAAGGGGACCCAAGAGATAGAATCCATGGAAGTGCAGTTGTCTCTCCATTTTACAGTTTTCGGTGATGGAATGTAGGTGGGAAGGCCCAAAGGGTTGGGACACAGGTGGGCCAAAGAAGTAATCTGGGCACTTCCGAGTCAGCATCTTCAAGTTTGCTGTTCATTAACATTTCTTTGAGATGGGCTATCTTTAAATCTGCTGGGGCTGTTCATTAACACTTCTTTGGGATGGACCTTGGCCTTGGGCTTTTTCCTGGACTTCATTAACATTCCAGGAGAGTTGCTCAATTCATTCTCAACATGGCCTCCATTTAGATTTCACTGGATATTAGACCCGATTTACCTAACTACACTGATTACCTAACTTTAAATCTGGCTTCATTCCCCCCTCTAATTTTGGGAACTCCTTACTGCTGTAAGGAAAGGAGGCGAAGATCGTTCTGGCTTCTTCAGGCTGAAAGGGAATGATGTTGGGCAAGCAGTTTGGAGTCCCCCTTTAAAAATAGGGTCTATGGAGTGGTCCATGATAGAAGTCTGATTGAGAAGTAATAGGCTGGAGGGCCATTTGAGTGGATGGGTGGCCTATAAGAGAAACAAGAATTCATTAGTACTGGAACCAGATTGATGGAGCAATAAATACCACAGCACAGGAATATGCCAATGAGTATGATGTCAAAGACAGAGACTAACAATGTTTTCCACCAGGAAGTAACAGAGACCCAGGAGCTAAGATCTTGTTCCCATGACAAAGTTGGTGAGGACATGGCTTCTATCTGAGCATGTATATCTTTAAGGATATTTGTCACATTGCCAGAATTGTCAGGGATGTAAACACAACATTTAACTTTTAGGGTTACAGATGTCCTTCCCCTTAAGATACAGTTTAATAATTTAATGTCATCTGATCTTGAAAAATCCTTTTTCTAGTATGACCTCTGTGTCTAATAGAGAAACCTTTAATTTTGTTACTCAGGGCTGGATAATCATACTAGCAAACACCAAGCCTACCTGTGTAGGTTAGAAATAGCTGTAGGCCTTAAACTAAAAACTACTCTGACAGTTCCTTTTTAATAGTTATCAGGCATTCTTGCCTAAGAATCTCTTTTGTAGCCTCCAGTTTACTTATTCTTGGAAGTTACATTTAACTATTATTATTATTTAAAATGCCCAGGAATAGCTGTGTTTTGGTTTTAACTGTCTTTGCTAAGTGTTTAAGATGAAGCAAGTCAAACTGACTTTTGTTTCTATCTATGGTTAACAGTCAGCTGAGTTTCTCTGGGAGTCTTGGGGGAACTTTACAGCAGCTTCTCAGTTCCGCTAGTGCCATTTGCGCTAGGATGGGTCCAGGCCTTGCTTGACCATGTGGCTTCCCTTGGAAGCATCAGGGATGTCTCCCTTCTCTGATGACCCTCCTCTTCATAGCAAATGCACTGATTGGCTTTCTGTTCTCCAGTGGTCTCATTAATCTCCCTGATCAGGAGGTTATGTGGCCCAGAGTTGCAAAGCTCTTTAGAGAAGTCCCCTGTTCCCTGGATTCAGACTGACTCAGAGGGCAAGAGCCAAATATTGGTTTTCTTGGCCCTTTTAACTTAACTTTAATTTTAAAACTTAAATCTTAAACATCCAGCAAATAAATTTCAACAGCTTTATATTAAGAGTACTGGGCTTTAATGCCTATCTCTCTATCCTGTAGGTGATAATGAGTTATCTTAAATCAACCCAAGTGGGCTGGGGATGTGGCTCAAGCGGTAGCTCGCTCTCCTGGCATGCCTGCGGCCCAGGTTCGATCCTCAGCACTACATACAAACAAAGATGTTGTGTCTGCTGAAAACTAAAATTCTCTCTCTCTCTCTCTCTTTAAAAAAAAAAAAAAAAAATTAAACCAACCCAGGTTGTGTGTTCTTAAATCAGTACCTCTGCAAAACATTAACAGGCAATCTTTAGACAATTTATAAGAAAACTACAAAATAAAATTAACAAGAGTAAAAACATAATTAGTTCATGTAATAGCTACCTTGAATTTTGGCAGAGTTATACATTATAATCCCCTGTTTGAGATTCTAGTAATCTTGACAAAAACCAACTTTTGGACACAACTTTAAATGTACTAAATCTGGCCTACTTCTTTCATAGTCATTTTTACATGTTGTGAGATAGGACACAGAGCCTTATCTCAGGTAAGGCGGGGTTCTTCATAAACCTTAAGTACTATAGTTCTGAAGCTGATCTTTGTTTTTTAGACATAATTTTATAAAGCCTACATAAATTGTTGCTCAAGTTTACAAAAATATTAACTAACACAATATAATATCACATCTAAAATATGAATTAAAGAAAGACTGAAAGATTTTAACATTTTGTAGAAAAGTAGCAAAGTACTTTTGTGTTTTGCAATAAAACTTTTACACAGATTAGGCTCTCATTAACTTAAAAATACATTTAAATTGTATCTTAGTGTAAAACGTAACATAGAACTTTACATATCTTATTGATAACAAGTCTAGTTATAGAACACAAATGATATAAATAAATATCCAACATGTTTTTCTTTTAAGCCTAAAATTACCGTACAACTTTAGAACACCAGCTTGATATAATGCTCTTTTAAAGCTTCTACCTTACAGACTTGTATACCTGGAAGATATGAACACATTAATAGCACCACAATTACATTGATGTTTTTATATTAACCAAATTTAGCTTTTAAAGAAATAACATAGCATAATTCTCTAAAACAACAGTTCTTGTTTAACCAGTTGTTTAATTTCTTTAAGATTACTTGCTCAAAAAACTTACATATATAACCAACTAACACAGACCTTCTTTATCACTTACTAAAACCCTCTTATTTACTTAATCACATGGACTCTCTTATCCAGAAACATAGACTAGCAGTAAACATTGAATCCAATTAAATATCGAGTGAGGACTTACCCTCTGGAGAAATAAACAGATGCAAATCAGAATGCAGATGCTATAGACCCAAACAAATTAAAAATCATAGAAGCAACAGGAAGAAGCCTGAGAGCACTGTCATTTTTCATCACATGGCAACTGGTCAAATCCAACCATGCACCCGACCCTTCCATTGGTTTTCATCACCTTTTTTTTTTTTTTTTAACCTTGGAATGATATTTTAGAAATGAATATTTCTTGTCATTCAGGAGTTATAATATTTCAAGTTCATTAATATTATGTGATTCCTTTCTTCTGTTCAGATAAACCTAGACCTAATGCTTTTACTAATTTTAAAAGCATAAATAATATGATCATGTTATTATAAGATCATTTCTGTTGTCTGCTCTCTTTCTCCCTTCACACACACACACACACACACACACACACACACACACGGTATATGTACACATCTGGAATATATGTATCAAGAATTATTCACTGGTTATTTTTGGATGGTAATAATAACAATAGCTGATTCTTACAAGGTTTTTTAAGTACTGTACAAGCATCTACAAAGTTAATCCTTATAAGATTCCTAAGAAGAAGATACAACCATCACCCCCATTTTACTGGTAAGGAAACTGAGGCCGGGCACTGTCTCCTGCTGTTAATACATGGTAGAGCTAAAGGATCCAGCCCAGAGATGCAGGCTCCAAAATCTGAGCTCTTGACCCACCTTTGCTTCTCCACAGATGGGCAGGTCATTTGTTGCTTTCCTTGTTCTTGAATTTTTAAGTGATGATCATGTGTCATTTTTAAAAAGAAAAAGAAATTACCAAAAAGCAGAAGCTTCAACTCCCAGGTACTTACTACCCAAGCCAAAAGAGCAGAACCTAACCTCTCCTGTCCTCCTGCCTCCACTAATCAAGGCAGACTCCTTAAAGGGGGTAAGTGGTGGGTAGGGAGCAGAGGATTAACTCCTTAACAACCTGCCACAGCTTTAGAACAATAGGTGGTCTGAAACTTTAACGATAATCATTGCAAAAGGATAAATCAAGATTCAGAACAGCATACCCATGTTTTATTGGCTCTGGGTAGATTAGCTGGGAAGAAATAAGCCTCCTTAAGGGATCATCTCTGTGAGAGAAGAAAATGTGTCATAAAACAGGAGGTCAAAGAGATCCCTGGCACACAGCCACCCACCTAGGTTACCATACTTCTGACAATTTGCCCACTGACACAGCTTCATTTAAAAATGACATAACTTAACCAGTGTGATCTATTCCACCGTCCAGGTGCTATATAATAAGAGTGGTAATGGGAAGTAGCTCCCAGGAGGATGGAGAAACAGCTGTTTGTGTCCCCTGGGAATGGCACCCACCTACAATCCCGTCTCTTTGACAATTCTAAGTCCCCCTGTCACTGTCACTCACCCACAAAATTAATGACTAAAGGGGAGAAGGACCGCAAATGCCTAGCCCCTGAAACAGAGAGAGAGAGGAGAGAGACAGAGAGGGACAGAGCAAGTTAATAAATAAAACAAGAGCCTGAAGGGAAGAGCTGCTTTGTCAGAATATAAATATTTCCCTTCCCCTTTTATCTTTAATGTAGTGTGAGAAGCTTATTAAAGGGAAATGCCTCCCGTCCCTGGAGCCCTCGCACAAGCCTTGCGGGAAGCAGCCTGCAGAACGGCTGGCCTAGCCCCATGCTTCTAAACTCTTCCCTGCTGGAAGTGAGCGGAAAGCACAGAGCAATAAAGAAGGACTGGGGGAAGAAAGGGAAGCCATTGTGGCCATTAGGATCCTTATCTTGATGGGCCTGGTGTCATGTTATGTTAATCGCTCTGAGATGCTGAGAGACTGAAGATGAGGAATGCCTGTCTGCTCAAAGGCCTGGCCCCATATTCCAGGAGAGGCTGACACTGCTACGCTTAGCCTCTGTGCATTAGAGAGCAATATCCAAATTTAGACAAAGGGGAATTGTCCAATGGAGTGTGAAGGGGGGAAGCCCCCTACGCCCCCACCCCCATAGCTGTACACCTCACATCTCCAAGAAGAGAGCCAACACAGGCAGAGGTAGTATCCAGCCAGAAGCATCCTATTCCAACTGCAGAGAAAATGTTCACCCTCCACATCTCCTTCCTAAAAGTCCTAAAAGGGGGCTGAGATGATCAGAGCTTCATACCAGCTCAGGCTAACACAGAGTTTTGCACAATGAGTCTGATTAGCCTGACATGGAGACTGAGTTGGTCTTGCTTACCACTGTAGCTACAGGCCTGGCCCACGTGTCTTTGAATGGATGTTTGAACACACAATTAGCACAACAGAGGCATCTTTATTTTATTGCATATCTTTGCCATTTCTCCAAAGATCTTCCGTTGGGGGTCAGGATTTGGGTTCTACCAAGTTTTGGGGCTGTCATCATTGCTGACCTTTTGGAAATTCTTGGCCATGTGACCACAAAAGGATAGATAATAGGCCATGAATCCATTGGGTGCCATAGTCAAACTAAAAGCTGGTAGTTGAGGGGAGAAAGGGACAGAAGATAGCTAAAGATTGCTGTCAAAGGTGCTTCTTCTCATTCCTTTCCATGAAGCCCTCTAGGGGAGCTGGCTTGGTTGCTTTAGTACTATATCCACCTGGCAACTTTCTTAAGTGTTCTGATTTCTATTATGTAATCAGTGGAGAAGACAAACACTTCCAGCTCTTTCATGTCCAGACCAAGGTATTCATTTATCTCCTTGCCTTATCTGCTGCCATCTTTCCTGCTGCAGAACCGCTTTTCATATCACTGGGGTCCTTCATCCTCTCCATTTTTATGTCTTTCTGTGTCTCATCCTCACTAATTTTTTTGCACATGGTTCCCTTTCCTAGGGAACCCCATTAAGTTGGAATAAAGATTGAGCTATAAATCAGAGGGTCACAGTCACAGCTATTCCACTGTGCTCCCCAATTTTAGGACCAAATACATCTTATAGCAACATCTATGATACAGGGAGGCATATAATTCAGGGATGATAGGACCACTCAGCTAGTTCCCAAGAAATTCTTGCCCACGGTTCTAAATATTGCCTGGGAGCTATTTGCAATACCTGATTTAACATTCCACCCCCTCCATAAGCTCCATCCAGCCTCCCCTTGGCCTCAGCTGCTTTGGGGGCTTGGAACCATGAGAGGGCCTATTTCCAGTGTTCCCACAAACGATGCGCAGGAAGAGGCACGGGGGCGGGGTGGCACACATCTGTGTGAGAGCGTTTGTATGGAAGGGGGATTAAATTTGTTCTGTGAAGATCAATGGAAGCCTTGGGGAGGCAGATTTTAGTTCAATATAATGAAGGACTTTCTAACAATTAAACTAAAAAATGAAATGGGAACCTTTAAAGATAGCCTTCTCTCCCTGGAGTTCAGGTAGAGGTGAGATCTTGCCAGCCAGAAAGGCTAATTGGCCAGAGGTACACACACACCTGATATGCTGGTGTGACCAAGTGGTAGCTCCAATGCTAGAGCAGAACTGCCTGGGTTCAAATTCCAGCCCTAAGAGTTACTAGCTCTATGATACTGGGCAAATTATTCAGCCTCTTTAAGTCTCCATTTCTGCATCTAAAAAAAAAAAAATGGAAATAAAAACATATTAGACTTTTTAAAGCAATTCTGAGGTGTTTTTTTTCCCTACATTTATCAAAAGAATGTGAGGTTTTTTTGGGCTGGGATTGTGGCTCAGAGGGAGAGCGCTTGCCTCGCATGCACACTGTGTTCGATCCTCAGCACCACATAAAGATAAAATAAAGATATTGTGTCCATCTATAACTAAAAAATATATATATTTTATTAAAAAAACAATGTGAGGTTTTTTAAAGAATAAGATGGTATTTTTAGGGTTTGAGGTGTTCAAAGTCTTTAATGTTTATAGAAGCCATAAATGAGAGACCACATTTTTCACTTGGTACACCATAAAACAGCATTTTTATAACTGTTTGTTTGTTTCCTTTTTTTGTTGTTGTTTTTCCAGTGCTGGGGGATGAAACTGGGGCCTTGCACATGCTAGGTAAATGCTGTCTGAGCCATACCCCTGGATTGTAATTAATTGGTTTTGTCTGTTCTTTTGTTTTGTTTTGTTTTGTTTTTTATAGATGGTAAGGCAAACTTTATTCAAGAGGAGGCCATGGTGATAGGTCTAGGGACCACTGCAGTTTTGTAGTGGGGGACAGAGATTGGGCCCAACTCAGACAATTAATTGTTATTTCATATACATAAACACAAACTTCAGTGCTTTAACTTTCAGAAATTATGATGGGAAAATGATCTTAAATTAAAAAAATTAGGGGCTGAGGATGTGGTTCAAGTGGTAGCGCACTCGCCTAACAAGCTTGAGGCACTGGGTTCGATTCTCAGCACCATATAAAACAAAATAAAGATATTGTGTCCACCTAAAAATAATAATAATAAGTATTTTTTAAAAATTTAAAAAATTAGTATGTAAAGAAAGATAGAAAGCAACTTTATTTTATTCAATACATATTTATTAAAAGCCTCCTGGGAAATAATAATATGGTTTGGATGTAGACACTGCCTACCAGGGATTTTCCAGGCCAATAACTGCTTCTGAGTCTTTCACTTGCAAAGATGGACAGGATTCCAGAGGCTTTCCGCCCTCCATGGAGCTACAGATAGAACCCAGGGCCAGGCCAGTACTCTACCACTGAGCTACAACCCCAGTCTAGATTCCAGAATGCTCTGAGGGCATTTCTAATTGGCTTGTATTCCAAATGAAATAGAAAGGTCAAAAATAAAAAGCAAAGTTGAGCTGGGTGCGGCAGTGCTCACCTGGAATCCCAGCAGCTTGGGAGGCCAAGGCAGGAGGATCATGAGTTCAAAGCTAGCCTCAGCAATGGCGCTAAGCAACTCAGAGAGACCCTGTCTCTAAATGGAATATAAAATAGGGCTGGGTATGTGGCTCAGTGGTTGAGTGCTCCTGAGTTCAATCCCTGGTACCAAAAAAAAAAAAAAAAAAAAGCAAAGTTGAACAAGGTGAAAAATGTACCATTGGGACTTCACTTTTTCTGTTTTCCACCAGAAGGTCAGCTGCTCTGAAGACTTTGATTATTTTGATAAACTCTATATACATAGTGCTAGGAAGGAAGGCTTCCCCCCCCCCCACTTTCATTCATACCTAGCACAGTTCTTGGTTCTGAAAGACCTATGCCTAAAAAGGACATGCGTAGAAATAAACATGGGAGGCCCAAAATATCTTTTCTATGGGGTGTAAGTATCCAGATTTGGAAAAGAAATCTTTCTTTTCAACAGCTCCTGTGGTCTGTCGCAACTTATAAATAGACATCTTTTCAGCTTACTGGTTCATTGGAAATATTCAGATGGAAGCCTGCCTTTCCTCTGGCCCGGCTATTCCTACAGTATTTTCATTCTCAACTGAGCATAAAGGATACCAGCAGCCTTCTGAGAAATCAGAAACTTCAGCTCCCATCTTCCTAGACTGAACTGCCTCTTTAAGCAATGACCAATAATAATTACCTTTTATTGAGCATTAATGGCATGCCAGGTGCTGAGTTCATTGTGCTATTGCATTTAATCCTCACAATCTTATAAGGCAAGTGACATTATGATTACCAATTTACAGATGAGGAAACTGAGCTCCAGAGAAATTAAATAGCTTATCCAAAGCTACATAACTAATAAGCTACTAATCGAGGAGTCAAACCCACAAACCTGGGTTGTCAGTCAAGCCTCTCAAATTGTATCTCCAAAGAAAGAGGAAAAGAGTCCCCACGATACCAAAACTAAGAGCTTTAAAAATGGTCATGGAAAAACTCCCCCACTCCTCCTAGCAGAGTGAGAAATGTGAGCTGGTTACGAGGAAAGGTGTCCTAAGTACCTGACACTGACCCAGCATCCTATGAATATCCTGCTCTTGTGATGTCCTCTTAGAGACAGACATGTGTCCTCACCTAGGCTTCCGTAAACAACAGGAACTCACCCTTCTCTTTGCTGTCTGGGGGCTTTCTCCAAGCCAGAAAACACTTAGGCACCTGGCTGGCTCATGCTGTTAGGAGCAAATTAAATTTCTTCCCTTTTCTTCTTTCCTTCTCACAATTTCCTTTCTTCAAAGAAAGAACGGAGCTCAAAGTTTCAATCCTTTTCTTACTGCTTATGTGACACTGGACCTCTACATACCTTGATTTCCCCATCTTTAAAATGGGTTAAATAAAGGTTAGCCACTTCCAAAGCCTGCTGTGAAGACAAGGAATTAAGGGGGGCGGGTTAAGGGCTTAACGCAATGCCATGCCTGACGGGGGTGAGTAGCAGATAAATGTTAGCTACTAATAAAAATAGTAACAATACGACTAATATTAGACACTGGAGTCAGTCAGCTGGTTTAGCCTCCGCTGTTAGCTGGAATTTAAGTCAGGACATCACCACCCTGGGTGCCAAAAACACAGCAAGACCAATATGGTCCTCAGAACTCAGGCTTTAAAATCATGGGCCATCTCTTGGAGCCTGGACCAGCTTTACAAATTTAAGGCTGGGGGAAGAGGAGGAGTGAAGTTTCACAAGTAAACCAAAGTGCCTTTTGCTAGAGTGAGAAGTCTGTCGCTTCTCTTGTTTACCTCTTCTCTAAATGCTTCCTCTCCCATCTCCGGGGGCTGTTTTGACTCTTCCATTTTGGCAGCAGCTCTTCACAAGTCTGCTGGAGGCCCCAGGAATAGGCCAGCAGCCCACTGCCCGGCTCAGACAGCCAACAGGAACAGCCACCTCCCTCCCCTGCCGCTGGGATCAGGCTGGACCCCAACAGCGGCTTCTCCGCCCTCTCCCAGTGAAAGGCCCAGGTGTGAGGGGTCAGCACAACAAGCAGAGCAGCCACTCACCAGGACAGAAGCCACCCTGCGGTGGCTTAGACTAGTCGCTCTGATCTTTTACTTTGGAGCTCCTGCAAGCCATTTCTAGTTTGAGAGGAGCAGGAAGTAGAGAGCACAAAGTCAGGCCATTTTATGTGCAAGGTTCTTGGATAAAACAGGGTCCCAGGAACCAAAATGTGTGGATTCCAGTCCCAGTTCTGTCTGTCAATCCTTGGACAATTCACTCCACCATCTGGGCCTTGAGCTTTCTTACCTGTAAAATAAAAGGAAGGAATTACTGGACTCTGAGGTCCTTACTGAAAACTAAATCCCTGACTCATTCTCCAATTCACCCTCTCCTTTTTAAGTCACAGGATAGGCTGGCTCCCTAGCTCAGTGCTGAAGTCTCATTATAATTTTGAGACCAATTCGAGGTCACAGCAGAAAACCACATTCATCTGTTAATCAAGATGGTAAGATTCAGGAAGGCAGAGACATATGTGCCCAGCCTCTGGCTCAGAGCTTGACACTTGGTAGGCTCTAAATAAAGGCCATGTGGTTTTATGACTCCCTTTTCAAGTTAAGCTATACCTTACTCAGTCACTCAGTCATTTCTTGAGCACGCACATCCGCCTGGCACAGCACCCTGAACCCCACTGCAATGCAACTGCCATGATTTAAATAAACTTCTGTGATTACATATAAACAGAGTAACTGGTGACTGAAGCAGGGAATTAAATGCAAGGAGAGATTCCTCAACATATTAATGAGTGAGCTGAGAAATAAAGGGCTCCTCTGTTCCCATTCCAGAGGCTTCGGATCGCCAGCATTCTAATAGCAGTTGCTTTAACCACCTCACACACTTTCAAAGCCAAAATTAACACCAAGAAACAGAACCCCCCTGCCGCCACCACCACCCAGATAAATCCAGAAGGGACTCAGATTTTCTCTAGAGAAGGACATTTCAAAAGCCTCTCCAGTCTTAGCCCAGCTCACTCTGCCTGCCCTCAGCCACCACTGCCATCGCAGCTTAGCGACCCCACCAGGTCACTCCAGTCCAGCCACTCCTTGATCCTTCCTCAGGTGAAGCCATTCTCAAATTAAATCACAAAGAGGGGCAGCCAGTCTGTAATGATCTGTGTTTATTTAGTAAATGGGTTGATTGCCCTCATTTGTGGAGATTAAGGGTTAATTTCCCAACTGCAAAGAGAACTGATTTCTCGAAGGGCAGCCCCAGATAATTACCAGGGGAAATCAAGATTCAGATGACTCCCACCGAGGGCAGCGCTGCCACCACCATCACCTCCCACCCCGCCCCTTGGGATCCAGCCGTGGCTTTTCAGCGGCCTTTCCTGCCAGGTAGCCCAGCCCCTGGTTCACTGAGGTTTGGAGGAAGGATTTGGTAAACAATGGCTGAGGAATTCCTAGGCCCCTTTAAACTGACATCTGGCAAATTCGAGATCACTTAACAGTTTCTCCCTCCTGCTCTCCTGGCTTTGAAAGGCAAATGTTTTGAGGTTTGGGTTCTCTTTCACAGAGTTTTTAATCAAGTGGAGTCAAACCACTTTGTCTACACCTTAATTGAAGAGCCTGGCTCTAGAGTTTAAAGTGCCATTTATAATAATAGGGAGAAGGCAGGGAAAAGTGGGGGGAGGGGCTAAGTGGAAATGTAAAAGGGAAGAAAAGCGATGGGCAAGTGGCCCTCAGGAGAACACTCAGGGTGCAGAGCCCAGCCAGATGGAAGCCAGTTATCAGGGGCCGGGAAGAAATGGGCTCCATTCCAGGACCATGCATGACAGTCCCTGTTGTAGGAAGTCCTGGCTTAGGTGAGGAACTAGATCACAAAGCCCTGCTCCCTGAGGAAGAGCCTCCGCAAAGGTACACCCACTGGCTAGGCCAAGGGGCTAGTGGCTGGATCAGGACAATGAGGGTTCTTCTCAGTTTCCTGGCTGTCCCTGAAGTCTTTCCTAAAAGGATCCAATGGAGAGAGAAATGCAACCATCCATCTCAAAACAGACTTGCATTCGTTTGAGGACATAATTAAATGACTTCATATGTTTTCCCAAGAGAAACCAACACTTTCACCTTGTCTTCTTGTCAGCTGTTTTGGATCCTGGCTTCACATTAGAATCTCTTGGGGAGCTTTTAACAGACTTTCCAGAGGTGGCCCCAGCAAGCAGGTTTTTAAAAATTCAATCTTTCTCCCACCACCCGCACCTCTCCTTTGAGAATAATCGTCTTTTAAACTCATGTGAGGTACTCTTCATACCAGTTCCTTCGTATCACTTAATTTCATTTTCATGTCCCAAGTTTATGTTCAATTTAAGAGCGATAGTAGTACATCGTTGATATGCACTTGTGGTCCTTAACTATTCCCAGTTCTTTTGTCCCTAGCTAGTCTTTCTTCTTTATCTCTGCCATTCATAGGTCTTTATTTTCACGAAACCTCATCTGATTGATGAGCTGCACAAATTCATATCAAACATCTGCCTTGTGAAAGGCAACTGAGAAAAATAAGACAAGATTCCTACTCTCAAGGACTTCCAAATAAACAGGTAAGATAAGAAGACACTAAAATATAAGAAAGAATACAGTACAAAGAGCTCTCAAAAACATTGGATTGTGCCTACTATTCACCAGGCCATCGCAATAAATAGGACAAATCTTGGCTGTGAACATAGGAAAACCTCAAATAATGTTAGCTAAAACAAAACAGAAGTTTATTTCTATTTGAGAAATCCAGAGGGAGTTTGTTCAGGTCAGCATGGTATGTCACAGTGTCAGCCACCCCAGCCCATTTATCTTTTACTCCTTTCCCAAGGTCACCTCTGGAGTTCTGGCATTAGAAGGAGGGGAGAAGGGGAAATCTGGTTCCCTCATGTTGCACACAACAATATTGTTGACATTGGTGGCCAGAACTCAGTGGCTGCCATTCGGAGGCTGGAAAATGGAACCTTTATGCAACTTGGTCGTATATCCAGCCAAAGACTGGAAGTTCTATCACTGGAAAAGAGGAAAAGAGATATTGTTCCGCAGTCTGGCTGGGCACAAATAACCAAGCTGCCACAAAGCCTTGTAGATTCAAACAGCAACTCTTTATTCCCCAACTCTCATCGGCACTGCACACCACACGGGAACACACTCCTTCCACCGGGCTCTGTGCACCCAATCTCCCCGAACCCCTGGGAGAACTGCTCGGGAACTCCAAAGAAGCGGGCGCCCGAGGCAGCAAGAGCCGCCCTATTGCCCACAGTAAAGGTCAAATATACAATTCAATCAATCCAGCAACACAGCAATTATATATAGCTTAATGCAAATCATCATCTCAATGGTTCGCTGGCCGGCATCCCCTTTCAACCATTCCCTCTGGCAAATGCCAGGCGTCATTCTGACTGGGCTGTGGCTCTCAACCATATTGAGGGAAACTAGCATCTCTATTCAATGCTGAGGACACTATATGCTTTAGCATACTTATTTGTTTTTCCAAACAACATAGAAGAAAGAGTTCTCCTGGGACTTTACAGATATTCCTTCTTACACATTTGCAATCACAGTCAACTCAATGTCAGTTGCAATCATGGAAAGTATACTCTGGCATTCTTAATCCAGGCTATTGAGCAAGGTGAAGGTGGCTACAAAATTGAGCCTTGCTAGCCAGCCCAGAGTGGATGCCTCTGCTAGACTGGTGCTGAGCCTGCGTTCAGCCTTCTGCAGCTAAGGGCCCACGCTGCCCAGGGGAAAGTAGGAAGAGACCTGTTTTCAGCCTTTTCCAGTTCCTAGCACTGTGATTAACATGGTAAAAGACAAGCAGCCAGGGATGCTAGGATTCTGAGGGCAGGAAGAGCCAGGAAGCAACTCTTGTAACCTGGTCTTTTAGTCTTCTTGAAACAAATGTTCCTGTCCCCTTCCTTCTTTTGTTTCTACTTTCCCCGTCTCACTGAAAGTTTCTCATCTTCTGCCAGTATATTTACCCTTAGACCCCCCCCACCCCCGCAAGAAGAATCTAGTTAGGTGGCCATTTGCTATCTAGCAGGCACACCTGTTGGACAGCGGCCTCATGCCAGACAACCTCATGACTGGGTCACATCATCTATTCCTGCTCAATCTCTGAGGTCAAGGTTCATGTGGTACAAGGATGGCAATGTCAGTCTGAGAAAATGGTACCAAGTGCACTGTGGGAGCAGCAGCTGTTACATTTCAGAATAGCCACTGTGAACTTGAGCCTCATAAATAAGGTCCCAGACCCAACATCACACCATACAACCAGACAGTGAACTAACCCTCTCTCCTACTTTCTATCTTTTACATGCACACACATGCATGTGCATACACACACACACACACACACACACACACACACAGAATCACACCTCATGTAAGACTTCCTTGTAGGTCTCATTATTTCCTTTCTCTGGTTCATCAAGTAGAGTGAGGTGTTCGTGAGTGACTGAAAACATTCTATAAGGCATCAGCAGCATCAGTGACACAATGCACTGGTTTGGAATAGAAGTCTGGATCAGCAGTTCCCAAGCCTGACTAACCCAAAAGAATCACTAAGTGAGCTTTTAAAAATTAAATCCCCAAGTCCCACGCCAGAGATTCTGACTCAACATTTCTGAGGTAGTGCTCAGGTTTCTGAACTTTCTTCTTTCCTTCCTTCCTTTCTCTTTCTTCCCCACCCCCCTCCTCCTTCTCTCCCTCACAAGTACATTTTATTCCTCAGATGATTCTCATGACCCACCAGGCACGAGCTCCACAGCTCTAACTTCCACCTTCAATTTTCTGGAAGGTTCTCTGGAGACGTTCACCACTGCTGTGAATCTGGTTCTTGTAGCTTTTCCTAGTTCTCTGAAGTGATAGCTTGCCAAAATTCCCTTTGGGGAGAGACTGATCAGCCACCAAATTTCCCACATATTCTAAACTAGATGCCCACATGTCCATCTTATACAAAGGGGATTAAATTGTTCCTTGAGAAATTAGAGAAAATTAATGGACACTTCCAAAAAGGTTTGAGACCTGTATAAGTATAATGTTCAGGGACTCATCACTAACCAGGCTTGATTTCCCAAGCCTAGAATTTGGGGTCTTCTCTAAATGTTGGGATGGCTTTTGATCAGACATATAAAAGGAGTAAGATTAGTCATGTTTACCCTGAAGACATCAAATAGTGCAGTAAGAAGTGAAAAATATTATATAAAAGTTTTAGTCCAACTTGGCTACTATAAAAAGGAATCTATACCTTGAACTTCCCCAGATTGTTATGAAATTAGAGATAGTGTACCTAAACCACCTGGCACTGTATAAATATAGTCATTATATTTAAAATATTATTTTGATTCTTAAAACAATCTGAAGAGAAGTTCTATAAAACCAGAGGTGAGCTAGAGTCAGCTCTTAGGGGCTTGTGTTGCTGCTTATGTACATGTTTTACAGACTCCAAGTTCACTGACATGTTGGCTTGAAATTGGCCATGTGTTCACACCATGGAAATTGGAAAATGTATAGATCAGGGCTTTTTTTCCTCTAGAGAATTAGACATTTACCAGCATAAAATATAAAAAATAACCTCAGCAAAGATCCAGAGCCACAAAGTAGGCATCTAATATGGCCTTTTATTTTCTCTCCTTTCTGCTTTGTATCCATATAACCAAACCATAATTGTTTTTTTAAGGTACTTTATTTAATTATTTTGCAGTGCTAGGGATAGAACCCAGGGTCTTATTATGCATGTGAGGTAAACATTCTGCCATTGAACTACACCCCCACCTCACCAAATCAGAAGTCTGTCCCCATGATTTTTTAAACCTTGGATCACAAAGTATTTTGTAAATATTGTGGCATTAATTCTCCCAACATGCTGGGGATCTAGAGAGGTTAAGTGACTTGCCTGAGGCAGGACATGAGGTCAATGGTGAAGAGCAGAAGTAAACCAGTATGTGCCAACCACCTCTGCAGTGCTTCCTAGATCTGGGCATTGTACTGACTGGCCCTTAAGACACAAGTGGCAATTACTAGCAGTACTTTCACCTCATAACCCAGATGGCTAAAGTCTCTTTCTGTAGCCTATGATCCAGAACCTCTGTCCTCTGAGCACAGATTTGATATCCCAGACTGGCCCACTTTCTGCACTTGGAGATTTTGTCCAGGATCACTGATGGCCTTTCATTAATCAACTTCCTCCATATTCTTTCTTCCTCAAGTCCAACTGTTTTGAAAAAGAAGTTGGTCAGAATTAGGGTTCTGTTCTAATTCTATCAGATACAAGCGGCATCTTTATGATGCTTTTTCTGGACTCCTCAAAGGCAGAGACCCAAGGGGTGTTTCTCTCTGTGACCTTTTGTTCATAATACTCTGGGAAGGAAGGAAGGAATAACCCTCATAGTACACAACTTCTAAAATGTTCCATTGGATTTTCATACCTTTCTGTAACCCCTGCTACTCACTGAGTATAAGTAGATCTAATGATTTGTTTCTAATGAGCAGAATATGGCAAAAGCAACAGGATGTCACTTCCAAGGTTAGGTTACAAAAAGACTGAGGTTTCCATTCTGATTGACATCTTTCTCTCTCTCTGCTCTAAAGGTGCCATATTTTTAGTGGCCTCATGAGAGGTAAACATGCCAAAGTACTGATGGCTCTGGCAAATGGCTAGTGAGAACCAGAGGCCTGCCAACAGCCACTTGAATTTGGAAGTGGTACTTTCAAAGGAGTGTTGAAGCAACTGCAGCCACCCAACACCCTGATGGCAGCCTTGTGACAGACTCCAAGCCAGAGGCCAAGCTTAGTGCTGACACTTAGAAACTGTGAGACACTGTTATTTTAAGCTGCTACAATTTGGGGTGTTTGTTACACAACAATAGATAAATAGTAGAACTTATTCAACAAGGGAAATGTTGATCAGACAGATTCAATGACTGAATCTGCCATTAAATCAACATGAAGTCTGCACGGTCTTCCTCTACTTCAATCTGGACATCTCTTTCATGGTATTTGAAAGTGTTTTAGAAATGAAAATATTCCTAGCTGAGCATGGTGGTGCATGCCTATAATCCTAGCTACTGGGGAGGCTGAAGCAGGGGGATTGCAAGTTGGAGGATAGCCTGGGCAACTTAATGAGACCCTGTCTCAAAATAAAAATTTAAAAAAGGGGTGCAGGGGATGCTGGGACTGGGGCTCAGCGGTAGAGCACTTGCCTAGCACGTGCAATGCACTAGGTTTGATCCTCTAGCACTACATAAAAATAAAATAAAGGTATTGTGTTCAACAACAACTAAAACAAAAAAATATATATATTTTTAAAAAAGGGGGGCAACACCCTGAACAAAAATGAACACCAGTCAATGGCAAACTGTCAACTAGATATTCCAAATCCTCAATACTATTATGTCAAAACTGTCTGGTAAGAGATAGGCCAAAAAGGGAAGCATATGCTCAAAGCTGCCCTTTCTGGTCTTGCATGAGTAATTCCTGCAGCTGGAGTTTCATTATAACCACAGGATTGTGGCACCACAAATGTGGACATTTTCAAATCTGTCCTGACATCAGAATGTAATTCAACTAGATAAACCTGGGACTTAGCCAAAATAAGTAGCATTTGAAAAACTGGAGCTAATGAATAGCATCACTTTTCTGTGGGACCATATGACTATGATGTGAAGAAATAAAGACCTTTGTTATTTTAAAGGGCAGGGACAATTGGGAGTTTTGCAGCAGACAGTTACAAAATTTTCCACCCTTAACTTAGTTCCAAAGAAGATACCAGTAAATGCCTTTGGGAGTTGGGTCTGGAAGGTATTGCTTGGAAAGAAAATTAAATTGATCCAAGACAGAATGGAAACCAAAGTTACTATACTTGTCATAAAGCCTAAAACAGACAATTTAGCCCCTTCCCATGTGAACTTACTTTTCCTGATCTATTCCTTTTTATTACTTAACTCCTTAAAATCAGAGCATACTGTATCAGGCAAGGCATGGAAAACTACAGCAGACATCTCACAAATAGCAAATTCTTATCTTTTGTAATAAATTTGAATTGAGATGTGTGTGTGTGTGTGTGTGTGTGTGTGTTTCTCTCTTTTCCTTCCTTTCTTTCTTTTTATTGTGTGGGGGATTTAACCCAGGGTCTCCAGCATGCTAGGCAAGTGCTCTACCACTCAGCTATATCCCTGCCCTGGACTGAGGCTTTTTTTCTTTTTTAAATCATCTTTAAAAACAAAACAATGTTTTTTGTTTGCTTGTTTGTTTTTAATCTGCCTTTGCTTCTCTACTTTTTTGCACTTGTCTGCCTGGGACAAAGCAAAGAAGACTCACATCTGTGACATTTTCCATCTGGGATGGGTTTTCTGCATCTTATGCATAGATTATTTTAAAAATATTTCATTTGTCCCTTGTCTGTTTTATTAAGGGCTCTTTTTTTTTCTTTCTAAATTATTATTTCTATCACCTAACATCAGAGCTGTCTAGGACTATAATATGAGGAGTAAAAGCTCATCAACTAAACTGGTTTTAGTTGCATTTGAAACAGTATTTTATCCTGTCGGTTTTCATTTTATTTGATGACAGTGCTTGGTATTTCTCCCTCAATAAGCAAAGATGACTTAGATCAGTGGCCTGATGAATAAGCATGAAAATTTGATTTAGAAAAGGAGGATATCCTGAACCTCATGGAGAGAAAAAAGGAACCTAACCCCCCACCACACACATTTTAAATGACAAAGCAAAGCAGCTGTATTGCCTTTAAACATCTTTCAACGAAATATCAACACTCTGCAATGGTAGATAATAGGAATAATAATTTAGAAAGAAAAAGGGAAGACCTTAAAAAAATACAAGGGAGGAATGAAACATTTTTAAAGCAAATAATGTTTCCTTAACCTTTTTTATTAACTTGAAGGAAAAAAAATGGGGAAAGTGGGGAGAGGGAGAGAGGGAGATCTCGAGATCTGGTGTGATGGGGAAACTGATGCTTAAGGGGAAAAGATACCTCTTGAAGGCCGGATGGAGGGTGTGAGCAGTCTGACACCTCACCTTGATCCAAAGGACTTATCCCTTTAGAACCATTAACAGGAGTGGGAAATGACAAAGAACTGTGAAGTGGAAGGAAGGTTTCTCAGAAAACTTCAGTGATAGAAAGTAAATAAAAGAAAAACAGTAGACGTCCAAGTCTCAAGGGAAGTGAATCCAATTAATTTGTCTTAGATCTCAGAATCCGTTTTTTCTCCCCCTAGCTAAAGAAGCGAACTGGAGGCAGCAACTGTGCCAACATTCAACCTGATCAGAAATTTCTCAGAACACCAGCACCCCGAACTGAGACAGGCTGAAGGGCTTGGCCAGCAATAACGTTTTTTAAAAGCATAAGATTGGTGTGGGGTGGGGGTATGGGTATGGGTAGGTGGCTGTGCACGCGCGCGGGGTCGCGCGTGAGAGAGAATTTTTCTTTTTTTCTTAACAGGTTACTTGACTGCATGGGAATTCGCGATATTCCTGGCTGCCCAGAAAGAACGGAGAGGCCCCCTGGCAACTTCCAACCAGTCAGGAGTAATCAGAACGCGCGCGAGAGCGCCCAGTGCCTGGAGCAGGGAGAAGATTCGATCGAGAACAAAAGAACGCTTGCCAATCAGAAAACGCTACCCGAGAACAAGGGTAACCCCTCTTTGTGTTTTTGAAAACCCTTTAATTAGCACATGCACTGGTTTCTAATACGCATTAAAACTTTTGTAAGCAGATTCCAAATGGAGGATCGAAATGATTGCTTCTGCAACGAAGATGGGATCCTGAAAGGCCGTACGCCGCAGAACTAAGGAAAACAGGGCAACCGCAGACGCTCTAAACCGTACAGAGTGTTCCTGGGCACTGGTCTCAGGTTACTTTTATAACCATTCCCCCAATGCTGTCTTAGCTTTCTTATAACCCCACTAAACCACACCAGCTCTCCAGGCTCTGAGCCGTACAAGCGGGCGGGTGGCCTGGGTCACGGGTCCCCAGCATCCCCCATTCTGGGCCCTCTCGAGGGTCTGCACTTCCTCCCGCCTGAAGTCGCCTCCTCCGCCGACTCAGATTTCTCCTCCGAGGCTGCCCCTCCATTTTACAATTGGGGAAGGGGGTGAGAGGAGATTGTGGCTCACGTGGTCTGTTGGGGCTTGGAGGAAGAAAAGCGATTCGCAAGGCGCACCCCCTTCTCGCCTCCTACCGAAGCGTACATTTAGATAACCAAGAATCCCCAGACCAAGCCAACCTTTTCAGACCAGGCAGGGCTACAGTGATTCTCTGGGTCACGTCTCTCGGTGAAGGCATTAAGCTGTTCTCAGCTTCTCCTCTCAAGAGCCTTTGGAGAAAGCACCCTTCTGCTCAGGAATGTGTATTTTAGTGTACCTGGAAGAGGAGCAAATCTTCCAAGCAAATTCCCTTTCTGGTGCGTTTTTCTCCCCTGAGCAAATTCAGGGTAAAAGTTTTTCCTAACTTTTTCCTCCCGGTCCCCTGCCCCTCCCCTCAGGAATCCGCCCAGAGCGCTGCAGACACCGCCTCCCCTGTTCCCTTGCCCGCCCCTTCCGACTTCCACCCAACCGGGAGGCGACTACAGAGAAAACAAAGGCCGTCATTGGGCCGCCCGGGGGCTCGGGGGCCCGCCCCCGGAGTGGTTTGTGAATGGGGGGAGGGGAGGAGGCGGGGCGGCCCGGAACCCCGCGAGCCCGATGCTTCTTCTGGCCACTAGCGCAGCTCCCAGGCGTTACTCCGCGCTCCCCACGGGCGGGCGGCGGCGGCGGCGGGCGCCGGGACTCGGGGGCCAGGGCGGCGCGGAGCTGGGGGGACCGGATCCAGGCCGTGAGCGCCAAGGGCCTTGAAGATTCAGACACGGTGTAACTGGATTTCCAAAGCGAACTACCCAAGCTGTTTGGCTCCTAGGAGCCGATCAGACTGAGAGCAAGAACCAGCCTCTTGGGTGAAACTTGGGGCCGAGCTTTCGGGGCTGGAGAAGGTGCGGGGTGTGGAGGAGGAGGCGCAGGAGGAGGCGGCGGCCAGCGGAGCCTCGAGGCGAGGAGGCGGAGCAGTACCGCCGAGGCGGCGACCAGGGCGAGCAGGCGGCGGCGCCGGGCTCTCGCCTGGCGGGGCTGGACTTGGTGTGGGGGACGTGCGCTTTGCTGTGCGCTGGGGGTCGAGAGACTTGGGCAAACTTTGAAGGGTAACCGGAGACGCTTGTTGCTCCTTGCCGCAAAGAAAGCCGCACCGTTACGTCTCGGCGGGGAGGGCAAGGCGGCCCCCCTCGGAGCCCCGTGCCCAGGCGGACGTGTTTGGGGCCCCGGTGGCCTCCGGAGTGCCCAGCAGAGGCGGCTGCGGCGCCCCCTCGGCTGGCGGCCTCGCCCCCGTGGCTCAGGCACCCAGCGGCAGCGCCCTCGGCTCCGCGCCGCCCACGGCCCGGCCCCGGCGCCGGGAGGACTCTCATGCGCCGGGCGCGGCGGCGCCTCCCCGCATCTCAGCCTCTCCCAGTCGTCTGGTCTCACTCCTCCAACTGAGAACACCGCTGCACCCGCGGCCGGCGATGCGGGGGCCTGGCGCAGCAGCGTCGCGCTTGCCCCTGGGCCTGTGCGCCCTGGTGCTGGCGCTGCTGGGCGCGCTGCCCGCGGGCACCGGGGCGCAGCCATACCACGGCGAAAAGGGCATCTCGGTGCCTGATCACGGCTTCTGCCAGCCCATCTCCATCCCGCTGTGCACGGACATCGCCTACAACCAGACCATCCTGCCCAACCTGCTGGGCCACACGAACCAAGAGGACGCGGGCCTCGAGGTGCACCAGTTCTACCCGCTGGTGAAGGTACAATGTTCTCCTGAGCTGCGCTTCTTCCTGTGCTCCATGTACGCGCCAGTGTGCACCGTGCTGGATCAGGCTATCCCTCCGTGTCGCTCGTTGTGTGAGCGCGCCCGCCAGGGCTGCGAGGCGCTCATGAACAAGTTCGGCTTCCAGTGGCCAGAGCGGCTGCGCTGCGAGAACTTCCCCGTGCACGGTGCTGGCGAGATCTGCGTGGGTCAGAACACGTCTGACGGCTCCGGGGGCCCGGGCGGTGGTGCCACAGCCTATCCTACCGCGCCCTACCTGCTGGAACCGCCCTTCACTGCGGCGCCCCCGGGGGCCGCAGATGGCAGAAGCCGCTCCGCCTTCCCCTTCTCTTGTCCCCGCCAGCTCAAGGTGCCCCCCTACCTGGGCTATCGCTTCCTGGGTGAGCGCGACTGCGGCGCCCCGTGCGAGCCGGGCCGTGCTAATGGCCTTATGTACTTTAAGGAGGAGGAAAGGCGCTTTGCTCGCCTCTGGGTGGGCGTGTGGTCGGTGCTGTGCTGCGCTTCGACGCTCTTCACCGTACTCACCTACCTAGTGGACATGCGGCGCTTCAGCTACCCAGAGCGGCCCATCATCTTCCTGTCGGGCTGCTACTTCATGGTGGCCGTCGCGCACGTGGCGGGCTTCCTCCTGGAGGATCGCGCCGTGTGTGTGGAGCGCTTCTCCGACGACGGCTACCGCACGGTGGCGCAGGGCACTAAGAAGGAGGGCTGCACCATCCTCTTCATGGTGCTCTACTTCTTTGGCATGGCCAGCTCCATCTGGTGGGTCATTCTGTCGCTCACTTGGTTCCTGGCGGCGGGCATGAAGTGGGGCCACGAGGCCATTGAGGCCAACTCGCAGTATTTCCATCTGGCCGCGTGGGCCGTGCCAGCGGTCAAGACCATCACCATCCTGGCCATGGGCCAGGTGGATGGGGACCTGCTCAGCGGGGTATGCTACGTGGGCCTGTCAAGCGTGGACGCCCTTCGGGGCTTTGTGCTGGCGCCTCTGTTCGTCTACCTCTTCATCGGCACGTCCTTCCTGCTGGCGGGCTTCGTGTCTCTCTTTAGAATTCGCACCATCATGAAGCACGACGGCACCAAGACAGAGAAGCTGGAGAAGCTCATGGTGCGCATCGGCGTCTTTAGTGTGCTTTACACCGTGCCAGCCACCATCGTGCTGGCCTGCTATTTCTATGAGCAGGCCTTCCGGGAGCACTGGGAGCGCACCTGGCTCCTGCAGACGTGCAAGAGCTACGCCGTACCCTGCCCGCCAGGCCACTTCCCGCCCATGAGCCCGGATTTCACCGTCTTCATGATCAAATATCTGATGACCATGATCGTGGGCATCACCACCGGCTTCTGGATCTGGTCGGGCAAGACCCTGCAGTCGTGGCGCCGCTTCTACCACAGACTCAGCCACAGCAGCAAAGGGGAGACTGCGGTATGAGCCCTGGCCCTTCCCCCACCCTTGCCTACCTACCCCTGGGAGGGGGTGAGGCGCGGTAGGGAAAGAACTGCGGGGGGTGGGGGGGTGGGGAGAGTGTTTCCATAACTTGTCCACCTCCCCTGAAAAGTGACCTGGAAGCTAGAAGTTATTTGGAAGTGGGAAGAGATTTGGAAAGGAGACCTGATTGTAAAGGCGGTTTGGATGAAAAGATTCTGGCAAAGACTTGCAAGATGATGATGATGGTGATGGTGATGTTTAGAAAGGTAAAGAATGATGTTAACTGTGAAAGGTATGGACCCGCCTGGGCTCATCCAGAAGAGTGAGACCAGCAGAGACTGCTGTGAGTTCTTCCTGGCTCCGGGTTTGAGCTGGGGCTGTGAGCGATACGCCTGTGCAAGGCAAGTGGCCTGTCCTCACTCCTGTGGGGCCCGGGAGAAAGGTACAGCTCTGTCGGCAGCAGCGGCTTTGTTGGGAAGAGGGAGAACCCCTGCGGTGTCCTTGTCAAGATGTGGTCAAACCATAATCTCTTTTCACTGGGGCCAAACTGGAGCCCAGATGGGTTAATTTCCAGGGTCAGACATTACAGTCTTTCCTCCCCTGCCCCCTCCCGCCTGTTTTTCCTCCCCTGTTCCTTTCAAGTCTTGTAAAATAAGCATTTGGAAATCCTGGGAGGCCTGCCTGCTAGAATCCTAATGCGAGCATGCAAAAGAAATGACGATAACATTTCCAGATGAGGCCAAGGAACCCAGTAGTAGGTATTTCTGCTACTTTTTCATTTTCTGGAGAAGGCAGGAGGCCAAAAGAAGGGTGTTTTATTTGGTTTAATACCCTGAAAAGAAGTGATGACTTGTTGCTTTTCAAAACAGGAATGCATTTTCCCCCTTGTCTTTGTTGTAAGAGACAAAAGAGGAAACCAAAGTGTCTCCCTGTGGAAAGGCATAACTGGGAAGACAGCAACTTTTATAGGCAGAGCAGTGCAAAGCTGAGCTTCTCTTTGATTGTTAATTTGGTTGAGATAAACATTCCTTTTTAAGGAAAAGTGAAGGGCTCTGTGCGTCCATGTCCCATTCAGCCAGAGGTTCTGACTTGGATAAAGGAAATGCAAGGAGTTTTGTTGTTTGTTTTAAGCACATTTAATTCAGAACACATGATCCAACAGGCTGTGTTAAAATGTTTAAGGAAATCTGCCCACCCTCTTTTTTTCCCCTCCCCATAAACCTACATTTAGGTTTTCTACTTTCTCCTTCCAATTTGGATTCTTCAGGATAAAAGGAAAAACATACTGCCTTCAGCCTCATAATAAAGGAAAGTTAAATCTTAAAAAGGGTAAAAGAATCATTTTGCCTATTTTTTTTCTTGGTTCCATAATCTGTTTATAAAACATCATGTGTATGTTGACCCTGATTGGTTAGCTGAAGAGGTGATCTGCAGAAATGATAGTGAATGAAGAGGAAAGTTTGAACTATGGGCCCCATTTTTAAAGAAAGTCATTAAAAGAAGGTAAACTTCAAAGTGATTCTGGAGTTCTTTGAAATGTGCTGGAAGACTTAAATTTATTAATCTTAAATCATGTACTTTTTTTTTCTGTAACAGAACTCTGGTTCTTTTGCATAATGGTGTAAAGCTGAGCAGAAGATCATGGAAGCTAAACTTTACTCCACCTTTGACATTATCCTCCAATCTTGCAACACTATTCTGTTTCTCCAACAGTTTTTAAATGCCAATCAGAGGGTACTGTCAGGAAGTTACTTTGTATATGTAATGTTCAGATGAGTGGAGCTGCTTTTACATTAAATCTAAAGTTGATCTTGTGTTTCTTAAACCTTCAAAACTGTCTCACCTTTGAACTGCCACTACACAGGTTTTGGCATCTTTTGTGTTGTATCTCTTAAGTGCATGTGAAATTTGTAAAATAGAGACAAGTGCAGTATGTATATTTTGTAAATCTCCCATTTTTGTAAGAAAATATATATTGTATTTATACATTTTTACTTTGAATTTTTGTTTTGTTTTGTTTTGCCTTTAAAGGTCTACAATGAAGCCCCACTATCACATGTACAGATCACAAATAAATTTTTTTAAATACAAAGTGAATGTTTATTTCCTATTTTTGTGATATTAAACCAAAGAACAAAGCTTTGTGCTATGGAAAGAAGGAGGGAGGGATACCAAGGAGTGTATCCCCCATAGAGGAGGCTGGTGAATACTATTAAGGTCTTTTCCCCCTACCTTTTAAAATACAGACTATAATGAATGCCTCAACTGTCCTTTTTTATTCTTTTTTCTTTGTCCCTGCTTCTGTCTCCCATGTCACTCCACCATATACACCTCTAACCCTTTTCACATGAAGCTTTGAAGGACCTACTGAAAGTACAGAATATGCATCTCCTTTAGGGAAGTGTTGGCTGGTCTGTGTTTATTACCCTTAAGAGATGAAGTCCATCTTTGAGAGAGAACGAGATGGTATTTTTTGGTATTTTAAACTTTTCTGGTGGTGTTTCCTTGGGAAGAATTCAGTGACTTTTTTAGTGTTTGTTGTTATTTTAGCCAATTGATGTTTTTGTATTCTAATGCACCTTATCTAAATTGTTACTATTTAAATACTTTGGGTTCAAGTGTTAGGAAAAGTCAGTAGATGCTTCCAGATAAGAACAGAGGCCTCCCACAAAGCTCTTAGCTACAGGCTTCACTCTACCTTCTAGGTACACCCGAAACAGAGGTCGGGCAGCTCCCTGGGCTGGCAATGACTCAGCACTGGGGCAGGAATAGACTCGGCGCCTGACCCTGGGATGGCCTCAGAAGCCACCAGGCTATTCTTTCCTCTTAGAAGAAGCTAACTTTGGAATCAGATGAGACCGAGAAGCCCTCCTCTCCAGGCACTTTGATATTTAACAGCCCCTCAAGGAGAAAGATGGCAAAGGTGTATCCCCAATTCCAAGCCTTCCAAGAATGTTTTTTTTTTTTTTTTTCACTCACCTCTCTTTAATCCAGGTGCCAATTTCCTGGCTTTTTAAAATACAGTCAATTCCTTCTGTGGCTGTGGAGACCCTACAGCAGACTGGATGCTGCTGTTTCTCTTATCCCTCTTGGGCTGGAAGTTTCTGTAGTTCTAAAGCATAACAGAAACAGTTCTGTTTTTGTTTTAATTAACAGGCTCACACACATGCCTGGTGTGTTTTACAAACTCAGGGAATGAAAACCAGTGACAGTCTCTCCAGGAGGAGGAAGCCGCACATAGACACTCCCGGTGCAAAGCAGCCTCTCTTTTACGAGCCTCCTGGGTTTTGGACATCACAATGGGTGTGAGGTCATCCTAACCTGTGAAGATTTTGGCATTCAGGAAGGAGAAAAATAACAACTTCGAGTCTCTTAAGGTTTATCCAGTTTTTGCTCATAAAATGACACCCTTTAGGTTAAAGCATGCCTCTCTTCACACCAAGCTAATATGCCTGCTAAGAATGTTTGCTTTTAGAGTAGGTGGAAGGCTCCCAATGGGGTTTTTTTCTTGCAAATTAACTGCTGAAGGCACTTAGACCCTTCTGGGGGAGAGCTGTGTGACTGCTCTTAAGAACACATCCCCTTCCTCTCCTGGGCACTGCCTTGTCTTTCAGGGCTTTCTAAGATTGAAGAGTGTTGGTCTTTAGTAAGGGAACAAAGACGCCATGTGAATAAATTGCTACCTGCCTTTTGGTAAGCAAAGATAAAAGTGTTCGCTTTAATTCCTTTCACATTGTGATGCCTTCTTATGCCCTCAATTCTTACTTAAGAATTTTAGCAGCTCAGGGGTTTTTCTTAAGGAGGTGCATTTTAGCAGAAAATATGTGAGGGAGAGTGTTTGTGAAAGGGCATGTGTAGAGTTTAAGAAAAACACTGGCAGGAGTTTGGTGTTAATCCCCAGGTAAGGGGCAGAAACACTTGTGAAAATTTTCTGCAGTTTTTAAAACAAAACTAGTCTGCACAACAATCACACACCACACCTAATCTTTTTAAGTAGGTATGTGAGAAATCTTGGCAAGAAAAAAAAAATTCTCCTGTTAGCATCTTAACCATTAAAAAAGTGTCTTGAACCTAATCGATATAAAATAGAGATATTAGAAATTCTTTAAATAGGAACATAGTAGAGTAACAGCTGTAGGTTTGAGCCCTGTAATTATACTGGGAAAATCTCTTCTGACTGTCCCATCTTTAATTTCACTGAAAAGGCAGGTGGCTATTTATAGACGGTATATTTTTATATATGCATATGAACAGTGAATAACAGTCTGCAGGCTCCAGGAAATCCTAGAAGAGACCCAAAACGCTCCAATGTGGACTTAAATAAATAATTCATAGGTGTGTGTTCAATTTTGCTCTCACTTCCCCTTCAGTGCATCCAACTGGTTTGCTAAAATTTGGTTCTTAAACTCTTACTGCTTAGTATGTGATTTTTCTTACATCTAAATCTGTATTCCTCACATTTCATACAAAGGTCAACTAGTTAAAAGAGTACCATTAAAATGTTAACTCTGGATAAACACACACAGTGCCTGCCCCTATTCCCTTTGGTTATTTTTGTTTTTGTTTTGTTTGTTTTTAAAGATACAGTCTTTCAGAATTTTCTCATTTAGTATCATAGTGGTAGAAACAACTGCAAGTTTGACAATGGTAGTTTATTTATTATAAGTGTTCCAGTTCAACAAGCAACTGATCAAGTGGTCCTCAGAACAGAAGTTACTGGACAGACAACAGACAGAAGAATGACAAAGTCCACCCAGAGTAACTCTAGTCCTAATTCAGAGGAAAGAGAGCATCCCCAAAGAAAAAAATAAAAGATAACCGTCATGCTAGACAGAACCTGGCAAGGGTGTGGACAGAATCACAAATGCTATTTGGAATACTGACTTGGTGGTATTTGCCATTTTAAAAAGCACCTTTCACATTCATCATTTGACTGTATCCTCACAATTATTCCAACCCTGAAATGGAAGTTCAAATTCCTCATTTGAAAGATGAAGAAGCTGACTCAGGGTAGTGACACAAGGAGAAGAAATGAATCTCCTGTCCTCACACTGAACCCAGTTGACTTTCTTTAATCTGCCATCTGGCCTTCCACACAAGGTGAAATGAACCATCCAATCATAGAGAGCAGTATCCAGCAAGAATGCATTCCCAAGAAACCAGATAATGTGGTGCTTTTAGGTTGGTTCTAGTTCCACTGTCCTCAGCCGGTGAAGGTGACCTCTGAGACCAAGGCCTTCCTCCAACAGACAGAAGAATGACAAAGTCCACCCAGAGTAACTCTAGACCTAATTCAGAGTGAAATCCTCCTATGATTGCAAGCACAAGCACAGTATGAAGTGCTAAACTGGCTCATTAATTTGTGGATCATTCAGTTATTTCCAAATCCCTGGCTGATTGGTCCCCACCCCACCCCCAACCCTTGTGTTTTCCCTCCTTCAACTAACCAAGCCAATGTGTACTCTGGAGGAAAATGAACTTTAATTCTGGCTAATTCAAAAAGTGAGATCTCTATTGCATCCCTGTCTACTGAAGCCAAATTACAAGTGTAGAGACTACCTAGTTTCTTGATCTGGCTACTCTGCCATTCCCCACTCCTCTCTACCAGCAATTCCACCACCTGATAGTTCATCTTCCTCAAAATCCAATGATTCCATGGGATCTTCTTGGCTTATCTGCATGAACACAACCTTTGTCACAGCCTGCTTTAGCCATAGTCTCACTGATCTTGGAATTTCTGTAGCTGGGGATTTTGATACAATTGACAGAACAATTTTGATTCTGATCAGTTATACTCAGTCGAGAACTTCAGCACTTCTCTAGGTCCCTGAAGCCTCTTTCAACAAAAGACTTCCAACAGGCAAAATAAAACTGGAGCTATTGTGAGGGGTTCAAGTGTGCTTAGGCTGGGCATCTGCTTCACTTTATAAGGGCCCTTTCAGTAGCTCAAGTCCACTTCTTTTGTTAGATACTTCCATTAATGCTCTCACCTGTAACCTCTTTAGGCTGCTCATTGCTGGCATCAGATTCAAGCTCGAGTTCAAGAAGTGGTCTTGAGAGATAAGCATATCAGGAGCACTAAAGGGCATTCAGGAGGCAGTGACAAAGGGAAGAGGTGAGAAGAGAGAAAGTTCCACATAGTCCATGAATAAAGACAAGCTGTAAAAATGACTTTACCTAATCCAACCACCCACTCTTGGAAAATTAGATCCCCCAACTTAGGAGTGGCCTTGCAGATTCTAAGGTACCATTTAATCAAAGAGAAAAGTAAGTTGAGGAAAGTATGGTCAGACAGGGAGTGGGAAATTAAGTGCCAATAATGGAAGCATGTGATTTGTAACTTAGCACCAATTATGGTTTTGTTTTTTTTTTTTTTTTTTAAATTTCTAAAGGCAAACAAATGGCATATAACATTTAGTTCCTGTTTCCAGGTCTGGAGGAGCTGGAAGGAGGGATGGGTGGCAGCTGGTCCCTGAAATGCTTTTTGCAGCAGATGTAGAGAACAAGACCCTGAGCTAAAATCATGAATTCCCTTCCGCTCCAACAGATGGTTTCTGGAGGACCCACCGTGTGTCACGTGCTATGCTGGCCCTGTGTTTAGCACAATGACTGCTGGGTCTTGTTATCCTGTGTCTCAGCCAGAGTGGCAACCAGCAAATAATGCACCCTCCTTTCCTCAGAGGCGGGTAGGGCAGAGTGGCTGGAAAACACCATGCTCTCTGTTTAAAAAACACTTTCTCCCCAGGGCCCTGAATACTAACAAATGGGTAAAAGTTTCTTGATTATATTCCAAAGATGGAGAAACTGGAGTTGAGGGGCTAAAAAGCAGCTCATTCATTGTCACAAGTAATCCCAGATGGTGAAGGAACCACCAGGTCTCCCAAATACTGAATCTGATCATCTTCTTTCCAGAGAAATGGTATTTAAAGAGGTGGTATGGCTGGAAGAAGACCTAAGAGGAGCTGCAGAGTGACAAAGGGTTGGACCACGTTATAAAAAGAAACACAATGGAACAAACACATTGCAAAGGGCAGTACACACTGGCTTTTGTACTTTATTCATAATGATGATCAGTATCTTTATAATTGCTGACATTTATTGAGCATTGATTATATGCTAAGCCCTAGATGCAATATGGTGTACTGGGTGAGATACCACACAAAGCTCTAACCATAGTATTTGGCATCTAACAAGTGATCAATAAATACCAACAATCATCCTCATCATTCATATAGCATCATTGTTATTAATATGTAATTGTCTCACTTATTTTTACAACCCAAGGAGGTAGGGATAGTTGTCCTCCATTTGACGCATGAAACTCAGCCCTACAAGGTAAGCTGAGAGAGTGGCAACTTGGATCTAGTCTGTTCTTCTGATGACCAGGCCACAGATGTTTACTGAGGTCTTACTGTCTTTCTGTTTTCTATTCTTTTTCATTTAATCCAAAATCATTCAAAAGGCAGGAAAATAATTTACATCAGCACAGAAAAAAATTAGAAAGGGGATTTTCAGTGCTAATTCCCAAGAACTATTTATTTTGTTCTTAGGGAGAAGCAGGAGGCTCGTAAATGCTATTGAAAATCTGAAGGCTGAAGGCTCCCCATTGTTGCCTGCATAAGTTTCTACATTGGGGTTTGAGGGACCAGTAGAAAGAATAAACTTGGGGAGATGCTTGGCAGACATTCCTGCCAACCCTTCAGGACTTGGTTAAGAGTTCCTGAGAGGCCTCTCCATGGCCATAGGCTCCTGCCTCTTTCAGCCCTGAAGGACAGCATGTGCTCCGAAGGGTGGGACAGGGGCTCAGTGGGAAAGTTCAGGCTTCATGCTGACCAGGGCAGGCTGTCTCCCCACTGGTGAGTCGGTGAGTGGGAACATGAGGAAAACAAACTCTAGCACAACGGAAACCCCCTTCTTCAAGGCCTATGTGGAAATGACAAAAAATGTTCACATTATTATTGTCACACATATCAATTTTATCAGAATGAAATAATATGGGTAGTTGTCATTTAATAAGTGCTTACTCTTGTGTCAGTTCTGTGTTAAGTACTGATATTAACGCCTTTAATCCATACAACATGATGAGAGAGAAATTATCATTATTCTCACTTTACAGGTTCTCAATATGAACTTATGGAATCATACTGAGCATTAGAGTTGGACATGAGCTCAAGAAAGCTGTTCAAACGTGTACCTTAAAACTCTTTCATTATAGAAAGGGCAACTGAGGCACAGAAATCTGGGCCCAAAGGAGGGAGAACAAGTATTTTTGAGGTCTGCCTGCCATTGGAGGGCTCTTCAAGAGGAAGTCATTATGGAGAAACAGTGAAAACAATTTCAGGGAACCATGAATTCCTCCAGGAGGCATGAATTCAGAAGGCAACACAATTTTTTTATTGTTGTTATCCTTAACAATAATTTGAGGATAATATATAATAAAATAATAAAAACACATTGAAATAATTTCCTGACTTTCATCAATAACAAATAACAAAGTAGAACGCTGCCCTTTTTCCTGATGCTGAAACAGCATCTTGCACCCCTAGAACACAGCACTTCTCTCTCCTGCATCCATGTTTGGCAGAATGAAATCTGGGTTTCCAACAGAAGAATGGTCCAGTCATAAGGGACTTTGTGGCACAAGCCCATAAATGAAAACCCAAAAGGCTTTGACCAGCACAACTGTTCTACTAATCTGCTCATTGTTTTTCATTGTTGTTCTTGTTACTGGGTTTGAATCCAGGGGCACTATACTACTGAGTTCCATCACCAGTTTTGTTTTAATTTTTTTTTTTTTTTTTTTTTTTTTTTTTTACTGTTTATTTTGAGACAGGGACTCTTTAAGTCTCTGAGGTTCTTGCTAAGTTGCTGAGGCTGGTCTTGAACTCACAAAGCTCCTGCCTTAGCCTCCTGAGTCACTGGGATTATAGGCATGCACCACCATGCCCAGTCTAATCTGCCAATTAAAAACTGATAGTGGTTAGATGTAATGAGGAGTTGGCATGTATTTTATAGTTTATCCAGGGTCTTGGTGAGCTCTAGATGCTTAGAAATTCTAGATTCTCACTGTAATTCAAAGTCATGGCATAAAAGAAACAAAAAGTTGTGGCTGCTGGTGGGGTACACACCTAGTATTTAAAATAAAAGTGTTCTGGGGGTGTAGTTCAAGTTGGACTTGGTTGACCTAAAGGTGGGCAGACTAAAGGAAGGAAAATCCAAATGTTAAGGTACGATCTTTTTAATTTTGTCTGTGATTAGAAGGCTTGCTTATTCCCCACCCACCCCCACCCACATTGAAACACCATAGTTACAACTGCATTTTTTATTGTTACCTTCTGGGTTTCATTCTATGAAGGTTGACATGGATTTCAAATGAATGTCTTTTCGCATCTTTATACACCTTTACCACTCTGACACTGTTTAACTTTTAGCAGAGAAGAATCCATTGTAAGAATAACTTGTTGCCATTTTCATCACTATTTGCACTTACAAAAGTTAGTAAATAGTTCAGTTTCCTTGGGAAAGTCAATGCCATATTAATCAGCCACCAGTTCTCCTGGCTTCCAGCATGGCATGCATTTGCCAGTTCCTACAGCATTCTTCAAAAGCCAAATGGCTTGATAAAGTCAGAAGAGCCTCAGAAAATACAAACAAATGTTTCAAACCAAACCAGCCTCTGAAGTCACAAAGAAGTTTCATTTTACTGTCAGCACAAGTGACTAACAAAAAGGGAAGCTAAAAATTAAAAACTTTGAGTTCTTTATCCAAAGTCTGCGTAAGGGAGCTCCCTCTACAAAAGCAAATTCTTACTTCATTGAAGGTGGGAATCTATTTTGCAGTAAGAGTTAAACAAAACAGCCAGGAAATTCAGTTAGTTTGTCTCTAATGAGAGGAAGGCAACATACAATTCCTCCATTCACCAAGTGGTTTTTGGTCCACAAGTCGTTCAAAATGTTTACCTCAGATCACCAAGTCCTTTTTCTGTGCAAACCACCTCTATTATATATTTATAACTTCTCTGTGTTTGTTTCTCAAGATTACTGAATGTCTGAGCAGTTGAAGTAGCACTAAGAAAAATGTAAATGCAATCTCTGCTGTCCAATCAGAAGGCTACTTCAATTGCCTTTCATTATTTTAAATTATAAAGCATGATTTCTGCTAGTCCAAACATCAGATCTGAAAAACTCTGCATGTGAATAGAAATCATCACCTAGTTCCAACCTTCAAGAGAGTTACTGCCTGCGTACAAATAGACATTATTGTATCTAACATTGTTAGTTCCGACTATTGATTTTTTAAAATGAAAGAATATATAGCTCAGGTATGTAGCCTTTTGCACAGGCTAGGACTTCAAGAAATGTTAGAATAGAATAAGATAGTTTCATTTTCCTTAGGGACACCTCTTTTAACCTGGAGATCTTTCTTACCTGTCACTCTTAACCAAGAAAAATAAAACAAAGATAGAATGTGTTTAAAAAGGAAAAAAAAAAAAGGAGGAGAAGGAGGAGGAGAAAGGAAAGGAAAGATCAAAGAAAACTCAGGAAGGAGAGAAAAAAAGCAAACAGAAGATTCTCAACACAGCCCTGTTCCTGAGTCACTTACACATTTACTCAGTTGTCTTTGGCCAATTGATTGTTATTACTTTCATTCCCCATATTATAAGTGGTAATAGTTGTTGAGGGGTTTGAGGCACCTGGCACATAGGTGGTATCCCCTAAGCACGCTATATATCTTAACTCATTTGATTATCTTAACAATCCTCTGAGATTATACACTTGCCCTATTCCCCCCACCCCAACCCACCTTTTTGTTTTTTGGTACCAGGATTGAAAGTAGAGTTGCTTAACCACTGAGCCACATCTCCATCTATTTTCATATTTCATTTAGAGACAGGGTTTCACTGAGTTGCTTAGCACCTCACTTTTGCTGAGGCTGGCGTTGAACTTGCGATTCTTCTGCCTCAGCCCCCTGAGACATTGGGATTACAGGCCTGCACTACCATGCCACCATTTCATTTTAAAGATCTTTTGATTTCTGAAGTGCACAGCATCCCTCGTCCTACTTTCCCCCACCCAACCCTGACTACTAAATTGTTGCTATCCTTAGAATTGCCTGTTTCTTTGAAATACCACTAAAACTGTGGCTAGCTTCTTTTATGCTTCAAATACCTTTATTCCATGTCATGTTTTACTTGTTAGCAAGGAATTAGACCCTGCTTTTCCATGACCCATGTCTAATGACCTCACCCCATGTGACAGAGTGTCGCAGTAGGATTATGGCCACTGGTGGGGCTGAAGTGAGTTTGGATTTAATTCATCTCGTTATGTTCTTACATAGCAGGGCTGTTGAGGAGCCAAGTAAGCTCCCCGCCCGGGCAAAGTGACTCCAGAAGGTCAGCATCCAGGTCCAGATGACTCACTGCATGTGCCCCCCAGTGCTCCCCCTGTGTTCAGGCTCCAAACTCTCCGTTGAAGGTGTGGGAGTTGAAAGATAATGACAAATTCCTTAAGAAGTTTGGGTATTACTTGGGGGGGGTGGGGGGAATGCATTCATGGCTCTCAAAGTTTGAGGAAATATCTTTGGCTTCATTGTTGAGTTCATGGTGCTAAGATGGCCAAGGGACACAAGAATGTTCCATAGCAAACTAGCCTTCTCCACCCCACAAGCAGAGATGTCCCCTTTCCTCCAGGGACACCCTGGGTAAGAAAACAGGATGTTGAGATGCCTTCTGATCAGCACTGTGGGAAGAATAAGGGCAGCAGGCATCAGGTGCAGTCAGCATTGGAGTTCCTTCTAGGGCACTGGCCTCAGGGGAATGGCAAGTTTCAAGGAAAAAGGTGGCCCTGATCCTCAAGTTGTCAGGACTGGCTGGCTCACGGCTGTCTCCTGCAGCCATGCAGGTTTTGATGTTTAAAAGGCACCATGGACTGCCTAGAGAAAGTGAATGGCTTGAGACCCAGCAGCTGATGCTATTTTACTCTGTGGGAGACTGCAATTTATCCTTGACTGTGTCCTCTCCCTCAATCAGCAAATCAACTTGAATTCTAGTTCTTCCCTACCACCTACATCTCTTGCACCTGCACCTCTTGCTTAGATCAATATAATGACCCCTAAATGCCCCACCCCACCCCACCCCCGCCTCATTTTGTTTCCTCCTCCAGTTTGTCCTGATCTGTGCCAGAGGGAACAATCCCAATTGCAACTTTGACAATGTCTCCATATTTAAAAACCTTAAATATGGTCCACAAGATCTGCCGTGATCTCTGCCTGGCTCCTGGTCTCATCTCCCACCCTTCCTGCTATACAGTGAGCACTCTGATGAGGTTGATCTGTTACAGGTGCCTATATACTCATATAAGCCACACGAATTCATTTTTTGAGGAAGGGGAGAATTTGTAGCTATTATGATTTTTGAAATATACACCTTTGATGGATATACCCCAGCTTTCTTGCTCCCTCCAGAAATGGGCAGGAACATGAGTCCAGTAAGAAATCAGAGTTAAGACCTGAACCTCTAATACTCCAGTATCACCCTAAGACAACTAAAGAAAGAGACACTACTTGACGAAAAAAAAAATCAAACAAGGTCATTAAGCACCATTAGTACTTGGAGAGCAGTGATTTTTCTTATATTTGATTTCAAGTGCCCAACACAATATCTAGAACATAGTATATTCTCAGTGTACTGGGGTGAATAATGTTCCTCCAAAATTCAAATCCTTTCTGGAACCTCAGAATGGGACCTTATTTGGATAATAATAATTTGAAATACAGGGGACCATTAATTCAATATGAATATTATCCTTAAAACAAGCAAAGAAACACAAAGAAGATGTCATGTGATGGTGACAGAATAAAGACTGGAGCCATGTATCTGTTTTCAAAGCAAAGAACACCCAGGATTGCCAGCAACCACTAGAATCTAGGAGAAGGTAAAGTAAGTCCCCACCACCACCACCCCAGAGCTTTTCAAAACAGCTGGTCCTGCTGACACCTTAATTTCAGACTTCCAGTGTCCAGAACTATTAGACCATAAATGTTCATTGTTTAAGCCACTATCTTTGTGGTCATTTGTTACAGCAACCCTAGGAAAGTAACACATTCACTGAATGACTGGCAGATAAATGAATAAAAGAATAAGTGAATATATCACCTATGAGAAATTATTTGGAGCCAAATAAAATATTAACACTCTTTAAAATATCAGTTATAGATTGCCTATCCAAATCAATTCCTCCTACCCCATGACCTTCTAAATAGACTAAAGTGGAATCTGAATTTGAAACTCTAAATGCTTCAGGGAAGCTGTGAGTTTGCTGTAGACTGACTACAATACCTCACCAGTGCTGAAGAGAAGAAAACAAGAACCCAGAGGTTCTTGTAAGGCATCATAGATCCTTTAGAGAAGCTGATGGAAACTATGGACTCAGTCCCCAGGAGAAAAAAAAATGAAAGCCTAGTCATATACACACAGTTTGTAGACAATTTCTTCTACCTCCCACCCCTCAGAACCCACTGCCAACACTAAAAACTCCTGAATTAGAAGACAGAGGTAGAACATTTAGGGTTTTTCGCCTTGCCTCTGGACACACTGAAAACAGCAGAATTGTTTCTCCTTTAAATGGGAGGCCATGATGAACCAACCAGACTTAGAACAGGCTCCATGTGCCCCTGAGTGAAAGACCTCAAGAGAGCAACCTGGCCTAGAAACAGAAACCCAACTTCCAAATCCAGCTTTGCCACTTAATTATTTTGTTCTTTCTCTGCTCCTCACTGGCAGCCCCAGTCCAATGTGGATGCTTTTAGGGTCAGAGGACAGGTTAATGAGATAATGGTGGTAATGCACTTTGCCCCCAGGAAAGGGCTCCTATGTAAACACCAGATATTATTAGACATTATCAAACTCCAGCAATGACCCAGCCTCAGTGGTGAGTCCTCTTTCTTATCACTGTTTGGCCAAATTGGGTTCTTTGTCTGAGGCTCGGTGTGGGAGGTCTCCTGCAGGCTGGTGTTGGGGACTCCTATCACCTCCACCAGAGCAGTGCAAACAGACCATTTGACTACATTGGATGAAAGGCTCCCTTTGCTAACAGTCAGTCCCCAATCTCTTTGTGCATACATATTGTACCCTAATCTTCAGGGAATTCTTCCTTTACTGTGTGTAACTTCAACGTAAATTCAACTGTATGAACAGGAAAATAAATCTTATTTCATGTTTTGTGGTTGTGATTTCTTATTACTCTTTTGGAACTGACTACATAGGATTTCCCATTTCTTTCTGCTATTCGAGGCTAATTTGAAAAGAGGAGAAAAACATGACACCAGTCTTAGGGACATTGGTTTCAGAACTTACAAAAAGAAAAACGTAATTTCTGCAACCAGTATATTGCAGCCAAACTGAAAGATTTCAAACTAATATTTTGACCCACCCTTCTCAAAACAAGGCAACAACAACAACAACAAAAAGTAATTGCTTGAATTCTATGGGAAATTATTTTTAAAAAATCTCATGATAGCTATTTTTTTCCATCATCAGAATTGACAAGGACATAGTGAGCTTGAGAGGAACCTAAAATATCAGCAATAATTCTCATCAACGTGAAGATGGAATAGAATCTTAACCCAGACACTTAAGAATCCCACTACAAAGGAAAAAGAATTTGCCTATAATTATCCACTCCTCATGCACATTGAGGGTCTCTGACACATGACACTAGCCAGTGCTGTTTGGTCAAACCAGTTTCACCAAATTTCACTGGTGATACTTTTCAACCAGAAGGATGAACTTTCATAGAAATTTTTGAATCCTGACCATATAGAATATGAGAATCTTCTCTCCCTTTCTTCCTTCCTTCCTTTCTTCCATAAAGCATATGTTGAGTAGCCACTAAGAACCAGGTACTGTGCTAAGTAAAGGTGAACAATGTACTTTCTATTACTTGTAAGATTACCTTTGAAACTATTTGGATTGCAGATTTCCATATTGTGGGTAAGCAGAGATATATGGGGGTAAGGAGGAGTGGAGAAAATTGCCTTCAATGTGTGAAAAGGGGAGAAGTGAGAGGAGAAAGATTGGTTAAGAGTGTTGCACCTGTAAGGTCCTATTTCAGACAAGTTCAAAGGCACCACCATGATCTAACTGCTAATATCCTTGCCACATTACCCTCTTTCCTTCTCTGTCCACTGGATCTAGCATGTAACAATTACACAGAATCACCTTGACTGACCCCCCCAACCCTGACCTATGGTGTGCAATCTATGTGTTCATACCCGGATACTTGTTTTTTTTTTTTTTTTCAGAGTAGAAATTAGAAGTTTATTAAAGTACAGCAGAAAAGACTTCAAGACTTCTCCTGAAGGAAGAAGGGGACCCAAGAGGTGGAATCCGTGGAAGTGCGGTTGTCTCCCCTTTTTATAGTTTTGGTGATGGAATGTAAGGGGAAGGCCCGAGGGGTGGGACACAGGTGGGCCAAACAAGTAATCTGGGGAGGAAGGACTTCATTATCACTTCTTGGGATGGGCTATCTCCAAATCTGTTGGGGCTGTTCCCTGGGTTCCATTAACATTTCTTTGGGGGTGGACTTTGGCCTAGGGCCTTTCCGGGACTTCATTAACATTCCATGAGTTGTCCTGGTTTCCCTGGAATCATTATCAGCATGGCCTCCATTTTAGATTTCACTCGATGATATGATATTAGACCCAATTTACCTAACTACACTGACTACCTAATTTTAAATCTGGCTTCATTCCCCCCTCTAATTTGGGAACTCCTTACTGCTGTAAGGAAAGGGGGCGAAGATCCTTCTGGCTTCTTCAGGCTGAAAAGGGATGGTGTGGGGCAAGCAGTTTGAAGTCCCCCTTTAAAAATCGGGTCTAGAGTGGTCCATGATAGAAGTCCGATTGAGAAGTAATAGGCTGGAGGGCCATTTGAGTGATGGGTGGTCTCGGTGTAGAATCTCGGTCTGGGACCTCCAATATGTTACCGCTGTTGACCAGTGACGAGTCCTCGCTTCCCCAGTGTTGAAGAATAACACCAAAGAAGCACACCGAGGCAAGATCAGAATAGAAATTAGAAGTTTATTAAAGGACAGAAGAAAAGACTTCTCCCGGAGGAAGAAGGGGACCCAAGAGGTGGAATCCCCTTGTATTTTTATCACAGGCTAAATTACAAAGTTGGGCTATTCTCTTAAATAAGTCCCTCTGAATGATATGTTCTTGGAGCATGCCTTTTCAAAATGGAGTAAGGTTGAATGAAAAAGAACCCCAGCAAGTTTTGAAAAAATATGTACATTGAAGTTATTCAAATACATATTTAACATTTACTAAAAATAGCTCTGATTGCAGGAGAAAATTAATTAAAGTAGACAAAAAGCTTCTAATCAGATTTATTCTATCTGATCGTATAATTAAAACTGGCTTTTAGGCCATCCTAACAAGTTTATTTGAAAAGGAAGAAAGATCACTGTTTATTGGAATGGCAATAATTTAGGTTTCTTTAATTGACTCCTGGTGTGAATACGTTGATGCCTGCTGTTCTCTAAGAGGCAGCATGGAAAGTTTCCAGGAAAAGTTCACATTCCAGGGGCAGCTTTGGAATCTACTTTCCATTGCAACCCAAGTCAGCCTGCCGTTGGGGCTTGAGTTTGTACCAACAAAATGCCAGCTTTCAAAGTAGCTTCCCCAGGCAGTAGTCACTGCAGCTGTGCCAGGGGCCGGGGAAGGAGCCTGGCATTGAGTTGGCCCACCAAGACACTGGAAGGCATTTCCCAAATCCTACCTTCCCTATGTCCAAAGCACTAAAAGCACCAGAGGCTGTGGCTCCAGAGCCCACAGTGATGACTGAGGAATGGCATTAACATTCTGATACTAAGTCTGCCCAAGCAGAGCTGCAAAGGAAGGGAGGAGGGGAGCGCTAGATATTTTTCCTCCCAAGGCTCCCAAACTCCCCAAAGCAGCGTTGCCAGTTGCCCGCTGAACATGAGTACATTCCACAGGAATTTAATAAGGTGCAAAATAAAAATAATCTATAACTCACTTGAAAGCAAAGGTGCATTTGAAGTCCCTCACTATTCTAAGCTCTGGTAAATTGACATATTTTTTTTAAAGGGAATTTTAGGTGAGAAGAAAGGTAGAGACTAGGGGTCCTGAAAGAAGAAGTAGGGATTTCAAAGCCTGGTTTGATCCTGAAGGCCTAACAGATGACCACCTCTCTCTATATATAATCATGACAGCTACCATTTGTTCAGCACATCTGTGGCACATGTTACCTGTGTTAATCTTCAGGATGAATTGGCAAGTTTGATGGTGTTATTTCAATTTTACAAATAGGAAAATGAGGTTCAAAGATATTAAATAACCAGTGTAGGATCATATGTCAAAATTTAGCCAGTATTTGAGCCTAACTCTGTCTGACTCCAAAATCCAAGTCTGTCCTCAGCTGTTCCAGAGTACCTGGCTGCACGCTGTCTGCTGTCCCCATGGATTGGTCAGGTGGGGACAGCGGTGGCAGCCAGTTGTCCTGCACATGAAGTCATACGATGTGTTGTTCTCTGACCAGTTCTCTATTTCCTACACCTCTCTTTAAGAGGGATCATGCATTTATATCCCAGTTTCCTTTTCTTTTCCTCCCTATTTTGTTTTTATCTTCCTAGAAAACGGAGGGCCGTTGGCCAGAGCCGCCACAAAGGAAGACATCCTCATTTCTCCACCCTGCCCACATGCTTACTTGAGGCAAAGGACATGCTGAATCAGGCTGAGTCAGGACAGGTAAGGAGTTTTCCCCTCCTCCCCTTGCTCTCTTCCTGCCAAACATCCTCCAGAAAACACCCGCCCCCCCACACACGTGGGTATATCCATCAGGAGAAGATGGGACACAGTCAGTGGTCTGCACCACCTTTATAAAGCACAGATTCCATCAAATCACTCTGCAGCTTCAAACCTCCAGTGGTCTTCCATCACAAACCCTGATGCTGCCTCTCCAGAGGTCACCTTGCTATGGTTTGGGTGTGGTTTTTCCCATAAAGTTTCAGGTGTTAGAAGCCTGGTCTCCAGTGTGGTAATGTTAGAGGTGCTAGGACCTTTAAGAGGTGTCCTATTAAGAGTCATTAGGTTCCTGGAGTAGTTTTCCTGGGACTGGGGACCCTAGTGAGTTCTTAAGATAGGCTGTATTAAAAGGGCAAGCCTGGCTCCTCCCCAGTTGCTCTCTGGCTTCCTGTCTTGCCATGTGATCTGTCCCGCTCACACATGCTCCTGCCATTGTGATGCCATCTGCCACAAGGTCCTTGCCAGATTCAGCACCATGCTATTGGGACTTTCTGCCTTTAAAACTGCAAGCTAAAAAAAAAAAAAAAAAAAAAAAATCTCTTTTCTTTACAAGGTACCCAGCCTCAGTATTTCATTACAGTAAAGGAAAATGAGCTAATATGTACCCAGGCCTCATCTCTCACCACCCTCCTTCTTGTCTACTGTTCCCCTGCCATACTGGCATCTGTCAGGGGTCAGATGCACCAAGCACTCTCACCTCTGCCTGGGAATGCTGTTCCCACTCGCTCCCTGCCGTTAGCCCTGCAGGCTCCTTCTCTCTGTGTCTTAACCACCCCACCTCCATTATTCACTTTCTAAGTTCCAAATTCCATTGTTTTTTGGAATGTATGGCAACTTGTAATTGTATATTTTTTGATACTTTTTCATTGTCTCTCACCCCATCTAAGCTCCTCGTATGGAGACTAGTACATAACTACATGTTCAAAAACTATTTGTTAGAAGCACTAGCTCCAAAAAACATTTTTTGATTGTTGTTATTGTTGTTGTTTGTTTTGTTTTGTTTTTTCTTGACAGAATTGTTTATAACAACCAATACTAATTTATTCAACATATTCTTTCAAGGAGAACTGGAAGATGCTGCTTCCTACAGAAATGCCAATATAAAATTAAAAAAAAAAAAAAACCTCATGATTTGTGAAGTGAAGAACTCACTCCTAGAAACATCCTTGTCTGTAACCAAGCGTCATCATGTAGTACTTTAATTACCTTTAGTTCATATGTCTGCTATGGACTCGGAGCTCTCTGAGAGGGCTGGGTCTCGGTTGTATCTCCTATTCAAATTGTAGTACCGTGCCTGGCACATACCAGTTGTTCAATACAAGTTTGACTTTTTTGGTTGTTTTCTTTTTGTTTTGCAGGGCTGGGGTTGGAACCCAAGGCCTGGTGCATGCTAGGTAGCATTCTACCACTGAACTACACCTCCAACTGTTACCGCTATTGACCGGTGACGAGTCCTTGCTTCCCCAGTGTTGAAGAATAACACCAGAGAAGCACGCCGAGGCAAGGTCAGAGTGGAAAATTAGAAGTTTATTAAAGGACAGCAGAAAAGACTTCTCCAGGAGGAAGAAGGGGACCCAAGAGATGGAATCCATGGAAGTGCGGTTGTCTCTCCATTTTATAGTTTTCGGTGATGGAATATAGGTGGGAAGGCCTGAAGGGTTGGGACACAGATGGGCCAAAGAAGTAATCTGGGCACTTCTGAATCAACATCTTCAAGTTTGCTGTTCATTAACACTTCTTAGGGATGAGCTGTCTTCAAATCTGCTGGGGCTGTTCATTAACATTCCGAGAGTTGCTCAACTTTTCTGGGAATTCATTCTCAACATGGCCTCCATTTTAGATCTTACTCGATATTATTAGACCCGATTTACCTAACTACACTGACTACCTAACTTTAAATCTGGCTTCACAACCCTTAACACATTCTTATTAGGAAGAAAAGGTGGTGGGGGGCGGGTTTTAAGTGAGAAGGCAGCACTAATCACAAAGAAATGCCCTATAGATTCTTTACAGAGTGACAGTGCATTAAATCATAGGATCCTTGAGTTGGAAGTGACCTTCACTTTTCTAATCTACAGTAAGAGTTGAAATTTCAGTGCAGAGAGACTAAGTGGCACATAGCTACATTGAAGATATAAGCAAGAATCCAGGTTTCCTACTCTAAAATTGATGTTCTTTCACCTGTGCCATGCAGATTTCTTCTGGTCAGAGAAATAACAGACACCTGAAAGTATAGCCCAGCAACTCTGATAATTTGGGACAGGTGGGAGAGGACACTTAGTAATTTTGAGGTTGCAGACCTTAATAGAGCTGAAGCTTCTCACTGAAACTCTGAAAATCTACACAGATCAAACCCAAGAGCTGCATGCCCTGACCAGAGTTCATCCCCTTCCAATCTCCTCCTGAGGGACTGTCAGAGGAATGAGAACTGGGAGTTTGTGCACTGCTGAGAAGATGTGGCATTGCAAAACATATTCTATGTAGTATAAATGTAATGTTGTCCTCTCAGTGACTCACCTCCTTTCTCCCCTGCTGGGAGCCATTAGCCAAGTAGGTATGACAATTTCCTTGCCAGCGTACCCCATGTTGCTGACATGTTGCAGTGACATTGAATGTAGGTGACCTTGCTCAAGGACCAAGGCAGATTAGGGTGTTCCCGGTTTTAAGATAATCGTGTTTAGGGCGTTCCCAGTTTAGGTTCCAGGTTTAAGGTTTAAGATTATTCCTCCTGGGAATAGGGCGTATCCTGCTGCCTGAGTTCCCCTTGAGTTCTCAAGGGATTCAGACAATATATTTTGGAGATAGAAGCCCAGTGGAGGTGGATTTGGGCAGAGGAGGTGGATTTGGGCAGAGAACGTGGATTTCCCCAGAACGTGATTGTAGACGGCTGGTGTGAGTTCGGGAATAAAGAGTTGCTGTTTGAATCTACAAGCTGTGTGGTGGCTCGTGATTGTGTGCCCAGCCAGACTGCGGCATTTGTGCCCAGCCAGACTGTGGCACTCCCCCATACAAAATGCACACAATGGCCATGAGCCCTTCATGTTGGTGTAACATGGACCAATATCATGGTCTCTTCCTCCAACCAATTCCCTTGACCATATTTGATTCACGTCAGGGTGAGCAGCTAACCCAAGCTGGGCCAAGGTAAGCTTTCTCTTGGGAATTAGGACTAGAATTGAAAAGAAATTAACCTTTCTTTAGGTCCCTGGGCTGTAGGATGTTATGTCCAGGTGTATGTCCAGGTTCTAATAATGGCTGTCTTATGGACCTGAGACATGAGAAGCTGCAGTAGCTTTCTAATACCTCTTAGGTCCCTGATTCTGCTGCTCCTGAGATATAACTCAAGCTAACCCTTTTTGTTCAATCTAGTTGGCACTGAATTTCTGCCATGAATGCTTCCTTTCTTTTTTTTAATTGTTTTTTTAAAAAGCTTTTTAGAAATAATTAAAATAATAAGGAAAAAATTATGATGTTTTTCTAATTGTTCCCCTGGCCTGCTTCCTTTTCTCAGTGGGAATTCCCTATGTGCACTTCTCACTACTTAAAATGTTTTTTACCCTAGAATGTCCTATGGTATCAACTTCTAAAAATAGTGGTGATTGAGAAGGCATTGGTAAATTATAAAGCAAATGAAACACTAGATTGGGAATGTTCCATGGATACCTACCTGGTTCACCACAAGAACTGTGTCCTATAATAAGCAAATACTAAGACAAGATTAAGTGTGCATGAAATTTATTGGGGAAAACACCTGTGAGAGAAAACAGGGAAGGAACCAGGAGAACCATCAGACAAGGAACAGGTCTATTCATACGAAGGAGAGAGAGAAGAAAAGGTTAGATGGAAGTGTCTAGACTGCTGTGCAGTTCTAAGGAAGATCCACAAAACCATTTAGAGCCCCTGAGACAAAGTCACCCATCAGAGGACTCCCAGGACCAAGCATGCCTCTGTTATACTGAGTCATATAAGCACAGCATCTAGGGCCTTCAGTCACTTATGCTCCTTGCATTTGGAGAGTTGAGAAGTTCTTTTTTGTAGTTATTATGGACTGCCTCTTCCCTTCACATGGCCCCATTCAAGAAGTATTTTTTCAACATCCACTTGAAGTTCACATGCTCTGCCATCTTATTCTCAGACTCATTTGTTCTGCTGGAGGTAGAGTTAGTTGAGACAGAGTTGTTATTGTGTACCCCATGGAAGAACTGAGCAATAAGTGAAACAAATGTTTATAGCTGAAGGTATAACTATACTTTCATGTCTTCTAGTAAAACAACAACCAACCGCTTCAAAGGACACAAGAAGATTGCCAGTCTACACAATGGGCACCATAATTACACAAACGAAAACCAACAGATATCTCAGAAGAAATAGAATTTTTAAAGTTAAGGGAGTTTGGTGTGATCCACTTATTTATTGCAAAGTCACCCTTAGAAACCAAGTAGCTTTCAAAAGAAGCTCTTTACCTTCTAGAAACGAAAAATCTAAGGGAAGAATAAAACTGAGTTTAACCAAACAGGAAATACAAATAAAATCCTGGTATTCCAACATATGACTGATCATTAGACTGCCTAACCAACATTTGATAAGGACTTCCAGATCACTAACCCAGGGGATGAAAGCAGAGAATTCCCCTGATGCTATGCACCACTGCCAATGGTCATAAAAGACTCCAAGAATCCATACACTGAAATTGAAGTGTTTTATTCTCAAACACTGAATGAAGTGCTAACAAAGAATATATAGATAAATATATTTTTATCACTCATGTTTACTGTAGTGGTTTTTTCCCATTAAATCAGTAGTGTACTTAAATTACATGGCATCTTGGATTTGAGGAACTAGGGTTAATATAATAGTAAGTTGAGAGAAATTAGGAAAACTACCCCATTCACAATAGCCTCAAAAAAAAAAAAAAAAAAAAAAGACTTGGGACTCAATCTAACAAAAAAGGTGAAATATCTCTAAGATGCAAACTACAGAACACTAAAGAAAGAAATTAAAGAAGACCTTAGAAGATAGAAAGATCTCTCATCTTCTTATGTTCTTGGATAGGCAGAATTAATATTGTCAAAATGCAATACTACTAAAAGCGCTATTCAGACTTAATGCAATTCCTATTAAAATTCCAATAACATTCTTCATAGAAATAGAAAAAGCAGGGCTGGGGTTGTGGCTCAGCGGTAGAGGCTCCCCTAGCACATGCGAGGGCCTGGGTTCAATCCTCAGAACCACGTAAAAATAAATAAATAAAATAAAGGTATTGTGTCCAACTACAACTAAAAAATAAATATTTTAAAAAATATAAAAAGTAGTCATGAGATTCTTTTGGAAAAATAAGAGGCCCAGAATAGCCAAAGCAATCCTTAGTGACAAAAGTGAAGCAGGAGACATCACAATACCAGACCTTAAATTATATTATAGAGCTATAGTAACAAAAACAGCATGGTTTGAGCACGAAACTCAACTCAAAGTGGATCAAAGACCTAGACATCAGACCAAAGACCTTGCACTTACTAGAAAAAATGTAGGCTCAACTCTTTACCATGTAGGCTTAGGAACTAACTTCCTCAACTCCTAAAGCACAAGAACTAAAGTCAAGAATCAATAAATGGGATGGAATCAAACTAAAAAGCTTCTTCACAGCAAAGAATCAACCAAGAATGTGAAGAGAGAGTGTACAGAATGGGAAAAAAATCTGCTACCTGCACCTCAGATAGAGCATTAATCTCTAGGATATATAAAGAACTCAAAAAACTTAACACAAAAAACATTAAATAACTCAATCAATAAATGGGTAAAGGGACTGAACAGGCACTTTACAGAAGAAGAAATACAAATGGTCAGCAAATATATAAAAAAATGTTCAACATTTCTAGCAACAAGAGAAATGCAAATTAAAACTATACTGAGATTCCATCTCACTCCAGTCAGAATGTCAATTTTCAAGAATACAAGGGACAATAAATGTTGGTGAGGATGTGGGGGAAAAGGTATACTCATAAACTGCTAGTGGGACTGCAAACTGGTACAACCACTGTGGAAAGCAGTATGGAGATTCCTCAGAAAATTTGGAATGGACCTACCATCTGACCCAGTTATCCCACTCCTGAGTATATACCCAAAGGACATAAAATCAGCATACTACAGTGACATAGCCACATCAATGTTTATAGCAGCTCAATTTACAATAGCTAAGCTACGGAACCAACCCAATTGCCCTTCAACAGATGAATCCATAAAGAAACTGAGGTATATATACACAATGGAATATTACTCAGCCATAAAGAGAAATGAAATTATGGCATTTTCTCGTAAATAAATGGAACTGGAGAGTATCATGCTAAATGAAATAAGCCAATCCCCCAAAACCAAAGGCCAAATGTTTTCTCTGATATGCGGATACTAACACACAATAAGGGTGTGGGGAGGAAAGAATAGAAATTCACTGGATTAGACAAAGGGGAATGAGGCAGAGGAGGGGGGATGGGAATAGGAAAACAATAGAATGAATTGGACATAATTTTCCTGAATTCATATATGAATACATGACCATTGAAACTCCACATCATGTACAACCACAAGAATGGGATCCTGATTAGAATAAGTTATACTCCATGTATGTATAATATGTCAAAATGCACTCTACTAAAAAGAACAACGTTGTATCTAAATGTTGTATTTAAAAAGAACAACCACCACAACAAAAACAATAAGTTGGGCTTTTTGCCTCTACTGTAGACATGGCACCTGTGAAAAAGCTAGTGGTGAAGGGAGTCAAAAACAAGAAGCAGGTTCCAAAGTTCACCCTGACTGTACCCACCTTGCAGAAGATGAAATCATGGATGCTGCCAATTTTGAGTGGGGTGAACCAACGTGAAAATAGCTTGTCTCCTTCCTCAACTCTACTTGTTGCTTTTCATTTTATTTATTTCCTGGACAAAAGGAGAAAACACAAAGAAATTCTGAATGCATCTGAGAATTCCTCCTATGAGAATATTCTCCAAGAGAGAATCCAGGGAAGCAAAAAGCCAGGAATCTTGGTGAAGGGGTTGTGACCATCCAGAGGAGCAAAAGTGAGATTGCTGAAACTATCCAAGGTGTCTTTTTCTACAAAGTACTTGAAATATTTCACCAAAAAATATTTGAAGAATAATCTCCATGATTGGTGTGTGTAGCTGTCAAAGGCAGAGAGAGTTACGAATTACATTACTTCTAGATTAAACAGAATGAAGAAGAGGAGAACGATGAGGATTCAAACTTGTTTATCTGGAATATTTTGTATGAGTTCTTGAATAAAACTTGGGCACCAGTTGTATCTCTGCAATATGGATCAAACAGAAAATTGGAAATCATAGTAAATGGACTTCACGGGGACTGCCACTCTGTATTTGTAATTAGATTTTTGTTTGTTTCTGCTTAGAAATTTCAGGTCTCACAGTAGTGACCAAAGAAGGAGGAGAAGGCTACTTACTAGGAAGGCACTAAGGAAGATAGCTGAGGGTGTGAAAATGCAAGCTTCACTCAGTCTATATTTTATCTTTAAAAGTGTGACAATTGTAGATTGGAAGATTGAGGAACACAGCATGGGGTTCCTCATGCATTAAAAGCAAAACAGGTGATTTTGTTCTGAGATTCTCCTGTGGGGAAATGGCAGTGTCAATAAAAGGCAGATCTCTAGGTTTTGTCTTTGTTTTTAAATTATAAGAGAAAAACATAAGTTGGAATACTTATTTAACTTTTGACATTGAATGATGTTGGAAGGAATTGTTAAGAATGATTAAATCCACACCCTATAATGAGAGTTCTGTATAGTTTACAACATTGAGCTGGCAAAACTCAGTTGATGTATCACTGTTCCCTCTCCTTTCCTTGACTATGAAAAACATTACTCATCATCCATGGAGATTTTTTTTTTCACTTGTAAATGGACATAATGCCTTTATTTTTTTTATTTTTATGTGGAGCTGAGGATCGAACCCAGTGCCTCACACAAACTAGGCAAGCAGTCTACCACTGAGCCACAACTCCAGCCCCCCATGGAGATCTTTTGAACTAGGCCAGAACTCTGCAGAATTATTCTCAATCAAGTATTCTAAGCAGCCACTCCCAAGTGATTGAATTTGGTATATACCGGGAAATTAGCTTGCCATCCCTATGCTATGTGTGGAATTTAACTCCACAGAATATGCCATGTGTTCTATCACCAATCACCCCTTTCACCACCTGAAAGAATTGGTGAAAACTCACAAGAGTGTGACTGAAGTAACACTTTGGAAATCAACTTAGAATCTTCTTGCAGGTTCTAGAACTTCTAGACTCAGTGTCATGCATTGCTTTGGGTACCCCACCTTGTTATTTATCACAAAAAGTTCTGTCTTGATTATATATTTACTCTATATTTATACATTAAGTACCACCCATCTTTCAACTGATGTCATGCATTGCTTTGGGTACCCCACCTTGTTATTAATCACAAAAAGTTCTGTCTTGATTATATATTTACTCTATATTTATACATTAAGTACCACCCATCTTTCAACTGATGTACTCAAAAGATTTTTCTTCCTTAAAATATGTCCTATGAATGCTTGATGTCTGTTCTACTAACTAAAGAAAACGCCTGTGTGGCATTTCATGAAGTTTAACACTCTAACCGAACACCTGGGTCTTTATTCCATGTGGTTTGTTGTTATTTGTATTGGGGATTGAAGCCAGGGGCTCTTTTCCACTAACTACATCCCCTGTACTTTTTCTTTTTCTTTTTTTTTTTTTTTTTTTTGCTGTTTGTTTGTTTGTTTTTAAGACAGGGTCTCACTAAGTTGCTCATTTGCTAAATTGTTGAGACTGGCCTTGAACTTGTGATCCTCCTGCCTCTCAGCCTCTCAAGTAGTTGGTATCACAGGTGTGCACCACCACACCCAGGTTCTTAGCATTGGCTGAACATTCACCTGGGGCTGAGGTGAATAACCAGTGCCCAGGCCCATCACCAGAACAACTTCATCAGCTTCTACAGGGGTGGGAATCATATCCTTCATTTCTCCTAGTACTTGTCATGGTAGGTACTATTATTCCCATTTTCCAGACAAGGAAACTGAGGCTCAAAAGGGTTAAGAATTTGCCCACTGCACATCTAATAAGGGACAGAAAAGTTCCAGTTCCCAAGTAACTTTCAAACCTATGTTGTTTTTGTTAAATGCCCTCCATAATACATTTAAAAACAGTGACATACATAACACTAATCTGAAAACCTCACCCTCCTCATCCACATGTAGACCAGGGATCAGACCACAGAGCCATTCACCCACATGCAGCAGCAGGAAAGCCCCTCTTCTCGCTTCCACACCTCAGCTTTCACCCTATCTCTGAACTGTCACTCTCTCCACATCTCCACCCCATGACCAAGATGACTTTTTCTCTCTAAGAACCAGGTCAGAGCAGCACATCCACTAGAGCCAGTTGGCCAGACCAATTGGCAATCTCTTCTATAATTGTGACTGTGAGTTGTGAACTTTTTTATTTCCTAAATGCTTGGCTTTAAGTAATATCAATGTGTTAGATCAAATATGATATTTTAAAAAAGACAATGAATTAAACAGATTGACAGGGGTGAACCAATGTGAAAATAGCTTGCCTCCTTCCTCAACTCTACTTGTTGCTTTTCATTTTATTTATTCCCTGGACAAAAGGAGAAAACACAAAGAAATTCTGAATGCATCTGAGAATTCCTCCTATGAATTTCCATCTTTACTAATTAGAGAATCTCCTCAACTTTTCTTTTCTCCAACCACTGCATGAAGAGCTACTTTTTACTGCTATTCTTAGCAAATCTGGAGCTAAGGGGAGAGTGGAACAGCCGCCCAACTCCTCAGGTTCTGAGAAAGGCAGACTTCCCTCCCCAGCTTGCTGCCTGGCGGGCGCAAGCCTTCCACAATATGGATTTCGTTGTCTGAACTCTCAGCTCTGCCACACCCCTTGTCAAAGCAGAGCGCCGCAGTTATATCACAGATCAGCCGGGGAAACAGCTAGTCATGAATCACAGGGACTCGTGGATCTCTGCCGAACAAAGAACTCCAGCTCTGGGAAACTTTCTGGCCCAGTCTTTCCCTCTGCCCCAGTGGAAAAGCAGGTAGTTTCCAACTAGTCCTGTCGAAAACCAGCGCAAGGCAGGTGTAGCAAAGCCCTGTCAAGGGCTTTCTTTATCTTCTCACATCCACAAATGCTGTTTTTTTTTTTATACCAGCTGCATCCTAAACACTAAGTAAAGATGGTGATTAGTAGTGGTGGTGGGCGTCTCAGTAGGAGCTTTCTTAAGAAGAAAGGGTTTTGAATGAGCCAATGAAAGCTGTTGCCAGGGAACCAGATGCCATGAACAGGCCACTCCAGCAGCGTAAGAATACAAGCCACAGAAGCCAGGAGTGTGGACTGAGCACTACGTGCACTTGGCAGCTGATCCTACAAGGCCTGTTAACCCTTTGTGCACCAGACTATGGTTCAAGAAAAGGATGATCGTAGAATCCAAAGAGCCGAGCCACTCTGCTGCCAGTACTTCCCTTTAGTATGACCCTTTCAAAGAAAGATGTTCTCCCGGCTGGACTCCCAGGACCAGTTAGTAGAGGTGGGCATGAGTGAGCGCTGTCTAGGAACCCAAGGCCCTGCAAAGGGCAGGGCTCATGGTTGATCACATTTTTTAAAAATTTATTTTTTAATTTTAGGTGGACACAATATCTTTATTTTATTTTTATGTGGTGCTGAGGATCGAACTCAGAGCCCGATGCATGCTAGGGGAGCACTCTACCACTGAGCCACAACCCCAGTCCACCCCCCTCCATCACATTTTTTTATGACACTAATGATTGCTCTCAACTTGTGCTCCAGTTCTATCTGCCCTATTGTCCACTGGAGGAGGGACTCTGCTTCCCCAGTTGGGTCTGCTCTTCAAAAGCAGCTTCTCTTCTCCCTGAACTCTCTGCTTACAGAGCCTCTTGGGGCCAGCAGAGGTTGGCAGCCTATACCCTGTTTTAAGATTGTTGCTGGGAGGAGCACGGGCACAGGCTGGCTCTCTGGGAAGATGAGAGAACAACCAAAGCCCCTTTGGCGGGGCCTCCTGACCTGCCTGCCTCCACTCATCCTGATTCTTCCTTTCCCTTTCAGAGGATCCTCAATCCACGTATCCACTCCAGGGCTCCCTCCTACCTGGCTGGTCAATCTCCACAGGGTGACTTGCAAACTAACTCAATGCTCAGGAGGACCTGAGCGCTTTCCTGAAGGAAACTACCCAGGTTGAATTGCAGGCAGTGAGGGGCCCGATGGGCCAGGGGCTCCTAGCTTCATAGTATGAACTCTAGCCATGTGGGGCTGGAGGGGAAGGTTCTCCAAGCCCCTGACTTCTTCCTCAGATCAGACCCAGCTGCTGGCCATCCCTCTTTTCGCGCCCAGATTAGGAACTCATTCTGAACATCAAAATATCACTAATGTGGGCAAAGAGTAAAAAGAGAATTTTCATACACCTTGGGGTATGCAACTGCTATATTCCTGGGAAAATTCATGTTTTGTACACCAAATTAATATCTATGTAAAACAATTAGCATGCAGGACACAATTTTCACTCTGTGATAGAAAATACAGAAATTATTCTCATTGTAGAGTTTAAACACTGAACAGGAAGCCAGCTGAGAGACGAGTCCATGACCTGTCCTCTACATACTACAAGGAGATGACTTTCAGAGCATCAGTTTGCACAGAAAAAAAAACCTTACAATTGTTCACTTATAATGCGGAGAGAGTGTATGTATATTCTGGATTATGACATGAAGTTATTTCTAAATGTTTTCTAATTATTGAGTCCATACTCTGTGACAAAAACTACACTGAAATCATTGCATCTGTTAATTCCATAAACATCACTGTAATAATTGTCAATGAAAATCAAAAGAAAAACTTACCCATGGTTAAACCAATGACAGATAAAACTATCTTCTCATTCTAACATCCAATGGTTCTAAAGTTTCGATGGTCTCAGTGAGTGGCCACCGCTCGGAGTCTCCCCTTAGAGTTAAACTAATCTTCACTCTTGTCACCCTCCCTAGGTCTGTTCCTATGAAGGTTTGTTACTTTTGCCCCAGTGACTCTAGCAGATGTCCAGATGGTGATTGATTTCTCCCCATGTTCCAAAAGAACCAAGAATGTGTGATTTTTATTTCTTCTACAAACTTACTATCTCCCCACCATAAATTTAAGAGCTTGCAATTACTGTGAGTATTCCTACTAATAAAACGAAGCCCAGAGTAAAGGCACAACTAAATATTTTAGATTCTCAAAGCAAACCCTTCAGAAGTATCTAAAATAAATAGAACTCCAGTGCCCTCCCCATGAACTAGCCTGACCATGTGGCCGTAATTTATACCTAAGGAGAGGAAGGAAGCAGGGAGCCAAGGCAGACACTTTCCCCTTTACTATGATTCTAGTGTTCTTTATTGCATTTTTGTTATTCATTTCTTTTTTTAAATTTATTCTGATTTGTTATACATGATGGCAAAATGCAATTCATTTCATATTACACATATAGAGCACAATTTTTCAAGACACTGATTGTACACAAAGCATTTTCACACCACTCGTGTCTTATACATGTACTTAGGGTAATGGTTTATTTTTGTTTATTTGTTTGTTTTTTGTTTTTCTTGTAGTGCTGGGGATTGAACCCAGGGCCTTGTGCATGCAAGGTAAGCACTCTACCAACTGAGCTATGTCCCCAGCCCCTACTTAAGGTAATGATGTCTAACTCATTCCACCATCATTCCTACCCCATTGGCACCTCCTTTTCCCTTCCTCCCCTTTTTCCTATCTAAAGTTCCTCCATTCCTCCCATGTTCCCCGCTAGATCGCCATTATGAGTCAGCTTCCTCGTATCAAAGAAAACATTCGGCCTTTGGTTTTTTGGGTCTGGTTTGCTTCACTTAGCATTATATTCTTCAACTTCATCCATTTACCTGCAAATGCCATGATTTTATTCTTTTTAAATGCTGAGTAATGTTCCATTGTGTATATATACCAAAGTTTCCCTATCCATTCATCTACTGAAGGGCATCTAGGTTGGTTTCACAATTTAGCTAGTGTGAATTGTGCTGCTATAAACATTGATGTGGCTGTGTCCCTGTAGTATGCTGTTTTTAAGTCCTTTGGGTTTATTTCCTTTTGCATTTTCTTTTTTTGTGATCTGACCTGGACCACATGAGAAATTAGCCCAGCTCTGGACAAGTCAAGTACTCATCCTTGGCAAGCCTGTGCCCTTTCCACCAAGTTAGGAGGGTTGCATCTTCTATGGTGAGTTTGTTGGTGCCCTTTCAGCCTTTGTTTATTGAGCCTGGCTGGAGTCTCTAACTTATGGGCCTAAGCTTTGTACTATGGCTGGGCAAGCTACACACTACTAAAACAGGCTTTGATCTAATTCTCTTCCTTCATGTATCTTTCATACTGGCTCAAAGCTAATTGCACATCTCTTTGAGCATGTTAAAAAGCAAATAATGAATATTCATTGAGCTACTATTCTATGCAAGAGGTACAATGGAGAGTCCTAAAATGATGATCAAGCCCCTACCTTCCAGAGACTTACAGTCTATAAGTCACAACAAGTGGTATGAGCCTTCATATTGCATGTCATACAATATGACATACCCATAACTTCAAAACTCTTTCATTTTTACATTCTTTTCTTTTTTTCTTTTTGGTATCAAGGATTGAACCTAGGGGCACTTAACCACTTAGCAACATTGCCAGTCCTTTCTGTATTTTTATTTAGAGACAGGGTCTCGCTGAGTTGCTTAAGAGCCTCACTAAGTTGCTAAGGCCAGCTTTGAACTTGTGATCCTCCTGCCTCAGCCTCCTGAGCTGCTGGGATTATAGACATGTACCACTGCACCCAGGTCATTTTGACATTCTCATATAACTTGTCTTCGATGCTCATGGTAGATCACTGTGGCTATCTCTAGCAACCTTCATTCCACTTTGCTTCTGGTGCAAATGGTTAGGAAGCTGAAAATGTTATGTCCTAGACAAATTTGCAACTATATTTGCAAGGTAATGCAAAGAGAGGCAAGGTTGGGAAGATATGAGTGTTTAGAGAGAATCATGGCAGAGAAATCTAGTGTCCAGTCTCCAGTTTCATGGAGTGTGCTCTTGTGGCTGTAGTCATGGTCATTTACTGGTAGCTATAGGTTAGCTATGCTTCTTATGAGTAGTTGCCACTACTTTATTGCAGAGGTGGGATGGAGAGCAGGCTGGAATTAGAACCCTATTTGGACAAGGTCCCATTTCACCTCTGGTCTGTTCTATGGCTTTATGCAAATCATTTAATCTCTGCATGGTCTTTGCTGTTCAGGAAGCAAGGGCAACACAGATGGTTCTTCTTGTACACTATCCCTGAAGATGAATGAAATTACTAGACAATATAATCACACTTCTTTATAAAGGAGGGTGAAAATCCTGACACTAACTCCTAGACCACTCCTCCAGAGTGGCATCCATTTACCCCAAGCATTTTGGAACGAGGAACAAATTCCTGAACACACTGGGGACCTGACCATTGAAGAGCATCTATTTTCTTTGTTTCATGTGGTTTCTATTTATTTACAGAGTGCCATGGTTATTCATAATGCTTTACAAACCATAAAAACAAGGTCTCCACCCTATAGAATTTACAGTGTAATTTAAACAGACATGCTGCATGGGCTGGCAGGTCAGGCATGCTGGGGGATGGTGTTGGTGTTGTATAACATGGGTGTGGAGGGTTTCTTCTTGACTTATAAATACTTTCCAGTTACAAGGCCCTTTCATCTGGGATCCCCAAGCACTTTAGAATAGCAATAACCCCGATTGCTTTCTAAATGCACTTTCCATAAACTGTTATGGGGACTGAGTAAATGCTTTTAAATGTCTATTAATTGATCTGTGGATCTGTTCATTGTCCATATTAAACAGCATGGATGTAAACACGACAGTGTAGGTGAGGCCTGATTCGGGCTGTGGTCTGGCTGCTCACAGATCACAATTCCAGAGAGGCTTGGCATCCTTGCCCTGGTGCTGGAAGGGCCACAGGGACACCTGTGCATTTTCCCAGGAGAGATTCTCTCTCAACCTAGATTCAGAAAGATCACCTCCTGGAGCCCTGATTCACCATTTATGGGCAAGTGAGCATTTCAAAATCAGCTGAGTTTGGAGAAAGAATTTCCACTGCAGAAACCTGGGTAGTCCTCCTTGGCTAACCATAGTGATTCTCATTCGACTCCCTCCTAATTGCTCCATCCAGCGTTTCTGATGCTACTCTTCTCTCTACTCTTCTCTGTAGCCTTCCATAACGCCTACCACCATCCATCCACTATACTCACCTCCACTATATGTATACATTCGCTTCTTTTCCTAGAGGACCCACCTTTCTCCATGTCCATAAATGTACCTGCCTTAAAGTTTTGTGGGTTTTTGTTTGATTCTTTTGTTTTGTTTTGTTTTGTTTTTGTTTTGCATGAGGGATTGAACCCAGGGGCCCTTATCCACTAAGCCACACCTCCAGCTCTGTTTATTTTTTATTTTGAAACAGGGTCTCACTAAGTTACTTAGGGCCTTGCTAAGTTGCTGAGGCTGGCTTTGAACTTATGGTCCTCCTGCCTCAGCCTCCCAAGCCGCTGGGATTACAGGTATGTGCCATCATGCCCAGCTGCCTCGATGTTTTTGAAGTACCAGGGGCTCCTCGAGTCCAGGAATTATGTCTCATATAGTAATCTCTCAGGAGATTTTTTTTTTGAAGGATCTTGCTGTACCTTGAATGGGTGATGAAGGAGAAAGAATGGAGCAACTATAGCCTAAGACCTCTGTAAACTATATATAACCCAGGTTTTGTAAGATTTTGTCCAATCTACTGTAAGGAGGTCACTCTATAATAATGCTAACAATTGAATTACGAAGTGTTAAAAAATAGGGAGGGGTGCTATAAATTTGAAAATAGTTTTAATTTAAAATATACATAACATAAAGTTATCATTTTAGCCATTTTTAAGTTTACAATTCATTGGCATTAAGTACATTCACACTGCGAATCATCTCCAGAACTTTTCATCTTCCAAACTGAAACTCTGTACCCATCAGATACTGACTGTGCTTTCCCCTCCCCCAGCCTCTGGCCACCATCATCCTACCTTCTATGCTAGGCACTTCACATAAGTGGAACTGTACATTTGACCATTTGTGATTGGCTTATTACATTTAGCATAAGTCTTTAAGGTTCACCAACTTGTAGCATGGGTCCATTTTCCTTTCTTTTAAAGGCTGAATAACATTCCATTGCATGTCGGTGCCATTGTGTTTGACCATCCACCTGTCAATGGACACATGGCTGCTTCCACATTTTGACTCTTGTGAATAGTGCTGCTCTAAACATGGGTGAACAAACAGACCCTGCTTTCACTCTTTTTGGGGTATATGCTCAGAAGTGGGATTGATCGATCACACTAATTCTATGTTTAATATTTCAGAGGAACTGTTATAGCAATTTCTATACAAGCTGTACCATTTAACATTCCCACCAACAGCGCATAAGGGTTTCACTTTCTCTACATATTCATCAACATAGGTTGTTTTCTATTGTTGTTTTAATAGCCATCCTAGTAGGTGTGAAATGTTATCTCATTGTGGTTTTGACTAGATTCACTGTATTGATTCTCCATGATAAACGCAATCTCATGGAAATTCTTCCTCATTAGAATTGAGCCTTCCTCCAGGGACCTGAAAGGTAAGTGGGCTTGTAGCCTACTGCACTTCTGCATCCAGGCCAGCAGGGGGCACTTCCACAAACCGACGGACAGATGGCAGGGCAGCTTGCTTGCCCAGGCCAATGGAGGGTCCTAGGTCACCATCAAGGGGGCCTTTTTGTTGCTGGACTCACTTCCCTCTCATCTTGTGCTCCTCGTGGCGTCAGCATTGAAGAGACTCAAGCAGCCTATGGAATAACAATGTTTCTCAATGGGGATGCTACTGTCAAATTCCAGTGGGACAATTCATTTTATAGGACAATCTCACACACTGCAGAATCCTAGGCCCCTTTTGCTAAGCCAGTTATTGTAACCATCAAAATGCCCCACCCACATTTCCAAAGTTCCTCCTCTGGGGAGAGAAGCTGCCCATTTGAGAACCAGGCACAGAAAGGAAACTGAAGAGTCCCAGTTTCACTCATGCGAAGCAGCCACTGCTATAATGAGGTCTTGTGTCCAGTTCATGGGATGCTGGGGCTCAGCCAAGGAAAACATCACAGGTGGCTTTAGGTGACCTAGATCACTCCCCTGAGTCTGTTACGGGTTAGTTGTCAGCGGCAGGCTCATGTGTCAGGAGAAAGGGGAAGACACTCTAAAAGCAAGGTGAGCATACAACAGAAAGCATATGGCCCCCTCCCCCACCCCCATCACCAAGACTTGCCATCTGAGCCTGGTCCTTTCAATGACCAGTGGACAACCCCCCACCTCTATCCCAGCTGGAGAATGAACACTACTGCCCTCAGCAGTCTCTGCCTGGCCTCTGCTGAGTTAAGGGACTTCATTTCCCTGTGCTGCCATAGCAACCGGGAAACAACCTCTGCCACAATAAAAAGGATGGTGCTGTGGCCCAGATCTGTAGATGCACACAGCCAGTAACAGAGCAACCAGAACCAAGGGACAACAAGGGCTCCCGCAGAGGACAGAGAGGTTGTCCGGAGAGTATACAATCCGGGGCTTGAGGAGTCTGGGCAGGCAGTTTGTTTTTCTCTGCACAAAGATGCACACTGTCTAAACTGTGTGGCTGGTTGTTACTAAGAAGCTGCTGTAAGAGGGAAAAATGTATTTAATAAAAGGCCCAGTGTTTGTGGTCTTCTTGTGCTTGCTGCTGAGCTTCGGAAATCTTGAGGTGTGACCAGTTTTCAGCCTTCAAAACCAAGATGAACTGCCCCTGAGAAGGGTGGTCAGAGGGGAAACATGTTTAAGCTCTCTCTCCTGAGCCGGGGACACGGGAAGTTGGTCCAGAACAAACAGAAGTTGGAAGTCTATTTTGAACCAGAGGTGAGTCTTATAGCTGAAAAGGGGCATGTTTTGGGAGTGGGGGGAGGAATGCTCTATCCTTTCACTTGAGGATGAACCAGGTGTGTTTTGGTGTGGGTTGTTACTGAGATGGTGAGGGTCTCTCGCAGATCTTAATGTAGTTGGCCTCATATCCCAAGATTGCCCCTGGGGCCCTCTTCCTTCCTCTTGCACCTTGACGGACAGCCTTCTGTGTTTGAGATGGAAGGAGAATCCAGATTGCCTGGAATTTGGGTGGTTTGGTTCATGACCAGAATTCCCACCTGGGTTCTAGGCAAGCCGTTGTTTATTTGGTTTTTAGAAGTCGTGCTCTGAGGTTGAAATGCTATGTGTGTTTGTGCCATTTCAATGGCTTCCTTGAACTTTCTGGAATTCAACCCACAGGATTCATATTTAATATATGCAAAAAAATATCATTTTAGAGGATTTTAAAGAGGTGGCAAAATTTCCTGGTTGTACTAGAATTTTATTTCTTGAATCCTGCCAGGAATAAGAAATCCATTGGGAGTGCTTTGCAAATTTGGGGTCATACAGAGATTTCCATTGTCATGGCAGTTTGTCATGATATTTGACCTTTGCTGTGTTAAAAGACATATAAAATTTCAAAGGACCTCTATGGCCAATGCCATTTACTTACAAGATATATAACTATTTTATAGGCTCCTAAATAGCCAAATTAGGTAAAGTTACATAGCATCTGGAATGTGTAGAAATTCTCCCTGTGTGCAGCTGAACCAGTAGTGGGTTGGAATGGTTTTCTCCTATTTAAACTGCCAACCCGTCCAGATCTAATTTCAAAGTTATCTGCTGCCCTTGACAATTCTGACTACCTACTTGCATATCAGGAAACTTTAACTGGCCCATTACCTACACTGTACCCACTCCAGCCTCAGCACATGAATGGCTCTCCTGACAATCGTAAGGAATAAAATAGAATCATGCCCTGGGTCCTACTAATTTTGAGATGCGGGAAGAAAAACCAGTTGCTAAGAAGAGTATTTGTGTTTCACACCGGTAATCCCAGCAACTCAGGAGCCTGAAGCAGGAGGATTGCAAGTTCAAGGCCAGCCTGGGCAACTTAGCAAGATCCTGTCTCAAAAAGTCAAAAAAGAGCCGGGCATGTAGCTCAGTGGTAGAATACCCCTGGGTTCAATTCCCAGTACCAAAAATAAAAGAGTAATTGTGTTCCATGATTCCACATGAAGCAACTCAGAGAAAATCAGTAACTGAAGGGAAAGTCAAACACTGCACGAGTGGAATTTGCTAAAAGAGGGTCTTCCACAGTGATTCAATCAAGGCAATTTCTTTTCATTACAGGATTACTTGAACTGGAAGTCCCCAGAAGACTATGTCCTGGTCAGCAAACCTCAGAATGAGGAGGATGCCAACCAGCATTCTTGGAACCTCTTTCTCCCTAAGACTTTTAGCACACGAAAGGGTGCCCTGATCCTCTACTCAGAAGGACTAGCCATCTCAGCATGGACCCCCAAAGAGAGGAGAAAGGGCTCCTGCTGCCCCAAAGGTCACAAGAAGGGGCTGGATCTTGAACTTCGTACCCTTCAAGATCTCAAAGAAGCTGTCCTGGCATATGGAAGGAAGCAGGTAGGCAGAGCAGTTCCTCGGGTTTGGGGAAGGCACTGGCCTGTGTGTCTAGAAATCCGGTTGCAGTCCTGGGGATAACTTCCTGGACCCTAGGAAAGGTATGAAACCCTCAGATCTCCATTTCCTCATCACTAAAATATGTTTGTATGTTGGCCACACACAATCTTCATGAGGCCTGCATGAGCTAATACATGAGGAAGGGCTCTGTTACCATTTTGTATTTTCTTTTCTGTTATAGTAACAAAGTCCTTTTAAGCTTTCAGACAGATTCAGGCCAGCAGACATTTCACCAGGAGTCCTTGAAATCCTGTCTCAGAATCATGAGCATCATCGTCCTACCTCTGATGTTCTTGGCTTTGTGGAAAAGAGAAGAACATTTTTAAATATTTACCTTGGTCCCTTCAGCGTCTGGAAGACAAATTAATGACCTTTTCCATTCTGCATTTAATATTAAGGGGAACCCAGTATGCTCATTTTCTGATTCAGACTTTCTTGTGAGATGCCCACGTAGACCCTGCCTTATATAACTGCAGGCTTCGGCCCTTTGACTAAGGCCATAATATTATCTGGGAAGATGTGTCCCTTTATGAAATTCTAGATTTGAGATGATGGATTACTCTGTGGTTTGCATCTCTGCTGACTAATAAAATCATTAGCTTCTGACACCAGGCCCTCCATACGTTGGTTTCTCTTCCATCTCCCACCTATTCTTGCCAACATCTCTACTTGGGGCCCCTCAGCCCCCTATGTGCCTAGTTCACTCCAACACCCTATTTCCTTTCTATGGCAGCCTAACTCCTACCCACCCTTTAACAAACAGCTCAAATATCATCTCCTCTCTGAAGCTTTCTCCCACTTCCCTAGGCAGAGATATCCCTGGGCTCCTACTTTTGCAAACATTCCCATACCATCACGCATTGAGATTTATCTCTGACCATCTGTCATCCCTGATAGAATAACATCTCCCCCATCACAGGGACTATGTCTAAATCACTTCCATAAATGTTTATGGAATGAATCAGCCATGCATGATACTTTCAATGTTTCTTAGATTGTCTCCCATTATCATTATTGGACAATTTATCACCTACCCCCACCCTAGACAGAGCTTTCAAAGGAACGCTCCTTCTGTTTCCTTCCCCCACTTCAAAATAGAAAGGCTGGATGACCTTGACCAAACACTCAATTGTCCTTTGTCTTGAAATCCTACATTTAGGATGAAAGGAAGCCAATTGTTCTTAGATGCTTACTGCTACTTTGTAGCTGTTATTTTATTTAATCTTCACAATGACCTTGTAAAATGTGGTTTTCTGCCCCCCTTTTGTAGATAAGGAAACTAAAGCTCATAGGAGCTGTGTGATTTGCCCCAGGCCAGAGAGCTAGTAAATCACTAAGCCAGGATTAAAAAATGGGACTGTCTACCTCTAGGGACAGCATGGTCTGCACTTTGTCCTATTGTCTGTGGACCTGAAGGACACCAGAGGCTGTCTGTCTGGTGTTTGCCTGTTTGCCCTCAGATTCTCTCTGCACACCCTTCTCCTGCTTGGCTCTGTGTCACAAGGGGGTTGAACACAGGCTATGTACAATCCCACAACTGTCTGTGTCAACTGGTTCCTGATTGAATTGACAAGGGGAGAAGACTGGAGAGGGAGAAGGGGAAAGATGGGTAGGTTCCCCCTCCAACTCTCCTCAAGTGATTAGATACATCTGCATCATCTGTGACCCAGCTCCCAACAGACAGACACATGATGGCCCTGAGCTCCTTCAGGTGACTCCACCAGCAATTCCTTTGTCCCTCTAGCATAAGAGTGGTCCCAGCTTCTGATATTACTGATCTTAGAGTTGTCTTGTATGGGGTTCTCCTGTGGCATGGTGGGAAACAGTAGTCTTTAGCAGCCTGGGTGCAACTGGCAGGATTATGGCCACAGTCTGCCTTCGTGAGCAGGAGGCAGGAGCGTTAGTTGCATTGTATCTGGATGTTGGCATAAATGTGGCCCTGCTCTGTGAGACTTATCTACCCTTTTGTTCGGGTAGATTGAACTGTATTGAACTCCATGGAAAATATATTGCTTCAGTATCCGATTTCTGAGCTCCCCAAACCTGTGTAACCAATCCCCTAAATTAAATTCCTTCTGTGTTTAAATACTTGGAGTAGTTTCTGGTTAGACACTGACTGTTATGCAGACCAACTGCCCAGAGTAATACTTCCCACAGCACTCAGATGCATGTCCATATGGTTACAGTCTTTGGGCAACAGGGATCTTGTTAATTTATGAAGTAGGTGAGTCCATTTGGGAACAACTTCATTTGGGTCAGATTTGGGCTCAATGAAAAAAAAAAATAAGTTCCTGTCTCTGGTATCCATCTATTAGATTTATAGCTCATACAAAACAGAATACAATAGTCTAACTCCAAGTGGGTAGAAGGGAAATGATGTGAAGAAACCAGAAAGGAAATAAGGTTTGTAATAATAGCAGGGCAGGAAAATTAAGATTAGAAAACATAGAATATTAAAAGAGGAGAGAAAGCAACTCAAAGAGAAGAACTCTGGAAAAAAGAGCATCATCTGATTAGGAAGAGTACAGACTAAGAAGACAATTTCCAAATGCTACCCAGAGCTGAAAAGGCTACAGGGAAACAGCAGTTTCATGCATTAGGAACAGAAATTCACATGATGTTTCTAGAAGGCATTTTGAAAAAAATCTAAAATGAGTGAATACATTTTGATTCAGTTTTCTACTTTGAGAACTTGCCCCTAGGAAATAAATGATATGTCCAAAGATTTATTGCACAAAATGTTTAGTGTTATTTGTATCTCTAATTTTTATTTTATTATTATTTTTATTGTTCTTAAATACTTTAGTTATTTATTAGTACGCAAAACACTGAAAATAATAAATGTAACACAATAAACATTGATTAGAAAAATTACAGTATAATCATTTAATGGGTTTTGGGTCAGACGATAAGTCCTGTATCAGTCATAAATTACATGCAAAAATAAAACAGTATTCATATATAGGTAATAAAAACATCAATGTTCTATAATATTTTTAAAATATCTACTGAGTTCCTTTTGCTTCTAAGTGCTTCCCAAGTATAATTAATTTATGCTTTCTAACAGTCCTGGGGGTAAGTGATATTCCATGATCCCATTTTAAAGATGAGGAAACTAAAGCACAGATAATTTGAGTAATTGGCTCAAGAAGATCATTGCACCAGAATTCCAGACCTGGCAGTATAGAAAACATTGCCATCCTAAAATGATCCAAATTTTTAAAAGATTAATTATACATTCTTAGAAGTATACACATCAAATTTTTCCTCTGGGTTCAACCATGACTAGTGTAGTTATAAATCATATTTTTATTTATATATTTCTTTTTATCAGACATTATTTCTTAAAGCCATAGAATTAAAAAAAAACAGAAAAAAGAAAATATTTTTGGCTTTGAAGGAGGTAGACAGTTGGCCCTAGAGATCCAAGTGGGAGATGAAGGAAGGAAATGAAATAGCAAACTGTGCTTTGGAGGTGTAGTTCAGCAATAGAGTGCTTATCCAACATACTATGCTGTAAATTGAAACCACTGATAACCATACTGTCTTCCCCCAGGGGCAGTATTTCTTTGTACACATAGGATAGGTCAAGAATTAAAGACACCATATTCCAAGTAAAATAGAAAGGTGGAGGGAAATAAATGAGGAGGGTTCACCAGTATGGTAGAACTGTTGAGGGAAGAATCTCTACTGGCTGGACCAAGAATCAAGAAACCTACTCGGGCCCCACTCAGATCTGGGAAAATGGAGTCTTTACAAGGATGTGCAATTCAATGTCCAAAGTATCTCCCAATGTTTTAGTCAGCTTTTTCGGTGCTGTGACAAAAGGACCCAACCAGAACAACTATAGAAGGAGGAAAAGTTTACGTGGGGGCTGTTTCAGAGGTCTCGATCCATAGACAGCAGGCTCCATTCCTTGGGGCTCAAGGTGAAACAGAGCAACATGGTAGAAGAGTATGGGGGAGGGAAGTGGTTTGCATGGTGCTCAGGAAGAAGTGGGAGAGACTTCACTTGCCAAATACAAATATATACCACAAAGCCATGCCGCTAATACCTACCTCCGCCAGCCACATCCCACCTGCCTTCAGTTACCATTCAATTAATCGCATCAGGTGATTAATTCACTGATTGGGTTAAGGCTCTCACAACCCAATCATTTCTCCTCTAAATCTCCTTGCATTGTCTCACACATGAGCTTTTGGGAGATACCTCACATACAAACCGTAACACCCAGCATCCCCAGTTCTATGTGTGGGTCTGATGGGATGCACATGATAATATCTCTGGAATTTATGCCTCAACATACACTCACTCTTTAATAATCTATATGGCCCAGCTTCCTAAGGAGCAAAGATAAATGTGAAGTCAAGAGACCAAGAGTTCTCATACTTCAAGATACATACAAATATGTTCCTTGGTGGTTGATTTGCCTTTTTTTCCCTAAATATATTTGTTTATTTTTAGAGTCATTTATTTCATTTTTATTTATTTATTTATTTTAATTAGGTATACGTGACAGCAGAATGCATTTTGATTCATTGTACATAATTGCAGCACAACTTTTCATTTCTCTGGTTGTATACATGTAGTGTTGCACCATATGCACAGTCCTAGGGTAATTATGTCCATCTCATTCCACCATCTTTCCTGCCCCCATGCCCCCTCCCCTCCTCTCCCTCCCCTTTGCCCAAACAAAGTTCCTCCATTTTCCCGTAAACCCCACCACCACCATTATGGATCAGTATCCACTTATTAGAGAGAACATTCGGCTTTTAGTTTTTTGGGATTGGCTGGTTGATCTTTTTTTTTTTTAATTTTGAGTTATAGATGGACACAATACCTTTGTTTTATTTATCTGTATGTAGTGCTGAGGATCAAACCCAGTGCCTCACATGTACTAGGCAAGTGTTATACTACTAAGTTACAGCCCCAGCCCTTGATTTGCTTTTTAGAACAGAAATAAATCTTGTTCAGCACTCTGAAAGTTAAAATCATTCTTCTTCAGGTCTTTCATTCCTTCAACTTCTTATTTAGAAGTCAAATAGCTATAAAACCTAGATAACTATAATTTGGGAGTAGTTTCTAAATGATAGTCATAATGATGCTCTTGAAGCATCACAGAATTCTAAGGTATCTCTCAAATCAAAAATATCAAGTAATTTTCAAATTGTTAAGTATTTCTTATTCTTATATTTTTAGAATTATTGTAAATCTACTGATATTTTAATATGTCTGTATTAGTCCATTTTCTGTTGCTATAACTGTATATGACAGTTGAGTATAAAGAATGGAGGTTCTGGAGGCTGGGAAGTCCAAGGGCAGGCACCAGCATCTGCTCCACATCTGGTGAGGGCCTTCTTGCTGCATCATAACATGGCAGAAAACATCAAATGGAGTGATAGAGCAAGCAAGCTTTCTTCTATTCTTAAAAAGCCACTAATGCTTCTATAGGGACCACACCCTCATGACATCATCTAATCCCAATTATGTCTCAAAGGCCCTACTTCCAAATACCATCAACATATGAATGCAAAGATTAAATTTCCAATATATAAACTTTTAGAGGACATGTTCAAACCATGGCAATGCCCCATAATGAGATGTTGATTAAGCAATATATTAAAATAAAGAATAGCATGCCATTTTTCTATTCTGTGGAGGGATAAATGGGATTTAGATAATTATAGCAGACTTCAACCAAGGTTGTATTGCTACAACCATTTCCTTTATAAGTGGGACTATATTTTGAAGTATTGTCAGCCTTGTTCCATTGATTAGATCCACACTCAACTATACCCCCTAATTTCTCCCCACATTCTAATACTCAAGGCACTTAATTCTTTGGTTATTGTTTTCGGACACTGTCTAACCCATGGAAGTTTACCACTGTATCAAGTAAGAAAATACTACGAGAAATATGTATTTGAATCAAGCTTATTTTTCCCATCTTACATAACATAAACTCATTTAAAATAAGAAAATACAGAATGGAGGATATTACCCTTTCAGCCAAAGATCAGGGGGATGAAAATTCCCTTTGCAAGACCTGATCAATAACCGGCTACTTGTTTGATGATGTCCCTAAAAAAGGAGAAGTATTCCCACAGCTGTCAATCAAGTGTTAAGGAGGCAGCAAGGCTAAGCAAGGAAGTGACTTGACTGCTCTTTTTCCTGGTGTCCTGCATTTGTGCAGGTCCTGAGCACTTGTACTTAGAGGTTTTCATAAACCTAGAAGTAGGAAGGACCAAAGAGAAAGGTGGGCGAACTCAAAGGTAATGTCAATAACCTGACACTCGTGGAGTTCTTACGTATCTGTGTAATAGCTTCTCTCAATCCGTTCAAGCCCATGAACTGAATGCTCGAACTGCCTCCATTTTATAGGGGAAAGAAACTGGGACTTGACACTAAATAACTTGTCCAAAATTACACATGCAACAGAGTTAAAGTTGGAGCTTGGACAACCCTTCCAAAGCCCCACTCTTAAGAGAGGGCCTGACTTTGGAAGACTCCAAATAGCCCAGGTGGAGAAAGCATCTCCCCAGATTTAACAGTGTTTGTAAAAAGTGGATCTGGGGCTGGGATGTGGCTTGGTGATGGAGTGTTTGCTTAGCATGTGCAAGGCCCTGGGTTCCATCCCCCACAACACACACACACACACACACAGAGTTTTGTCTTTCCTTAAAATAACTCTTTTCAATTCTAAAAACAAATCAGATTTTCATTAAAAATCAATCTGGGTTATAAATAACATTTTTATATTAAACAATATATATGATCCAGTAGACTCTTGTTTTTCTAGATTTATGTTCTTCATCCATCAGTTCCCTGTATAAGCAACAGAGAACATTTATAATAATGCTCATCTAGAACTTACTATTATGGCAGTCACCATTCAAATCATTTCACTTTATATTTAATCCTCACAATAACTTTATAATTTATCTCCATTTTTATTGTGGCAACATACATAATAAAATTTACCATTCTAACCATTTTTTGAAAGTGTAGAGTTTGGTGGTTTAAGTGCATTTCACATTGTTGTACAAACATTCCTACCACTCATTTTCTTTCTTTTTTTTAATTTTTAATATTTATTTTTTAGTTTTCGGCGGACACAACATCTTTGTTGGTATGTGGTGCTGAGGATCGAACCCGGGCCGCACGCATGCCAGGCGAGCGCGCTACCACTTGAACCACATCCCCAGCCCCTACCATTCATTTTCGAAATTTTTTCATTTTACCAAACTGAAACACTGTATCCATTTAATATTAACAACCAATTTCCTCCTGCCATTTGCCCCAGGCAACTAACTTCCAACTTCCTGTGTCAATGAATTCAACTACTCTGAGTGCATCATATGAGTGAATTCTACAGAAAAACCTTACACACTCCTCTTTGTTTTTGTTTTGGTACTAGAGATTGAACCCAGGGACACTCTATCACTGAGCTACATCTCCAGCCTTTTAAAAATTATTTTTATTTTTTATTTTTGGTACTGGAGATTGAACCCAGGGATGCTTAGCCACTGATTCACATCCCCAGGCCTTTTTATTTTGAGACAAGGTCTCACTAAGTTGCTTAGGGCCTCGATAAGTTGCTAAGGCTGGCTTTGAATTTGCCATCCTCCTGCCTCAGCCTCCGACTGACTGAGATTACAGGCTACTATGCCTAACAGAAATTCTTCCCTTTTAAAACTGAGCAATAGTCCATCATGTGTTTATACCACATTTTGTTTATCCATTCACCCATCAATGGACACTTGGGTTGTTTTCAGACTTTGGCTATAGTGAATAATGCCCCAGAAACATGAGAATACACTATCTGTACATGTTCCTGCTTTCAGTTCCTCTGTGTATGTATCCAGAAATGGAATTGCTAGATAATGAGCAATTCTATTTTTTAATTTTTTCAAGAACCACTGTACTGTTTTCCACCATTTTACATTCCCACCAGCAGTGCACAAAGCACTCCAGTTTCTCCATATCCTTGCTGACACTGGTTTTCTGTTTTCTTTTCCCTCTCTCTTTAAAATTCTATAGAAGTTATCCTAACTGGTATGAAGTAGTAGCTCACTGCAGTTTTGATTTGCCTCTCCCTAGCGGAAGGTGACATTGAGCATCTTTTCATGGGTTTATTGGCCATCTGCACATCTTTTTTTTTTAATATAATCTATTCAAAAACCATTTTTAACTGGATTTTTGGGTTTTGAGTTGTAGGAATTCTTAAATATTCTGACATAAATTTGCAAATGTTTTACCCTATTCTGTAGGTTACCTTTTCACTGTTCATAGAATTCTTTGATGCACAGCAGTTTTTAATTGTTTTTCTTTTTTAATTAATTAATTTATTTTATTAGAATGCATTTTGACATATTGTGCATGAATGGAGCACAACTTCTCATTCCTCTGGCTGTGCATAGTTCAGAGTCACTCCAGTAGTGTAATCATACAGGTATAGAGAGTAATAAAGTCTGTCTCATCCTACCATCCTTCCCATCCCCAAAGCCTCAGCCCTCCCCTCAAATCCAATTTATCTACTTTTTCTTTCTTTTTTTGCCTGTTCTTCTGGTGTCATATCCAAGAAATCATTGCCAAATCCATTGTTATGAAGTTTTTCTTCTAAGAGCTTTATAGTTTTAGCTCTTATGTTGAGGTGTTTGTTCCATTTTGAATTAATTTTTTTGTGAGTAAAGAAGTCATGGCTCAACTTCATTATTTTCATGTAAGATATTTATTTATATCACCCCCATTTGACAGGTTAAGAAACCAAGGAACAGATTGGCCAAATAAATTCCCCAAGGTCACACAGCTAGGAAGTCATTGGGATAGAATTTAAACCCAAGCCAACTGAGCTTTTATAGGAACTGGAGCTTAATTTTTTGCCATTTGCAATTTTGGTTGTTATACCTTTATGTTTGTGACATGTGGCTGGTCAAAGCTTTTGATGCTAAATGGTTTGTTCAGGAATCAAGACTTCTTATAATGAGAAAATTCAGACCACTTCACGATTCTCTTCTTTTTTAAAAATATTTTTAGTTGTAGATGGGATATATATATATATATATATATATATATATTTTTTTTTTTTTTTTAATGTGGTGCTGGGGAATGAACCCAGTGCATTACATGTAGGCAAGCGCTGTACCACTGAGCTACAATCCCAGCTCGAGGATTTTCTTCTTTATAACCTGGTATGTGTGGTTGCCAAAACCATATGATCAGGAACACATGGTTGCCAAAGATAAATGGGAGTGAGAATACTATTCATACATAATTTCAGAAATGAAATCTGCAGAGAAAGGGACTGGATGAGAGTGGCATTGTTTGTCCAGGCTGATTGAAGGCAGGCAGGGGCTAGCAAAGGCTTTTCAGCCACAGCTGCCTGGACTCTCTTCTTCCCACCCTGTCCCCACCTCTACTCCAGTTGCATTCACCTGGCAGCCCCAAGACTGGCTCTAGTCACACCTGCACAGGTGTGAAAATAATGGGCTGTCACCCTGTATCTAAGGCTTGGGCTGTACAAGAGCACACTGACTCCAGCCAGCTGACGAGGGACAGGAGGCACCAGCTGTGCATATTGAGAGGACTTCTGTCTGGAGCTGTCACCTCAGGGCACAGGTGGTCAGCCGTGAGTTCAGACATGACTGGTTCTTTCCACTGAACTGAACTAACAACTAATGAGTAGTCACTAAGTAGACAGTGTCCAGAACAATACCTGACATGTAGCAGATGCTGAACAAAGTCATTGGATGAGCATATTAGCTGCCAGGGCATATCAGGGGGTGGTTGCGACCTCTATTCAATAGAAGTTCATAATCTAGTGAAGGAGGCTGATTTGTATCCTAGTGACACTTGATACAAGGCACTCTATGAGAAAAGCTGAGATATAATTTATGAATATGCTATGGTATGAATAAGGTAGCAATTGTGACTGATCTTTTATATTATCATTTTAATTGCACTATCTGTGGGGTGTGGTGTGATGATTCAATATATACAGTGCATAATGATAAGAACCGGGTAGTTAGCATTTCCTTTTCCTTAAACATCTTTTTCAGATGAATAGTTTGCAAATTTTTTCTCCCATTCTGTAGGATGTATCTTTGTTGTGGTGAGTGTTTCCTGATCAAGCTGGGCTCAGAGCCCCTATTGTCCAGCTACCCAGGATGCTGAGATGGGAGGAAAAATAAAAATTTTTATTAATATGTAACAATTGTACATACTTATGAAGTACAGTGTGATGTTTCAATACATATATACAATGTGTGCTGATCAAATCAGGTAGTTGACATTTCCACCTCCTCATCTTTACTTTGTACTTTGTGTTTGGGGTTTTTGAGCTCCTCTCTTCTAGGTATTCACAAAAGAGATAATAGGTTATTATGAACTACATTCACTAGAACTTATTTCTTCTCCTTCTTCTTCTCCTTCTCCTTTTGTGTTTGGGTGGAACCCTAGGGCCTCAAGCACACGAGGCAAGTGCTCTACTATGCAGCTACACCCTTAATTATATTCCTTCAATTTAACTGCATCTCAGTACCTGTTATCCATTCTTTCTGTATCTCCCTTCCTCTCCACCTCCATCTGCCTCTAATAATCACTGTTTTGCATTCAGATCTACTTTTTTAGCATCCATATATGAAAGGGGGGGGAGAATATGAGGTATTTGTCTTTATGTGTCTGATTTATTTTACGTAACATGACGTCCTCTAGTTGTACCTATTTTGCTGCAAATGATAGGATATCATTGTTTTTTACAGTCAAATAATATTCCATTGTATGTGTGTGTGTGTGTATATACATATACATATACATATGTGTTTGTGTGGGGTTGTGTGTAGGTATATGTGTGTGTGTGTGTGTATCACATTTTCTTTCTCCATCAGTTGATGGGCACCTATGTCAATTTTATATTTGAGCTATTGTAAATAGTGCCACAATAAACATGGCAGTGCAGCTATCTCTTTTGTAGGCTGATTTTCCTTCCTTTGGATATATACTCAGCAGTGGGATTCCTGGATGATGTGGTAGTTCTATTTTTAGTTCTTTGGGGAACCTCCGTACTGTTTTCCACAGTGGCTGTACTAATTTACATTTCCACCAATAGTGTATATGAGTTTCCTTTTTCCTATATCTTCACCAGCACTTGTTAGTTTTTCTTTTTTATTGTAGTCATTCTAATTGGAGTGAGATAATACCTCATTGTAGTTTTGATTTGCATTTCCCTGACAGCTAATGATGTTGAGCATTTTTTTCATAAATTTGTTAGTCATTTGAATTTCTTCTTTTGAGAAATGACTATTCACATCATCTGCCCATTTTTTAGATGTATGTTTTTTGTTCTTGAATACTTTGAGTTCCTTATATATTCTGGATATTAATCCTTTTTTAGATGAATAGTTTGCATTTTTTTTTCTCCCATTCTGTAGGGTGTGTCTTTTCGTGTTGAGTGTTTCCATCACTGTGCAAAAACCATTTAGTCCTTTTAGTTTGATGTAATCTCCTTCATCTGTTTTTGCTTTTGTTATCTGTACTTTTGGAGTCTTATCAAAATCTTTACCTATATTGATGTGACACTTCTGACTGGGAAAAGCTAGAGTGGATTCTTGGAGGAGGTAAAATTTGAGTGGAGTCTAGTGGTCGAAAATAAATGGAGGGCTGGGGATGTGGCTCAGAGGCTGAGTGCCCCTGAGTTCATCCCAAGGACCCTAAATAAACAAACAAACAAATAAATAAATAAATTTCTTAGGCATAGGTGAGTTGGGCCTGGAGGGGAGATAGAGAACAGGAAGTTCAGGGCAATTCAATAGGCTTGGCTCTGGCTAGAAACACCCAAAAGAAGTGGGTAAGGGCTGAATTGTGGAGTGCTTTGCTGGCCAGTCCTGGGATTTCTGGGCCTCTCTCTTTGCTCCTCTGTGGACTCCTGCACACAAAGCCTGGGCTACCCTCTGCAGTAAGGTGGCAGCTGGCTGTCCAAGCCAGCTTCTGCCCTTCTTAGGGACTCTGGCACCCTGCCACTCATATCTACTGGGCAGGAACACAGGCCCCACCTCCTCCTTCCATCCTGCCAGCAGTGGGGTGAGTGGACAGGACAGCTGATCTGAAGGCAGCGACAGGCAGCTGAGGTTCCCCTCTACCCCTCCACATTGGTAGGCCTGGCAGACAACAGGAAGGCAGCCAGGCTGAGCAAGTCCCTTGTTAAAAGAAGCAGCCACACACGGTGGGCTGTGGATAACAGGCCACTCGGCTTTCATTAATTGCTCATCCCAGAAGAAACCGAAAGATGGTGGGGGGGGAGGGGGTTGGCAAAGTCAAGGCAACCTGGACGGCTGAAACCATCCACAGCCAGCTCCTGCTGCCGTGTTTACTCCCCTGTTCCAGAGACTCTCTTCCCAGCTCCCTTCTGTCTCCTTTTATCTTTTAGAATAATTCTGAGTGGGTGGTTAGGTCTAGAATAACATTGGGGTGTGACAAGAAATATGGGTAAGAAGGGGGGGCAGCATGAAACTAGTTAATTTTTAACTAGTTTCCTATTTATAATCTAATCATATTACTCAAAATTTGATTTTATAAAAAGATAGGAGAATTACTTGTACTCTTTGGCCTAGCACCCTCAAACTGCCATTATTAGCATCTTCATCTGTTATCTTCCAGTCTCCCACCAAATTTGTACATATATAACACACTTTTTTTCTCTGTCTTTCTTTCTTTCTTCCTCTCTTTTCATACTAGGATTAAACCCACTGGCACTTTACCACTAAGCTACATCCCCAAACCTGTTTATTTTATAATTTTGAAACAGGTCTCACTAAGTTGCTGAGGGTCTTGCTAAATTGCTGAGGTCAGCCTCAAACTTTCAATTCTCCTGCCTTGGCTGTCTCTCTTGGGTTATTTGATTCCAAACCCCATGAACTTTCTACTCTCTCCACTATGCTATTAGCTAGGTTCAGAAAAACTCCAGGATTTGCCCAAGATCATAAAATTCCTGTGAGGCAAAATGAGCCTGGAACCCAGATGCCCTGGTCTTACATCAGGGGCACTTCCCCAGGCTTTCTCATAAGCTGTCTTCTCTCCAATCTTTCACTTGTACTTTCTGGACCCACTTGATGTCTCCCTGTGTCCATTGTTCAGGCTCAGCAGGCCCATAAGACTGAAGTGAAAAGGCAGAAGTAGAAAGGAATTTGGTGCCTGTAGAACGTTGGAGCTATTGAACCTCTGGATCATTGAACATCTGATTTAGCTAACGCTGGTAGTCTCTAAACTTTGGTCTGTTTGTTATCTGAGTTAATACATTTTCTTTTTCCTTGTATCAGCCTGTTGAGTTAGGTTTTACTGAATCCTAACAAGCACGAACACATTGGTGTCTCTAATCTCACAGTTTTTACTCCCCAGGACACTTGTTGAAGCAAAACTGTCATTTCCTCTTCCTTTGACATCAAGCTGGTTTGTGGTGCTTAGTCCTGGTCCATTGACAAGATGATAAGTTCTTAAAGAACAGAAGGCTTTGCCCTTATGTGTTTTGAAGCCCTGGATTCTGGTACTGACTCCACTGGTAACTGGTTTAGCCATTTACCCTCTGCTGTGGTTCAACTGTGTCCATCAAAGTTTGTGTTAGAAATTTAATCCCTACTGCAACAGTGTTTCAAGATGGGACCTTTAAAAAGTGGTCAGGATTAATGTCATTATCATGAGATTGGGTTAGTTATCAAGGGAGTGGGTTCCTGATAAAAAAATGAATTCAGCCCCTTTCCCATCTCTCCACCCATCTTTCATGTGTGTACATGTGTGCAAATTCACACATCCTCCTTTGTCCTTCTTTCTTCAGCCAAGGAATGAGGCAATAAGAAGGCCCTCACCAGATTCTGGACTTCCCAGCCTCAAGATACCTATATCTACCTATCTATATCTATATCTATATATAGATATACACTCACACATATATACACACATGTGTATATGTGTATGTGTGTGTGTGTATTTGTGTGTGTGTGTGTATCCTCTGTATTTATAAATTACCCAATCTTAGGATTCTGTTATGATAGCAGAAATTGAACTAAGACACCCTTTATCTTCCCAGTCTGTGTTATTGTCTTGGGGGGAGCTGCTGAACCAAGGAGTGATAAATAAGTATTATATTTATGCTAATTCTCATTGGAATATTGTAGATCATTTTTATGGAGCAGCAAAAAATACATGATATGGGCTGGGGATGTGGCTCAAGTGGTAGCGCGCTCGCCTGGCATGCGTGCGGCCTGGGTTCAATCCTCAGCACCACATACAATAAAGATGTTGTGTCCGCCGAAAACTAAAAAAATAAATATTAAAAATTCTCTCTCTCTCTTTAAAAAAAATACATGATATATATTTCCATTTATATGAAGTTCAAAAATAATCTGTAGTGCCAGAAATCAGAATAGTGATTATCTGGTAGGTGGAAGGACAGTGACTATGAAGTAGCATGAAGGAACTTTCTGGGCTGATGAAGTTTTCTGTATTTTGTATATATATATATACATATATATATGTATATTTATATGCACACACATATATGCATATATGTATATATAAATATATAATATATGTATAATTTATGCCTCAATTTTTAAAAAATGTTTTAAGAAAGAATGGATTCTGATATCATAATGAGTTTGGTAGTCAAGAATGCTGTGATTGATTAGTGATGTTTGCCATGGACAGGGGGAAAGTGATAGATGTCAACACAAGTACCACACAGTTGCCATTCTTATGCTTAACCGATCATCTTCCGAGAGAAGTTTCTGCGTCATTTAAGTGTCTACCTTAGAGGATTATAATAAGGTGAAGGTTCTTTGTATAATGTGAATCACTAGCCAAGTGTAAAATGTTATATACATTTATTCCCTGCAATGTCTTGCATAGCAGGACTGACTTTGGCAGGAAGTTTCCCCCCAAATTCTTCCTAGCTGAAATGAAATGCAGCAGAGAGCAGAGCCAGATATTTTCAAAATGCCAGGCTCCCCATGAACATGGACATGGCTTGTCTGTCCCTTCATTCATATTACAAACACTTAGTGCTGATGTTCATTTACACACTGGCTTTCCCATTGTGCAGAGCCATTTTTGAAGGGACTAAAATGATTTCCACAGGCCAAGCTAAGTAATGCATTTTCTTCTGAGGCTTTATCCTTTTCTAAGGCTCTATCTCAAGATGGGGTCTGGGATTTGTCATTTCTCCTTCCCCTTCCAACTGCAAATCTGCTGGGGCCTTTCAGGGCTTTGCTCCATAGGCTCTTGGTTTATGTCTATTAGCCAAGGCATCTGGTTTTGGTGCCTTCTGTCACCTCTGGGAGCCTCTGGATTACTGATGAGGATTGTGCTAACCAGCCTGCATCTTTGGGAAGCTCAGGGCTCATCAGATGTGCTCTTTTCTGCCTGGTGTCCCCACAGAGGGAGCAGGACAGAGCCTGGCAACCGTACCTGTACTTCCGAAGTCAGCCAGACAGCCAGGCCCAAAGAAAGATCCAACCTGGGTATTCAGCTAAGAGATACCTCCGAGGCCTCTTGCGGACTTGGCCCCCTGATACCATGTACAGGCTCCAATGTGCAGGTCAGTAGGGGAATGGGAGGGGTGAACCCCAGGCTGCCCCACTTCTCATTCTGGTGGGAGGGTGTGTTTTCCATCAAGACATGAAGCACCAGGAATTCAGGCCCAATTGTGTATTAAAGCAAAGTCCCTGAGCTCAGTAGCCTACAAGTCTCTATCACGGCCATGGCCCTTTATCCTCCCTCAGAATTTGCAAAGGGAAGGACAGACTGAAGTCTTGCCTTCACGCCTCACACTCCACATCCCAAGCCAGAACTTTCTTTCCAAACTTCCCCACTCAGGGGCCTCAGAGACCCTCCAATTTAACTTCCACTATTTATAAGGTAAGAAAAAAAAAAAAACAGGGCCCAGAGAAGCAAAGTATTTTTCCAAAATCACTCAAAAGCGGAGCTGGGGCCAGAAGTCAGATCCCCTGCACCCTCAGCTCCACATTCTTGCTAACATTCCCTAGCTCCCCATCTGAGGCGATCTCAGATGCTCCAGGACCTCTTGAAGATGGCGGCTCTCCAGCATAACTCCCTTAAGGGTGAGATGGACACCCTTCTGCAGAACAGAGACCCTAAATGCACTCTGCAAAGGCTTAAAAATGAAAACGGGAAATGAGGATTGGAGTTGCCAGGTTGAGGGCATACACACACACACACACACACACAGCTAAATTTGAAATATTTAAGACATACTTCAACTAAAAAAGTATTCATTGTTTACTTGAAATTCAAATTTGACTGGACATCCTGTATTTTATTTGGCAAACCTACTGGGGATGAGAGGTAAGCTGTAATATTTGCCAGTACCCACTCTGCTATTTGCCATCTCTTCAGCACCAACAAACAGGCAAGACCAGAAGAATTCTGGCTTTCTTTTTCCTTTATAAGTTTACCCTGGGAGAGTCGAGAAAACAGCTCTCTCCCTAGTAAGTGGTGACTTGAAGCAAAATGAGAGATGTGGGCTTGTCCAATAATTGGCTTTACTTTCATGGCAATACCATGGTCGCAGGCAGTTCATTTATTCAGCACTTGTGAGAAAGAGCCCCTTAGCCCAAGATGTGTTTATCATTGGATGGGGCTGAGGCAGAGAAGGCCACTGCCCCATTGCCTGAGCCCAACATCTCTAAGAAAGAAGGGACCACTGGGCATGGTGGCACACACTTGTAATCCCAGCAGCTCAGGAGGCTGAGGCAGGAGGATCATGAGTTCAAAGCCAGCCTCAGCCATTCAGCAAGACCCTGTCTTAAAATTTAAAAAAAAAAGGCTGGAGATGTGGCTCAGTTGTAAAGCAACCCTGGATTCAATCTCTGGTACCATAAGAAAAGGAAAGGGAAGGAAGGAAGGAAGGTTAATTCCTCTTAACATCAATATATGTCACAGACTCTTCTATGGGAGTCAAATGGCTAAAGCATGTGGTTTAACAAAAGACATGTATGTATACCTGAAGGCTCTTTTCATAACTTTTTGCCTAAGCACCTCTTAAAGGTAGGCCTTCAAGCTGGAGAAATAATGGATAGACTCTGGTGAGAAATGACCTGCCCAATAGCCCCTGCCACTCTCTCCCTCCCTCACATCTCAGAGCCCACCATGTTTGTGATGCTAGTATGTTCTCTGGTCCCTTCATTCTGCCTCTCTGAGATAGTCTCTCTGCCCTTCAAGTTAACATCTTCTCCAAAGGCTTTTTTGACAACTCTAGCCCATACTGAAATTCTTGTTTTCGATCCTTACTGACACTCGGGCCACAAGTTGAGCACAGAGGAGCTCTGTCTATCTAATAGACTGAGTGTCTTTAAAAAGGGCCCATGTCTGGTCCTGCTGTATCCACCCTACTGCCTGACAGAGGGTAAGCCTTAAACAGAAATTTGCTTAATGACTAGATTGAGAAGGCCCACAGAAGCAAACAGGATATATCCACTACCATTGGATCCCTCCTCCTAGGCAGAATGAGCCTTTCACCCAACTCCAAGGAAACAGCCATGTTTTTTACATGAGGAAGACCCAGTTTTGGGGAATGGTGAAGTTAAAGAAGCATACTTATAGCAGAAGACTAGAAGAACAGAGAAACCTCAATAGGCTCAATCTCATTTCTTAATCCCTCTCATCTTCTAACTATCTTCCTTTATGGGCATTACCCAAAGCCAAGACTAGTTCAAGTGGGGAAACAACAACTCTAGATCAGAGACCATATTTCTACCAAAAATTTCTGACTTGTTCTTCAGGGCACATCAAGGATTCTGTGCTGCTTCAGGAAAGTCAACTTAATGTGCCAAAGAGTCTCAGGCCACAACAGGATCTTTCAGGTGTGCCCCCCAAATACCATCTCCTGCCTGTCTTCCCTCCATTTTGGATTCAACAAGAAAAATCTTTTGCACAAGGTACATGTTGCTTTTGGGACTAGTGCTCAAATATTTGGATTTTAACACCTTAAAATGGATTTTCTGAAAATAAGATCTAGGGATTCTATGTTCCAGTGTCATCATCTGTAAAATGAAGGGGTTAGTCTAAACCAGCACTATCCAAGAGTACTTTCTGAAATGATGGAATGTTCTATATAGTGTCCAATACAGTAACCATCAGCCACTTAAGTCTAATGAGCACTTGATATGTAGCTACTACAATGGTGAAACTGAACTTTTTATTTTATTTAATTTAATTAATTTACATCTAAATAGCCATATGTTCTAATGGCTATATATATACTGTATTGAGCTGTGCATGCATAGACTCTATGTTTTAGATGATTTCTTAGGTCTGTTCTACTTGAATATTCTTTAATCCTTTGATTTTTTTGGTAGCAATATCATATGGGGGGAAAATAAGCTTTGGAGCCAGAATTGTTGTGGTTGTTCTGTCATTTACAAGATGTAGGAACTTTTTTTAAAACCAGTATCTCATATATATATATATACATATACATACACACACACACATACATATATGTATATCTTTATTTATTTTTTATGTGGTGCTAAGGATCAAACCCAGTGCCTCACACATGTTAGGTAAGTGCTGTATCACTGAGCTACAACCCTAGCCCAAGTTATAGGATCTTGAGCAAGTCAGTTCTCCTCTTTGAGTTTCTGTTTGCTCATCCCTGCAACAGCACATCAAGACCTACATGGTTACTGCACAGGAAATCATTGTGATCTGTCTGTAAACTGTTCTATACTACAGAGATTTACTGAGCTATCACAGGCAGGCAGGGACACAAGGCAGTATAGAATAATAACTAAGCATGTGGCCATTATCACCAGGCTCCAAGCTAAATGACCTCTTTGGGTCTTGGGTTCCTCATTATAACATGGAGGTGACCAAATCACCTTTACTTCACAAGGTCATATGTAAGAGTTAAATGGGATAATTTAGTACCTCATACATAGTAAGTGCTCAATAAATATTAATTATAAACTGTCCCAGCTCTTGTTTTTTAAGTATAATTACTAACTGATTGCAATGCCCAATTGCACATAATCACAGGGGCCGAAAAAAATCAATGTTTTAAGAAGTAAACAGAGCTCAGAGGCTATAACTTGAAACCTGATTAATGTTTTCATTGGTTTTTAACCTTATCTCCCCTTGGCCTCCCACTCTTTGCCAAACTCTTTATCTGGAGAAGTAGCAAAAGTCCTGACTGCAAGCCCCAGGCCCCCCAACAATGAGGCAAGCCATTGGCCCAGTTGCTCACATTCCCTGCCTCCTTGGACTGCCCCTCTGTAAAATGCTAGTAAGGGTGTCTGCATTCCTTCCTCCCTGGCTGATGTAGAAAATCACAGGTGAAGACAGAGGGGAAAAGCTCCCCAAAAGCTCTGAATTGCTATCTGGATGCCCTCCCACCCACCACCCACCCCACCCCCCGCGCATATGTGAGATACAGAGAGACAGTTCTGTGGGCTTCTTTCAATAATTGAAACTTCCACTACTTTTCTTACAAACTGGTTTCTATTAAGCATAAACAAATGAGCTGGATAATGACATTTATGAAGATAAAATTCTTGTTACCATCACATAGATTGAGTTCACCTGAGATGTGGCCAAAGAGGCTGATGATTCTCTCTCCCCTACCACAATGCCCCTGTCCCAACTTAGACACTAATATGTTACCCAGTTGAGTGCAGGACCATTTGACTAGAGTCTCACTTTCTCCACCCTCAGAAGTATATCTGGCTCCAAGAAGGATGCATCTGTAGTCTGACTGGACCCCAAAGAAACATTCTAGAATACCCCAAAAGGTCTTCTTCAGTGCTGCACTCCAGTTGGAGTTGAGATCCCCTAGGGAGCAAGTCCAATGTGGCCTTGGGCCACCTAGATTGAGGAATCCCCAGGACTCATCAGGCTTCAAGCTTCCCTGGGCCACTAAAACCTGGGCAGACTTTGGAACCTGCACCTGTGTCACAGCCACCAACACTCTCTCAGAATCAGCATCAATCAGAGTAGGCTTCAGGAACCAATGGGCAGAGGCAGGTGAGCTGGAGGGGGTGAGCAGCTCCACTCATGAGCGTTCAGCTCTTGACCCAACACACAAGGAAGGGAATGATGAGGGCAGGTGAGGGTTGGGGAGCATAGAGGAACAGTGAGGCCGACTAGGGGAAGGAGGAGGAGCTCCCGGAAGTCTAGTGCTCCATCTCACACAGGGCTCCTGAAGGCTTCCAGAGCCCCTGATTGAAAGACAACCCTGCTTTGTTCCGCAGAGCTGCATGCTGGGAATGAAGGGATTGCTAAAGCTTGGCTCCAAACAAGGAAGGTTTGCCAGACAGTTTCAGCAATAAATCTACCTTGAGTAAGTGATGAAAATAGCTGCAGGACCCTTTAAACCATCGATGAAAGATTTGTTAACTATGCTGGAGTCATCTGTTGACTCAGATCCCTCCCAAGGGTTGCAGACAGGGTAAATCCAGAGAGCTGAGCAGCAGTCCCACCTCGCTGCACACCTAAGGGTTTTTTCCCCTAAGTAAACAACCGGGAGACACCCAGGAAATCCAGGAGCCTGCTGTAGACTGGAAGCATCTCTATGACAACCAAGCAAGGTTGCAGGTCACACCACCATAGTGCCACTGCTGAAATCCACAAATCCCGGGCAGCCACATTCATTATCTTATTTGAGCTCCAGACAGCTCTGCAAGGAAGTAAGGGCAAGAAATTAGTATCCTCACCTTGCAGGTGAGAAAACAGTGGTCAACAGAGCCTCTTCCCCTAGTCTCCTGACCCTGTTTCCAGCAATTGGCTGCCATTTCTATAGAAGCACTACCAGAAAAAAAAAAATAGAAGTAAAGGAGGAGCGGCAGGAGAAACAAGGGCTTTGACTACTTTTGCTCAAAGAAGCAAGATGGGGGGCAATTTGGAGATAGCAAAATCACCATGCCCATTTCTGGGGTTCTAGGCTGATCCACTGTCCACTCTTGCAGGTCAATGGGGCCTGGATGAAGAGGAAGCTGGGGCTGGTGGACACATGAACCAGGACTCTGTAGCCAAGAACCACAGTAGTCGAGAGACTCACTTGCTGCCACGTAGGAAGCAGCCCTGGCAGGAAGAGAAAACCCCAGCAGAGGTACCACTTTAATGAACTCTGTGTGACATGGTTGCAAACTTATGGAATCCTTCCTCTCTTTGCCATTTCTTGGGGTTCTCCAGAGAAGAGAAGAATGCTTTGATCAGTTTCTCAAAGTGTCACTTGATATATTCCTTGAAGAACACTGTCAAATATTCCTTGAAGAAAAGGGTTTTATAGCCAAAGACATTGGGGAAATGCTGCATACATCCTTTCAAGCAAAGTCAGAGGACACACTTAGATATGGAGCACTTCAGGCAATCCTATAGTGAAGTCACCAGCCTAACTTTATTTAACTCCAGATTTTCCAAATCATTGAACCACGGCTCCTCCCTTGGACTCTTCACCCCATCTGTAGCCTTATCTAGGAAGAAGAGCTCTTGGCTTTAAACATGGTACAAGAAATTCAACTAATTTTGAACTGAGCATGGTAGCACATGCCTGTAATCCCAGCAACTCAGGATACTGAGGCAGGAGGATCACAAGTTTGAGACCAGCCTCAACAACTTAGTGAGACCTTGTCTCAAAGGAGGTGTGGTGGCACACATCTGTAATCCCACAGTTTGGGAGGCTGAGACAGGAGGATCTCAAGTTTGAAGCCAGCCTTGGCAATTTAGCAAGGCGGTAAGCAACCTAGCAAGACATCCCCAAGAAAGAAAGAAAGAAAGAAAGAGAGAAAGAAAGAAAGAAAAGAAAAGAAAGAAAGGCTGGGGATGTGGCTCAAGCGGTAGCACACTCGCCTGGCATGCGTGCGGCCCGGGTTCGATCCTCAGCACCACATACAAACAAAGATGTTGTGTCCGCCGAAAACTAAAAAATAAATATTAAAAAAATTCTCTCTTTCTCCCTCTCTCTCTTTAAAAAAAAAAGAAAGAAAGAAGGCACTATGTCATTCCTTCTATCATTCTGTCTCAAAAATTAAAAATAAAATAAACATAAAAAGGGCTGGAGATGTGGCTCAGTGCTTAAGTGCCTTTGGGTTCAATCCCTGACACCAAAAAAAGAAGAAGAAAAAGAAAAGAAATTCAACTAACTTTGAATCTGAATGAATTCTTCTACAAAGTGGAACTATAATCATATATTTCTCACAAGGTTACTATGGGGATTAAATGACTTAAAATGTAGAAACACTTTGTCAACTCGAAGGCCTGTGTAGGGGAGTGGTATGAGATAACAGTTGTTCAGAGCAACATAGACATTATCTGCTCCCATCTTGAATAAACTTGTTTGATTTACAAGGTCATATGCCAAGGAGAATGTAAACGGGAGAAAGAGCCACATAGCTAAAGAAAGGAGAGGAGAGACATTTTATAATGGATAAAGGCAATGATACAATCACTTCATTTTTATTTTCATTTAAAAAACAATTTTTAAAGAAAGCACTATGTTGGGCTAGGGATATGGCTCAGTGGTTAAGCACCCCTGGGTTCAATCCCCAGTACCAAAAGAAACAAAGAACGCACTATATCATTCTATCATCAATAATAAAATGTTTCATTGTTACACACAGCTTTGTATGTCTTTCCAGCTTGCAAAACAAATTTCATCCTTAGAACCACAAGTCTAGCCACAGGGGCTGTGACAGGAACCTGTTCTGTTGCTTTGTGACAGCCTGTTTATAGTTCTGTGTATCTGTCGTTCCCTAGGACACATCAGTGGAGGATCGCCTTCATAGACATGCTTCAGAGGAAAGCCACAATGAAAAGACACAGCAAACCTCCAAGAAGGCGCTTGGGCATGCCTACGTCAGTCATTCCTGGCTCCTGAGTGACAAATCCCACATGACATTTTATGGAAGTGCCTTCCCCAATAGGAAGGCTGATCTCAGTGGTAAGAAACTAAAATTCTTGTCCAATTGATCCGGTTAAAATTAATTGTGCAGAGTTCACCTGAGAACACAGGCATGATGAATGTCACTTCTGTGTGCCACTCACCTTAGAAAATAACAGCCAGAGGGGGGGATACCTCCTTGTCTGGTACTTAACCATGCAAATTCTACAATCAGAATGCCTGGGTTCAAACTATCCCCCATTTACTAGCTATAATCCTGGGCAAATTATTTAATTTGGCTGAGGTTTAGTTTCCTCCTCTGTAGAAGGGGAATAATAATATTCCACAAGAGTACTGTGGGGATTAAGTGAGTTAATGCATAATTCTCTTTTCATAGTTAATGCTCAATATATATTAGTTATTATTGTTGTCATTCTCTCCATCACCTGACTCAGAACCCAACACAGAGAATGATTGGGACTCCCTGACCCTGACTCAGACAAAGCCTTGGCCATCTCAGTCCCCACACTCTCCCAGACTTTCTTCCCTTAAAAAAAAAAAAGTGATAAAAGTTGAAAGTCAACTATCCATCTCCATACCTGTAGCTAATAGGTTCTCATTCTCATCCTGTTTCTACAGACAAACAAGGAAATATGAAATGGCACAGGGCCAGAGGGAGCCACTTGCCACAGGAGCTTCCTGCTGCAAGGTGCCTTCTCCCTCCAATAACATCTGCCATTGGCTCAGAACAAAACACCCCTGGGGAAGCAAAGAAAAAAAAGGTGTGTGTGCACACATGTGTGTGCCTGTGTGTGTGTGTGTGTGTGAGATCCTTCTTTAGAAACAAGGTGACTCAAAAGGATGTCTCAATAGAGAACTAGCCTCTCTAGCTCAGAGCGCAGCAGGTAGAGCTGGGAAAGAGCTGTAGTAACTTCCTAAGTACTAAAAATCATCAAGATCAAGGAATCCAGCTGCCCCCAATTATACCTTTAAAGCATATGCTCTTCCACACTCTCTCTAGGGGCACCAGAATCCTTTGTTCTATTAAAGGGCTGGGGATTTTTTTTTTCTTTCACTACTGGAGATTTAACCCAGGGTGCTCCACCACTGAGCTACATCCCCAGAGCTTTTTATTTTTTCTTTGAGACAGAGGCTTACTAAGCGGTCCAGGCTAAACTGGAACTTGTGATCCTTATGCCTCAGCCTCCCAAGCAGCTGTGCCACTGTGCACCCAGCAAGGACCTGGGGATTATCTTTAAACAAGTAAGGACAGAATTTGGCTTGTAAACAATGGACCCACTTCAAACTCGAAATGTGGGAAAACTTGACTCCAGCAACACTTTGCTCAATTGAGGGTCTGTCTACCTTTGCAAATATAGAGTAAATTTTGTAAGTTTATCAACCCCCTCCAGAAATCCATTCTCAGAGATGTCCTTGACCGTCTCTGGCCTGGTTCTGCCTTGCAATTCTATATGGGTCTTTGGTGGTTTTGGAGGCACCAGTGATGAATGGAAATGCTTAGGGGTTCCAGAATGTTCTGCCCCATAGCAGCTACGTGAATGAGAGCAGGTCATTTATGATATCAAAGCCACAATGACTTTATCTATATGCCTGGATAATGATGCCAATTTCACAGAGCTGATGGAAGGATGAGAACAGATGAGGAGAGAATCTTCTGTCTATACAGGAACTACCATGATTTTAATTAATTGTGAAGATTTGGGTAATCTAAAGTGGCCCTGAAGGATCTGTGGGCATTCAAGTGGTGCTAGTGCCCATGAGGGGCATCGTTTTTCATTCTACTCAGGTTTTTCTGTTTTCCTGTGTCTGAGCTGCTCTAAACCTCTCCACTCACACCAGAAGGGCCAAGAGCAAACAGCAGGTCTGACCTGCCAGAGTCACCACAAGTCTAAGGAAAGGCCTGGCTCTCACGCCTGGCTCAGGCCGGAACTAAGCTAGGCTCAGAGGAAAGGAGTTTCTTCCCTCAACCCAAGTATTCATTTAACAGAGGAGAGCAATATTTTCCACTATATTAAAACTCTGTGTGAATTTCTAATTAGAATAAAGAAATTAAGTCTTGGCTTGTCAACCATACCTCACACAAATAGTTTGAGTTTCCACACAGATTTCTCAATGCAGTCCTTGTCACACTAAATGCACAAGGTCAGTATTCACAAAAGGGCAGTTGGTGGGCAACAGGCACCTGGACAGGGAAGGTCTCCAGGAGCATAAAGATCTTATGTGCATGTGTTTGGTTAATCATTTTCTTAATGTCTCAAAATTATAAATATTATCCTGCATAAATTGGGTAGAATTTCCTTCCTCAATCAACTGGTAAGCATGTAGGATGCTTATGTGTGTTTCTGATCATTTTTTTCTTTTTACACAGTGAAAAAATGAGAATGTTTTTATTTTTCCTCCTGTGAAATCGAACTCTCTGAAGTCCAGCACCATATACATTTCATAGAGCCAAGTTCATACGTTAACAGTTGCAAGCTAAAAGTGAAATTTTCAACAACTTCTGAATAATTGGAAAAGGGAGACTGTAATACCCTTATTTTATCTCTCTCTCTCTCTCTCATAAATGTATAACATTTTTCCATCCATGTAAATGTATATATTTTATATGTATATATGTAAGTGCATATTTACATATATATATATATATATATATATATATATATATATATATATATATATATATATACACACACACCATGGTGTGTGTGTGTGTGTGTGAACAGAAAGAAATTGGGCCAAATTGTTGGTGATTCTGATACACATGATTGATGATTGTTTTTTAGCTATGTTGATATAATTGTGAAGCTTAGATTTTCTGCCAAAGGCCAGATAGGGTATTAAACACTAAAAATTAAAAAAGAACCTACTCTCAGAGAAATAGCATAGAAATAACCCTAATTCCAAACACTATTGTAACTACATATACTAACTCATTTAATCCTCACAACAACCTTAAGAGATTGGTAATATTACTTTTATCTCCCCCACACCTTACCTGTGATTGTACCCAGGAGTGCTCTACCACTTAACTACATCCCCAGCCCCTTTTATTTTTTTATTTTGAGACAGGGTCTTGCTTAGTTGCTGAGGCTGGCCTCAAACTTGTGATCATCCTGCCTCAGCCTCCCAAATCACTGGGATTACAGGCATGTGCCACTGTATCTAAATTACTTTTATTTTACAGAGGAAGACATTGAGGCTTAGAGAGGTTACATTAGGTAAACAAACACAAATACATATTCTTATATTCTGCCCCTTCATACCTGAAAGTTTGCAGTCAAACAATGTTCTGACCTGGCTTTGCCCCTTAACAATATATGTGGAGATTTCTCCTTCTCCGTACATAGAGGTCTCAGTGATATCATTTCAATTTGTATCAGTTTACCCAGCTTCATGAGAAAGAAAGACAATATATCCTCTCAAAACCTCTTAACTCTGTTGGTAACTCTCAGGATAATCGAAGGCAGGATACGGGCACATGTTATCCTCACAAGAGACAAGCCAAGCAGCCCCATTGAAGGCAGGAGCTGGATTAATTTGCCTCTTCCCCCAGCAGCTTCTGCAGCAAGATAGACAATAAGATACAATATTGTTTGCCCCCTGCAGGCAGCAGGGTTTGGAGACCTGCCATGTTGGTTTTGTGTTTAAATTTTTCAGGCGCCAAAGGCTTTGAAATTACCCCCCATTTCAGAAGAACCACCCAGAGTCCCCAACCCCCTGAGGAGGCAATTTAAAGCTAATGAACCCCCAACAGAGCTCTTCATCATCCCAATGGAGATTCATTTCCACACCAAACACCCCCCAAAAGAAAAAGCCTGCAGAAGAGGTAGGTACCTTTTATGGGTGTTCCTGAGAGAACTCAGGCCTGCAACAAAGGACTGACCCTTGGGGTCCTCCTGCCAACAACCCACTCATGAATCAAGGCTGAACTTCCCAGGGTTATCCTCTTCAGATAAATTTCTTTAAAAGAAGTAATAGGGGTAACTATAAAAATCTAGAATTGGGTCTCTTCTGGTCACATTTAATTGAATTTTTAAAATATTTATGGAGTCCTTCATTAAGCAGCGCATTTTGCTGAAGCAGGAAAGGAAACAAAGACAGGCATGCCCATAAACAGGTCCAGTGCACCACAGGTGTTATAAATGTGCAGGAATTTTCAGGCAGCGTGCAAAACAAAACAAATGCAATACAAAACGAGACATTTCTAATTGAAATTGTTTTTAAAAAAACTGGTTAAAAGGAGCAGAAAATAGAAGTTATTAGACATCTGGGATGAAGTTATAGCTAACAACCGAATTTAGCAGAGTTTCCTGGCAGTCAAGGTAAAAATAATTCTTGGATCTTTGAGCCTTCATTTTATAAAACAAAGATAAAAGTTTGTCCAAAAAATCATTTTCATGATTTTGAATTAAGTTATTCGTTAACAGATGATGTCTACAATCCTTGTCAGGGCAGAGATTTTGTGCTTCTCAGCAAAAGTTTTTTTCTTTTCTTTATAAAAGGAAAAAGAAGGTTTATTGCCTTGCTAGCAAAAGAGAAACATTTAAGTATTTTCCTAGTTGTAGATGGACACAATATCTTTTATTTTTACGTGGTGCTGGGGATGGAACTCAGTGTCTTGTGGGCTAGGCAAGCACTCTACCACTGAGCTACAACCCCAGCCCTCGCCTCAGCCAAGTTGTAAGACATTATGTGCAAGTGAGAAATCAGGGGACTTAGGAAGGCTTGTGAAAAAGGTCTAGTGGATCTCTCACCCTGTGTCACATGGAGAAATTCTTTCTGACCTTCATAAGCCATTCTATAGAATGCTTGCCTCAAACAAGTTATTGCTTCTGGGACTTTATTGGGCAGTCTAAAGCAAAAGATGACTCCAGTATTGAGGGGTTCTGAACTTTCTAGAAACTTCATCAGAAACTGCCAGTGATTTCTTAAGAGAGTTTTGACTTCTGGCCATTTTGTTCTAAGGCTATGTGGAATTCTCACTGTGAAGAATGCCTAAATGTTTAGGATAAAAGACCAGTCAATGGAAGGGAGCATAAGAGAACTTTCTAGAGTGATGAAAATGCCTAAATCTTGGTTGGTTGTATAGACTGATACATTTGTCAAAACTCATTGAATTGCATACTTAAGATCTGTGCATTTCACTATTTGTAGATTTTACTTTAAAAAAAAAAAAAAAGCTCCTTCCAACAACAATGACAGAACAGTGCTTGTAAATGTAGGTCTTATTCAGGTATGATGAGGCCAACAGATCAGAGGACAATTGCACTGAGAAGATGGTTCATTATTCATGGTTCCAAGAGAAGTGGGCATACCAGGACCTTTTAGGCCACATAGGGAAGCACTGGGGTTGGTCAGGCAGAAAGTGAGGGGCGGGGGTGGGGGTGTGAAGTGTCTTTATTATGACTTTTGCAGAAGGAATGTACAAGGCAGGGTGAGCAGGCTAAGCAAATTTAGGACTGGCTAGTTTAACTAATCCAGTGGGCCCTCGGATATAAGGGCTATCCCTGGTTGTCTGGTACTGGCTCTGGGGTGATTAAGGCAGGGAGATAATGACCCAGAAGGATAAGAGCTCAATAAAGGAGATAATTAGGTGTTAAGGACTCTGGATTGGTTGGTTTACATGTGACAGATACCCTCACAGGATAGTCATTTATTTTCTCTAGGAGTTGGCTAGCCTTGGGAGGGACAGTCTCCCCAGGGTCAATAGGCTCCAGATGTCAAAATAGCAAACAAAAGACATACTTAACATGAACAGAGAAAAGATTATCCACAAGAGAGGGTTAAATCTGATGTTTTTCCATGATGACCCTGGCAAGAAGGTTAGGAAGACCACCAGGCCATCATGAACCAAATTCTGAAAGCTATTAGGTACAGTGAGCTTAGCAACACACTGTCAAGTGAAAATAGGAATAGAGTATTAAGAAAGTAAATCCACTGAGTTCTTCTTTCCTTTACAAGAGGAATTTGAGGAACAGTGAGGACTCCTTCAGTTAGTAGAATCAGAAGCCTACCTCAAGACTGCTGTATTGGAAGAGAAGAAAGGAAGGGAGGGAAGGAGAGAAGAAGGAAGGAAGGAGGCAGGCAGGATCAGCTAATTCCAGGACCAATTGGACCTAGACCTCAGAAAATATCTGGGCAGCTCTTGGCTAAGTCTCTCAAGTATGTTACCTTCTCTCTTCAAGCAGGCTCCCACTTGTGGCAACAAAGATGTCCTCCTGCATTCCATGATAACCTCCTACCTGCTTACCTTTATTAAATATATATATCAAAGCTCTTGCTGAAGTGCCAAAATTGCCTCTGATTGGCCAAGCTTGGATTATGTGCCCACCACCTCTACCCAAGGTGCGCACACAGATACACACCCCTCCCTCAGAACTAATCACTGTGGCTAAGGCAATAATGTCTGCCTGCAATCTAGGCTATAGTCATATGCCCAACTCTGGAGTCAGGGAACGGACAGAGCTCCACCCAAAGCACATGGCATGAGCCAGGGAGGGATGGGTCCCCCAAAAGAAGAGACACCTGGCAAAAACAATGGCCCTCTACTACAACTTGGCTTTCTCTTTGTCTCCTAGGTGCTCCATGCCCTGAGTCAGAACCAGAAACAGAAGAGGCCAGGCCTTTATGGAGGCCTCCCCTGAAGCATGCATCATTACAAAGGCCAATGGCCATAACTGTGCATCTTCCAGTGGACACAGGCAGGGACACGCCCTCTCCATCAGGTAGCTCCTCCCTCCCTCCAGCATCCCACAGGAATCTCACCCTGAAGGGAAGCAAGGCAAGACACACAAAGGCCCTCAGCCAAGAAAAAGAAGGCTGGAAGGGAGGTCAGTTCATCCCCAAGCACTTGAAGATGGCTTTTGTTCAGGCAGCAGCTGCCTTAACCAAAGTGCTTTAGTACAACTAACTTAGTATCTAGCTCACAAATTACTTACTCACTAAATCATCCTTCTATAATATTTTCTGGTTGCAGATGTAAAATGGCACCAAACTCATTAAAAATATGCTGTATGCCATATAGTTAATTGTTTTTAAACAATGAAATTTCAGTTTTAATCTGTTTATGGAAATGTACTTGTTTGTTAAAAAGTCCAAAATATCAATGAAGATCTTCATGCTAGGCTTTCAAAATATTATATGGTCTTTGGAATTATACACATGCATGCAGATAAGTGTGTATTTTAATGTGTTAGATAGGTTGGAAGTGATGGACCATATTTAGAAAGCTCCCCATTTTCAGAAAACTGAGCCTTCTTTTCAAGAGGCATGTGCAAGATAACACACTCACAATGTCAAGTGATCTCTGACTAGTAAAGCAGGAAGAGAAGAATGCACATTAAGGATGTATGTCCTTCTCCCTCTGTACCAATCACTGTTCTTGGTTTTTAACATGTATTATCTCAGGCACTCCACAACAATTTTATATGTTCATTTTACAAATCAGAAAACAGAAGCCCTGAGAGATAAGTAACTTGTTTGAAGCCACACAACTCCATGTGGCCTTGCTGGGATTGGAACTCGGATTTTCTAGTGCCAAAATTCCGATTTTCACCCATTACATTGCACTGCCTTTTAGAATAAATCCATCAATAAACTTGGCTCAGGACATTTTTGAAACATGTAGGTTTTAAGAACATCCTCTGACTATTGGGGCAGAGGCTTATTTAGTATGTTATGTGAGCATTCATCATCCTAAAGACTTTACAGTTTCCTTTATAAAATATTAAAATGTTAGTAAGGGTCACTCTGTGTGCAAATAGTTAATAAAGCAGCTTTCTACCTATGGGTACCCTGTCGAGTGCACAGCCAGAAGTGCTGCAATAGTCATTTTTTTTGTTGCTGTGACCAAAATATCTGACATAAACAACTTAAAGTATGAAAAGTTTATTTGGGGCTCACAATTTCAGAGGTTTCGGACCATGGTCTTCTAGCTCCATTGCTCTGGACCTGAGGTAAGGCAGAATATCATGGTGGAAGGGTATGTCAGAGAAAAGTTGTTAGCTCATGGCAGCCTGGAAGCAGAAAGGAAGAGAGAAGAAAGGGCCAGGGACGAGATCATCCCTTCCAGGGCAGCTCCCAGTAATCTACTTCCTCTAACCAGGTCCCACTTCCCAATAACGTGTTCAAATTAAATGATGAGGGCTAGAGCCCTCGTGATCTAATCATTTTCTAAAACTCCCACCTCTGGACATTGCTGCCTTAAGGAAAAAATCATCCCATATATGAATCTTTGAAGGATATTCCAGATCAAAGCTATAACAGTCACAAGATAAATGACAACATGGGCAAGTTCTGTCTTCAGTATGGTTCATCTTGCACTGCCCTCTGCTAGTTGTGAGCTGCCATATCCACTGAGCAGGGGCTCAGTATCTACAACTTGTCCATCTCCTACCAGCCTGCCAGGCAGAAGTTAATAAGTATCTGATACTTGGATGTGAGTTAGTTCAGTATGTGACCTAACCCAGTAGTGGATGCATAAAGAAAGGGATCCAAAGAAGCAAGTTTTTCTTGGCACTCTGCTCATACCCTCATGCAAGGGTATGTGGCAATATTTACATACACATACATACATTCTTAAGTACATATACTTACTTACATACATGTAGTGCTATTACTAAGCTACATCCCCAGCCCTTTTTATTTTATTTGAGACAAATTCTCACTAAATTGTCCAGGATGGGCTTGAACTTGCAAACTGCTTGCCTCAGCCTCTTGAGTAGCAAGGATTACAGGTATGCACCACCATGCCTTGCAGCAAGGGCATTTAGAGCTAAAAATTGGGACTGTCCCATGGACACAGAGATTGCACATGCCCATATACTTGTTTATCCCTGGATTATTTCACCTTTAATAGCACAGAAACCAATGTTCATATCTTCATATTCACACAAACATATTTTATTTTATTGTCAAACCATCTGGGAGCAAGTTCCAGACATTGTGTATCTTATTCCTTATCACTACATATCTCCTAAGAGAAAGAAAGTTCTCTTCCTAACTACAATTATCACACTCAAGAAAAGTATTATTAACGTAATTCTATTTTCTAATATACAATCCACATTCAGATTTCTCTTTTTATACTAGTAATATTCCTTACAGATTTTTGTTTTTCCAATCCAGAATTCAACTCAGGGTCATGCATGACACTTAGTTGTCATATCTCTTTGGAATTTTTTAATAGAGGAGTTCTTCAGACTCTTCTATGATTATCAACATTCTTTTTTTAAATTTTTGTAGCTGCAGATGGACACCATATCTGCATTTTATTTATTTATTTTTATGTGGTGCTGATGATTGAACCCAGTGCCTCACACATGTGAGACAAGTTCTACCACTAAGCTACAGCCTCAGCCCTGATTATCGACATTCTTGAAGAAGATGGGCCAGTTGCCAGAATTACCACCCAGTTGGTCTGTTTCCTCATAATGAGATTCAGATTCAACATTTCTCACAGGAATATCACATAGGATGTAGTGTCCTTCTCGGTGCATCACATCAAGGGACACAAAATGTCAATTTGCTCGATTATAGGTAATGTTAAATTTCATTGCTCAGTTAAAGATGCTGTCTGCTAGATTTCCATTCTACAAAGATTCTTTTTCTCCTTTGTAATAAATAAGCAGTCTGTGATATTTTGAGACGGTATGGGAAGCCAGCTTTTAAACCCCAAAAGTAACAGTTGTGTTGGACGTGAAATAAACATCACTCTCTCTGAAAGATGAAGCCAAAGCTCAGTCACTTAGGTTCCTGGGTTTCAGCCATCCTAGCCCAGTCCCTGTGGGTTATGAAAAGAGAGAAGAGAGGTGGGGGTATGATGTACTTTCTGGAGTGTTATCATCAATCCTGTGACCCTCTGACTATCCTCTAGAGGGTGGTACCATTGGCCATCCATTTCTCTGGGTTCCAAATCCATACCAACCACAAATCAAAAATAATAGCAAAATACATATATATATCTGTACTGAACTCAAACATTTTTCTTTCCATTATTCACCAGATGATACAGTATAACTACTATTTGTGTATCATTTACATTGTATTAGGTATTATAAGTAATCTAGAGATAATTTCAAGTATATGAGAGGATGCATGTAGATTCTATGCAAATACTATGCCATTTTCTATAAGGGACTTGAGAATCTGAGGATCTGGGTATCCAGCATGTCCTGGACACTAAGGGGCAGCTTTACTTCCTACCTTACATATCATAAGTATGGAATGTGACCATTGGCTCCACCTAGAAAAATCATTTTGTGGTCAGAAATCTGTATCCAATAATCCCATGACCTCTAAAGCTGGGGTCTCCCTTGTCAGAGCCTTCAGATTGGGGGTGGAAGGAGTCTGCAGCATCTCTAGTCCTACTTCCATCTCAGGATCCCACCCATAAGATGAGAATAACAAACACGGAGACTCAATTCCTCCCCAAATGAAGGGCAATTTCATCTTGGCTATGGGGGATATCTGGTCCCCGTTCTTTATCGAGATGGGAAAAGAGAGGAACTTGAGGATTAGTGGCTACATCAACCTAAGCATCAGGAACTAACAACCAAGTTAGGAAAAGAGATTCGCTCTCCCTCTGCTGATGCAGAAGCTCTCACTCCTGTTTTTCCCCTTCTACTTTTGAAGATGACAGTGTTCTATCCCTGAATGTGAAACCACCACTGGACCTTCAACCCCTGATTAGAGAAAGGAAATGGCGGGAGAGCCAGGGGGACCGGGACAGCCTCCAGACATCAAGCTGCAGCAGCCCCACAGGCACCCCAAATGTGAGGACACTAGCAACAGGACAAGGTACTCATTCCTGGGATGCATGGATCCCCCTCCCTGGTCAGCTTGTGGGTGTTTCACACTCAGGGCTGCATGGCAATGTCAGTTCGTCATTGAAAAGGGGAAATCAGCAGTGTTCCTCTCATGTCAGTGGGATTAATGTTCACGCATCCTAAAGAGTGGGTACATGTTTGAGGGTTTGTTGCACCAACACGTACAGCCAAGCTGTTTAGTGCTTTCCTCACCCTGGCAGCAGCGGGTGATGACGCAGCTCGGGAGCTCCTGGGAGAGGCACACACCACAGGCATACTCCACACCCAGTCATAACCTATCCCCGAGGTAAGAGACCTTGGGGACCCTGCCCATAGCAAGAGTCCTCAGAAGCCACCTTCCAGCCTAGGCAGTCACAGAGAGGAAAAAACCCTGGCTTTCGACTGGAGGGTGAGGCAGGGCAAGACCACGCCCCCCTATGATTTAGCCTGCTTAAAGGTCTCATCCTGAAGGAGCCTGGAGACTCGATGCTTAGCCAAGTGCACCAGTGCAAGGGCAGTGCAGTAGCAGTGACCACAGGAGCTCTCAAGTTAGCTCACAGAGCGAAGATTGCTGAGTCCCCATCACCCGCCAAAAATCCCCAGGGAGGTGCCATGCTGGAGACTGACAGGCCACCATCAAGAAAGCACAGCCCAGCCAGCTGCTCCTTCACTGCAGCCGCCCCCAACCACTTGGGAGGGGAGGGACGACCAGATGAAGAGGCTGGCAAGTGTTTGGGGACAGATTGTGCAAAGAAAGGCTGTGAGAAGCTCACACTCAGTGGATGTGGGACTGAGAGCCATCAGGAAGATGACAGATAGCACTCTTGCATTTCAGGCTCACTCAGGGACCCAATGCCTCTCTATTTAAATATTCTCTTTCTGTCTCTTTATCTCTTTTCTCTCTCCCTCCCTGCCCCCTCTCATTCTGACCCCAAAGCAAGTATAGTTAAATTCTTTTGTTTGTTTGTTTGTTTGCTTGTTTGGTTTGGTTTGGTACCAGGGATTGAACGCAGCACGCTTAAACACTGAGCCACATCCCCCGTCCTTTTTGCTATTTTATAGAGAGACAGGGTCTTGCTGAGTTGCTAAGGACCTCATTAAATTGCTGAGGCTAGCTTTGAACTCATCATCCTCATGCCTCAGCTTCCAAAAGAGTTGAATTTTTGTAAATATAAATTAAATATCTAGATCAATAACTCCATTCTGTGTTTGCAGCTTCTCTATTTAAGGCTGAGATGGTCAAAATACAACCTCTTCCTCCCCACAATCCCCCACACTTACTCTTTCTCTCTCCCCCCCACAAAACCACCTCTGACTGGAGCCTTCTGCTTTATGCTGGTGAGGCAGCCCTGGTCTTCTGATTCTAAGGCAAATGAGCCAGGCTTGAAGGGCTGTCCTGTCAGCACCTAGGACCATCTCGTGGAGGTCCTATCGTTCAGGACAGATCACAACAAACAGACACACACCTTCTCTTGGACAGCCTTATAAAGGGAGAGTTCTGACTGGAATATATGCCATGGCCATGACAGGGACAAGAGGGCAGCCTGAAGTCTCAAGTGTGTGTGCACGTGTCCAGGTGAATGTGTGTTGTAAGCACGTGTCTCTGAGTGGTGGTGTGTGTGTGCTTACATACCTGTGTGGTGTGTATGTGTACTTGTGTGCATCCATGCACACTCATGAGTGACTTTGTGTCTATAGATGAATGCAGGCCTAAGAATGAGTGCATTTTTCAGTATATGTGTGTCTTGTTCATGTGTGACACATATGTATATATGTGTATACGTGTGTATGGGCATGCATGCCTGTGTGTGTGGTTGTGCATGTGTACATGTTTGTCTTATGACTGTAAACATATATGCATGTGTGCAAAAAATATGTAGCTCTGTGTGAACATGTGTGTGTTGTGCCTTGGTGTGTGTGTGTGTGTGTGTGCGTGTGTGTGTGGACATGTGTGTGTGTATACTCCTAAGCACTCTAGCTGGAAGCCTGCCCTACCCCGATCCCTTTGCATTGGAGATGGGGAATACAAGTGTGGTATAATATGAACTGTATTTGGTCTTTGTCACAGAGCTAAAACCCCTGGAATTTCCAGCTTGATAGGAGTATCTTATTCATAGGGAGACCCTTTGATAACAACTGAGTTTATGCTAATGCAGTGGCTTAGGGTAGGCCCCACAGATAACCTCAGAATGGGGCCAGACACCAGAAAGACCAAGTAATTATGGGATTAGAAGATTGGAGCTTTCTGCCCCACCCACCAGCCTCCAGAAAGAGGGGAGGGATAGCGCTGGAGATCAAGCTCTCAAAGAGGGTTGATGAGCTTCTGACTGCTGAAAGTAGGGGTGTGTGAGGTAACATGCCCAGAGAGAGCATGGAAGCTTGGCACGCACGCCCCTGCCAGACCTCACCCTATGCATCTCTTCATCTGGTATTTACCCCCAGCTTTTACATCTTTTATAACAAACCAGTAAACTTAAGTGTTTCCTTGAGTTCTGTGAGCCAAGGAGCAAAAATATTATGTTCATGGAGGGAGTCAGAAGCACAAGCCACCCATTGGGATGTTCGATTGGTATCTGAAGTAGGAGCAGTCTTGTGGAACTGAGTCCTCACCCTGTGGGAGCCATCGCCAGGTAGATAATGTCAGGACTGAACTGAGTAATAGGATGCCAAGTCGAGGTCTGCTAGAGAGGTGCTTGGTGTGGGGAAAAAAACCTTCATATATCTGGTCACAGAAGTGTTCTATGGTGAATGTGAGAGTAGAGTAGGTGAAAAGGGTTATTTGGATTCTTGTTTTGTTTTTTAATTAATTTATTTACTTTTGCCTTTATAGTAAGGTTATAGAGACACCTTCATTCTTTTTAAGTAACTGAAGGAAACATGGCTTCCTTCTGCTCCTTGGCCTGAGTCGCTGGAATGCCTAAGCAGCTCCAGCATTTGTGTCCAGATGTCAGCTAAGCAGGCTGAGTGCTGCCCAGAGGCATCTGAAGGACAGGGAAAGCAGAGGCAGAAGTCACCAGCCCCATGCCTAGAGGCTAGGCTATACAACCTGGAGAAAGGGCTTCCTTCCTGTCACATGAGGTGCCCCCAGAAGCCTTGCCCTGCCGCCAAGAGGCCAAAGAGACTACCTTCTCTGGACTCTCACAAAGGCGTGATAGGGGTTTGTGGCTCCCCTCCTTATTCATCCCTTCTTGACCCCCAGAGGACAGGGCCTAAGCAATGGCTCTGCTCCTCCACCTCCCAGGTGTAGGGCTTACCCTGGACTCTGGCAGGCACCTGAGCACACCAGCAACTGCGACCATGTACCCACCAGGGATTAGGGGAACATAACAATACAGGTTCAGCCTCCCTCACCCACACTGGGGTTAATGTTGCCCATGCTTATGCTTATTTTCAAGAAGATTCCAGAGATCCCACACTGGGGCGCTTCTTGCTGGGTCCAGATGGAGAAAACATCTGCCCTTCCCTCCCAGAGCCCACCGGAACCAAGGCTACTGCCAGGTCGAGAGTAAGCTGACATATCCCAGGTCAGCCTTGGCTTCAAAGGGAAAGATTTTTACCTGCAGCTTCCAAAATTCCACAGCAGCAGAGACATCATTAAAAACAGACACAAGTCAGCCGGTTTCTCCCCTCTCGCTGACACAGAGGTGCTTCTGTAGCTCAGACACAATAACCCTATGTTCACATAACAAGTTCACTCTTGCTGGAGCATCTGGAGAGAGGAGTTCCAGAGGAATGGTTTGGAAGAGGTCTACTGTGCCATACTGATGCCCTGATGGGGATGATAAAGCCCTTTTGGTATTTGCCCAAACTAAACACTGCCTTTTCTCTTCTTTCCAACCACTCTCCAGAGGTGGAGGTGGCTAATTGGTAATCCAATCAGGTATCCTTGTCATGTGTGTTGGTTCATTGCTGTGAATCATCTGGCTCCTAACAGATAACAAAGCAGTTTCCAAAACTCCTCCTGGCACACTCACTTTTTGGAAAAGAGATGCTGGCTCTGGGCAGTAACCATTTTGCAAAAGGAAAAAGACAAAGTCAGAGGGTGTCAACCACCCTGAAATTTACATGATGTGTCCATATGAGTTGTGCAGCCAGCAGGCCCCTCAATGAGGGAGAAGAAAAGCTGCATTCATTTGGTGGGTTATGCCATAACTGACTTAATAAAAATTAAAAAAAAAAAAAGTGTGGAATTAAAGCCAGGAGATTTGAGTCACACTGGCTTGTCCTCTATGTGGCCAGATGACTTTGGGTCATTCCCTCATCCATTCTCTGTCCATGGTTCCTGCATCTGAAGTGAGAGAACTGACCTCCTTGCCACCAAGAAACCCCCTGACTTGCTGCCTTTTACAACCTGGGTCTGTTGCTATTGCAGTAACCACCTAGTATGTGGATTTCCAGAAAATAGAATGTGCTTGGTTCCAAATTCAGTGTCAAAGAACTTCCATCACTGCTCTGGTTATATGAGATGAATATAAAAATATCTTGGAATATCTTGGTTCTGAATTGGTGGGAACAGGAGTGAAACAGGTGGAGGGGACTGCCCGTGTGGCACAGCTGGTACAACAGCTGGACAGCAAATGTGATTCTGTTCACCTGCTGCACATTTGTCCACTGTGTTCCAGAAGACATAGATAGTTTCCCTTTTGGCAAAGCAAAAGCCAGAAGCAGAAAAAGAAATATTTGGGCTTCGGTCACTTCAGTATTCCCAGCACCTAGCACAGTCCCTGACACATAGATTTTTCAAAAGAAAAATCTTTTGATAATTTCCAGTAGAGAGAGAAATGAAATTTGTGCTGAATAAATGGAGACTTGTCTCCATTTTGTCCCAGTCCCATGGACAATACATTTAATCCCACTTGCCTCTCAAATCCAAAGGCATTCACCACGTGTTTGTTGAATGAATGAGCTGATCCAATAATCAATTTGCTCAGTCAGTCACTCACTTCTTTCTTGTCTGTCTTCCATATACAGTTGGTTGACCTTCAGCCTTACTGGTGATTGGATGGTCCCCTGGAAGGTGGGGGAAATTCTTAAACCCACATCTTCCTACAGGGATCTACAGGACAAGTCTAGCTTTCTAAGAATTTCTATTAAGGGAAAAGGTTGTTTGTTTCTTTGGGGAGAATTGGTTTTTTTGGTCTGCTTTGGTTAAGTTTGAGAAGTATACTGAAAACAAAACTTTTCCCTCTTACCCAGAATCTGCTCAGTTTGTTCAAATCCATCTCCATCACCATCTCCATTCTTCCCTTCCCATCTCATCTCCCCCTACATTCCAGCTCACCCTTTTCTCATCTCTTTAAGGAGCCCATTTGGTCTCCATTCTTTTCTCTCCAAGCCTTTACCCAGATCATCCCCCAAATATCTACTATAGCTTTATCTATTCTAGGACTTTTTTTTCTGAATAAATCCTCATCTCATACAACTGCCTCCATGTAGCCTTGGCCCATTCCTCTCACTCTATCTCACTTCTGTGATGTCTGTATTTGTATTTGTCTGCATCTGTTTTCTGTTTAGCTCCCAAATATAGGAGTCCTATATATTCCTATATAGGGAACTCTTTTTCTTTATCGTATGTCCAAGAAATGCTTGTTGATTGACTGAATACTCCAGGTGCCATAAAGGAAAATTCTTTGGAGATCATGGTTTTTATTTTTTTAATTAAAAAAAATAAGTAAAGGAGGGAATATGATCTGTCTGATCTTTCTGAAACTTTCAGACTCTGTCAACAACTATTTGGAAATAAATTCTTAGGCAATTAGATCATGATCTCTTGCTTTCAGACAGCATCAAGAGATGAATATTACCTTCAGAAAAAAAAAAAAAAAAGATGTGAAGACTAGAGCTGGAATTTGACCCTCTTGGTCATGTTGGGATGTTGCAACACTTAGAAAATTCAAAGGCTTAAGAAAGAAAAAGTCAACTTGGACGGATATGAGTCAAAACATTGGATTTGCTTTCTGAATTGCTTACCCCTTGATTCAAATCCTTCATCCATTCTCCTGGTCACAGTGCCAGCAATAGACGTTTTCTCTCAGAAGTTCTTTTATTCAGAACTTTTTAATGCAAGAAGTTCAAGAATGTTTGTGCCAAGGATTCAGACTGGGATTTCAGGTCTGTGTAAACGTAAATTCCTGGTCTCTTCCAGAGTTCTAATTAGCATTTGCCCTGTCCTAAATAGATTTTTTTTTTTTTACTCCCAAAATGTTTCTTGTTTTATTTTGTTGTTGCTTTTGTTGTTGTTTGTCTATTTGTTTGTTGTCATTTAACTAGCATCCTTTCCCCTTGCAACTCTTCCCTGGTGTGTGGTTTCAACACATGTCCACAAATTCTTTGACATTTCTCAGCTTCTGGGGAGGGTCTCCTGCTGCATCATAACATAATGGAAGGGAAAGCAAGTGAGTGCCAGAGAGACAAGGGGATTGCCTCACTCAATAACAACCCACACTCACACTAATAGAGTCCTTCAAGAGTGAGAACTCACTCTTTTGCTTGGGTCCCATAAGACAGCAGAGCCCTCATGACCAAAACACTTCTTGAAGATCCTACCACCTCTCTTTTACGGATCAAATCTCAACATAAATCTTGGTGGGGGACAAACCATTGTGGAATCACAAAGGCCTTGCAGCTTTCTCCTTGCTTAGATTATTCCTTCTGGAGAAAGATAACCACTGTGTCTGCCAAGAGGCCACTCTAGCCATGTATGGCAAGCAGTCCACATGGCAAGGAACCGAAGCCTCCTGCCAACAGCAGAATGAAATTTTCAGCTCTGCAAGTGAGCTGCCTTGACAGGAGATTCTGCAGCCCCAGTTAAGTGTTCAGATGACTACATCCCTGGCTGGTGGTGTAACTGTGACCTCATGAGAGGCTAAGCCAGAATCCCACTCCTACACCACTCCCAGATTCCCACCAAAAAGATGAGATACAACACAGGTTTATTGCTCTTTGTCACCGGGGTTTAGGGTAATTTGCTTTATGGTAATAGACTAATATATTTGGTGTCATTTCCTGATGGTCTATGATTTGGTAAACAGAAAGACCAAGGGTCTGAGAATATCCCACCTATCTCTAAACAATGATTATTTGGGGACAAACATATGCTCAGTAGTTGACTTTCTGTTCTCCACTTTGTCATTTGTGATAAGTTGTGGGGTCCCCTTGGGAGGACCTACCATGTTGGTAGAATATTTGATAAAGTATGATTTTCCTTGAGAAGCCTGTCTCATAGCAGCTATTGTCTTAAAGGTGATGCTTAGAGATTCAGAGGAGAATTAGATGAGACCATGTGAGGAAGAAAAAAGAACTCTGGACTGAATGTCTAAAGTCTTAGGTTTTATTTCCAGTTCTACCACCTGTGGTTTCTGTGATCACAGGCAAATCACTTCTTTCCTTTGGACCTCAACTTTTTCATATGGAAACAGAGAAGTCGGTATTACATCCAATCCTCACAGCATATGTCCTATGGAATAAATGCCAGTGCCTCAGAAGGGAAGGGTTCTGGGGTCAAATCCATTTGGGAACCAGTGGACTAAAGTTAAACAGACTCCTTACAAAGGACTTCATAGAATCTCTCATCTGCTAATGTGAATCATGGTTTTTCAGATGGGGATATGCATCATTTCCCAAACTTATTTGACCACTGAATGCTTTTGTTTTCAGCAACGCATCATGTGAATCTAAATTGTTTTTGGAACATACTTTGGAAAATGCTAAACTGATGATTTCTAAGGTTCCCTTCCAGTTCTAATAGGGTATGTTTCTAAATATGCCCCTTCCCCAAGGAGACTCTCAGTGGGGGCAGTTCTGCTGTCTAAATCCTGAAGCAGGATCTCAGTCATTCACTAATTTATGATTGTTCTTATTCTATAAACATTAGTTCTGAATCACAGGGTCCACAATCCATCCACCTCTAGGTGGGAAGAAGTAGAGAAAGGTAGAGGAGGTCTATGTGGTAATAATTTACATTGTTCTTTTTGCCCAGTGTTTCTTAATAATGCAATAATGTTGGCAGATGTTACCAGTTCTACTGATTTTAGGTCAAATGTTTGAATAAATGAAAACATGGCTGATATGATCATTGGGCACCCAGCATTTCCTCCCAGTGGGCCTTTCTGTACAACAGATGCTAGAAGGCTAAAAACTACATTTCCCAGATAACCTTTGCAGCTAGGCAAATTACGTTCTGCCAATTAGATGTGCTTGCTTGAGATTTGGAGAGCAGAAGTGAGGCAAAGGTGTCCAAGTCTGGGGCTACTTAAGCTGGCGTTGAGCTCATGAAGACTGAGCATGACTAGAAGCAGTTGCTGCTACAGAGCTTTTTGGGTTTTGTTTTGTTTTTTCGGCGCTGGGGATTTAACCCAGGAGTGCTTCATCACTGAGCTACACCCGCAGTCCGATTGATTAATTGATTGACAGATTGAGAGAGAGAAAGACAAGGTCTCACTAAGTTGCTGAAAATCTCACTAAATTGTGGAATCTGGCTTTGAACTGGGATTCTCCTGTCTCAGTCTTCCAAGTCACTGGGATTCTAAGTTTGTGCCACCACACCAGGTTCTGCAGCAGCTTTTTGACCCAGTTTATTCCAAAAATATGTGGGTGGTTTCTGTTCTGCACTGAACCCTAACCAATAAGCTCTTCTTACAGAAATTATGGAAGATTCCCATCAGCCTCTGTATGGAGCTAAATTGGGTCAGTCACATGTACCATAGTGTTGAGTGATGGCAAAAAGGCCAGCTGTAACAGTGTGTTTGTCCCAGACTCTAGAAAGAAGCAGGGTTCTTTCCCCTGTCATAGAGAAACCAGGAAGGCCTCCAAAGCCCACATTGAAAGGTGTCCAAATAGCCACCAGCAGAGTAGCTAAAAAAAAAATTAGGGCTCTCCTTCCTTCCCTTTGACAAAAACCTTGTGATTCCTATAAACACAAAGACTCCTGACCTCATATTTAACTGAAAAGGTACCATCATCACCACTTAACTTTCAAAGAAGAAAAATGTCAAAAATAATAGTTTGTTCTGAATATACTAGAATTTCTTTTTTGAATAAAAAGTTTACTAAAAAGGATGAAGCATATTTGTCTTTATTTTTTGCAGAGGATATATTCTTTTTACAGAGCATATGAAGTTAGGAATTCTACCTCCCCTAGTTTTGTTCTGTTTTGGAGAACTCTAAAGTCAAGAGGGACCTTGGAGCTGGGCAAGATGGTGCACGCCTGTAATCTCAGCAACTCAGGAAGCTGAGGCAGGAGGATCATAAGGTGAAAGCCAGCCTCAGCAACACAGTGAGGCCCTAAGCAACTTAGTGAGACCCTGTATCAAAACAAAGAATTAAAAGGGCTGGGGGTGTGGCTCAGTGATAAATCTCCCCTGGGTTCAATGAGTAGTACCAAAAGAGAGAGAGAGAGACAGACAGACCTTGAGCTTCACTGTCATTAGCATTGATGCAAAGGAAGCATTTAATCAGACTTGCTCAGACACAAATAGATAAAAACAAAAAAGCAGAGCTGTTTGAATGAAGTGAGGATGGTCCTATGTCTCTCTTAACCTGTCCATAGTCTAGCTAAATCTTCCTCTCGTAAGGCGTTCTATGGAGGGGGTTGGGGAATGTCCGTGCAAGGTCTCTAGAGCTAGAAGGCCATGATCAAAAAACTCTCATTTTATGGATAAGAAAACTAAGGCTCAGAGAGGTGTGATTTGCTCAAAGTCATACAACTTATATATGGCAAATCTGGGGTTCTGTGCTTAGTTAGGTGAGAGGTCTTCCCACAACATCACACTGCCTCTAGTCCCTCCTGTCCATGCTTTGAGGCTTCCAGAACTAGCTAAAGTCTCACCTTCATAGTGACACCTGACCTGACCTCCCCAACCACATGGATTGTTATGAGCTTAGGTTCCATACAGTATGACTGTCTGAGCCTCTTACTAAGCACTCCCTCACTTTATCTTTTTCTTCTTTCCTCTTCTAGATTTAAAACTTAGGTTGGTAGACTCCCTTTCTTTACTTCTGAATATCCCAGAAATCAGCTGGTACTCACAGAGCATTGCCCATAAACATTGATAAAAACTGTTAAGTAGTAGAGACTTTAATTGTTCCCCAATACCCATTCTTCCATTATTCCATTTATTAATAGTATCTCTGTCCTTGAACTTTAACTGAACACATGGCTACCTAAAGATGATTTCTCAACATCCTTTGCAGATTTTCCATATATAAGTTGTAAAGTGATTACATTTTGACTAATGAGATGTGAATGGACGTAATATGTGCTACTTCCAGGTCATTTCCTTAAAAGAAAACCATTTGCTCTGCCCCTCCTCTTTCTGCTTAGTTTTGGTTGACTTGGGGAAATAGCTTTAACCATGGAGAAGAAAGTCATACTCAATGGGTTAATGAGGCAAAAATATATAAGGAGCCAGGGAGCCCAGGTAACTTCATAGAGCAAAACCATCCTGATCTGCCCATCTACTTCTGGGCTCTTATGCAAAAGAGAAGTAAATGTTTATTTTGGCAGGGGGGAGGAGGTCATCTTGTAACCGCAGATTACCTTGTACCTTAACATGATCTGCTGGTCTATGTCATGTTGATCTGTGAAAATCAAACTAGTTCATACCTACACTCCATCTTGTATTAAGTAAAATTCCAATATGAAATTATCACTGGGCCTAAAAGAAGAACGCCCATTACATATGTTTGACTCCTTTGATGTAATGTTCTGAACACCTACCATGTGCAAGGGATTCAAAAGGATGTTAATATTGAGAGTGAGGGGCTGGGATTGTGGCTCAGAGGAAGAGCGCTTGCCTCGCATGCGTGAGGCACTGGTTCGATCCTTAGCACCACATAAAAAAGTAAAATAAAGATACTGTGTCCACCTATAACAAAAAAAAATTTAAAAATATATATTGAGAGTGAACCTTCTCAGGCCCTATGCTACATTAGTCATCCCATTTTGTCATTTCAATAATCCTAAGAAGTATTTTAATTCACATATCATTGGTGAAGAAATTGGGACACAGGTAGATAAGTTACCTGGTAAGGGGAGAGCTGGAATTCCTTCCTAGGCCTGTCTGTGCTTTCCTTACTCAACTCCCCAGGACGCTGCACCAGTACTATGGCTAATGCCCTCAGAGACCTCACAATCTGTGCAAGAGAACAGATTCACAGGCAACTTTCTCTGCCACAAAGCAAAAGGAAATGCATCTATAGAGGAGGACTAAGCAACACAGTTCAGGGTTGCTCAAAGAAGGAGTGAATAACTCCAGCTTAGGAGACTGAGAACAGCTTTGACAAAGCAATCCTTATTTGCACTGACCTTTGAGAAATTAGTATAAGTAGAAAAACAGAGAAGGGGAAGGAACAACACAGCCCACTCAGAGACCCACATGAACAAAGATAAAAAGAGGCAGGGACATAGCAAACATGTGGGAAATGAGTAGTGGCCCAGTGTCAGTGGACCACAGAGGCGGGGAGCTGGCGCTGAAAGGCAGGCCAGGGCCAGACCAGGGAAGGCCTTGTGTGCCAGGCTAGGGCTGAAATTCTGCCATTTAGGCAACAAGGAATCACAGATGTTTGAGAAGGGATGTCATGCAACCCAACGTGTGTGCCAGCATGAAGGAACAGGAGAGGCAAAGAGTCTTGGCTACAGGAAAATCATCCATACAACTGCTGATAAAAGCCTGGACAGGGTTGGGATTGTAGCTCAGTGGCCAAGCGCCTGCCTCACATATGTGAAGCACTGGGTTCAATCCTCAGCACCACATAAAAATAAATAAACAAAATAAAGATGTTGCATCCATCTATAACTAAAAAATATTTTTTAAAAAGAGCCTGGTCAGAGGATGATGAAAATGAAGATCCCCAGGGACACTGCCTGGATGTGGGGATGTCAATCAGCATTTTGAAATCGGAGTAACCAGTGACAAGCCTGTTTGTGGAGTCTGCAAATTGGCTATAATTACCTTTATTCTGTTTTTACTTTTAGTTAAGAAATTATTTTGCGGGAGGCGATGTATATGTGGCTCCTGTATTGAAATTAAGATAAAACAACAATTAAGGCCCTGGAGCCCACATATCCCAGCAACAGCGCCCACAGGCCCACAGTTCCAGTCAGGGCCTCCTTTCAAGTCACAGGGCTCACAGCACACAAAAAATAGATCCAGTGGTATGTGCCCCTCAGCTTGTCAGTAATGCAGTGTGGCTGGTTTCTGGTTTATATGCTACAGGGAAAACAGTTGAGCTTTCTAACAGACAACCGTGGAAAATAAAGAGTTCTAAGGATAACCCCGGAGAGCAGATTTCATGGGAGCAATGAGGCAAAGGGTGCGGTGATGAATGGTGATGGAAAGTGTTGGGGTAACCCTCCTCTACCCTCTCATCCGACACACATGGAGTTTTCTCTTTCAGGACTGTTATAGCCCCTTTTTTCCTTTTCAACCACCGACCACTCAATTCTTGGAGGGAAAATTAACATTCATTATGCAATTTATCTCTCTCCTTTTAATCCAGAGTGTCTGTCTCCAAGGTCCCTACTCAATAATTAATGTTTGTTCTCATTTTCCATTCTCCAGAGCATCTATTCTTGAACTGTGGGGTCAACAATTAACACTAATTATGGCTTTTCCTCCCTCCACCGTGGGCTCTCAGAGTCCCAGGTTGCCGGCTCCGCCTCGGGGATGGGCGTGCATGTGCTCTGTTGGTGCAGCGCGCAGGCGCACAGGAGGCTGCCTTTCCCAGGCCTCCCAGCCGCTGAGCCAATCAATAAAGCCCAAACGTTCTTTTTTTGGCAAACTCCCTAATATATTTATTACCAGTAATGAGACAATGAAGCAAAAATAAATAAGATACTTGAAATAAATTGAGGTGGGTAATTAGCCTAAAAGATCTCTTTTCCAGATCAAATTTGCTAGGATTCTCTGACTTTTTCTTATTATCTCACATCTTTCTCTCTCTAGCTCACTTCTGGCCGCCCCCCTTACACACACACACTTTCCCTTTATAAACCATTCTTCCTTCATTTAGGATCCACTCATGGGGCCTCTTTGCTGTTACCTGTCCCTGAACTTTCTTTCTGTCATCCTTATTCTCTTCAGTCATTCAAACAGCATTGTTTTAATATATTTTCATTTTGACTGACAAGGACAGTTAGGAGAAGAATTCTCACCCCTGGTGGCTCTAACAGATCACAAAAGGATTCATCAAGAGCTGTGAAAAGCTTGTCTTGTTGGCTGAAGTCAGATGGGTTGGGATCCCTCCTCTCTGGCCTGGTCCAATTTGCCCCTTGTTTGGGCACAGCTGGAGACTGGGGCTCCTCACACTTGTGTCTCAGTCCTGTGGCTGCACATCTCTTCAAATCTGGGCACCTCCTCCAGCGTATGTCATACGTTCACTGTTTTATGTTCTTTCTGTTAGAAGTTCTCTCAGAATTTCAGCATCATGGGCCCAGGAGTGTTTCACCTTTAAACATCTTAGATTAAAAACAGTATTTTCCTCAACGTTTTAAAAAATCCTAGATCAACATTCTCTCCCTAGTGGCATCAACAGATTCTCAAAACTATCCAACTGATGCTTAGGCATCAAGGCATCTCCTTGTTTTTTTCCCCTATCTTGGGGTAAGGAAAAGGGACTTTCCTCGAGTTTTTCACACTCTTAGGTAAACTCCCTGATTGTTTTTCAGTCTATGAATCTGCCTATTCAAACATCAGCCATGAAGAGGAAGGATCCAGTATCCAGCAAGTCCTGCAAAGTAAGCTTTTCCCTAAAAGACTGTCTCTACTTGTCTGTCTCATTTGACTCGTGAACATATGATTTTCATACCTACACTTCCAGGAGCACATCGTGCCTCCCCTAATATACCAGTAAAAGGGGCTTTACTTCTTGGGAAGCCTGAGAAAAGTGGAGTCCTCATGAATTACTCGTGGACAGCCCAGTATGCTGTAATCTGAGTGTAAATATTAGAAAACACTAGAATTTGGCTCCAACCAAATTGCACTTAGCTGGTCCAAGAAGGGTAAATTGCAGGGCTGTCCTGTGGGTCCCACAGGCTGTACACTGTACAATTCCCACAATAATGAGGTGGACATTGCTCCCTGGAGTTGTGCACAGCTCAGCCTGCAGAACCACAAACTAGGAAGCTCTATGGAAAAGACCCTCCGACTTGCATTTTAAGTGGAAGACTGAGGCCAGCTCTGCCTCTTCCGATTCCTTTAAGTTTCATTTCCCCCATGGAAAGATATACAAAACTTCGTAGCTCATCTTCCACCCACAGACAGGGCTGTTGCTGCTGCTGCTGCTGCTTCAGACCAGGGGGAAATGATGATTAGGTAGACATTCTCTCCCTCTCCTAAAAATAGTCTTTGATTAACAGGGAAATGTGTGTGGTCTCTCTTGCTGCTTATTTAGGGGGCGGTGGGCGGGTGGGGGGGGGGGAGAGAAGCAGCTTGCAGGAGGGATCTGGCCTAGTAACAGGAAACAACAGATTGAGGGCTGGAGCCAGAGCTGGGTGGAGGCAATTGTTCTTGCCAGAGATTGCAAAAGTAGGAGAAAAGGCACAGACATATCCTTGCCAATCTCAAAATCTCTAAGCAGAGAAATACCTGCGAGTCTAGACCCTGCATTCCCTGCTTGCTATCTTCTCAAGCAGACACCCTGACCTCAGTAGGAGGAACTTCAGTGTTCATTTGCTCATTTTCACATTGGGCCAGAGCAACTCTTAAATAGCAGCCTTCTAGTAAGATGATGATGGTGGTGGTGGTGATAATGATGTTGATGATGATGGTGTTGATGATGATGGTGGCGATAGTATGGTGATCATGGTGAATGATGATGGTGCTGGTGGTAGTGATAGTTACCCTACTTAGCTCTGATATGCCAAACATTGAGGTTTTGTTTTTTTTTCTTTAAAGATTTTTTTAAAGATGGACTCAGTATCTTTATTTATTTTATTTATTTTTATGTGGTACTGAGGATCGAATCCAGTGCCTCGCATGTGTGAGGCAAGTGCTCTACCACCAAACTACAGCCCCAGCCCCTATCTTCACTTTTTATCTAGGATAATGTGGCTCAGAAAGGTTAACTGACTTGCCCAAAGTTATATGAAGTACACAGCTAGAATTGAATCCTGCATTTTTCTGATATGCCTGGTTACTAGTGGTATCAATATAAATAGGCACATTTCTGTCTGATAATATATGACTTCATAATGACTTCTGCAAACAAATGGCTTCTGTTGAACACCCATCTCCCCCTCCAATTCCCCTTACTCAGTATCAAATACCCTTTTGTGGGTCACTGAAAATGACTTTTTGCAAATTTATGGGGAAAAGAGAAGAAACTGAAAAAAAATAAAATAAAACTACGGGAGAACCAGTGTGGAGGCAAATTTTCAATCAAGATAGTCTGTTTTACAGGATAGTTCTTCAAACCAAAACATTCTTCCTAGTACAGCCAAAAAATGTTATAATTTCACTTATTTTTTATTAAAATGTCACCAAACAAGAGATTTTCTTTGGATTAAGAAGAATCCTCTTGGGCTGAGGGCATAGCTCAATGGTAAATAATTTGCCTTGTATGCATAAGGCCCTGGGTTCATACTTCTGAGAAGCTAATATATAGTCATTCACACTTTAGTGAAAATTTAATCAGTAGTCCTTTTGCAGCCCAGCTGAGATTAGATGTACTGAGGGACTAAAAGTTCTGATACAGGACAGAAACAGAGATGAGTTATTTGGAAGTAAGTGGAGTTTTAAGGGTTGAAACATTCCTGACAGGTGGAAGACCCCAGAGAGCTTGGATGAATAGAAGCACGTCAGTGTATGGAGAGGGGGACACTGGAAGGAGGAAGCACAGTAAGGGAAATGTAGGGTGTCAGAGACAAACTTACCCTTTTACAGCACGGCCCCATGGCCAGCTCTATATCCAAGAAAGGGAAAAGAAATTTATTCTTTCTCCTCTCTACTCCTAATAACTAAAAGATCATAAACTAACACAAATCTCTTGCTTCCAAACTTTAAAATATACTGTTCTCTGTGCTTGGGGCACAATCCTCATCTCTTCCTATCCAATGTATTTTTTTTAATTGTGGTACAATACACATAACCTAAAACTTCCCATCGGAACCATTTTTAAATGTACACAGTAGCACTGAGTTACAATCACATCTTTACCAGCCAATCTCAAGAACTCTTTTCATTTTGCAAAACTGAAGCTTTATACCCAATAAACAACTCCACCTTCTCCTGTTCCCTAACCCCCAGCAACCTGTACTACTTTCTGTTATCCTCAATTTTTACCCCGGGTCTTGGTTAACTCCTGTTAATCCTCAGTTCCCGATTTAGCTCTCAAGCTGAGAGGCAGGTTTTCTGCTTCCCTCAGCCCACCTTCCCACCCCCACCCCCACCCCCCCCTCCTCGCTCTCACCTTCCACCCCTCCAACCTGGTGACAGGCCCCTCCACATGCACACAGTGTAGCGATGCTTTCCCCATCACAGCATCTGTCTCACAGTATTGTTGACTTACTAGACTTTTCTCTTTATGAGACTGCAAGCCTTTTAAGGGCAGAGTGCTTTAGCATGCCCAGTACCCAGTGCAGTGCTAGTGGTGACACACCAATTGTTAATGTTTCCTAAGTATTTGCTGCTTGAAGGATTTCAGTTACTGGAGGAGTTAAACAGGGGTTTTTGTTTGGTTGTTTGTTTTGTGTTTTCACATTGACTTGGGAGTCTAATCGCCATGCAAAACATAGTCTCTGCTGGAAAATGCATTCCATCACTGCCCGTACATAAGCTCAGAGTGCCACTTTCAGAACTTAGAATATAAGAACTTTAGGGGCTGGAGATATAGCTCAGTTGGTAGAATGCTTACCTCGCATGCACAAGGCCCTGGGTTCAATCCCCAGCACTACAAAAAAATAAAAAAAAAAAAATAAGAACCTTATTTGTTCCCTCCATTTGCTCAATGACCTTAACAAAAATCCCTACATCTCTTTGTGTCTAACACAAAGGAGATGGATGTAACAGTAATATGAAAATACTTGATTTGTTTTTAAGGAGATGGATGTAACAGCAATATGAAAATACCTGATATCCTCTTGAACTAAGCTAAAAGAGCAATTCATGACATCTTTGCATTGGAATCACCTACATAGCTGTTGCAACTTTTTGTTTTCTTTTTGGTCATTTGGTTTTAATGAACATTTTTTTCAATAAAAGTGATAGTAGGCTGGGGCTGTAGTCAGTGGCAGAGCACTTGCCTGGCATGTATGAGGCACTGGGTTCAATCCTTGGCACCACATAAAAATAAACAAATAAAATAAAGTCATGCTGTCCCTCTACAATTACAAAAAAAATTTTTTTAAGTAATAGTATTCCATATATATTATATAGATGGTGAACTTTATGGGTATTTGTGAATGTGAAGGTTGGTATCAATTATTTGCAAATTATTTTAAAAGTGAGGGATACAGCCAGGTGCTGTGGTGCACACCTGTAATCCCAGCAACTTGGGAGGCTGAGGCAGGATGATTGTTAGTTCAAAGCCAACCTCAGTAATTTAGCAAGGCCTTAAGCAACTTAGTGAGACCCTGTCTCAAAATATAAAATAAAAATGACTAGAGATGTGGCTTGGTGGTTAAGCAACCCTGGATTCAATCCCTGGTACAAAAAAAAAAAAAAGGCTGGGAATGTAGCTCAGTGATAATGCACCCCCTTGGGTTCAATTCCCAGTATTATACACAGAAAAAAAAAGGTCAGGAACACATATAATTTGTATTTTACAGAGGCATTAAGTCAAATCATAAACACTACAAAGCTGGAAGAAGACCATGACTAAGCTAGTAGATGAGCCTGACAATACGCCAGCACCATGTCTCCGTAACGTGGTTTATAGTCATTATAACATCTGCAATAGCTCTTGTGCCATTATTTTACATAGAAGAGCCTTTATTCATTTATATTTAATATACATATATATAACCTACATATACACATACACATATACATTTGTAAAGGCCCTAAAAGACCAACTCTTGGGTCAGAGATGAAAGTAAGAAAAAGTGAAATGGTCTAACAATTTGATGATTCTCTGTCCAAAAAAAAAAAAAAAAAAAAGTTTCTATAAATCTCTCTAACCTTTTACTTATAGATTCACTAATAGTCTAAAGAACCCTCCCTCTTTTTTCACTCCAACTTCAGTTTTACTGTGGATATGATATATCAGGGATATTTACAATCTAAGGATTCTTAAAATTCTCAAGGTGTGTCCCTCCCAGGTAGCCAGGATCTGCTGTCATTCAGTATGTGAAATGCATGAGGGAGGAGGCCCAAGCAGTGAAGTATTTGGTAAAATGCATTTTCAAGCTGAAATGAATTTTAAAATTGTGTGTGTGCTTGCATGGTGTGTATCAGTTTTATTTCTCAACCTATAATAAAACTTAAAACATGATTTTTTTGTCAGAGTAATCAAAAAAATATAATTTTCATTAACCAGTCATCAAAAAATATTTCTTTTAATTTTTTTTAGTTGTAGTTGACACAATACCTTTATTTTATTTATATGTGGTGTTGAGAATCGAACTCAGGGCCTCGAGTGTGCCAGGTGAGCGCTCTACCGCTGAGTCACAACCCAAGCCCAATAAATATTTTTTAGAATACCTTTTTCCTGAACTGGGATTGAACCCAGGGCCTCACACATGTTAGGTAAGCACTCTAGCACTGAGCTACATCCCCAGCCCTATAAATATTATTTTCTGTTTTATCACATTTCAAATATTTGTGTTATCTTCTCATCAAAAACAGTCATTAAAAGCATGAAGTTTTTCTTTTTTTCTCTCTCTCTTTTTTTTAATGAGTTTTTTCTTAAGGCCTTTTTCCCTCTTAGTTTCTGTTGCTCTTGCTTTCTTCACACATTCCCCTGTGGCCTAAGGATTTTCCTCTATTCTCCATTCAATTCCTCATTTGAAAATTAATGTAAACACCAGCTGGGGATGTGGCTCAGTGGCTGAGTGCCCCTGGGTCCAATCTCTGGTACTGGAAAAAAAAATTAAATTAAAAAAAAAAAAAGTAAAGAAGAAGAAATAGAGACTACCCCTAGAAACTGAATTGGCTGGTCACTTTGTATGCAGATGTAGTTTCAGCTCTTTCTTGAATTCCCTTCCTCCACATGGTCGGTCTTCTATCACAAATATCCTAATCAATCCTGTGATGTATCCTGATTGGAGGGCTTCTCACGTAGTTGATATATTATTACAACACAATTCAAATTTAAATTCCATCATCTAACTTGGCTTCCATTTGGGGCTTGGTAAACTGCCATGCACCTTTGGACTTCCCCATTAAAAATAATTCATAAACTTTTGAGAGAAGCTGGTATTCCCAAAACGAAAGCCAGATCTTTGAGACTTAGCTAGTCTTTGTCTAAGAAAATATAAGTAAATAAAAGGACTGCTATTCCAAATTGGAGGAAAAATACAGCCCTCCTATTTGCTAGGCACTTCCACATTTAAATTCAGACTGACTCATATTTTCTAGATCCATCTACTCCCAGGGGTATATCTTTAGCCTGGAGACTTTCTCAGGTCTCCAGGAACTATTTGATATGCCTATCTCACCCTCCTCCTCATCTAGGAAGATTTAAAGGGAGACTGTGTAGCATAAACAGGGTCTTAAATCTTCTCCCAAGAATTTGATAATTACAATACCAAAAGGCCATCTTGGGTCTTGGTCTCCTTCATGAAACAGGCAGACTTAAAATTTATTATAATGCTACAAACGCTCTATAGGTCATAGGCATCTTGAGTCACCCCATATAAAATAAAGTATTTTTAGATATTCTTAAGGCCAGCAGGACCAGAATAAGTCTTCCTTTTATAGTTAAGTTTATACTGGGAAGAATTTTATTTTAATAATTTGGAATTTGCATTTGCATTTTCCATTTATGACCAAAACCACAAAACCATGAAGGTACCAGGGCTGGCACTTAAGCCTTCACCTACTGGTTTCTGTTGGGGCCAGAAGTCCACTATGAAGCTGTGAGAAGGCAGGGCGGTTTCTGAGATCTTTTTGGCTGTGGATATGTCCCAGGCAATGAGATACTACAAGTTATGGATTCCATGAGAGCATTCTAGTAATCAGAAAGCACTCATCCCTGAGAGATTGTATGGGTGGGAAAAGGCCCTAATCAGATTTAAAGAGGTTCCTGCCAACGCCTCTGACCACTACTGCCCTGGTAACCACAGAAAATATGGCCACCTCGGAGCCTGTAGGAAGGTCCATGTTCTTTGCCAAGCCCTGACATGTATCTAGGAAGGAGCCAGGTGGCCCTCCTAGCCTGATAAGGTGACTCTTTGTAGTTAGGTTTCTATTTTGACATAGATGAGGCCCATGAGGCCCGTACCAAAGGAAATAAATACCTTGAAACAATTGTCATAATTATGATTATGTTCCATTTCTCTTTAAACAACAACTTGGGAATGGAACACTGTCCACGGGGACTTAGAAGGAAATTTTAAGAGGCCATATTCTGTCTAGAATCTGATGCTCTTTCCTGCTTTTTAGGTTTTGAGTGTTAGCTGAAGGATCCCATGATCTGAAAAGGCAGAAGGGGTTTGGGATGAGACCCCCTCTAATAAGGGTCATCTCTGAGACGGCCTGGTTATCTGGCTAGGAATGCTATCTCCTCACTAAAAGCCTGTGGTTAGATTAATGCAAGCGTTTGAAAATCTGCTGGGGCCTGATGGTGGGCAGCCAGGGAAGGAATGTGTTTTCTGTTTATCTCTTTAGTGGCAGAAATGTTCATCACACAAAGACTGTGAGCTCCCAGGTTCAGGCATGCCTGGAAGTGGCGCAGTGTGTAGCCCGTGTATACACCAGCTCCTGGGCAAGGAGGAAGAATCAGACCTTGTGTTCACAGCCAGGTCCCTGGGTTGGTCAACGGGTTAGTCGGTTTCTCTGACTTGATCGCAGGGATAGATCTTTCCATATTGTTCCAAGAGGCAGTTTTACCACCCCCATTGCTTTATCTCCCAGGAATGCAGTTGGAGTGGTGTCTCCTCCTTGACAGCTGGGACCTCAGTAAATTACCAGGGTCTTGACCCAAGAGATGAGAAGTCCTAAGTGATTTTTCAGTCTCCTATCTAAAAATGTGTTTACATTTCTTGAACTCTGGCTGACTGATTCATTCTCCTGGTGTTGCAAGAACTTCCCTTATGCGTTAGAATTTATAAGTTTCGTTTCTGAGAGACCCAAGGTTCTTTCCAAGCCACAGTGAAGTGAACCTCATCGCAACACAATTCGGCTGGGCCGGATTTGTCCAGAGGATGGATCACCGCCAGGCAGCTGTGATGTGGCAAGCTCCAAGCCAGGCGAACAGGAGGCAGGGATGTGGAGGGAGTAGCACAAGACGTTAAGTCAGGACATCTGGGTTCTGGTTCCTGGTCTTGTGCTATTCTGAGATATGGCCTTGAGCCAATCTCATAAAACCACTCTCTAGGCCTCAGTTTCCCCGCAACCTGACTTAAAATGAGAAATGTTTAAAGTCTCTGCAGAAGCCATTTTCAAATAAGACAGAAGGGAATGGCTGAGGGGGGAAAAAAAAACCGGAAGATCAACCCACAGGGGACCTTTTTTCAGGTCAAAAAGACAAAAATACAGAGTCATGGATGGTCACAGGCTCGTAAAAGAGCTACTTATGAACCAAGAATGGAGAGAACTTTTTGTTGGACACTGATCCCTTAGAGGAGACTAGAATCCTTATGAGTAGAGCCATGTGCTTAGCTAAATCTTTTCCTCAAATAAACATTCCTTTATAAACATTACAGTTACTTTCTTAGGGAGAGAAAAAGAAAAAATAAATTCTACCCTGAAGCATCATGGAGTCTTAGAGTCAGGCAGTCTTGGACTGAAGCCCTCACTAGTTGTTGGCATTCCATATCATCATAGAGGAGAATCCTGGGGATTACACACAACACCATGTGGTTCCTGCCTCTAGACGGTCTTCATCATGTCCATTAGTCTCCTCCCACCAGCCCCACCTCAGCCTTGACCTTCCTTTGTTCCTTGTTCCCACCTCTCCTGTTGCTGGTCCACATTTTGAAGGGAAACGGAAGTCTCTCATCTCTCTATCTGGGAGTTTGCAGAAGCATTTTCCTACTTTAGCAAAGGGTAATCATACAAAATTTATATTCCACAGCATCAGCAGGTTTTTTCCATCAATATTTCCTTTTTAATTTCAGTGTTATTTGAATTTTAATAGCACGAAGAATTTACTTTTGTTCTTCTAAAGAGCAACCAAAACAAGAAAAAAATCCAAATTTGAATACAAGGTCTTAACACCATGTATAGTGTGATGTTTAGTCTGTGCCTGTAAAAGTCACAGGTGTTATTTGGTGGATAAATCTGAATTCCATAGGTGTATATGTGTTTATAATTTTACATACCTATGAAGTAGGGATGCATGTGTGTGGTTCATATAAAAATTCATGAGACCTAGATATGACAACCTTGATTCTTTTTCTCTCCGATTTTCAACATAGCAAACACTGAATCTGGAACCAATCTTCGCATGAATCTTTATGAAATTTCACCTTTGACCCAAACAACAGAGAAGCAGGTACAGTATTGACTCTGAATGAGCATGATACTCGGGATTAAGACTCTTGGGTTCTTATTCCAGCTTGCTGAGTGACCCTAGGTGAGATTCTTTACCTCTCTGAGCCTCTTTTGCCTACTCACTAAAATGAAGCACATAAACCATCACATCACAGAGGTTACTATACTCAGACTTGGAATGTCTTAACTGAGCTTGGACTATTGTCTGGATCTTCATGTATATCAATAGGCTGAGAAGGCTTTTCCCTGACTTGTTCAAAGTCAGAGAAGGAACAAGGAAACACCAAAAAGCTACCCTCTATTGAGGCAAAAGGCACACATTTTCATCCCTAATGGGGGGAAAATTATCAGTCATGGAAAAAATTGCGATGATCATGAAGAAAGAAGAAAACATTTCCTCTATTAATAGATACTAGGAATATCTATTAGTGTTTCAAGGTCATATGTGCAGAAATATTTACAAGTCTGCTTCTTCTTTGGAAGCTCTGAAGCTGGGACCACCTTCAGATTCCCGCTAGAGAGTCAACTCAGAGCAATTCCTAGAGCTGAATCCAAGTCTCAAAGAACCTGAGGCAGAAGCAGCGCAAAGCCCAGGGCACTCAGGTCTCTCCCTGCTGTGTGACAGTCTCTGGGGCCATGATCTCTTATTTCTCCCATATCTCCAACTTCCTGCCACAGTCTGGCTCCCCTCCTCCCTCACCTGTTAAAAATAACAATAGAAATGGGTGTTTCCCCAGTGCCCATGCAGGCTTCTGAGGTGGGCCTGAGCTCACTGTTGGAACCCAGGCTTGGGTCAGGCCTCTGCTGAGGTAAACACAGCTGGGCCGCCCCTCCCTGCTACAGAACCAACCATGAAGGTTTTTTGTTTTTTGTTTTTTTAAATGCCTATTTTGAAGACACCCCTTATAAGGAATCTAGAGGCTTTAAAAAAAAATAAGAGAACCTGTGACTAAGGAAAATATAATATGGTATATTTTGGTAATTCCACAACTCCAAAGGCCATGCAGATGCCTCCTCCACACTTCAAATTCATGCAGCCCCATGACTGCATTTTAACATCACTGGGAATGAAAGAGAACCTCAGTCATGTAATATTAAGTCCTAGGCTCAATCATGAACTTTGCTGTTAGAAAGAAGAGCACCAGGCCCTGGGTCTTAAAATTGAATCCTGGTTCCTCCTGCATAGCTGTGACAGGCTTTACTATGAGAACTTACTAAGAGAACTTCATGGACCTCCTTTGTGAAAAGAGGGGGTAGTTCCCTCCAGAACCAGTTGGTTCCTTATAAAGTCTCAGTGGTCTTTATTTCTTTAGAAAAAAGCCTGAATAAGAAACCCTTTGAGGAAAAGTCTAGGGGGCCCCACCAGTCCCCAAACCCAGAGAAAATAGGGAGAAGGTTAGGCCTCTCACAGCCCCTAATTCTCAAAGCTAATGGCCCTTTATTGGATTAATCACTGACTTCCATGTTAACCACTTCCTCAACCCACTCCACATAAATGACTAATTTCATGTTTACTATAAAGCATCTGGAAAGGATTTAGAAACAAATTTCTGCACAGCAGATTTCAGTTACTTACCTTGATGGGCCACTGGCAAACAGGGTGGATTCCTTCCACTGTGGCCTTTCCCACTCTGAAGCAGGCGAGGATATCACACAAAATTGATTGTAATCAGCATCAGCCGTTCCTGCCCTTGGTTTTTTTTTTTTTTTTTTTTTTGTTTGTTTGTTTGTTTTTTGTTTTGTTTTGTTTTTGTTTTTGGGGGTTTTTTTTCCATTAATTCCCCCACTAACTCAACCCCCCTCCCTTGGGATCTGGCCCCAAAGGGAGCCACATAAAATATTTTTTTTTTAAATCACAGTGCCTGCTGAGGTGTGGGGGTGGGGCGGGCTATCCCTAAAGGTGGGATATTTTGGTACCACGACGATCTGTGGGTGGGAGAGTCAGGGAGACTGTGCTTAGCAGCCTGGGTTGAGTGGAGTTTCCAGGTTTGGGAAGTTGCCTCTGGTGCCCCCTACTGGTGGGATTGAGCACCCCACGCCCTGGCCGGAGCAGAACGGGTTAGGATCCTGCCTCCAGTAGCCTGCAGAACACTCCGAAAGGATAGCAAAAGGTGAGAAGAACCCCTGAGGCACCCCTTCTACGTCTGACCAGAAGATCAGGAGGATCAGGGCCTCGGCGGTAAATCCTTCAGTAGAAATGAAAGCAGCAACTGCCACGAGCAACTTCTAGGAGTTGGAAGAGGGGGTTAAGTTGTGGGAAAGAGGGGGAAGAAAACTACAAGGGGAAATGTGGAGATGAAAAGAGCATTGAAAAAAGAAAAAGGAGACAAGCAGACATGTTTCAACTCCAAGCTCCCATTTCCTCTTTCAAATGAACTGCCTCCCCACTGTGAACAGAATCAAGTATTTATGAAGGCATTTTTTGCATATTAATAGCTGCATATGGATGGAGCCTTGCCAGTTCTGAAGTCCTAAAGGTACGGTGCCCTTTTTTTAATGCAGGTCCTCCCAACTCCTCACCGAATTTGGTGTTCTTCAGATTTATTTCCCTTTCTGCCTTGTGGCTCCTCCTCAGGCCCTGCATTTCATTAAGGGAAATTAGTTCCTAGGATACCTTCAGAGACCAAGCGCTGCTCTTCCCTCTGTGGGTAGCTGACATCAATCGCCAGAGAGCTTTTCCTCCTCCCCAGGGCCTCTCTGTGGAGGCTGCAGGTTGGGTGAGATGACCAGCACCTAAAAAGAGTATTAAAATTCCTGAAAGAATCATTAACATATCTCTGCAGTGGTAGAAAGTAAAACTAGAAAAAGTAAAATAGTTTCATTGACTTTAACATTACTGTCCATACTCAATAAAGATTAAAATCAACATTGAGAACCAGTCCAAAGAATAAGCAAAAGACATAAGCAATTAACATTAAAAAATGATGGTGGGGTGTGGCTCAGTGGTAGAATGCTTGCCTAGCATGCACAAGGCCCTGGGTTCAAACCCCAGCATCACCATTAAAAAAAAAAAAAAAAAAAAAAAAAGATGGTAATAGAAAACAAATATGGAAAAAATATTCATCCTAATAGCAATAATTTTTCTGAGCAGCAAATTAAATGCATATTGAGGCAAATTCCATATTGAGATTTCTGCCACCTCCCACTTTTTTAAACGATTGCACCCAGAGCTGCCAAGGTGTTGGTAAAACTGGTACACCTACAAACTTATGCTGTATTATAATTTGGTTGGATTCATTTGTAAAGCAATGGCAGTATGACTCATGAACTATGAAAAGGTATTCATACCCATTGACTCAGTATATCTGACTTCTAGAAATTTATATGAAGGAAATAATTCAGCAGGGGGAAAAAATGAGTAAACATGTCCATTGCAGCATTTCCTTAATAGAGAAAAAATTATAAACAGCCTAGAAGTCTATCAGAGAATTGATTATTATGATGGCATAGGGGTTTAATTCATGCACTTTTTTTATTCATGCTAGAAACTGTGACTTAATACTAATGATTCAACACAGGGTTTCTTAACCTCAACATCATTGACATTTTGGACCAGATGGGGAGATATTCTGTGCCTTGTAGGCTATTGAGTGACATCCCTGGCCTCTACTCATTAGATGTCAGTAGCACACCTGCCCAGTTGTGACAACCAAATGTTTCCAGATCTTGCTAAATGTCCCCAGGGGAGCAAAATCGCCTATCTCAGTTGAGAACCACTGATTTAATATTTTGAAAGTACAATTATAATTGAAACTACTGTTTGTTTTGTTTTAAACTATCTATAAGGAAAAGACTTGCAAATGATACAATAAAAAAGTACAATCAGGCTAACTTGAAATTGGGGTGTGCTGAGGTTTTTTTGCTTTTATTTTGTTTTCCTGGGATTTTTTTTTTCAATTTTTTTAATTCTCCCTATAAAAGGGAAAGATGGATCATGAGAAGAGCTGATTTTATCCAAGGGTAGCTTAAAATATCTAGAAGTCACAATATACAACAAGAATACAGCAAACTAAGCAGGGCTCAACACCATAGCATCATCATTTTCTTCAACTACTATTGGTTTAAGTATTTAACCTTAGCTAGGTTTTTATTAGTCTATTGAATAGAGCCACCAGAATTCACCTTTCAAAGACCTCAACCCTTTTTCAACATTTTATTCCTCTGACTGTAAGGCTCAGGGAGACAATGAATTTGCGCCTCCCTCCCGCCCCCCCCCCACTCCCCCCCAGCTCTCAGAAAACTCTGGGTCTCAAGTATGAAACTCTTGTCCATCCAGTCAGCTTGGGACAAAGGCAGGGGTGCTGAGCCCAGTGGTTTAAAGAACTGACAGAGCAAAGAGGTTGTCAGCAAAGAGTAAAGAGCAAACTCAGCCTCTAATTAGATTTCCCAAGAATCCTTGCATCACTTTGTCTAAAATAAGAAAAAGAGTATCTCCCCTGGCCTCACCTAATGGATTTTCTCTCTTTGTTCCAACTATCTCCAATATTGGGAGAGCAAACAGCCTTTCTCACATGCTTTATCTTGGGTTTGGCTTTTGTTGCTTTGTGGAGATTAGACACAATTTAGTAGTGTCCTAAAGATTCTGTTCAATTTGATCCTATGTGTCCTAAATTTGCTCTTTTGGGATTTCAGAGAGTGACCTGTAATTCTAGCATGCTAGGATTGGGGATGAATAAACCTGTGTACCCCATCTGTTTCCTCGGGGAGTTCACAGATGTTTTTCATATTTCTTGTCAGCTGCCTTCTTTCAAGACAATAAACCCACACATACACCTGTGGACCCACTATGTTTTGTACAAAGGTTTTAAAGTAGCCTTTTGTCTCAGTGGTCTTTCAAAGCAATACCATACCCTTTATTCTGGTTAACATTTTGGAAAACTGTTACCTAAAAGAACAAACAACGTGGGTTGGGGCTGTAGCTCAGTGGCAGAACATTTACCTAGCATGTGTGAGGCACTGGGTTCAATCCTCAGCACCACATAAAAATAAACAAACAAAGGCATTCTGTCCATTTACAACGACAACATTTTTTTTAAAAAAAAAAAAGAACAAGCTACAGGACTTGAAAGACTTTTTTTTTTTAATCTTGCCTAATTTACCTTTGTATCCCTGTGTTTAGCACAGTTACTGGCACATGGATACCACTTTTTTAAAAAAAATCAATAAATAGGGCTGGGGTTATAGCTCAGCAGTAGAGCACTCGCCTAGCTTGTGCAAGGCCCTGGGTTGGATCCTTAGCACTATAGAAAAATAAATAAATAAAATAAAGGTATTGTGTCCATCTACAACTAAAAAATAAATATTAAAAAAATCAACAAATAAAATTCTTCAGTGACATGAAAGATTTCATATCATAGGAAGCCTATCATCTATAGAAATACATAATTCATAGAAAAAAAGACCATAATTCTATAATCCCAGCTACTCTGGAAGCTGAGGCAAGAGGATTGCAAGTTCTCAAGGTCAACCTGAGCAATTTAGTGAGATCCTATCTCAACATAAAAAAATATAAAGGGCTGGGGATGTAGAGCACCCCTGGGTTCGATCCCCAGTACTAAGAAGAAGGAAGGGGAAGAAGGAATAAGGAAGGAAGGGTGAGCCAAGAATCCTGGAAGGAGGCATCAGAGCTTTTACTTGTTTTATCTTCTCTGATAATGACAATGAAATTCAGCTGACATTTCTCTCACAATTCACACAACCTCCAGTGCCTCCTGCTGTTGGTTGCCATTTGGTACTTGGTATTTTGGTATTTTGCTTTGGATCATGTGCAGACTTGGAGATGTCAGCAGACATCCTTCTTGGAGATCCCTGTGAAGCTGATGAGTAGGATCACTGACGACTAGAATTAACTTTCTGTACTTCCCATGGGGAGAAATGCAAGGAACTCTACACTTGCTTTATTTCTAAAGTCAGCTCTGTTTCCCTTAGGTCCTCACTCTCATGCTCATGCTCTCTCTCCCCACCTCCCTCCATGAGTTTATAAATATCTTTGGTTATAGAACTTGATTCAAAAGCCCCCTCCCCCCCCTTTTTTTTTTCTTTTTTGGTACCAGGGATTGAACTCATGGGCACTGACCCCTTAGCCATATCCCCAGCCCTCTTTTGTATTTTATTTAGAGACAGGGTCTTACTGAGTTGCTTAGCGCCTCACCAAGTTGCTGAGGCTGGCATTGAATTCTGAGATCCTCCTGTCTCAGTACCTTAAGAGAGGTTTCGGTTTGGTTTGGTTTGGTTCCAGGGATTGAACCCTGGGGCACTTAACCACTGAGCCACATCCCCAACCATTTTTATTGCTTAGGGGCTCGCTAAATTGCTAAGACTGTCTCAAACTTGCAATCCTCCTGCTCAGTCTCCTGAGCTGCTGGGATTAGAGGTATGCACCACCATGCAGAGTAAGAGGGTCTTTCTGAATGGTAATAACAGCCAGTGCTTTTTAGGTTTGTGTGCAGGGTGTAAGATTATCTCTCTTAATCCTTATGACAGCCCTATGGTAGGCACAGTAACTATTCCCATTTTACTCATGAGGAAATAGATGTCAGGATCAAAAGGGTGTCATTCACAATGACCTGCACTTACAAAGAGGCCTAGAGGTAAGAGGCCCATAAAGCTACATCCAGATTCCACTTTTCTTCACTGGCTGTGAAGAAGTTATATACCCTCTCTGAGGCTTACTTTCCTCATGCGTACAGGAGAATCATATTTCCCTCATGGGGTCATGACAAGGACAAGATGAAACAACATATGGGATGGGATTAGCACAACGCTAGGCACTCTGCAGCCCCCAGTAAATTATAATAACGATTATTATTTTAGTCTCCTGCCTTGAAAGCCATGAGACAGAGGACTTGGAGCTTGTATACAATCTAAGTGTTCAGACGTGTAAAAGGAGAAGTTGAAAAGCAAGAATAATTGAAAGGAAGACTGAGCCAACCGTCTCTCCTACCCCCGGCTCCTAACACCCCGTCCTCCTGAGCATCCTCTGTACTGTCTAGAGGGTTGACCTTGTTTCACTGCTCCAAAATGTTGCCTATTAGAGATTCCTTGGGTTTTTTCCATCTCGTGAATTTTTTTTAAAAAAAAACTTGTTTTCCACTTCTACCTGAGGTAGCAGGGCTGCAGGCCTGGGGGAGGAGGGAAGGAGGGGAGGCAGGGAATCCATGGGGCCTCTTGTCCAGCAGGGCCTCTACCCCACGGCACATAGCCTCTGAGGAAAACTGGGAGGTCAGATGACAGGAGGACCCAGAGGAGAGCAAAGGACATTTTTCTTTTTCTTCTTCCAGCCCTCTGCTGTCCCAGCATTCCCAGGGCTTGCCCAGTCCAGCTAAATTATGAATTAGATAAAGTTTTATGAGATCTGGGATTCAAAGCACCATGGGTAACTTTTTTTTTTTTATCCCCTAGTGAAAAGTGACTGGTTTAAAATAACTTTTTTGGAATCAATGTACAAGTGGAATTTCCCTGTCTGTTGGTTGTCAGATTGGAAAAGTCATAGCAGACTCAACAGAACAGGGAAGTCACACAGTGTGAGATTTGAATTCGGGGTCGGAAGGAGCTGGGGAGTTGTTCCCACTTCCCGCCCTCCACCCCACCTCCCACCTCTGCTCTAAGATGGGATATGTCATCGACCCAGTGTGGTGAAGCCCCAGCTGGAGCACAGTTGGACACCCCCTCTCAGAAAATGCTGGCTTCTGCCTCCCTAGGGGCAAAGCAGATCATTCTTTTGGCTCAAAATTTTTCTCCTGCAGCTCCTGCTAAGCCAGATAAACAATGATTCTGTTGTGTCAACAAAGCACTTAATTAAATTGAGGACAATATAAATTAGAAGTCACAGATAAAGATTTACTTCCAAATAAACTAGAATGAAAGTGTCCTGTGTTTCACTATTCTAAATCTCCTTCAAGAGAACAATGAGATGAACCCTGTTTTCTGGGTAGGGAAACTGAGGCACCGAAAATCCAGTGACTTAGCAAATGAGTCCTTCATAAAGGCTAGGATAGGAGATTGCTATATTTCTCTTCTACATTAATGCTTGCTAGCTTTTGGGCTAAATTTTACTAAATACTCCGGAGAATGTAAAAAAATCTCCTTTTATTGAGTTGAATGGATTGAGACAAAATTCCTGACAGGAGAGGAACCAAAAGCTTTTTTCTAGCTAAAAACCAAACTTTGTCTCCACCCTGTCTGCTGGTGGAACTATCCTGAAACTTATCTACTTGGCCTATCTTGTCAGCACCAAATTGCCTTTAGAACATACAAAGTGGACCACGACCTCAGGTGGCCAAGATGAGCAGGATGGACCCAGGGAACTGGCACAGGACCGCTGAGCACATTTGTGGTGAATGAAAGCAGGCCTAGTGTGAGATCTTTCTGCTCCCTGGAAAGAAGCAGTGCAGGCAGGCTGGGTTGTTGAGTTGAGATCCTGGGTGTCCCATGGGGCCTTCTGTACACCAGAGAGTCCCTCCTCCTCCAAGCCAGGGAAACTAGACAGAGGCAAGGTCTCAGGTAGAGGCCTCACGGGTGGCTGGGGTGGTCAGCCTTGCTGCAGGATAGGTCCCCTGTAAGTTCACCTGAGGTTGACAGTGTACAAAGACCCTCTCAGATCCTCTCTTCAGGCAGCCCAGTCCCAGGGAACCAACAGATTCCATACAGTGCACAGTCTTATCCATGTCCTCATTTCTACTTAAGGTCCCCAGGCTGCCATGGGAAGAAGTAACAGAGCCCAAGATGGAAACTAGCCAGGCCCTTCATCCAGTAGCTCCTGGCAAGAGTTGCCCCTTCCAGGCTTTGGTCTGGGGTGGTTTGTGGGGGGAGGGTTTCCGAAATCGCAGCCCTCCTTCTCCCCCACCCCCAGTGACTAAATCTCTCAGATCTCTCTTTCCCCACCAGGACTCAGGGAAGTGAAGGAACAAACTCCCAGCCGAGATGGGGGGGCCTGGTGGTCGGAGGAGAGACAGACTCTTTTCCTTTGTTTGCTCACAGGAGGGGACAGATGCCCTGTGTGCACAGAGGTTTGATATGACAACTTCATAGACCTCTTAAGGGTTTCAGCAAAGGCCTCCCCACCTGCTCCCCATGCTTTAAGATAATGGTGGGGTGTGTTCCCCGTGCATTTCAGATCTTGGCTACAAAGGCCCTCCTCCTCCTGTTTTCTTCCTTCAGCTCAGCTTGCCCACAGGTTCCCAGAGACTCTTGGCAGCTCCCTCTCAGGCAGAATGAAGTTGTGAGCTGCGTGGGAGGCAGTTAGACAGCCAGAGTGTTGCAGCCTTCTTAATGAGGGACAATAGCTCTTCTTGGAGCCATTGAGCGGCAGCTACAAAGGTGGGGAACCCCAATTAGAAAAGAGTGGGAGATGCCGTGGGAGGAAGGCCTGAGGGACGCCTACAGGACAGATCCTTATGGTTGGTTACACTGTGAGACCCATGGGGATGTGACAGCTTGGGTTCAGAATCTCCCCTTTCTCTCTTTCTCCTTGCCCCCACTCCCCTCTTCTAGGGTTTGAACCCAGGGCTTCCCACATCCTAGGCAAGCACTGAGCTACATCTTCAACCCTTTGTTTGGAAACAAGATCTTGCTAAATCTTGCTAAATCACCAAGGCTGACCGAGAATTTGCAGTCCTCTCGCCGCAGCCTCCCAAGTAGCTGGGATTACATTAGACATCTGAGGTCTGTTTGTAGAACTAACTCCTGATAATGACTCTTTAAAATACCAACTGAAAGGAGGAGAAAAAATTACTGGGAAGAAGGCTTTTTTCCCCTGGGTCTTCAACTCAGGTATTACAGTCCATGGGTAAAGAAAAGAAATGACAAGAATTTACTTAATTTTAATGGCCATTCCCTTTAAGTTGTGGTAAACATGTGTGCCTATGGATATTTGTATACAGCAATAGCTCCTTTTTTGATAGCTCAATTGAATCACATTATGTTTACAGCAAGATAATAATCCTGGATTTTCCATGGCTCACTCTGTCAGAGTATAAGATTAGCTCTTGAATTCATTAGCAGTCATCTCCTTTTAAATGTCAGATAACTTTTTAAATGCCAAGTATTACTCAATGCCTTCTGTGCAATTCAAATCAGCTTTACCAAATTAACTAGTTAATCTTTATTGTTTCACTTACTAAAGAGAAAGGCTTCCAGGTGTTTTTAGGAGAACATAAAATATTATTTACAGTACAATATAGGTGAAGAGCTGGGTTTTGATTTAACCTTTCCATCAGTTTTTAAATCATTCCCACCAAAGTGTGCACATGAAGTAAACAAAAACAGCTTGAAGTTTCTCTGCTTTCTTCCAGTCCCCCATTTTCCTTCCCAGGGATTAAACCCAGGGCACTTAACCACTGAGCCACATCCCCAGCCCTTTTTGTATTTTATTTAGAGACAAGGGTCTCACTGAGTTGCTTAGGGCCTCACTAAGTTGCTGAGGCTGGCTTTGAACTTGTGATCCATGGATTTTCTTGAATTCATTAGCTCTTGAATCACAATCCTTCCTCAGCCTCCCAAGCTGCTGAGATACCAGGCCACTGCACCCAACTAGCCTTGTGTTTTCTTCTCCCCACTATGCTTTTAGAGACCTAGACTTCTGATTACTCTTTATTTTGTTCTCTTTGCTCTCAACATACCCAAGAGCTGGAAGTGTTCAAAGGCTCTACCCCTGAGAAAACAGGATACATAGAGCCTAGGAGGCTGGGGCAGAGCAGGCCTAGAAATCAGGAACGCTCAGCTTTCCTTTCGAAAGAACCCCTGCCTGAGTTTAGCCTCCAAATATTCAGACCACAGAGCTACAGACTACTCTGACGGCTAAAGATAGATCCATCCAGAGCTGGCTAGTTCTCGCCACCCAGCTCTTGGCTCCAAAGCTACCTCCTCAGAGAGGTCTTCCCTAACCAACTAAAGGCAAGTGGCCAGCGCCTCCCCATCACCTTCCATCCTACTACCCTTGCATTGTCTTCATAGATGAGTCACCACCTCAAATCATCTCATTATGTGCTCATTTGTCTGACACATGGTAACACTCCAAAAGTATCAATTTAATGAATAAATGAAAAACAACTCAAGCACATGACTTGCTTTCCTGGTTTCAACTGTCTAACATTTTTCTCCTCCTATCTTTGCCTTCCAGAATCCTCTTTATACATTCAATCTTTTCTTTCCTCCCATCTCCCAAACTCCCTCTCACTATCATTGATTTGATAGAACACTTGCACATAATAGGCAAAAGCAGTACTACACATTCCAGGGGTTACAGAGCCTTCACTAAAACATTCCGTTAGGCTAGAATTGATGGCCCCTAATCATTAGAGAGATGAGCCATACAGTCAAGAGAATTGTTAGAAAAAAAAAAATTTACAGGTCAAGTGGCTGGGAGGGACCTTCTTGAAAGCACTTCGAGTCTCTGGTCTTCAATCTGAGTCCACATAAGGAGTGAAAGTAATCCCATCCGTTGGAACTGGTCTTGGCTATGTCTTTTGTCTAACACAAAATCTTTAGAGATAATGGAGACATTTCCCTCAAATCAGTACTTTCTGATTTCTATTATTCCATCCAGTGATTTATGCAAGATTGTGGAGGCGTGAAAGCTTGAAATGCTTTGTATGATTTGTGCTTGAACCAAAAGCTTTCATTTGATCTGGAAAAGGGGAGGAGCCGTCTCACCCTGAGAAACTAATCAGATATATGGCTGAGATGACAAGAAATTGGATATGTATTTGTTCAGGAAAATCTTTATCTCAAGCCACATTTCAAAACAAAGGAAAAGGGTGTGGGTGTTCATTGGAATGATGGCCACTTGTGGGGACCCACCAACTGTTCATGCCTCATGAATACTTGTGGGTAATATAAAAGTTATGGGAGGGAGAGTTTATAACTGCCCAGAGAGACTGACATCTGAGAGTTCGTCTCCTAGAAAATATGGAAATGATCAAATCCACACCCAGGGTGATCTCATAGCACACTAATGTATATGACCCCAGCAAATCAGTCCCCAAAACTAACAAATAACTTTCCTCCTTGGGAATGGGCAGCCAGTGCCACGTGCAGAGGTCAGGCCTCCAGAGGTCAGCACACACTCCCTGTGGAGGAGTGCTGTTGCCCCCTCCTCCTCTGAACTGAGGCAGGCCCTATCTGCAGATTGCCTCTGGCGTCCTTCGCTCCTGTGTCCAATACCCATCAGTTCCGCAGGTATATAGCAACTGTATGTTCATTTCCAAGCCCTGAGCCAGGCACGGCTGTGACAACAGGAACAAGATAGCTATGGTCCCTGAGCTGGTGAAGCTTACGTCATTGCTTCCATTATCACTTCTGTCATCTCGTGGGGAGAGCATTGCACAGTCTCAGCATCACTATGGGCAATGGGGACAGAGTGGCCCCGGGAGGGCACAGATGAGCCACACCTGAAGGCTGAGGGGTCATGAAAGGGAGGAAGAGTGTTCCCAGGAGAGGGAAGGGCAAGTGAATGTCTTGCTCCAGGAACTGAAAGGCCAGTGTGGGTGGTGGCCCTTTGTACTTGCTGTTTCCACAGTAAGGTCAACACTTCTCACAGAGAGCCACACACACACCTTCTCCCACCTGCTTCAGAGCCTTGCCAAACCTCACTTTCTGGTGGGGCGTTCCTCAACTCTCCTGCTTAACCCACTCTGTCCCACTGTCCTATATATAGGGCACCTATAAAAACTTAAATTGAGCAATTTTGTAGGTGTCCTATAAAATGTTATAGATTTTTATAGGTGACCTATATATAGAAGATGGGACATGATGGGTTAACACTGAGGTCTCCACATCTATCCCCATCTGCCCTTCAACACCTTTGTATTTCTTTTTTCTATATCACAAATAACCTTCAGACATAACTTATGTTCCTCTCCTTCTCTGTTCTCTCTTCCTTTTCTGTGCAATGGAGGTGCACTCTTCATGGGGGTACAGACTTCCGCTGCTGGATTCACTCTTTCTGCTATAGCAAAGGCATCAAATAAATATTCCTTGAATGAATGAACAAGGCCAGAGAGATAGTCCAGGGCTGGGCAGGAAACTTAAACCTTTTAAGCCTGTTGGCCTTCACCCTGAGGTCAATGGCCTTTAAAGGTTTTAAGCAGAGGGGTAATGTGGGCAGTTTGCCTTTTGAAAAGATCACCCAGGTTGTAGTGCAGGGCACAGGCTGGAAGGCAATTTCAGGTCAAGCTTTTTGGTACTTGAAATGTGACATCATTTGGGGCTGAGGTTGGGGCTCAGCGGTAGAGTGCTTGCCTAGCATGTGCAAGGCCCTGGGTTCAATTCTCAGCACCACATAAAAATAAATAAATAAAATAAAGATATTGTGTCCAACTACAACTAAAAAATAAGTTGTAGTTGGACACAATAAAGAAAGAAATGTGACATCATTTGCACATTGTGGTGACTGCAGAAGAGACAGACCCCACCCCACACTGGGCCTCCTCTCTTAGCCCATTCTTCCTTCCCTCTCAGCCACTTTTGTTCCAATCACTCTTCCTAACACACTGAATACATTTCAGCTTGGAAATAAATTGAAATCTTGCTGTGACCTTATTTGTTGCAAGGCAGATTTAGTAACCATTCCTAGCTATTTGAAACTATAAAAGTAACAAAATTATCTAATTTAAAAAGGAGTCTTGGACAGTGATTTTAGGTCGGCTGTATGCCAGCTGAATGGCTTTGAACAAGTTGCTTACATTCCTGAAGCTTCCCTTCCTCATCTGTGAAATGGGGGTACCATACTTGTCTCACAGGGTTGTCCAGAGAATTAAATGAAATAATTACAACCTTGGGAAGGTCCATTTTTCCACTTCCCTGGGTACTAATTATTAACCAGTCTTGAGTTATTCTCTGCACATTTGGGTCCCCTGTGTCTTCCATGGTAAAAATAGGTGTTATTATTAGTGTTCCATGATGAAAACATTGCTTTTTATAAATATTGGGGGATTTGGACTAGCTCTTGTTGCTCTGTGTGTCATGCCTATGAAAGCTGGGCTTTCTGTTTCTCTCCCAGGGAGCCCTGCAGTCCTTGGAGGCAGCAGCTCAGAAGACGGGAGAACCTCAAAGTTGTATAAATAAAGGGCTGATTTGTTCAAACGGAAAAGAATTTTACACACGCAAGCTGCACATCGACATGACGCCGTTCCTGAAGGTGATCTCACACTGAGAAGACGAGGGGTTTTATAGACACATACACAGGAATTCCAGTTAATACACTTCTGCATGGTACAAAAACAGCTTCAGAAGTCCCTCAGTGCTCCTGATTTATCAGAAGGGACAGAAAATACGCAGTTTGTATCAGATGAGGAAAGAACAAATTAGGACAGTAATCACAGCCAGCCATCGGGAACAAATCAGTTGGGTGTCTGGTTTGGGTGGTGGGGACAGGGAACAGAGAAGAATAAGGATAACTTTGAACCACCTGATAAAATGGGCAAATATAATTCATTTTATCTTGACAGTAGCTAACATAATTGCTACTGTTTATCACTGTAACTTGGTAGAGTTGATACTCCTACTGTGAAGAAGACTGATTCTTGAGTTAACTAGTCAGAAGTCAACTGCAGATTCTCTTTTGGATATCTGGCCTTGTTTCCTGTTCTCTAATAAGAGCTCATTGATCTCCCAAGCTCAGCTTTGTTTCTAGTTAAGGCCACCGAGAGTTCTTGCGGTGAGGATGTCATTTGTCTATCTTTGCAGTACTTCCTCCCACCCTAGCATCCCCAGGCACATGGAAGGTGCTCACCAAGTGCTCCAGGAATTGGCCCACCCTTTTCCTCCCAAGCCCTTTTGTTTAGGGCCCTTCCCACCCATTTTTTGCCTCCTTAAGAGTTTACTGAACTGGAAATATATGACCATGGAGTCCAAGAAATTAACCAGGAACCAAGCCATGTCTGGCATGGAAGGATCTCAGGTCCTTCATACTACCTTAGGGGACACCATTCCAGGCCCTTGATAGGAAGTGATTCAGAAAGACAGGGGGAAAGAGAAGAGACCCTTGTAATGCTCATAATGATGGCACCCCTAGTGCTATGTAGACAGGTCCAGGGACTTTGGAGATCATGAGCGTCACCTTCCTACCCTCAACCAATTCAGAGTTCTCAGATGACACCTCTCTGAGCTGCCCTAAGCCCAGTTCTGCAAGGTGGGGCTTAGATTAAGAGTCAGGCACTTGACCCAAATGTGTCTCTGTCTGTGACTGCATTTTCCTGGGCTTCCTCTTAGGCTTTTCCCAGCGGTGGTAAGATGGCCACTGGCTTCTCCTGCCCAGATTATTCCAGAACCGAATGTGAAACTGTCTTTAGTGGCATGCCCAGATGAAATGCCATCAGCCTAGCCTGGAGCCACAAGGACTAGAAAGAGAGAAAAGAAGGGTGTCTCACCGGGTGCTTTAAACTACAAGAGGGCTGGGAGTAGAGCTCAGTGATGGAGCGCTTGCCTAACATGTACAAGACTCTGGGTTCAATCAACACCACAAACAAAAAACAAACAAAAATATAAGGAGGGAAAATGATTCTGGGCAGCAAAAACAAAAAGATATTTGCTATAAGAATTCAAAAAACTGTTGACATGCATTATTATTTATATTAGTAAAATTATCCTGTTTATTCTTAATAATGACTTAGTTCTTCCCTTAGGACTTGAAGAACTATGGTTGGTAGTTCCTGGGATGTGATATCATCATCATTATTGCTATTTATTAATTTAACCAATATTTTAGCACCGGTTACCTACTAAGTGTCTTGCGCTTTCTGAACATCCGATACATCTGTGAACAAAACAGACCAGGACAGGCTGGGGTAGAGGCTCAATGGTAGAGCACATGTCCAGCATGTGCGAGGCCCCTGGTGTCCATCCTCAGCACCACAAAATAAGAATCAAAAACACAGGGGCTGGGAAGAACAAAATCCTACTCTGTCCCATACTAGTGTAGGCAACAAATTATTATTAGCATCTGTTATTAGCAAATAAGCAAAGTATTCAGAGTGGGAAACTTTACAATAATTTTTTTCGTATATTCAGTGTTCACAAAGCTTTTGTGTTACACTTTTTTCTTCTGCAATTTTGGCACAGCCCTAAAGAAGGAAAAATGCAACATCCTTCAGTCCCACTTTCTAGTCCATCCTCCTCAAGACTCAGTGAATGGAAATTCCATTGGACTCACAGAACACCTACTCCCAGACAAGTCCCTACCCAGAAAACCACACCTTCTCTTGGGAACGTTGAGTGTTAACAGCTTACCCTACCTAGGCCTTCTCCCTATTGACAGGTAGCTCCTGGATTCTTGAGAAATGCATCACAGAATGACACCATCTCAGGGCTATAACAGACAAGAACGGTTAGTTTAAACAAAGAAAAGCACCCAGGCTGGAGCTGCATGGGAACCAAACCATCCTATGCATTTCATTCATGTATTTCCTGCCCACCCCTGGGGCATTTTATTCATTTTTGCCTGATACGTATAGAAAGAGATGAGGGTAGGAGATAAGACAAAGGCAGCAAAAGAAAATGGAAAGATGTAAATAATCACAGTTGCTCACATTACTGAGCACTTATTCTATTAGGCTGTGTTCTAAGTTTTATATGCAGGAACTCATTTAATTCACAAACTGAAGGTAAGAATGTACCTATTTTTTACTGATGAGAAAAATAAGGTACTGAGAAGTTAAGTAACTTGCAGAATGTCAGGTGGTAAATGGCAGACACAGATTCACAGGCAGGCCGCCCAGCTTCAGAACTTGTGCTCAATCATCTGCTGTAAAGCTTTGCTGAACACCCCAGCTGAGCCCTATCCAATCAAAAGCACTGCCGGCCATATTAACTAAGCTTCCAGCACAATCCTTCTAGAAAATTCCACTCTGTGCATGCATTCAGTCTGCTATAGGAAGATTTTCTTATCCTGCAAGACTCAGCCCTTTTCTCTATTCCTACCTGAGTTCTATGGAAATATAAAGCTTTCTCTCCCAGCGTTCATTTAGTTCCCTTCAAACAACTTACAATGAGCATCCTCTGTGTATCAGATACTATGCAGGCCCTGAGGATAAAGAAATGAATCATCTGCACCCTCGACCTTCCAGGAGCCTATAATCTAAGAGGGGGATAAACAATGTAGCAGACAATATCAGCATAATGTTGTGGCAGAGGCAGACTGGGGTTGCTACCAGAGAGAACCATTTATTTCTCTGTTATTGCACATGGAATCCTCCGCTTAGTTAAGAACCTCTTTACAACACTAAAGATAGCTGATAACCTGTTTCTGTCAGGCTTCAATCTGAGAAAATACAATCCTGAGTAACTCTGAGTTTGTATAAAAATTGAACTATGTTTTGTTTTTAATCTATTTTAATCTATTCTTTTTCAAAAAGAAATGGTACGTGGTTAATAAATTAGAATAGATATTTTAAATTGTCAGGGTTAGGTCATTGTAGTAAGAAAGAAAATGGCAATAATGTCTCTGAATGCTAGGGATACATTCAAATATACTTATACTCCATATTAGCATGAAAATGTATGTATGTTATGTCCAGAAAATACAAAGAATGAGAAATAAACTTCCACTCTACAGCCATCACAGTGAGAGCATGGTGTCCTCTGGTGCAAGGTGGAAGGACCTGCCTCAAAGCAGGCACAAGAGCCAGCCATGCCTGAGGTCAGAGCAGCCCTCCCACAGAGGTGGGACATCCCTCCAAGTAGAGGAGGACTGCCACTAAATCTTGTGGTCACATTGAGGTGGAACAACATGAATTTCAAAGACTGAAAGTAGCAGGAAAATAATGCTTGGCTTAAGATGCTGCCCAAAGATGGAGCAGGGTACCTTAGGAGATAAATTCCAATCCCCAGAGTCCTTTAAATATGCTTTGTTAACCACTTGGCAGGAACAGCTCGGTTTCAAGATCAGAGCTCGGTTTCAAGATTCAATGATTCCACGACATTCGAATAATATTTCCAGGAAAAAATATTCAGGACAGCGAGTCTTAAATTTTCAAAAGAAAGAAGCTTGGGATTAAAGTGGAATGTGATCAATATTAAGGTGTCAGGCTAGTAGTTGGGAAGCTCTGGGTCTTCTCTGACTCTGAGTGACCTTGAAATGCTCTGGGACTCCCATTTCCTCTTTGTAAAATGGAGATGGTAATACTGGGAACTCCACACCTGCCTCTTAATGGTGAAGTGAGAATTACATGAAATAATAGCTTTCAAAGAATTTTCACATCTATAAAGGACGCACCTTGTGAGAGAGAAAGGAACGAACATTCACTGATCCCTGCTGAGGGCCAAGTCCTTCATATATTAAGCCTTATTTAATCTCCCCACCCTCACTCCCCAATTCCTGGTAAGTATGCAGAACTCTCCTATGCAGATAAGGAAACTGAGGCTCAGATATGATCAGTGGCATGGCTGCCTGCAGCAGGAGCTGGGTTTCAAGGCCATAAAGTCCACAGTACCCCATATTGAGAGAGTTCTGCCTATTCTGTTCCCATGACCAGCTTAATTGTACATCCCTGTTCTGGCCTCAGAACCTGAGAAAGAACAGAGATTTGAAAAAACATCTTAAACTTATTAATAATCATACAAGGTACCTTGTGATTTTCTTGAGTCAGTTGTATTTTGTTTTATACTAGGGATTGAACCCAGGGACATTCTACATGGAGCTACATCCCAGTCCTTTTTATTTTATCTTATTTTATTTTGAGATAGGATCTTGCTAAATTGCCCAGGCTGGCCTCAAATTTGCAATCCTCTTGCCTCAGCCTCCTGAGTAGTTAGGATTACAGGTGAGCACCACTGCCCCAGGAGATTTTTTTTCTTTCAGTGCTGGGGATGGAACTAGGGCTTCACATGTATTAGACGAGTGCTCTATCACTGAGCTACACCCCCAGCATCAGTTTTCTTTACTAAGGAGAAGTATGAAGTACACAAGAAAAACTGGACTACCCTGAAATTGAAAATTTCAAATAAAATACTCATTTTCTTCCATCATTAAGAAAGTATTGAAAATAGTAATTGACTTTTGTGTATCATATGGCATATTATACAAAATTTCCAGATGTATTTTCCTAGTTAAGCCTTTCAGGAACTCTGTACAATATTCATTACTACTGTCATTTCACAGATAGAGAAACTTCGGTTCAATGAGAAGTCATACAGGTCACGGGAGGCAGAGAGGAGTGCCCCTTCTTTTCTCCTGCATCCTATGTTCCCCATCCAACAGTGTCTTAGGAAGACCTGCCATGAGACTAGGAGAACTATGCTCAGATGGAGTGCTAGGCATGAGGGCTGGGGGCAGAACCATTAGAAGAAACTGAGGCTCAAGGTTAAGAAACTCTCTCATGGTCTGTAAGACATGAGGGGCAGGAGATAGGACTTCAGGGCAAGCAGACTGATTCCAGGATCTGCAACCCAGTGTCTGGGAAGAGCCTCTCATGTGCTGGTTACAGCATTACCCTTTGTGTTTATAGAGAGTTTGTTAATCTCCTCCCTCCCTGCCCCAGACCTATAATTCCTTCTATACTGCTGCTTTTTCCCAAAGCAGCTCAGTTCTTATCACTGGTTTGCTTGAAAGTCTTTACTGTGTAAAGACTGGTCTTTCAGTTAAATTCCCAGTATCAAGATATATTCCTGTTACAAGATAACAGGGAACATAAAACAAATGCAATTTTTCTAAAACTCCAAAGTGCACCATGCAAGATCTGGCTCTGGCCTGTGTCTAATTTACACTGTCCACACACTGCAGTAATATCAGACTATCCCTAGCCAGCACAGGCGACTCCCTCTGCCTGGGATCACCCTATCTTCTCTTCACTGCAAGACTTAGCACTATGTCCACTGGTAAACAAAAACTTCTTAACCTAATTTAGTTTCACCTCCCGTGAGGTCTTGTGGAAACCTGTTATAATCTGTCACAGCATTTACCACACTGCATTGCAACTGTGAGATTTCTCATCATTTCCCCACAAGTCAGTAAGCTTCTTACAAATAGATCTTTCATCTCTGTGCCTCCAGTACCTAGCACACACAGTACCTGAAACACAACAGACATTCAATAAATGTTCATTAGCTGAATGAATAAAGGGAGAACTAATGATTTTGCCAGAATAACAGAGCTGAGATATGAATTTGCAATCTTTCAGTTTATTTTACTTATTCATCAAGTACTACAGGATAAGCATCAATGATCTGAAAATCTGAAACAAAATGCTTCAAAATCTGAAACTTTTTGAGCACCAACAAGATGCCACAACTGACCTTATATGACAGGTAGCACTAAAAAATGCACTAAAAATATTGTGTAAAATTATCTTCAGGCTATGTGTATAAAGTATATCTGAAACAAATGAATTTCATTTTTAGGCTTGAGTCCCATCCCAAAGATATCTCCTTATACATATGAAAATATTTCAAAATCTGGAAAAAAAATTCAAAAGGCATGTGCCACCACAATAGCCCCAGTTTTAGTTTATTTTTAATTTAAATTTTAAATATATGCTGGGCATGGTGGCACATGCTTATAATCCCAGGAAGTGGGGAGGCAGACACAAGAGGATTACAAATTTGAGGCTAGCCTGGGCAACTTAGTGAGGCCCTGTCTCAAAATAAAAACTACAGATGTAGCTCAGTAATAGAGGACCCTGGGTTTAATCTCCAGTGCTGCAAAAAATAAAATAAAATGTACTGACAAAGTTTTAAATTTTTCAAGTATAATATGGTGTGTTTCCCAGCTGCCCATTTCCCTTCCCATAGACTATCTCTATTACCAGTTTCCTATGTGATAAATAGGAGATAGAAATTTTGTGCAGATAAATAGGAGATAGAAATTTTGTGCAGATTACTAAAAAGAACAAATTTTAAAAAGATTTTTTGTGCAAATTTAGTATATTATACATATTTTTCAGAATTGTTATTTTTCATTTAGTATTTCTTAGAGCTCTGTGTTAATTCAAAAAGAGATACCTTGTTCTTCTTAATGGTTGTATGGTCTTCCATTGTACAAATTACTATAATTTATTTAAAGTCTCAAGTTGATGGGACATTTATTTCCAATCTTTCCCAATGAATGAATGACCTTAGGTGTTATTTCACATGTGTGTTCACATATCTTTTAAAAAGATAGCTCTTTGGACACTTTTCTAAGCAACATACAATTAAATGGACAGAATTTCATATTAAGACTCTTTTTTTCCTAACAAGGATTTGCTTGAAGAGCTTTCCAAATCCCTGACTCTGCCTCCAACTCTCCATCTGTGAAATGAGAACATTCTTTGCCCTGAAGGCTCATAGCTACATGTTGTTAAGACTGAAGGTTTTGCCAAGTGTAGTGTCAGGAGGTTGAGACAGGAGGATCACAAGTTTGAGACCAGACTCAGCAACTTAGTGAGGCTCTTAGCAACTTAGTGAAACCCTTACTCAAAATTTCAAAAAAAAGGGCTGGGATGTGGCTCAAGCGGTAGCGCGCTTGCCTGGCATGCGTGCGGCCCGGGTTCGATCCTCAGCACCACATACAAAGATGTTGTGTCCGCCGATAACTAAAAAATAAATATTAAAATTCTTGAAAAAAAAAGAAAAAAAAATTTCAAAAAAAAAAAAAAATGGCGGGGTGGAAGGGCAGGTTGGGAAGGCTAGGGATGAAGCTCAGTGGTAAGATGCTCCTGGGTTCAATCCCCAGTACCACAAAAAAAAAAAAAAAAAAAAGACTGTAAGTTTTATTCTTGGCTTTGAAATTCTTCCAAAAGAGGAAGCTTGTTTCTCACTTTGACTTTCAATCCAATTTCCTGTTAGATTAAAAGGCTTTACACAGGGATCCCTTAAAAAATGTATCTATTTTCTGGTCTTCTAATTAGGGCATTTACTGCAACTAAGGCAGGATTTTGTTGTTGTTGTTGTTGTTGTTTTTTTTCCTGTTATACTTTTTTAAACCTTTCCATTTATTCAGGGATTTTTTTTTCTTCACTGTACCAGTACAAATCTGCCTATTCCAAAGTGAGAAACCCAAACAAAAGAAAATTATTTACCTGCTTTACCTTTTTTATGTCAATATATCTTATCAACTAACAAGTAAGAAACAGATGATAAAAAGCCAGTAAGTGATGCAACTCAGGAAGGAATTGTAGAATGTGCTGAATGAGCCGTTGTCTCTTCCCAAAGCAGGCTGGTATTTGATAAAGTAGGAAATTGATTGTCACTAATGGGTGAGAATAAGACAGCAGATTGTCAAGGCCCTGCACATTAGATTCCAGCTCTACTGCCTAAATGAAGCTGTGGCTGGAGCTGGAACCCAGGTGACAAAGGCCAATTACAGGCCTCATTAGACACATCGGGCTTTACTTGAGTCACCAACTCCACCTGCCATGTTTCTTCCACTATTAAAGAGCTGCCTTTAAACCTCTGGAGAAGATCAGTAATTCTCGATTCTGGCTGCATGTTGAAACCACATGTGCAATATGTGGTTCTTCTCCATGTGAGACACATCAAGCAGAAACCTTAAAAAGGCCCCAACTCAGCCAGTTGGTGACACACACCTGTAATCACAGCTACTCAAGAGGCTGAGACAGGAGAATTGCAAGTTCCAGGCCAGTCTGAGCAACTTAGCAAGACCCTGTCTCAAAATAATAAATAAATAAATAAAAAGGGCTAGGGATGTAGCTCAGTGGTGGAACACCCCTGGGTTTAATCTCCAATACTGGAAAGAGGAAAAAAAAAAGCCCAGCTCTAGAGATTTTGATGTTATTGTCTGGAATTATACTTTTTAAAAACTCTTCAAATAATTCTAATGTACAGCCAGGGTTGAGAACCACTGTTTTAGATATTTTGGGGTGTTGAGATTGCAAATAGCTGATTAACTCAGAGAAAGAAGAAAGAGAGGGGCTTGCTTGTGTAGCTCTGTGGCAGAGCACTTGTCCAACATGGACAAGGTTCTGAGTTCAATCCCAACACCACAAAAAAAGGAGGAGGAGGGGGAAAAGGGGAGAGAATGCACTAAAAAACTGAACCGTGGTGATCCTGGGGACTCCACACAAGGCCATGCTGACCCTTTGGTTCCCCTGCTATTATTAATCCTCAATGCCTTCCATTTGTTCTCAAAATAATGGACAAAATCCTCAGCCTGCCTTCAAGGCCTTGGGCTTCTGACCCCTTTCCACCCTTCCCACTTCTCTCAGTCTCTGCTCTGGCCAGTCTAGTCCTCTGCCAAATTGCTGGAGATGCCCTGCTTCTTTTTCCAGGCCTTGCCCTATGACATTCATCTCTCCTTCTCCTATATGTGCCACACATCAAGCAGTGCACAGATGAATGGAACCAGACCCCTTCAAGATAAGTACAGCCGGGTGCAGTGGCATGGCCATGCCTATCATCTCGGCAATTTAGGAGGCTGAAGCAGGAAAGTCACACGTTTGAGACTAGCTTCAGCAATTTAGTGAGACCTTATCTCAAAATTTTAAAAATGAGAAGAAGAAAAAAAAGCTGAAGATGTGCAGCTCAGTAGTAGAACACCCTTATTCAATCCCCAGTACCAGAAAGAAAAAAAAAATGTAAAGAAAAAGCACAACTGATCATGAGTACTTGGTGCCACTGCTAAGTCTGCCTGGTTCTTTTAAATCTAATCACACTAGTAGCAGCCTTCCTGGACACTTAAGCTGAAAGAAGTTGAAAAAGAAGGAGAAAGGGGCTCGGAGAGTGGCTCAGTGGTACAGCACTTGCCTCACAGGTTCTAGGCAGGGGTTTCAACCCTAGCACCCGCAGAAAAAGAAGAAACAACTAAGAAAACTGAATTCCCTTTTACCAAAGAGCATGGACCAGAGGAATATTTGCATTCATCTTGTCTTCTGTATTCTTTGTGTTGTATTAACCCAATAGGAAAGTGGAGATGAACTGGACTCTCATGAAGAACCAGGAGGATCCCTCAGAGAAAATGATGAAGTCAGCCAAGGTAGGGACAGCTAGTCGGATTGTAGAACCTTATCACTATAATCATCACAGGAACTTTGTGCTGTTCAAAGCTGTTAATGACCCTTCCATTTCCTTTCCAGTTATGAATTTAAAGTCATAACACAGACCAAAAACTGCTGAGTGTCCAGACTCTGTGTTCTTAGTGAAACACAAGCAAATGATAATGTATTTTATGTCCTTGTTCTGTTGTGTTATGGTTTGGATGTGAGATGTCCCCCAAAAGCTCACGTATGAGACAAAGCAAGAGGGTTCAGAGGAGAAATGTGAGACCCTTAGCCCAATCAGTGAATTAATCTCCTGTTGGGATTAATTGAGTGGTAACTGAAGGCAGACGGGATGTGGCTGGAGGAGGTGGGCATGGTTTTGGGGTATATATTTGTATCTGGTGAATGGAGTCTCTCCCTTTGCTTTCTGATCATCATGGGAGCTGTTTACCTCTGCTATATTCTTCCTCATGATGTTCAGCCTCACTTTGAGCCCCAAAGAATGGAGTTTGCTGTCTATGGATTGAGATCTCTGAAACCATGAGCCCCTAAATAAACTTTTCTCCCTTTACATTTGTTCTGGTTGGGTCTTTTCAAGTCACAACAGTGAAATAGCTAACTAAAACATTAAAACATTTTTTTTTTCTGCGAGAAACAGCAGATTGTTGCAAGAGAGTGAAAACTTTGGGGACATTATTAAAAAGTCCCCCCAAGCACCTCCACCTCTCTGTTCCACCTGCCTTCGTGGAGGGTTTGGCAAAGGGGTTGGGGTTTCTTGCCTAGAGAAACACTATTCCAACAGAACAGGGACCATCTTCTTTACAGACCCAGCCCCCATCACCCACAGCCCTGGGTGACAAGAGCTGCTTGATGGTAGCTTACTCCAGAAATGACCCTGCATTTGATGATGATAGGGGTCAGAGGAAGGAGAGAGAGTTCTATGAAACACTGGGCCCAGAACCACTGGGCTTTTCAGCATAGTTAAAGCCTCATGCCCTGAACTGACTCGAAGCCCTACCCTGAGGGCACACAGGGCATGTTTTATGACACTTCCGTTGGCTAGGCCCAGGTAGCAGAGCCATTTTTTGTCCTCATTGCTTCTTGCAGAAGTGGAAACATTAAAGACTATTGATTCTCGGGCAGTCTGTGCAGGGCCACAGAGAAGCCGTGTGCTTGTTGCTGCTGCACGAAGGTGTCCAGCAGAGGGAGCTCGTGGGGCTGGAATCCAGCCTGTGCTCCACCGCCTGACACATTCACTGCAGCACCCGGACTGCAGTGAATTCCTAATTCACTAATTTCCTAAATTCCTGATTTCCTAATTCAAATAAAGGTGATGCATAGCAGCTGCAGGTCAGAGCTGCTGAGCTGAGAGTGTGCACTCTGGAGCTGGCCTTAACCCCTCAGTGCCTCAGAGTCCTCATCTGTCAGCAAAAGTTGGAACAGAACTCATCGCATTTGGCTGCATGAGGAACGAATGAAAAATTCACATAAAGTAGCCATTTAGTGGTTATTCATCTCGACTTATATATTTTACCCTCCCATGATCACTGTTTACCAATCTGTGCAATGACACAATGGTTCTTCCTATCTCCTGTGGATCCTATCAGGTAAAAGAGAGAGACCTTAAGAGAACACTGGAGACAAATGTACTAAGTCATAGGTTTTGAATTTCACCCAAAACATTTTGCACTTTTTTTAAAATATTTTTTTGTTGTCAATGGACGGAGAATCCAACCCAGTGCCTCACACATGCTAGGTAAGCACTCTGCCACTGACTCACAACCCCAGCCCAACTTTTCGCATTTTGGGTGGTGGTACTGGGGATTGAAGCCAGGGCCTCACATTTGCTAGGCCTAAACTTGATCTTTTTCTGTCTACATCTTTTACCATTTCTTTCTGTTAATGTCCTATTCAAAAATAATTTTATACTAATTTTTAAAAGGTCTCACTGTTTCTGCATGTCAAGCAATAATATATTATAGCAGCCTGAACCCTGGGTTTGGTCAAGCTTTTAAGCAAGGTCTCTGCTAACATGATGCTCCTGTCACCTCCATTTTCAAAGCAAAGTGACACTAGCCAGGGAAAAGCACTCTTCAGATCTTCCATATCGTAAATCACATATGCAGAACGTGAATACTGACAAGCTTCCAAGGTCTTGGCCAAGTGCAGTGGAGGTTTTAGGCGGTACAGAATGTGGCCAAAACTAAGCAAATGACCAAGTCAGTCAGAACAGATTTCCTGTCTCATGACAGCAGAGCAGGCTCCGGCTGGGTTCCATAAAGGTTATTCAGTCTCTAATGCAGTGAAATATCACTGCAGAAAGTTAAAGAAGGCATTTTCCTGTCCTGAATGATAAATGCTGTTTAAAGAGAATTTCAAGTCTTTGAAGAAAAAAAAAAAAGGAGGGTGTATTAAGGAACTTTTTTCAACTATTTTAGGATCAGTTTCTTCCCCCATAAGTCTTAAGGCTAATTGTCAGGATTTTTTTTCCCCTACTCCAAATTAAGTAGTGATCTTCATGGTTAATTATAAGCAGGAAGTCAATGTCACCTCCAGTGAGAATAGCATGAGGCTTGGACTTGGTGAGAGTACTACATGCAAGTTTTCACAAAACAAAGTAAATCAACAACATCCAAATCAGAGAAGATTGGAGAAATCACTCTTAGTTTAAGTACAAAACTTTCCTTTCCACTGCTCCACCCCACCACAGAGTTCAAGAAAAGAATGAATTTTCAGTTCTCATTTCCTGGGTCACTGGTTCTCAAACTTCACACATCAGTATCACCTGGAGCTTGTTAAACAAGGCAGTCTTTCCAGCCTTTGCATAACTCCTTAAAATGAAGCAGAACTGCTCCAAGATTGTTGTTGTTTTTTTTTTCCCAGCTGGTCATAGTGGCACATGCCTGTAATCCCAGCAGCTCAGGAGTCTGAGGCAGGAGGATCATGAGCTTCAACAACTTAGCGAGGCCTTAAAAGTAGTGTAGGGAGACCCTGCCTCAAAATATCACATAAAAAGGGCTGGGGGTGCTGTGGTTGTGGCTCAGTGGTGGAGCGCTTGCCTAGCATGTGCAAGGCACCGATTTGATCCTCAGTACCACATAAAAATGAATAAATAAAATAAACGTATAAAAAATGTTGTATCTGGGGGCTGGGGTTGTGGCTTAGAGGTAGAGCACTTGCCTAGCATGCGTGAGGCACTGGGTTCGATCCTCAGCACCACATAAATATATTTTTTAAAAATGTTGTATCTGTTTTAAAAAAATTATTTTAAAGGGCTAGGGATTAAGCACCCCTTGGTTCAATCCTCAATACCAAAAAAAAAAAAAAAAAGATTATTTGTTTATTTGTTTTTTGATGCTGAGGATCAAGCCAGCTCTCTGCTGCAGAGCTGAATCCCCAGTCCTCACCTCAAGATTCTAAGAGGACTAAGAGATTTAGGACACACTGCTTGAATTGCAGGGAGCCTTCAAGGAGCAGCCTGGAACAACAAATGGGAGGAACAAAAAGCATTTCTTTGGGGTACACTGGGAAACCAGCAAGCCGCTTCTATTATCTTATTCTAGCAGAAAAAGCAGCTCAGAGTCTTGTTGCCTTGGTCAAGAGATGGATGTGCCATAGTTGCTAGCAGCATTTTAACGGAAGCCAAGGAGAGACAAGAGGGAGGGTTTAGTTCACTCTCATGGAAAAGTCAGAGCTGGTAGAAAGAGACACAGTCCACTCCTTGAGGTTGTGCACTGACCCGGGTTCCTTCTGTTTCTCTCTGCATTTCTTTTTGCCATGACCCTTGTATGCATGTCCATGGCTGGCTCAAAGTCTCCCTCATTATGCAGGATAGGAGAGAAAGTGTCAGTGTGGGGCTTGTTCTGCTGTTAAGTGCACCCTTCAGGAATTGCTCCTCACCCACATTTGCTCAATCCTTCGGGCCTTCCTAGCCACAAGGAAGCCTGGGAATTAGAGGGTCTTGCTAGATGTGTGTGCTATACCAAAACTTGAGGGGGATCTGCTACCCACAGGCAGAAGGGGGATGGATGCTGGGGGCCAAGTAGTGTCTTATCCACAAGTGGGCAGATGTCTCTGTCCTTATGGATGCTGCCAATTTCCCACCTCTTGGGCCCAAAGAGGCATTTTTCAGTCTCATGCCCACTCTTTAAGCTCAACATGTATTCCCTGGTAGCCACAAACACTGCAGGCTGTTGCTGTCAGCCCTGTGGTTTGCCTGGAAAAAGGAACTAGGGTATCTCTGCTTCCTCCTTTGGTCTTTGTGGTGTCAAAAGGGAGAAGGAAAACTATTCAATGTGTCTGTGAATTTGTCCAATAACTTTTAAAAGAACAAAGCCTTCTGTGAGGTTTTCGGTGACCCTAATGGAAACTGCCTAGGGAGCCCAGCTCTCTTCTTTGAAAATAAGCCCTTTATTAGGAAGCAGCTGACACTGACGGCTCCTCATCACACTTTCTATCATTTGATGGTGCTTTCACTTCCCTGGGAGTCCCTGAGTCTAATTCAAGTTCACACATGTGTATTGGGGAGCCACAGTGCACTACTTTTTAGCCCCGTATCTACATGTGCTCAAAGAGAAGGACATTATTCCTGCCTAGTAAATATTCCAAAGGTGAATGAATAAATAAATGAACATGTCAAGTATGGAGGAGATTCATAAATGATGATTCCAAGTTCCCCATTCTCAAGAGCTGACAATGAGGATTTCAGCTCTGGGCATTATAGACTCCCTGGGAAGAAACAGTGAGTGCAGGCATTAGGAAGGTCACAGACCTCAAATTGGTGGGACTTATAGAAAGAACACACAGCAACCAATGAGGACCTGCATCTCCACCAGAGACAAAAAAGAAAACAAAAAGCAGCTGACAAGAGTAGCAAGAGTCACCACCAGTGGGGAAGGGGACACTGGCTCCTTTGGCTTCCAGGTGAACAAAGCTGCAGCACCCTCATTAACATGATGAGACTGCCCTAATTAGTGGCTAGGACTCTAAATAGTTACATCACAGCTCAACTGGGAGGTCTGGACCAGTGGGTTTGTGAGAACCAGCTGTCTGGATCCTTTCTAGCTAAAACTTAGGGTCTCACCCAGACCTACCTGCATTTGAACAAGATTCTCATGTGATTCACATGCCAGTCAACCTTTGAGAAAACTCTAATATAGACTCATTGAGGACACTGGATTTCAAATTCAAATTGAAATTTTTGCATTTTCCAGCTCTGTCCTTGGTGAGTTCCACAGTCTAGAGCAGGGTACATCACTCCTCTGGGCTTTGGTTTCCTTTTCCATATAACCAAGGAGGTCGGGCTGGATAATCTCTAGGGACATGTCCCACTCTCACGCTCTGTACATCTATGGCTCACACAGGTTTGACAGTGACAAGCAGCAGAGCCAGAGCTGGGACCACACTTCCTTACAAGCTCCTTCCACTCCACCTTGCTCCCAGGGAGCCAGCCGGCCATCCTCACTGTGTCCCACGTAAAGCTCTGCTACACCCAGCCCTGTTTTGGATAGGTGGTGACAGAGACAGCCCAGGAAGTGACAGGCACTCCCATGCTACATGTGAACCCCAGCTTGGGGACAGCAGCCAGTGAGAGCCCAACAGGTCATAAATGAGAAGGCAGGTTTGCCATGGTCTTCTGCACCGTGCAAGGCCTCAATAATCCCTCGGCCTCACGAGGTTTCCACTTCCTCCTCTGAAAGTACCAGCATCGACTGGTCAATCTCTCTTTCTCATTTTCTGTGGTTCAATGACCTTGGAAGTGTTTCTAATAAGGAAAAAAGCAGAATCCTCAGGACTGGGATTATAGCTCAGTGGCAGAGTGCTTGCCTGGCAAGTGCGAGGGACTGGGTTTGATCCTCACCAGCACCACATAAAAATAAATAAAATAAAGGTATTGTGTCCACCTACAACTAAAAAAAAAAAACAAAAAACAGAATACTCATAGAGCTCCATGATTCAGCCACCAGGTTCAAGCCTTCCTTAGTCTTTAGCCACTGACTGCATGGATGAAAGATTCTTTTGTTCACTCAACAAACATTTACTGAATCACATCTTCACATCTAAGTTCCACATCTTCACAGTAGTACCTGCTGCAGCTCCTGCTTTGGTTGGAGGAAAAAGAAGACATGTGTGTAGATGTTTCTAACACAGCGGTGCCTGAGAGAACACAGAAATGGTGGCTGATCCAGATCAGAGCAGGAAGGACAAGAAGGCACAGAGGGTATGTTAATGGGAGACAAAGGATCCGTAAGGAGGAAAGATTTACTTTGGCTCACAGTTTCAGAGGTTTCAGTCCATGGTTGCTTGGCCCTGCCACTTTGAGTCTGTGGCAAGGCAGAACATCATGGCAGGGAGCGGGTAGCAAAATAAAGCTGGTCCCTCATGAGGCCAGGAAGCACGAGAGAGGGCAGGGGCTGGGGTCCCAATATCCCCTTTGTTTTAGTCAGCTTTTTTATAACTGTGACCAAAAGACCCAACAAGAACAATTTTAGAGGAGGGAAAGTTTATTTGGTGCTCACAGTTTCAGCGGCCTCAGTGCAGAGATGGTCAACTCCATTGCTCTGAGCCCAAAGTGAGGCAGGACATCATGGTGGAAGGGAGGAAAGCAGCTCAGGACATGGCTCAGGAAGCACCCAGAGAGGTGTGCCCACCAGGGACAAAATGTATACCACAAAGGCACTCTCCCAATGACCCACCTCCTCCAGCCACACCCTACCTGCCCTCAGTTATCACCCTGTTAATCCTTATCAGGAGATTAATGCACTGATTAGGTTGAGATTCTCAGAAGCCAGTCATTTCATCTCTTCACTTTCTTGCCTTGCCTCAAACATGGAGGACACCTCACATCCAAACCATAACATCCTCCAGGACTCACCCACAGTGACCTAACTTCCTCCCAGGAAGGTATCACCACCTTCAGGGAGAGCTACAGTCTGGTGATCAAGGCTTCCCACATGAGCCTTTGGGGATGCTTCACATCCAAACCACACAGAGGGCTCCCTGAACAAGGGAGGAAGGAGTGACTGAACCCAGAGTGCCTTTGTCCACGTTTAGTGGAGGCAAAAAGGGCAGCGGTCCACACTTGCTGTTTCCTATTAAGTGTCTCAGAATCCCTGGGTAGGCCATTTGTCACTTGAGAAAATCCAAGCACAGAGAGGTTAAGTAGCACATCCTTGGCCAGAGCTGAACAATGGAGAAGCCCTGGGTCTGACCACCTCCCCAGGCTCTGCTGCAAGATTAGTTCTTCTGGTTGTTAACAGCTCGAAGAGAGTGGGTTTGTGAATCCTGGATGCTCTGAAGTAGAGGAGGGAACGCAGGAAGGTCAAGGGGGGGATCAAGATCTGAGTAAATCAATCCCCCCACCCCCACCTCTAAGTGGAGCAATCGAAATGAAAATATTTTTCTGCCAGGATTTTTTAAGACAGAGGGGAAAAAGGGGGGGGGGGTGGCCAGTGAAGAAAGAGAAGGCAGCCACAGCCCGCAGGGCCTGGACACAGCTCCTGTCCCTGATCACGGCATTAGTGACTTCAATAATACCGCTCCCTAGTTCCCGAAGAGCTTGCTCACCAGGAGACTCCTGATGAGGTCCTCTCCCTGTCCTTACAAAAAGAGCTCAGGCAGGGCTCTCCCAGGAGGGTGCCTCCCAGCTGTGTCATCTTTTCTTCTTCTCATTGTGGCGGCTTGTGATATCCCCACAAGCATGAGGACCTCCTATAGATTCCATCCTTAGGTGGAGACTTGCAGACCTGAAAGGTCTGAAAATCTGACAAAGAACCTAGGGGAAAGGTGGGAGGCAGACAAGCCTCGGAGTTCCACCCAAACAATTTAGTCTTTTTTAACTTGTACAGGCTGTCTTTCTGCTAGTTTTCCACATAGTCACTGGAAGTATGGAAAAAACAGAAGTAATTTTTGGCACCTAATATGAAGCAAGACATGATGCTAGGCGTTTTGTGTTTATTTGTCTTATTTTAGTCTCACCATAACCTTATAAGACTCATGTTTTACCTTTATTTCATAGGTGCAGATAATGAGGCTCAGAGAGGTTAGGTAACTTGCCTAAGGTCACTCAGCCAGTAAGTGGAAGAGCTGAGATATGAACCCCAGTTACTATGACTCCAAGGCCTTAGTCTCTTTAGATGTTATAATGTCAACCATGTGTTTTTGACTAGGAAATAGTTACAAAGTCAGAGATGTATGACAAAAATTATGGTAGCTTTTTTTTTTAAGCTAGCATGAATCGTGGAGATTATTTGGAGTCCCTAGAAATTATTTTATATTATGGTTGAAGGAACCTGAGGCCTACAAGTTAAGAGAATTATGCAGCCACAAGTAATTATCAAAACCAAGGTAACTGGAGTCTCCTTCCCGTGTTTGTGGGTATGTGGTTTAGTTCAGTTTAGTTTTACAGGTCTTTCCTCAAGGGCAGTTCTTATATCAAATATCATGGCCACCCAACCTGTGCAAAGAAGTGGAGGAAATAGGAGGAGCAGAAGCCTGTGCCCAGGAGTCAAGGTGGTGCCACTCACTAGAATCTAGAGCCCAGCAGGCGTCCTGTAAGAAGATCAGCCTCGTCAAGTGCTCCTGAGGTCCTCCAGCCCACACTGCTCCAGAGAGGACTTCAGTCTCAGCATGCTGCCAGCACTCTACCTGAGCCTAGGTTCAGAATATCCTGCTGGTTCTTAGCACCTAGATGACATGACCTACACACTCTGCATTGCTTTGGTTTTCCTCTAGAAAAGATTTCAAAGTTCTCTTTCATGCTGGGAGAGGAGAGGTGGGTGGTAGCAGATTCCTAAGAATGTTCCTGGCTTATTCCCCATTCAGCCCAGCCTGGGACCCCCAAAAAGTCCCCAGAACACAGCTGTTGCCCCTTTATTCTGAAAATTCTCTTCACCTTCAGGAAAGAAAGCTCATTTCTAAAAAGGGACATAAATTTACCAAAACCCAAAGGCAGCTGAAGCCAGAGGCAAGGACAGCCTAAAAAAGAAAATGATAGGCCAATCTTACTTATGATCAAAGATGCAAAACTCCTAAACAAATAGTAGCCAAGCAAATCCATAAGTTTGTACTTTAAAAAAAAAAAAAATACACCATGACAGAATTGAGTTTATCACAGGAATTCAAAGATGGCCTAAGATTTGAAAATATGATTGATTATGTAATTCCCTTCAAGAACTTAAAGGGGAGGGCTGGGGTTGTGGCTCAGTGGTAAGCACTTGCCTAGCACATTTGAGGCCCTGGGTTCGATCCTCAGTACCACATAAAAATAAATTTTAAAAAAATATTGTTTTCAACTAAAAAATAAATATTAAAAAAAAAAGTTAGGGCTGGGGATGTGGCTCAAGCGGTAGCGCGCTCATCTGGCATGCATGCCACCTGGGTTCGATCCTCAGCACCACATACAAACAAAGATGTTGTGTCTGCTGAAAAAAACTTTAAAAATAAATATTAAAAAAAATTTTTAAAAAGTTAAAGGAGAAAGTCTTAGGGTCATTTTGTAGATATGCAAAAAGAAGTAAAATTTATAAAATTCACCTATTTATGATTAAAAATTATCAGCCAGGCACAGTGGGTACTGAGGAGGCTAAGGCGGGAGTATGGCTGTGGCCCAGGAATTCTACACAGACTGGGAAACATAGCAAGACCCCCCCATCTAAAAAAAAAAAAAATCAAACTACGAATAAAAAAGGACTTCCTGATTTTGATAGCATACAAATATCTATAGTACCATCAATCACCACACACAAATGGTAGAGCCTTCAAAGTAGTGTCTCTAGACACGACTGGGACAAGGATCCCCTCTAACATTGTTCCTCCATCATACTCGATGTCCTAGTCTGCACAGTAAGGAAAACAAAAGAAAAAGTAAGCTGGAAGGAGGGAAAGGAGGATATGACACTGTCATTATTCCCAGACAATATTATTACTTCTATGAAAGGGCTCTACAGATGTGTTAGTCAACTTTCTATTGCTGTGACAAAATACCTGACATAAACCACTTATAAGGAGGAAAGGTTTATTTTGGCTCAGTTTCAGAGGTTTCAGTTTGTGGTCACTTGGTCCCATTTCATTGGGCCTGTAGCAAAGAAAAACATCATGGCAGAGAGCACCACAGAGTAAAGTTGCTCACCTCATGGTGGCCAAGAAGCAGAGAGAGAGCACAGAAGGGGCTAGGAATCCCAATATTCCCTTCACAAGCACACCCCCAATGACCTAACTTCCTTCCACAAGGCTCCACCTCTTAAAGGTCCACTCCCTCCCAATAGCACCACAGGATGGTGACTAAGCCCCTAGCACATGGTTTTTTGGGGACATTTACAATCTAAACCATAACAACAGGTGAGCCCTTAAAAGACAAAAGAATCTAACCAAATTACTAAATATAGACAAACACACAGAAATCACTTGTGGGAAAAACAGTGTTTCAAAACGCAAAAAAGCACAATTTAAAATGAAAATTTAAAACACTTGTTATTGTAGGAAAAAACCTGAACATTCACAAAGGCAGCTGGACAGCAAAATGAATCCTGTGTTCTCATCTCTTGGCCAACATTGTTCATTCATAACCCCAACGCCTTCCTCTCTTCCATGTTTTTATGAAACAAATTCCAGGATCAAATCACTTTACCCATATATTTAAGCATATATCTCTAAAAGACAAAAAAAGACTCTGGACATAGCCATGATACTATTATTACACCTAAAATCCAAACAATTCCTTATTATAGATGAGTAGTCAGTTTTCAGAGTTTTATAATTGTTTTTGAATTTGTTTACAAGTGCTCAATATGGTCTTAAGTATCATTTAAATTATAGATTCCATTCATTTCTCTTTTTTTCTCCTTTTACTTTATTAGGAAACTGTATCATGTGTCCTGTTGGGTTTCCCACGGACTAGATTTCGTTGATGGTGCAGCTCTTGATATAATTTATGTGTGTTTCTCTTTCAGGACACATGGTATTTCCTCATCTCCATGATGCCAATGGCTATAGGTCCATCAACTCATTAGAGTTTGCAAAATAGTGATAATGAAATGCTATCATTCTTTTTTCATGTATTAGTTAAGAAACTCTACAAAAATAAAATTTTCCTCATCTACTATTTAGTTATCCAGTGGTATAGCTTATGTAGGAAGAAAGGATAAATGCTCAGTGTTATGCTTTTATGTATCAGTTGTCATAATAATGAGTCAGTTCCCCAGGATCCTCCTATAGTGACCTTGTTTTTTTTTTAGTATCATGTACTTGTGGATTTAAACAGATGAAAATATGATTTTTAAATATAACATATATTCTGGCAATAAATGTATAAAAAGATGTGTGAGACTTTCATGAAGAAATTATATTTCATTAAATTAAGCAAAAGTATACCTGAATAAGTATAATGTTCTATATAATACTGTGTACGGTGTCCATAGATAGGATGAATCTCCATCATAAACATAACAATTTCCCTAATCTATACTTTCATGAAATTCCAATTTTTAAAAAATCCCTGACAGAAGCTGAAGTTGTAGCTTAGTGGTAGAGCACTTGCCAAGCACATGTGAGCACTGGGTTCAATCTTCAGCATTACATGAAAATAAATATATAAAATAAAAGTATTGTGTTCATCTATAACTAAAAATATTTTTTTTAAATCCCTGACAGGTTTTTTGTCAGAGCAAGATTAGTTGATCCTAAAATTCATATAACAGCCAAAAATAGCTGTTATGATCTGAATGTGTCCCTCCCCCCCCAAACTTCTTATGTTGAAACCTAATCACCAGTGTGATGGTATTTGGAGGTAAATCACATTTAAGATATTGTATATATTTTTTAAAGAAGTTAAAATTTCGGGGCTGGGGTTGTGGATCAGAAGCAGAGTGCTCTCCTAGCAAGCATGAGGCACTGAGTTCAATCCTCAGCACCACATAAAAATGAAAGAAATATATTGTGTCCACCTACAACTAAAAAAATTGTAAGTTATTATTCAAAGTTCTGCCTTAATTTGTTCCAGTACTTCCTAAATATCAGGTTACTTTACTAAGGGAAAGAAGTCACCCTTCTGTCCTTCACATCAATTCTAATAAAAAATGTTGAAATTACACCAATGTAGAACCTCTGCTTTTGGGCAATGCAAACGCGCCCTCTGCTGGTTGCATTGCGCCCTGCACCCAAGTTTGAAAATTGCGAAGACCTGTGTTTTTTTCTGAGCCAGCCACTCTAAAGAAACCCTCACAGAATTCCTCTTTTTGTGAAGATTCGCTAATCAGCTCCTGCTCTCTGTTAATGTTGCATATTATTGGAAGCAAAATTAATTCCCAGGCATAGCCCTAAGTCAGCATTTCCATCTTTCTCAATCTCATTCTTGTCCCCTCTCCAAAATCTGGAAGTTGTGTGAGAGAGTGAATGCCATCTGAATGCTTAGGGATGAATGAAAGGAACTCAAGCTGCAAAGAAGCCCTGGTAATGGGACATGTGTCTCCTTCCTCATAGGGTAACGTTTGTTTTTTAAATTAATTTGCTTTTCAATGTTATAACCACACTGGGGTTTTAGGGAAAAAATTGAAGCATCTATACAAACATCCCCATCTAACATATTATTTCCTTTTCCTGTTTTCTCTTCCAGTCCTTATCCACCCAGACATTATTGAGTTCTAACACACTATTCTATAGTCCGTATTTTTACTTGTCCTATATCAGAAACTCTTTCCATATTATTTATTTTTTCTTTTTAACAACAATTTTAAGTGTCAAAGTAATTCATCATAAATTACAAGGAAAGTCTCCCTTGTTGAGCTGTTTCTAATTTTCATTATTGACAATAACATAATAAATAAGTGGTTCAAAAACTGTTTCTTCTTTTGAGTTATTTCTGTAGGATAAATGCCCAGGAGTAAGAGTCCCAATCAAAGACCAGAACATTTTTCTGATTCTTGATACACACTGTTATATTACTTTACCCGAAGATATTTTAATACTAATTTCAATGTCACTTGCCCTGTGACAGTACTGGTTCCCACAGTATTTGCTAATTTTCCAAGTGTAACATACGTCATTGTTCCAATTTGCAGACTGTTGACTACTCACACAGATGGACACTTCCCCGTCTAATCCCCGCCTGGGATAATTACCCGTGTCCTTTGCTGATGGAGGATCTTCTGTTTTTTCACAGACCCAGAGCGAAGGAGTGTGACTGACCCCCCCAGTGCTTCCCTGGCTGAACATATCCAGACCCCTGAGGCAGATTTTATGAAAAACACGTAAGTGTTCAAATTTGTAACAATGCGGACTTCCCTGCTTTTGTTTCTCTTTGTTTTTAATTAATTTTGTTTCTGGGGTTTTGGTTTGGGTTTGGTTTGGTTGGGTTTTCTGAGACTCATGAGCATTCTCAACTGACACAACATGCTGACAGCCAGAATGGAAAGAAACAAATTTACATTGTGATGAGTTTCCTACTCAAACCACATACTCTGCTAGTTGGATGAGGAGTGAAGTTTAACAGTATTGGAGGCATCTTCTTCCATTGTCCATATATCTGAGATCTACAGAGATGTCTAGAAAGCTTTCTATCAGTTCACTTGGTTTCTCCTCTCAGCATTCTCTCATCTTTGGGTAACATTAATAATACTAACACTTATTGATAATTGCTAACGTGTGTTGAGTGCTTCCTGTGTTCTCCCTGGTTGCTTATTAGGAGCTCTCTGACAGCAGCTCAGCCAGTCAGGCCCAGACATTTGACCTGAGTCCCCTTTGGACCCAGCAGCTGGTGTAGCCATCTCTGCCTCCACCTGGAACCCATAGCCCCATGTGACCTCCCTGAGATTTTCACTTACCCAGCAATATAAGGTCAAATTTTTTTGACCTCCAGGAACCAAGGGAGAAGGGCACTTGGGTGATTGAGGCAACTGCAACAGGAATTTCATTTTAAAATGTTTACACCCTTTTTCCACCACATATTTAAATGGTTAGTGCAACAACTCACCATCAAAAAAGATGGAATAATCAAAGAGAATTTTTGTTAAATCAGGAGAACCAGAAAACACGTAAAAGCCCCACAATGACCATTATAGTCACCATGACTAAATTTCAGATTTAAAATAAAGATTCTTAAACAGGAGAGAGGGGGAAAGAAAGAAAGAAAGAGAGAGAGAGAGAGAGAGAAAGAAAGAAAGGAAAGGAAGGAAAGGAAAGGAAAGAAAAGAAAAGAAAGAAAGGAGCATGCAATCAGGCTTGTGGTGCTCATTTGCAGCCTACCTGTTCCTCCGGGAAAAGAAAGGTTTTCCTAGCACTAAATCCTAAGGAGACTTCTATGGGTTTTTATAGAGTGACACTGAATGATTTAAAGACTCATATATTTACAGGAAATTCCATTTACCTCATTCAACAAACATTTCTCAAGTTTCCACAGTAAGGCCTTTTACAAGCAAAGCATAGTAATCATACTGATTTAGATAAAAAGAGAAAATGCCAGAACGGGGCCTGGCACACAGCAGACACACAATACTCAATGTTGCAGCAGCTACTGCAATCTATGGCGTGTCCTGCCCACAGGGCACACATCAATTGTCCTCAGGACATTAGTAATTGGTAGCAATGACAACAGATAAAACTAACAGCACAGGACCTTTCAGTGGCTGGATTTGATCAAGAATGAAACTCAGAGAGGATAAAGAAATGGATAGTAGTTGCTTGTTCCTAAGATAATCTTTTTTAAAGGTCACTTTTTTTTTTTTCAGCTAAGCCTTTGATGGAAGAAATTTCAGTTACAACTTTTTATTTCATTTAATTAAAGGCATAAATGTGCAAATGCAAAAAGGCAAAGTATTTCTTCCACTAAGTTAGATCATTCTGATCTCTCTTTTGGGAGGGGTTAGGGGGGATTATTAGGGATTGAACTCAGGGGCATTCAACCACTGAGCCACATCCCCAGCCCTATTTTTTTGTATTTTATTTAGAGACAGGGTCTCACTGAGTTGTTTAGCATCCTGGCTTTTGCTGTGACTGGCTTTGAACTCACGATCTTCCTGCCTCAGCCTACCGAGCCACTGTGGTTACGGGTGTGCACCACTGCGCCCAGCTCTCATCTCTCTTATCCAGGGATATGCTGAGGAAAAGAAAGCTGACTAAGTATGTCAAACACCCCACACAGTGCCTGCCAGAGAACAGGTGCTCAGTTGATGTCTGTCCACTACTCTCTTCCTTACTGCCAGAATTTTCTTTCATTGGTCCTGTTGCTTTGCTCATTTAAAAGAGGCAGCAATTATGAGGCACAACACCTGTACAGAGGACTTCCAGGTAGTAGGCCTGAGTCTCCAGAGAAGACTGGTACTGTGGATATGTCTCTTCTAAGAGAAAGAGAAGGGAAGATTGGACCAAGATTATTCAACCAGGAGGCACCAGCCAGCATAAGCAATGTGAGTGTGAACACCTTGAAGTTTGGTTCAAAAACCCTACCTGGATCCTGCCAAGGCTACCATGTACACTGGTATGAGCTATTCACTATACAAAGGCACCTGACAAAGGGCGTGGTGGCTGACAGCCAGCTGTCATCACCTCAGTATTAGGGAACATCATCCTGAAGGGCAGAATCCATTGCTAATTCCTTCAAAGGTACTGAATGGGCAACCATGTCCCCACACTACCATCCTGTCTTAAGAGGAACCTCCATATTGAGGCAGCCCATGGGAAAGGTGAAGACTGACATGACAGCACCAATCTATTAAAGGTGAAAACTGCTTCACCTGGATTCAGCTCTGTAGATCATGATTTAGCATCAAAAAAGGAGGCAGGTCATAAAGTGTATTTTCTCCCATGAAATTATCCTAGCTGTTTTAAATCAAAGATTCAAACTTCAACTCTCCCCACTGGCTCCAAATTCTCTAAGACTCACTGTTCTGCTGATTCAGAACCCACACAAACCATTTCAAGCCATTATGTCACGTTGTTCAATGTGATCTTCCCTTGATGGCTTTTTCCTTTCCTTAATTTCTTACCTTTAGGAGAGGGAGTTGATCGACAAGTCCAAGAGAAAGAAAAGAATCAAGACAGATAAGACCAAAGCACCCAAGAAGGGGAATGAAGGAATTGTCCCTGGAGAAGCAAAGGCTATTTTAGGTAAGAGTGTGTCTGTGAGGAACAATCCAGAAGTCTCCTGATAGGGGTAGGAGGTGGTACCTGGAATCAGCATTAATTCTGTAGGGCAAGCTCACTGTCTTGAGTCTCCTTGACTACCCTGGTTTAAACAGCAGTGCTATCTTACTGCATATCACTATCTTAGTAGACAGGGATAGAGACTGGGGTGGGGTTCTGGAGACCTGAGGTTACCAAAGGAAGAAATGGTAATACTAATAATAACAGCACACATTTATTGAATACCTGCTGCATTAGGAGCTCATGAAATCCTCAGAACATCTCTGTGAGTGCTGCTGTGGGTGACTTACATAATATCAAAGAGATAGTAAAGAGGTGGACCTAGGGTTTATCCTTTCCTATTTGACTCCCAATGCACACTGTTACCACTGCACTGGTACCACTTGACTCCAGGTTGAGTATCCCTAATCTGAAAATCCAAAATCTAAAATGTTCCAAAATCTGGAACTTTTTAAACACTGACAAGATGCCCAAAGTGGAATATTTCCACACCTGACCTCACGTGATGGGTTATGATCATAATGCAGGCACACTAAAATATTGTATAAAATTATCTTCAAGCTGTGTGTATAAGGTGTATATGAAGTATAAATAAATTTTCTGTTTAGACTTGGGTACCACCTATCTCATTAAGGTATAATATAATGTAACATGATGTAATATGGTATAATATAAATATAACAAATACATTCCAGAATCAGAAAACATTCAATCCAAAACATTTCTGATCCAAGCATTTCTGATAAGGGATGCTCAACCCGTAAGTCATAATCATATTGGGTGGTGAGAGCATTTGGGAATGGGGAAGGTTCAACAAGCTCTGAATGATCTTTCCAGAACCATGTTTCTTCTCAGTTCCCTCAGTCACCTTACAAGGAATCCAGATTCCTATGCTTCTGAAGACATCCTTCAGCTTAACACTTAACACCCACCCTTTACCTCCCACATGATTCAGAAGACCCTCCAAACAAAACCAGTACTGTTGGAAAGGACAGGACTGGAGACACTCTTGGGTCAGATCTATTTTTGATGTTTATCTTTATAAACTCCTGCTGAATTTACATTGTGTAGTCCCTGGCATTGACAGGATTAGGAAAAGGAACTCTTCATGGCTCCCAGAGGTGAACTGAGTCCTGAGGGTATTCAACTTCACCAGGTTACAGAGGGGCAACCTCAAGTCAGATTCTCTGGGTAGGACTTTCCAGTTGTGTTTCAGGTCTCCCCACAAAGTCTTGACACCCCTATAGGTCAGGGTAAAATGGAGTTTTAAAAATAGCAACACTGCTGTTTTAGTCAGTTTTTGCACTGCTGTGACTAATAATAAAAGAGACCTGACAAAAGCAATTTTAGAGAAGAAAAAGTTTATGTTGGTGCTCACAATCAGAGATCTCAGTCCATAGCCAGCTGACTCCATTGCTCTGGGCCCAAGGTGAGGCAAAACACCATGGCAAAAGGATGTGGAGGAGGAGAGCAGCTCAGGACAGGCCACCAGGAAGCAGAGAGAGACTGCTCCCCCCTCCATGGCCAAAATATAAACCCCAAGGGCACGTCCCCATCAACCTCCTCCAGTCACATTTACCTGCCTACAATTACTACCAGTTAATCTCTATCAGGGGATTAATGCACTGATTAGGTTAATACTCTCATAAACCAATCAATTCACCTCTAAGTTGTCTTGCATGAGTTTTTCGGAGACATTCACATCTAAACCATAATAACTGCTGAATGACAATTGATCTAAATAGGATAAAGCAGTTTCTCAACAGGTAGTCTGACAACCAGTTAAAACAGTACAGGTGGTTATCAAATGCAGATTCCTACTGACCCACCTGGGGCTCAAGAGTCTTTACCCCAGATGATTCCATTGCATGCTAAAGTTTAAAAGGTACTTAAAAGGTTGTGCAGAGACACATTTCCTTAATTCAGTTATACCTCTGTCCCCAATTATTCTCCCCCCCAGGCAAGTCAAAGGACTCAATGTCTGAAAAGAAATCAGAGCTAATTCCCAAAGAAAAAAAAGCAGGAGCCAAAAGGAAAAGGCCACAGAAGGAAAGGAATGTGGAGATGGCAACAGAGCTGAGTGGGCCTGATGACATCCCAGATAGAGGTTTCTTCCCTTCACACTCCGATGTGGAGGATCCTTGGCTTTCTCCCAGATACGATGCTCAGGAGAGCCAAGTTTCTATAGATGGAAGATCATCACAAACCCAGACCATGGCAGACACTGGAAATGTGGAATCAAAAGAAGAGAGAAGCTGTGAAGACCCTTCAGAGGTAGAGTCTTAGCCAAGGGAATTCTGTCTTCACTTGACACAACTGTGGACACAGGGAAAACTGCCTGAATGAAACTATAATCCCTGGAACAGCTCTACTCTTCTTTGGTCTACTTCGGTGCCTTCTGACCCTAGTTAGAAGCCAGAGCTGATCAGAGTCACAGAAGGGTGATATCCCTCTGAAGTAAGGCATTCTATGAGGCCCAAAATTGTTAAAGCTTCCTATTAACCCCTTAAAGAGCAGGAGGTGGGCAAAGCACCCACCCATGAGAGGTGCACATCTCCTCAGAGCAGAGAAAGGTAGATACAGGCCTTCAGAGCCAAGTGATTATCCTGTACTTGGCCTGGAGCTCATCTATTACCTGTCTCCCAAGTCCAAGGAAATACCTTCTTTCAGAATCTGCTTATCTGTGGTACACAACAGCTTGTATACACACAACTGCTTCTACAAGGTGCTTTTCACAGAAGAGGTGTTTTGATGCAGAGGCTCAGATTCTCCTTTGGAGGTTTAAAGATAAAAACTGAGTGTGAGGAAAATTACTCTTAAAATTCTCTGTAGTTCACCAAAAAGAATGCCACATATATAGATACATCATTTCTCAGTAAAAACAACACAGCCCATTTTCCCTTTGCTATTGAAACATATCACTATCTCTTCCACTGAGATGCAGACACTAAATATCTTGTAAACATCTTAAGACATCTTATAAAACAAACAAACAAAAAGTATCTTTAAACACTACAAATGCACACATAGCAAAGTATGTGGTTAGCTTGCTTAAGTTTCATGTGCATATGGTAAATAATGTTGTCTCCTTTAACCTTTATCATACTTGTGAACCACGTGTGATTAACCACAGTTTATGGACCTGTGAGTTAAATGCCAGGGGACCAGAAATTGTACTATTGAATGGTTGAGCCAAGATTTAAACTCAGATCATTTAAATCCAAATTCAGGACTCATCACTATTTTAAATGATTGTCTATTTTATGGTACCATGTCTTCCAAATAAGATTTTAGACATTTTTTTCCTGTGTAGTTCTCAAACCCTCTCAGCAGCCTAGATAACAGAATTCTGCTCTGCACAACAGATGAAAATATTAATCTATGGGCAGAACTTTTCTGAGCCAGCTAGATCATCAGAATTTCTTAGATTTATTATCAATCCATAATACTGTCCTACCTCTGCAAAGATAAAAAGCAAGGAGCTTTCACTTTGGGTTGGACACAGAAATCTCATGAAGAAAGAGCCTCTAAAGTTCCCCTCACAGGCATACTTCTGAGTCAGAGGCAATCATTAGGGAGAAAAAGAAAACTACAATTGTCATGCAAACTGAAAGACCTATTTTTGAGAAGGTGGGTTTCTACTGATTAAATATGAGTCTGACCTCTCCATATCTACAATTGCCCATGGTACAATATCCCTACCTAGACCCTGTGGTTTCCAGCCAAAGCTTCAAGTTAAAAATTTTTGTTTTGTTTAATTTTAAACCTAAGGAGACCCTCTACCTAGAGATTTTCATTTAATTGGTCTTGATGGAGCTCTGGCCTCCAGCCATTTTCAAAAGCTCCTTGGACAATTCTTTTTTTTTTTTTTTTTTTTTAATGTTTAAATTTTTAGTTTTTTAGGTGAACACAATATCTTTATTTTATTTTTATGTGATGCTGAGGATCGAACTCAGTGCCTCACGCATGCCAGGCGAGCATGCTACCACTTGAGCCACATCCCAAGCCCCTCCTTGGACAATTCTAAAGTGCACCTAGGATTGAGAACTCTTGAACCTATGATATATTGGGCATTATATTATTTCAGTGAATCCTGGTAACAGCCCCATGAAGATCACAATATCAGGACAATTAAATTGTGACCTCCAAATCCCAAGTAAGTGAGGAAGAGACTTGAATCTAAGTCAACTGGACCCCAGTGCTCAAGCTGGTGGTGGCAGGGCAGATGTGGCTGTGGTTAGAGAGTGGAGTCCGCTTCATGACTCCATCTCTCATTAGACAACACTGGCTGGGCGGCAGCCCCATCTGTTCCTTGACGGAGAACACTCTTGTCTCTTAGGCCCTCACTAAGAGGGAGCAGCAGAAGGTTTCCCAGGACAGGCTGCGGGCAGAGAGGGCTGAGATGAGGCGACTGGAGGTGGAGAGGAAGAGAAGGGAGCAGGAACAGCAGAGCAGGCTCCAGCAGGAGGAGCTGGAGAGAGCAGAGAAGATGAAGGAGGAGCTGGAGCTGGAACTGCAGAGACGCCGAGAGGAGAACCGGTAGGTCAGCAGCCAAGAGACACGGCTGTGTTAGAAAGTAGATGGAAAAGGCATGAGTGGACCACCTCGATGGGCAAGGTTCAGAGCTGAGGCTCTTGACATGAGGCAAAACCATGTCTCATTTTGCTGTCTCCTCAGTTTTCCTTAGGAGCAACCTGGCCCAGGTTACTCAAGATAGATGTTCATGTACTCTTCTTGGAAGGCTTTGAGATTCAGTCCCACCAATATTCACTGAATTTTACCACACTGTCTGCATTGCACTAGGCCCTTTCATGGGCCTTAACTCTAATTTTAGCTTCACAATATCCGTGTGAGGCAGGAAACTCAAAATCTATTTTATAAGAATGGAAAATGAAGCTCTGAGAACTGAAGGTCTCTAACCCAGAGTGCTGAGCTGTGTACTGAAACTTCTAGGCTTCTCCTTCTAGGACCCTTATGTTCTTGCCTCTATCCTTCAATCCTGGCTTCCCTTGGAAAGCTAAGTCATCTCCTCCTTGGAAGGGGATGCTCCCTAGACACTGTAGGCTGCAAAGTCTCCCCAGGGGTACTGCCTGTTGGATTATCTCACAAGGACGCCCCAGTGTTTCCTGCCATTTTACTGACCATCTTGTGTTTTCTCAGCTTGAGGCGGCAGAGACTGGAAGAAGAACGTCAGCGGCAGGAAGAGGTGGAGAGAAAGCAGCGGCTCCAGTTGCAGGCAGCACAGGAGAGAGCCAGGCAGCAGCAAGAGGAATTCCGGAGGAAACTGCAAGAACTACAGAGAAAAAAGCAGCAAGAGGAAGCTGAGAGAGATGGTGAGGAGGATTCTTAAGCTCTTTCCTTGCCCATCTATTTGGGGCAGAAATATTTTTATCTCTCCTGTGGGTGTTCATTTATTTCTATCCTAGGTTTTCGTGTATGAATACTCTAAATGTATGAGCTATTTTTTTTCAAAGTGATTATTATGTGTGACTACAGTGAAGTGATAATAGATGGTCAGAATATAAATAGGACTGACTTGTGCAAATGACTCCAGGGTCCTGCTCCCAACTCAATAATCTGAACTGGGACTCTGTCCCTTCTTTTGCTCTTTCAACATTGTTTAAGAACTACATAAATTGGAGACACAACCTTCTTCCTTGCTTCCTTCCCTAGCAAATGAATAACTACAAGTACCTGGGTAGCTTTAGGGCATGCTTTCAGGTATTGCACAGAATCTCTTCAGCTTCACTTTCAAGAGGTAGTAACTTCAGCAGATGAAGCCATGGCCACCTCCTGGTCCTGGCTCTTTAAATGGGCCAGTTCAGCTACGTAGCGCCAACTTTCTCTAGACCCTGATCTGATACCACACTCCATCCCAACCCTGCTCCATACCACCCCATGAGCTATCCAGGCTCTGGAAGAATCTTCCACACAGATTTTTATTAGTATAGGCTTCAAAATTTCTCACACTGAGTCCTTCGAAATCAGATTTGAGAGTTGAATCAAAATATGGTTTTCCTGTTCTTGGCTTTTATTGAAGGTTTAAAACACAAAATGCCACATGACTACCTCTTTCTCACCAAGAAGCCTCCAGTGAAGCTAATTCTGTGGTGTAGCTGGCATCCTTGGCCTGAGGCCTGCCAGGCAAATCCCTGTTAATATCCCCTTTCCTTACTGATACACAGTGGGCACCCTCGCGGGCACTCAGACTGGGAGACTCATCTCATTCTGAGTCTGCCCTTACTGCGAGGTTGACCAAGGGAAGATTTTCATATGTAGTTTCTGCCTAGAGCCATGTCTTGGCTGTATTTCTTTCCCTTCTTTTTGCCTTAGCAGAAATAGCTTCTGTCTTCACATGGATGTTGTTAGCATGTCTCAGGTAGTTAGGGAGTGAGCTGAGTATCAACGGCAAATCCTTCCTTCTCCTCCTCTTCCCCTTCTTTTCCCTTCTCCTCCCTTACCTTGATTTACTCCTTCCTCTCCTTCTTTCTTTCTCTCCCCTCCCCTCCTTTGCTGAGAACCAAACCCAGGACTTTGCAAGTGCTCTACCCAACCCTTCATTCCTTATTTCCTGAGGCCACAACCCAGACTTCAGTGAAGTTGGGGGCCTTCACTGTCCTAGAAGCCTAATTCTGCCGGTGTTGGCTCCACCAGGCAAGTGTGGTCCCATCTCCTGCCTTAGCAATGCCCAAGGATACGAAAACGTGAAACACCTAAGTCCAAGGAACCTCATCTCAGGAAAGTATACTTGTGAAACACATAATTGACTTATTTTTCTCATGGAAGAGCATATTATGTTAAAAGAGCTCCTAAACTATTTCCTTTAATATTTAATATTGGTATATTATATTACTAGTAGGATAATAAAGACATACTTACATGGTAAAAAAATATATATATATGGTTTTCCCCAACAGTGCCCTCTTGCTGAGCCCATGCCCCTTATGTATTCTGCAGAGGCAGAGAAGCAAAGGCAGAAGGAACTGGAAATGCAGTTAGCAGAAGAACAAAAACGCCTGATGGAAATGGCTGAAGAGGAACGACTGGAGTACCAGAGGCAGAAACGTGAAGCAGAAGAGAAGGCTCGGGCAGAGGCTGAGGAGAGAAGGCAGAAGGAAGAGGAAGCAGCTAAGCTGGCTTTGGAGGAAGCCATGAAACAAGATCAGGAACAAGCCAGGTACTAGTATTTGGGCAATGATTGAGTAGGGGGATTGTTCAAGGGCTTAACTGCCTGGTGCTAGTGTTAGTACTGCAATTGCACGAAGTCCTCTTCCCACCCCTCAACCCCAGCCAGCATGGTTTGGAAAACTAAAACACAAAGAGTGATTCTTTGGCTGGAAACATCATGGGATTCCTTCATAGCTTACAAAACTTATAATAAGCTGAAATGGGACTTTAGAGACCATTAATCCGAATCTTCCGGTTTAGAGATGAGCAAGTCAAGTCCAAGGGCTGAGAGTATGTAGTTCAGTGGCACTACAGAGCACTTGCCTAACATGCTTTGGCCCTGTTTGGATCCCCACCACCAAAAGAGAAGGAAAGTATGTCCCAAAGAAGGGAAAGATCTTGATCAGGGCCGACCAATGAGTTAAAGACAGTGCCAGGATAAGATCTAAGACCAACCGGCTGATTATTAATCCACTGCCTTCCTCAATAAATATTTATTGAGATTATTATGTAACTTCTGGACTCCGGGAATTCAGGAATAAGCAAGGCAGACAAGGTATCTTCCATGGCATAGGTCGGGGTGGCAAAACAGACTAAAAAAAAAAAAGAAGAAGAAGAAAAAAAAAAACCTTTATTTGTTTAAAGCTAGCAACAAATGCTATTCAGAAAACATTTAAAACATGTGATAGGATTACAGGAGCTTACTTCAGACTGTTTGGCCAAAGTAAGATATAAAGTGAGATCTGCATGACAAGGAGTTAATCACATAAACATCTAGGAGGAAAATATTTCAGCAGGTAAACAGTAAGTGCAAAGGTCTGAACAAAGAAATGAGAATAAGGTATTGAAGGATAAGGCTATAATGAAGTTAATAGGGGACAAAGAACACTTCCAAATGAAGTCAGAGAGAAAGGCCAAGATCAAATCTAAAGAGAGCCTTATTAGAAGAAATAGCACCAAACTCCTTAAGAGCCAAGGACATTTTCCCCCTTTATTCTGCAATAGTGACCAATCCATCTTTCTGATAATAGGATTTGAGTAATGTGGTTTCAATACACTTTTAAAAGTAGGTCCTCTGTAGTTGCTACATTATGACTGTCCCTTTCTTAGTGAAAGCAACTAATAGTCATTCCTTTTGAGAATTATAAAAACCGAAGGGTAAAAATCAATCAATCTATCTTAAGGATAAAGAAGTACAATCCAGAAAATCATTTGATTCCAAACTAAACGGTAAACACTTCTCCCCCTGAAATGCATTTTCCACAACTTAAGCTGACTCTAAGACAATAAATACTCTTTAGAGGACCAAAAGAGAAGGCAGCCAGAACAACTCTTGTTTTAAGAATTTCCACTAACCTTGAGTTGTTCCTCTCCTGGACGTTCTTCAGATATTATGTGAAATCTACAAAATAGATCATTAGCAAAGCCTGATTCAGCTTCAGAAATATGGATTCCGTGTATCATAACACCAGGGTTGGGTTCATAGCAGCAGTACTGAGACCAAAAGCAAGCTACTGGAGCTCCAACTTTCCAAGAAAAGAAAACTGACAGTCATTGGAGGGGAAGTGGAAAATTTCACAAGTCAGCTAGTCCAAGTAGCTCACAGCAAGAAACCAAGTAAAGTACCAGACCAAGGGGTGGAGGCCCACTTCACCAAGGATTACAACTTAATGCCAGCTGACTTTATTTCACCTTTTATCAACTTATAAGGACAATTTCTAGGGTGATCAATCATTACTGAAATTGGGGTTGGGGTTGTCTCCTTAGGCAAAAAGCTGCTTTGGAAAAACATCTTCATTTCCATCGAGAACTACAGAAGGAAGCCAGAGGCCTACAGTGGACACAGAACATTTCCAGATCATGGGTTTACTCTTATTTCCAGTTCCTACAAATACCCAGGCCATAAGGATAAAAGAAAGCTTTAAAAAAGTAAGTTGAGAAGCAGTGATGGAAAAAAGAGAAACTTCTTTTCATAATAAAGTTCCGCCCTCAGCCCAATTAGTTCCATTTCTCCTGGTTAACCTCAATCCAAAACTAAGGTCTTCTCTACTCCAAAACAACCATTCCCACCCTAACCTCTGCACCAGATACCTCATTCAACCCAATAAACCCTTTGCCTACTTAACACTTTATTTTATTCTCTAGACCCAACTAAATCCAAAACCTTTGATGCCTGGAACTGCCCATAATTCCATAATTTTAGTTTGAAACACTTTGTGTAATCTTAGGATATTCAATGTATTTCATTTCAGCCAATGTATTTTAGTAGAGTTGTAGGTTAATAGAGAATCTGTAATGCAAATAATTCTGAATTAGCCAAGAGGAGCTAGTTCATTTATTTATATATTAAGAAATCCCAACATAAGGCAAAAACCATGATCTTTTAATCCAAGAATCCAAAATTAACTGTCTATTCAGAACAAAGTATGTTTGTCATCACTTGTTAAATGTTCATTTAAACAAGATGACCTTTTTGTGAATCAATTCTCACATGCCACTTTTCGAGTACTCAATGGCCACAAGACTACTGTAGCTAACAGCTAAGAGGTAGAACATTTCCAACATGACAAAAAGTTTTTGTTATTTTGATCCCTGAAAATTAACAAATCTTGAGATTTTGTTTCTGTGCGTGGACAAATCAACCACTCACAAAATTTTAATAATTACACAGACTCCAAAAGGAAGTTTTGAGGAGATAATTTATCTTAAATATTTTTTTCTTTTCCCACCCTACGGTACTAGGGATTGAGCCCCAATCATTTATAATTTTTGAGACAGGGTCTTGCCAAGTTGCCGAGGCTGGCTTCGACTTTGCAATCCTACTGTTTCAGTCTCCCACGTTGCTAGGATTATAGGCATGTGCCATCACATCAGATAACATCTTTTTATATCTAATAGAACATCCCTTTTAAAAAAAAGTGATCTATCACAAAATCATCATTAAAAGTTATGAAAGAGCTTTAGAAACAAGATGTATAAAAGGATGTTCAATCAACCCAGAATCTAAACCTGCATTTTCTCACAAATTTCCTTTGACCCTACTCTATACTTCACTGTCCACAAGTGAAAAACTTAATATTCACAAGTTATTCCCTCTGATTTCTGATTAATGCTCAGGTATTTGCTTTCTATATGCATTACACCTCTACAACCCAGAAGTTAATTTGGATTCTATATTGCTAAATTATGTACTTGCTTAGATCTAATGTGTACTTCAACTCCTTGTTTTATAGAAAATAGCCAACATGCTAAATAATATCACAGTGAATTTGAACACGTCATTTAAATTTTTTCTCGGGCTGGAGTTGTGGCTCAGTGGTAGAGTGCTCGCCTAGCATGCATGAGGCACTGGGTTCAATCCTTAGCATCACATAAAAACAAAATAATGTGTCCACCTAAAACTAAAAAAATATATAATTTTTTTTATCAAGCTTGTTGACCCTTGGGCTGGGGATGTGGCTCAAGCGGTAGCGCGCTCGCCTGGCATGCGTGCAGCCCGAGTTCGATCCTCATGCACCACATACAAAAAAAGATGTTGTGTCCGCCGATACTTGAAAAGTAAATATTAAAAAAAAAAAAAAAAAAGCTTGTTGACCCTATGTGCACAATCACTTCACTCAATATTAAGTACTCAATCAGGTAAGAGTATCTCAAACAACTCAACCAAGAACATAAGTATTAACACTCAAGGAAAACACCTTTGTGGGGAAAATTATAATTACTGACTTTATTTTCTCCCTTCTTTTACATGTAGGATGTTACAGCCAAGCACCAGCTAATGTGGCTACACTAAATGTGATTCAAAGTCCCTTTCAAATATATTCTTATTAGATTCTTACTGTGAAGCACCTATTTTATCAGCACTACTTCAACAGATAAGCACATTTTTAAGTTGAACAGCAGAGTGCAGTGCACTTAGAAGAATCCAATAAACTAAAAACAAAATTACTTTTAAAGTAAGTTCTACTATCTAAACGTTGAGAGCCTTCAGATGTTTAGAATTGCAAACAAAATTAAAATATAAGATTAGGACTGGGGCTGGGGCTCAGCGGTAGAGCTCTTGCCTCGCATGTGTGAGGCCCTGGGTTTGATCCTCAGCACCACATAAAAATAAATAAAAATAAAGGCATTGTGTCCATCTACAACTACAAAAAAAATTTTTTTGTTTTAAATATATATAAGATTAAATGCTCATGTATTCTGGATGGCTCTAATAGCCAATCAGATCTGTTATTCAATCTTGACAGAAACAACTCATAAAGATTCTCTAAAAACGGGCCTAATTCCAGTCACTAATGAATATAATGATAAAGGCCAGGAAGATCTAAATTACATACAAATAACTTTTCAGTTAGGGTCAAATATTAAGCATTTTTAATATCAAGTCAATCTATTTTTCAGCTAGTGACTTGAATAGAGTATATAAGCTATGATTGTTTATAAAAGATTGGTTTTATTTGCTCTTTTTAAGTAGTCAGATGACACTAGGATAACATGAAACTGGATTATATGTATGCACAGATATACTGAATTCTGTATTCATGAGTTAAAAAAAAGAAGTTAGGCACTCTGAAATGAACAAACTAATATGGTATTTTAATTTTACACACAGTTTTATAGATTTAATATATAAAGAAATAAAAGGAAAATATAAACAAAATATACCAAACCTTAACTAAGCAGAGTTAAAGGGAACACTAAAATTATCAATATAAATCAATTTCAGAACTTTTGGCGTGCCCACTTGTTCAACATGATTGGGTAACTATCATATATATGCACCATACAGGAATATCAAATTTTTAAAAAACAAATCACTGAGTTTTTAAAGAGATATTTTAGCCTTAATTAAATCTTTGATTCAGAAGGCACTTCAATAACTTCCAGTGCTTCAAAGTCATTAACATCATCACTATACAGTACTGAAGAAATATTTGTATGATGTGCAAATAATTTCCAGTATTATGCAAGAAAACCTTATTTTAGGCATTTTCTTTTTTCTTTCCTATACAATTAAAATAAAATAAACATTAGTAAGGTTTTTACAAATATTGTTTTATTTTAATGAAGCTGGTACAGACAATGTCCATTTAAAACCCATATCCCAGGCCAAAAGTACAAATAAAATCAAAGGAGCAGTGTTCGGTTGTACACACTTCTGCATGAATAACTTTATTAACTGCTAATGAAAATTAGAACTTTTCCGGGATCTTCTGACATTTTTTTTTTTTTTAATCTTAAAATGCTTTCTCTTCAGTGAAGCCATCTTTGGAGTTAGTCGTTACTCTCACCATGTCTGTTCGTCTTGACTCCAAAGCTGATATTCCTCCTCTTTTGGTCCAGACCCCCAGATTTTAAAAGTAGCATCAGGTTAAGGAAAGGTCATTTTCCCACAGTTCAGTTCTCTGAAAAACTTCCATCTCCCACTGAAAGTCACAGTCCAGGAGTGAAGCAGTCACATGCTAGAACTTCAGGGCCAACTGGAAAGTCATTATATAGACACTCACATTGGTCGATCTTATTTACCACCAAAAGCCTGAAAATGCACAGTCCTGAAAAAGGTGGCCTCTCTGTTTACACGTGTAATTTTTTAAAAGGAGAGGGCAATATGAAGGGAGCTGAGGTTTGATCACCAAAAAATCAGCACAATGAAAACAAACAATAATGAATAATGAGCACTAGAATTCAAATTACCAGATGTTTTAAAGAGATGGGTGCCAGTTCTCAATTCCATTTGAACACCACATTACAAAAGAACTATTTTTAAAAATAAAAAAGGATTGAGGGAAAAGAAAAAAAAATAAAAGAATATCTAAACCGTTGAATGACCCCCTGTTTGTTCCTGATAAACTTCAATCACATCTTCTTCCTCCATTCCCAGCTGTAAAAAGAAAAATGTTAGTAGAATATTAAAGCACTATTTTAAAACTGGCTACAATTATGTGGCCACTATTTTAAAGTGCAAAAAGATACAAAAATGATCTATACTTAATTATACTCTAAGATTAAGAATCCTGTTTCCTGGGGCTGCAGTTGTGGCTCAATCACAGAGCGCTCACCTACCACATATGAGGCACTGGACCACATTAAAAAATAAAGGTACTAAAAAAGATAAGGGCTGCAGGTGTGGCTCAGTGGTTAAATGTCCCTGAGTTCAATCATCCCTGGTACCGAAAAATTTTAAAAATTAAAAAATTTTCCAAAAAAAAATCCTGTTTCTTAATCTAAAGAACATAGAGGTATACCTTTACTTCTGGTTCTATGTCTATATAGTCATTCATTTTGCTCTGAGTCAATTTTACTTCCTAGTTTATTTACTATATAAAACTCAAGTGGGGCTGGGGCTCAGCGGTAGAGCGCTCGCCTAGCATGTGTGAGGCCCTGGGTTCAATCCTCAGCACCACATAAAAACAAATAAATAAAGGTATTGTGTCCAACTACAACTAAAAAATAAATATTTAAAACAAAAAAACCCTCAAGTGTTATTAACAGGTTAAAGAAGCTTTAAATCTAACAAGACATGTACTTAATAGTTAAGATAAAGTTTGATGGCTTATTTTCTAAAAAGCATTTCACTTTTAGCTGTAATTACTGTAGAATTTCACTTCTTCCAAAAACTTGATTTCACTTTGAAATATATATGGTTTTAAGGCTGGGCACAGTGGCACCCACTTGTAATCCCAGCAACTCAGGAGGCTAAGACAGGAGTATTGTAAGTTTGACAACAGCCTTAGCAACTGAGTAAGACCCTGCCTTAAAATAAAAAGGGCTGGGAATGCAACTCAGTGGTAAAGCACCTCTGGGTTCAATCCCCAGTACCAAAAGAAAAGAAATAAAGGGGGGGAAAAAAAAATATATATATATATGGTTTTAGTTAGAAAAATACTAAGGATTATTTCTAAGTGGTTTGCCTTGTCACCTACAGTTCCTTCAAGTGTATAGCTATTATTTTTTTCAATAGTGATCACTCTCAATGCAGAAAGCTTACCTAGACATCTAACACTTATTTAATGTCTCCAATTTTACAAGCAAGATTTTTCAGCCCATTCATTTTTAATTCTTGCAGGGAAAAAGAGGATCTTCAAAATGCCTTTATAAGCCAAGGTTACACACCTGGAATCCCAGCAACTCAGAAGCTGAGACAGGAGGATCATAAATTTAAGGCCAGCCGTCAACTTAGCAAGACCCTCTCTCAAAATGAAAGTGGGGATTGTAGCTCAGTGGTAGAGTGCCCCTGGGTTCAATCTCTAGTACTGGGGGCAGAGGGAGTTAACATCATCAATAAGGAGCTTCATGTACTTTAGATAAAAATACATGTAATCATTATATAATATTCCAGTCAAAATTACACTGCCTGGGATCTAAGCATGAGGAAACAAACAAACCCAAAGTGAAGGGTTGTCTACAAAATAACTGCTGTGTAGTCTCCAAAAATGTCAATGTATGAACCATGTGTGGTGGTGCATGCCTATAATACCAGCTACTTAGGGTCTGGGGATATAGCTCAGTTAGTAGAGTGCTTGTCTCGCATGCACAAGGCCCTGGGTTCAATCCCCAGCACCACCAAAAAAAAAAAAAAAAACCAAAAAAAAACCCAGGAGGCTAGGGCTTTGAGGACTTCAAGTATAAGAAGTCTGGGCAATTTAGGGAGACCCTGTCTCAAAATAAAAATTTAAAAAGGTTGGGGATATAGATCAGTGACAGATTGCCTATCTATGCAAAAGGCCAGTTCAACTGCCAGTACTGGGGCGAGGGGCATCCCTCAATGTATGAAAAGACCAAAAAGACTAAGAACTGTTCCAAATTAAAAGATTAAAAGGGACACCTAAATAAAATAGCTGGTACTGAACTGGATCCTATCACAGGCAAAAATTTTGTTATAAAACATAAGTGGGATAAATGGCAAACTGGGTTGTAGATAAAAAATATTCTTAAGCTTAAATTTCCTAAATTTGATTAATAGTACTATGGTTATATAAAATGACACACTTTTTCTTAATAAACAAACTGAAATTTTAAGAAGCAAATGGCCATGGTGTACACACTACTCCCAAATGGTTTAGTGATGGGAAGGTGAAAAATAAACATGCACATCTGGATCCACACATATACAAAAAGGGAGAGAGAAAGATGAAACACAAGTCAAAAAATGTTAAAAATACATGAATCTAGGTAGAGAGTATATATGAATTTTATGTACTATTCTTGCAACTTTTCTTTTTTCCTCCTCCCTAACCTCCACCCCACACAGGTACTGAGGATTGAGCCCAGGAGCCCCCCTACCTCTGAATTACATTCCCAGCCTTTTTAAAATTTTATTCTGGGACAGGTTTTTCACTAAACTTCTGAGGCTGGCCTTGAACTTATGATCCTCCTGCCAGTAGCTGGGCTTACAGGTATATACCACTGTACCTGGCTCTTGCAACTCTTCTGTAAGTTGAAAATTCTTCCATATATATATAAAAACCAAAAAGAAGAAATTTCAAAAAGGACACAAGTATTCCTGTGTTAAACTAAAGAAACTCCCATTTACCAATAGCTAAAGGCTATTCACAAAGTTACAAAGCATCTCCCTAGATTACTTATTAATTACAAGGAAAAAATAACTTTATAGTAGATAAATCTGGCAGTTATCACTTTAGCCAAGTGATCAAAGTTAACATTATCTATAATTGTACAGACATCACATATCTCCTGATGTGATACACTCAGGAATATACAGCTTCACTCTGTGTGACATTCCCACCAAAAAGGCAAAACTATATCTAATCAAGAAGAAACTCTAGACAAACTCAAATTGAAGGACTTTCTAAAAAGGGAAGATGGTCTAAACTTTTTAAAAATTGTTAGTGTGACAAAAAATAGAAAGGAAAAGAAAAATGAGAAAATATTTCAGATTAAAGAAAGTTATAGAGGTATGCTGACCAGTTAGAATGCATGTCCTGAATGAATCTGATAAAAATATGACCATAAAAAGACCTTACTAGGAAAAAAGACAAATCTGACTACTTTAACTGTAGAGTCAATAAAAATACTATATCAATGTCAAATCTCCTAAATTTAATAAGTGAATGATGGCTCTTAAGAGATTAACAACCCGGCATGGTAAGGCTGAGACAGAAGGATCTCAAGTTCAAGGCTAGCCTGGGCAATTCAGCAAGACCCTGTCTCAAATGAAAATAAATTTTAAAAAAGGACCAGGGACGTATCTCAATGGTAGGGTACACCTGGGTTTAATTTCCAGTTCCAATAAATAAAAACAAGAAAAGAGATAATATTTAGGGGTAGGGCTATGGTATCTGTAACTTAATCTCAAGTGGGTCAACAATAATATGTATATACAGAAAGTGACAAAGTAGACACAGCACAACGTAACATAACTGATGATATAGGGAAGGGTATTCAGTAGCACTGTATTACATACACTATCTCACAATTCTATAAGTTTGAAATAGTTTAAAAGTAAAAATTAATAGTAATGATACATCATTCCTACCATCAGAAATATCAGAAATGTTATTTTGTATATGAAGAGGGAGATAAACATATATACATAGATTCAAAAGCACACTTTACTTTGAGATACCTATTTGAGGGGAGTGGAATATATAAGCAAATGAAATAGTCCATACAATAGAACAACTAAATGAAAACACAGAAGCAAAAAAAAAAAACACATAAAACAAGAAAACAGAGTCAACCAATCTTAAAATGAGTCAAATATCAGAATCCAACTTTTAAGGTTAGCCTCACCATAAATGAGTATCAGCAATCTGCCAAATTAGAGGAATATTTATCCATCTTCAAAAGTTTTAATAATGCCTTATTATAATTTCAGTATTCAATCCCTGATGCTACCTACCTTTATTGACTTTTCTTTGTGTGTATATGTTGGGGATGGTGGGGATAGGTGACACAGGGGGTGATCTAACACTGAGCTTTATCCTCTTTTTTTTTTTTTTTTTTTTTTGTGGTGCTGGGGATTGAACCCAGGGTCTTGTGCATGTGAGGCAAGCACTATACTGAGCTATATCTCCAGCGCTATCCTCTTTAATTTTTTATTTTGAGATAGAATCTAGCCAAGTTGCCCATGCTAGCTTTGGACTTGTGATCCTCCTGCCTCAGCCTAGAATTTCAGGCATGTACCTGAAAGTGCCTAGTTCCTTTATTGGCACCCAAAAGATTATTTTTCCTCTCTGACAAATGATACACCACTTAAATTGGAGGATACTTAAGAAAAGAACAATTTAATACCAGTATACCAAATCATTCAAAAAACTTTTTAATTTTTAATTGAGGAAGAAATTATACTCGTAGCTCAGTGAAAGAGTTCTTGCCTAGCAATGGGTGAAGCACTGGGTTCGAGCCTTAGCATCACATAAAAATAAACAAAATAAAGGCATAATGTTCATCCCAACTACAAAAATTTTTTTAACTAAAAAAAAGAAATTATACTCACTTCTTTTGGAGTATGATTATCAGCAATTCTCTGACCTTCAAAGAGAAACCTGAGTGAATTCATTGGAACTCCCTAAAAAGGTTAAAAAAAAAAAAAAAAAAAGGAAAAAGTATATGTATGTACATATACACAAACAAATCTCAGAAGAAATAATACGAACTCTGATCCACAAAAAGCAAGTATGAAAGCCTTAAATAAGCTACAACAGAATTTAAAACTACACAGCTAATTCAATCATAATACCATACACTGAGTACCAACTATCTGCTAGTCTATTCTTATACCAAATACTTTATACACATAATCAAAAATGTTCTTCATATTCATTTTATAACTAGGAAAACTTAAGGCTTGGAGAAAACATAGTCTGCTAGGAACTTTAGCCTAAATCTTCTAAGTCTGTGCTCTTGACCACTATTCTATTCATTTTCCCCTTAAAACCCATGAGCTAGCATAAAACAAAATCAGAAATTAGATGAGATCCTCAACAGCTTCCAACAATACAAGCAAACTTGGTTTTAAATAGATTAAATCATAGGAATTTATCAAGAGCACAACAGCTAGCCAGCCAGATAAGCTAAGACGAACCTACAATGGCATAGATGGCACTTCAAATATCATAAAACGTATTGATTATATATTTTTTTCTGATCACTTACTGAACAGTAATAGCTAAAAGGGGAGAGGTGTCTCATTTAAAGGGAAGTAACTGAAAGTAAATACAAATCAAGAATCTTTTAGTTAGTTCAAAACTATTACGACAGTTTTGCTCAATATCTAATATTAAGATTTTCACTGTGGGTATTTAAACACTATCCCAAAATACCCAAAGAAATTAAAACTATTTGTTAATATGCACTATTACATAAGTATATGAGACCATGAAAACTTACCTTTCATTTGATTTAAATTCCTTCCAAGGTTATATAAAATAATAAAGTGGGTGACAAAAGCAGAATATTCTTTGATTCACAGAATTTTTTTTTAAATTACCTTATAATAGAATCAAAAAAGTTCCTACAGGGCTTTGGGATTATATATAGCTCAGTGACAGAGTGTGTGCCCAGTAATGTGAAAAGCTCTGTGTTCAACCGACAGCATTTCCCCTCCCCCCAAAAAAAAGTTTCCGTAGAAACCACCAATCTATAAAAGAAAAATGATAAAATAATTCAATAAATAATAAATTTACAGGTTGGACACAGTGGCACATGTCTGTAATCCCAGTGACTCAGGAAGTTGAGGTAAGGGGATTAAAAGTTTGAGACCAGGCTTGGCAACTTAGCAAGACCTTATTTTAAAAAATAAAAAGTACGAGTGGTAGAGCACTGCTGGGTTCAATCCCCAGTGATGCCAAAAAGAAAGAAAAAGAAAAAAGAAGTTTATGACTTTCCACTCACAGGTAAGTGTTGCACAGTTCAGATAAATGCAATTTCCTGTTTCTTGTATATCATTAAGCTAAGGGAAAAATTACCAAGCGTCTATAACTAAGTATAAAAAGTTTTTCTAAAGACTGTAAAGTTACTCTGAAGCTTGGCAAAGATCCTACTAATGTTATAATTTTCTCCCAAAACCTAGTACCTTGAACTTTGGGGTCAATTTTTAGTTTTCACTTAAGCTTTGGTTTACCTCTTTACTTTGCACTGTTTTTCCTCAAAAATCAATTCCCTATAGATGAGGTAAAAGAAACTATATGAATTATCTTCAATTGTTACAAAGATTAAATACATTTTTCTTAGGTACTTATAGTATCATGTACACGATTATTCAATAAATATGAGTAAATTCTACCTCAGTTTTAGCTCACATCAAAATTATTACAAATGTAAATTAGTTGGGACCCAATTAATAAAATTTTACTGAACTTACTAATTAAAAGCTATAACAAGAGATACAATGGTATATATTGTTTTACTGTTTTTATTTTTTTGTAGGGGCAAAGGGATAGTGGGGATTGAACATAGAGCCACATCCCCAGCCCTATTTTCTATTTTATTTAGAGTCAGGGTCTGAGTTGCTTAGAGCACCTTGCCTTTGCTGAGGCTGGTGTTGAACTCAGGATCCTTTTGCCTTAGCCTTCCAAGCTGCTGGGAGTACAGGCATACACCACTGCACCCGGCTGTTTTACTAATCTTAACAACTAGTCTCTGACTTCTGATACAAAAATTCTATCTAAATTAAAAATTTTAATTGTTTAAAGTAAACCTTCTAAAGAAAAACCTACAAGGTGATCCAGGCACTGTGGCACATGCCTGCAATCCCAGCTAAAAGAGGTTGAGGCAGGAGGATCACAAATTCAAGGCCAATCTCAACAATTTAGAGGGACCCTATCTCAAAGTAAAAGTAAGAAAAGAAGCTGAGAATGTAGCTTAGTGGTATTGTGCCCGTGGCTTCAATCTTCAGTACTGCACACACCAAAAAAAAAAAAAAAAAACCTACAGAGTATGTAGCTCAGGGGCACAACGCTTGCCTAGTATGTGCAAAGCCTTGGCTTTAATTCTCAGTATCAGAAAAATACACAAATATTTAAATTAAGAAAACGCTCTACAGCCAGATGCAGTGGTGCATGCCTGTAATCCCAATAACTTGGGAGGCTGAGGCAGTAGGATCACAAGTGTCAAGCCAGCCTCAGTCAGCATCACAGAAAGACCCTATCTCAAAACCAAAAATAAAAAAGGGCTGGGGATGATGTGGTTCAGTGGTAAAGCATGCCTGGGTTCTATTTCTAGTACCTCAAAAAAAAAGCCCTACAATACCTGAATTGATATCATGTAATACAATTAAATATTTTTTAAAATTCAACTTAAGACACTGATTAAACATATTTCTTGTAAATTATTTTAAATCATAATTTCATTTAGAAGTAAAGCTTAGTTATCTCCTATTTAATTTCAACTATATTTACTAAAAACTATTTTACTAACAAGGATAATAATAAATAACATTTATTAAGCATTTTTAGGCATCGTGTTAAGGACTTTTTGTAGGCTATCTCAATTTATCTTTGTGAGGTGTTACTATAATATCCTTTACTAATGAAGGCAAAAGCAGTGGCATAGCCCAAATATGAATCAGGTAGGTTAAAGGAATTAGTTATTGTTCTAATGATGTAATTCATGAAAACCAAAATCCATGAGGATTTGGTATTAATAAATTAAGTAGACTTTCATGCAGATTTTTTATTTGTTTTGTTTGCAGTGCTGGGGTCAAACACAGAACTTCACACATGGTAGGCAAGTGCTCTACCGCTGCGTAACATCCTCAGACCCCAGGTTTTCTTTCTTTTTTTTTTTTTTTTTAATATTTTTTTAGTCATACATTGACACAATACCTTTGTTTATTTATTTTTATGTGGTGATGAGGATTGAACCCAGGGTCTCTCACGTGCGAGGCGAGCACTCTATCACTGAGTCACAACCCCAGCTCCCCCCCAGGTTTTCTTTTAAAAAGAAAATTCCTTGGTGTTGAAAATATGGATGGAATCAGCAGCACATAGTAATGTTAGTCCTATGTAAAAAGATAATATACTAATAATATTATTACTTAAATTTAACGTTTAGCTAAACATTGATGATTAGAAGCACAGAGAAATGTCATAGAAATCACCAAAAATTACTTGCCTTTCTTGTTATATAACTAGTAAGCCATCAAGATAGAAGCATTCACTTGATATATCTTTACAACAGAGTTAAGTTTTCAAACGAGTTGGCATCTTATGAATTCAAACTTTTAAAAATAGGCCACAAGAGGAAAAAGGAAATTAAACAGAGTATGATAAAATTAGAGTGCTTTCCTTGAGTTCCTAAGGTGACAATAATAAAACAGATCATTTTGTCTTTTGACAACCTTTAGTTTAAAAAAAAAAAAAATAGGGCAAACCATTGTAGTCAATACCATAATTTACAAACCTGTCTTTGACAGTATGATTCTTTGAGTTTCTTGAGATGTGTTGTCATTTTCACTTTGAAGTGAATCTCACTGCTATCCTATGAAGATAAAAGAAAAACAATTACCCTCTTTTTATAAACTATTTACTTGTTTGAACCAAATTATTTAATTATACATGTAATATAAATAGAAACATAAACCAATCATCTTTATTTTTTTCCACCAAGATATTCTTCTTAGCATTCCTAAAAGGTTTTATAAAATACTGGAATCATCCTCAAAGGTGTTTTATATCCATTACAAAAGAAACTTAATAAAACAAAGATATCTGTCTTAGGTGTTAAAATGATCAATCTAAGTATGTACATGGAAGAATGTGTTCCTTCATAAATGCACGTCTATGAATACACAATAAGAACAAAAACATAGAAGACAAAAAAAAATTATACCTGACTGATAATTAGGAAAATGGAGAAATAACAAAAATGTTTTACCTATCACACTGACACAAAATTTAAAGATTGATAATCTCCCAAACAAGTGGGGAACTGGTACAATCTGATCAGAAGACTCCACAATGCCACCAATTCTGTCTTTTGTCCTTTAAAGAAGAAAAAGTAACTATGGAGAAACTATGAATATTCATCCTCCAACAGTTTTCAGCTTACCATAACTAACACCTCAGAAAGAATCAATAAGATGCAGACTAGAGTCCAAGGAAATGAGGTGCCGGAAGAGGCCAAAGTGTGGAGGTGGGATTAGGAAAAGGGCTGACAGGTTCTTTTGTTTAAAGGTAGCCCTAGAATTACCATTTAATGATATTCATTGTATTTGCCCCTGAAGCATAAGAGTCAACAGTAAATTTCCATTTGGAGAAATTAAAATATGAGGCGTCCCCCCAAAAGCTCCTGTCTACGTTAGTGCAAGGATACTTGGAGGTTAAATGTTTGGACTGTCAGAGCTGTAATCAATCTAATGGGTCCATTCCTAAGGTCACTAGGAGTGTACACTGTAAGGGTTCATCTGCCCTGTGGTCCCAGTCCCTTTATCTCCATTTCCTGGCTGAGATGAGAGGAGAAGTGCTCATCCACCATGCCCTATGTTCTACCACGATGTTCTGTCTCACCTTGGGCCCAGAGCAATAGAGTCAGTGACCTTGGACTGAACGTCTGAAATGGGAGCCAAAATAAACCTTCTTACTTGTCCTTGTCAAGTATTTTGTTCACAACAACAAAAAGCTGACTAACACATAAGGTAGTCTAAACCTGCCTAGCAAAATAATTTTAAAATACAGTATCTGCTTCTTCTACCTCCAAAAGATGCATGTACAGTAAATGAAAATGCCATTTTTAAATAAATGTGCCTTACTTAAACCTTTATTTTTCCTGTGAGAGAAATTACATACATGTTGGAAGAGAGAGTCAAAGGAGAAAAATAATGAAACTCACCTGTCCAATTACTTTGAGTTTAATGTATTCTCCTTCTTTCTTATCCCCCAAATCCTCAGTTGAAGGTTTTGCCTCCTGAAAGAAAAGTAAATTTCAAAATAAAAGCTCTTACATGCAATTTCAATTACTCATTTATGAGTATCCACTCCTTTCCCTCAGGGTACAAAATCTATACATGAGCATACAAAGAACATTTATTTTCTCTGCCAGGCAAGCAAAAAGGGTCCTAAGTCAATTATTCTCCCAAACACTGGTTCACTACAAATCAAGCAAGAGGTCTCTTTCTTTGAGTGTATACCACAGTATGGGATATAACTTTACCATGCATCAAAATCATCTGGAGGACTTGTTAAAACAAACAGCTGGGCCCCATCATACTTTCTATTCTGGAGTGGAAATAAGAATGAATATATTTCTAACAAATTACCAGGTCATACTGATTTGCTGGGTAGAGAAACCATTTGGAAACTAGAGGAAGTGAATCCTCGGCAAAATTTTATTTTATTTTTTTTAGTTTTTTGTGGTCATAGCACATGATAGGCAAGCTCTACTAGTGACCTATATCCTCAATTCATGTATTCTTTCCTATTTTCTTTCTTTCATGTGTATGTGTGTGGTTGTGGGGATCGAGGGGTGGGGACTGGGGGTCAAGCCCAGGCCCTTGAGCATGTTAGGCAAGCTGTATACCACTAAACTACATCCCTATCCCTTTTTATTTTTGGACAGGGTCTTGTTAAATTGCCTGGGCTGCCCTCAAACTTGTATTCCTCCTGCCTCAGTCTTCCAAGTCACTGGCATTACAGCAATTTGCCACCATGCCAGGTCATCCTCCACAGATCTCCCCACACCTGTTTTAGGAATGGAACCGAACCCAAGAGCACCACACCACTGAGCTACATCCCAACCCTTTTTATTTTGACACAGTAGTCTCACAAAGTTGCTCACACTGGTCTTAAACTTTCAATTTGCCTGCCTCAACCTCCCAAGTAGCTGGAATTACACAAGTGCCACTGTGCCCAGCTTCTTCTCCATGAATTCTGAATTCTCCTCCAAACATTATGAATCCAAGATAATCTTCTCACAGCCTATCCTGAGGTGTTTACTACCAAAGGAAAGTCAAATAGGAAAGTACTAGCCTAGTATAGAGCCAAAAAATCAGTTTTATGTCATCTATTAGTTTAAACTATCTGAAGCAGGGGCTGGGGATGTGGCTCAAGCAGTAGTGCGCTCGCCTGGCATGCGTGCAGCCTGGGTTCGATCCTCAGCACCACATACAAACAAAGATGTTGTGTCTGCCAAAAACTAAAAATAATAATAATAATAATAAATAATAAAATTCTCTCTTAAAAAAATAAAAAATAAACTATCTGAAGCATTATAATACAAGTTTAGAAGAAAAGGTTTGAAGGAAAACAAAATTTAGGAGAACTGAACTGGAACTGGGGGAAAAAAACCACACAAACAGAATAAGTAGAAAAAAAAAAAAAAAAAGAGACCCACAGGAAGACAAGAACAGAGGATTACAAAATAATTTCATATAAAAGGAAACTGAAAAGAAAATGAAGTTAACAGAATAAATTAGCAAAACAACTTTATCATAATGCATCTCAAAAATAAGTAAGCCAGGCTGGGATTGTGGCTCAATGGAAGAGTGCTTGCCTAGCATGTGTGAGGCACTGGGTTCGATTCTCGGCACCACCCATATAAATAAATAAAGTCCATTGACAAATTATAAAAAAAATAAGTAAATCGTTTTTATTAAAGGAGTATCCTATGTGCTATACCTTAGTTAGGCCACCAAATTATCCACTTATTTAATATATACTCTTCTATCATTCATACTAATTTCAAAGAGTTAACCCATACTCAGTAACAATATAACTAACCATATTGTATCCTGCAAGTTAAAAAAAAATCACAGAATCATTACCTATGTATCTCACGCCAGTAACTTTAACAAATTCCTTAACACTCAAATATTAAGAGAACGTATTAAACTAGACGTAGATTTTTACTTGAGGTAGTCTAGGGAAATGCTTAGATAACTGAATTGATTCATTAGTATGAATCCTTGCTGGTTTTTCATTAGGCAGTGCTTTCAACATTTGCTGGCTATTAATAGTACAGTAGTGATCAATCTTAACCTTCTTTAGAGAGACAGTATTTCACCTGAAACCAGAAGACCGAGTCTTCAAATACCATCTCACCGCATTTCTATGACTTATATTCTTAATAAACAGTTGCTTCTGCCTTTAAGTATCTAGAGGGCAAAGATAGCTTATTATTTATTGCAGTGAAGGGCAATAAAAAGTACCCAAGCCTTGAAGTCCTCTTTAACTGGAAGGAGAGGGGGTGGAAACAGCTTTGTTTAAGTTAACAAAAAGGAGGACAGGGCCCCTCCCCTAGCAGCAATACATCAGCACAATAGGAGTGATTCCGCTCCAGTGTTTCTGGAGGGTAACTAAGAGGTTACTCAGAAGAAAAAGAATTTTTCCCCTCCTCCAATCCACCATCCACAGTACTTCAGAACTCTCCTTCTAAAACACAGCTTCTCTGATTCTATAACTACTAAGATCAAAAGCATAAATGGGGGGCTGGGATTATGGTTCAGTGGTAGAGTGCTCGTCTAGCACTTGAGAGGCCTTGGGTTCGATCCTCAGCATCACATAAAAATAAGTAAATAAAATAAAGGTTTGTGTCCAACTACTTCTAAAAAAATAAATAAATAAAGATGGCTTCCAGTACTTTACGGTCTGAAAGAACCAAATCCTACAGCACAGCATTCAATATTTCCATTACCAAGTTCAACTCTTATTTTTCCCTCACCATTCATTTATAAACCTAAAGATTCTGATAAATTGGACTAGTTGTCCATCAGCAATATTCAATCTTCCATCCTTTATGGCCCCAGTTTTTTTTTTTATTTCGAACACATACATAACACACACACACACACACCCTCTCTCAGCCTTTCCTGAAATCATCTCAAGAGAGAAAAGTCTACTCTACTCCACACATAAGCTGAAGTTCATCGTAAAAAAATAAAAAACAAAAAAACCCTCTTATAGCCAGGCACAATGGAACACACCGGTAATCTCAATAATTTGGCAGACTAAGTTTGGAGCATCGCAAGTTTGAGGTGAGCCTAGGCAACTAAACTAGATTCTGTCTCAAAATTAAAAAAATAAAAAATAAATAAAAAGGGATGGGGATATAACTCAGTGTTAAGCGTACAATAACCAGTACCACCCCAAAACAACAACCAAAAAAAAAAAAAAAACCCTCTTCTAGGAACCATAGCATCCTCCCAACCATTCTCTTCCTTTAATGTTCCTATTTTCAATTTGTTCATATTTTCTACAGTATTTATTCAACTACTCCCCTCTTGACCTGACTTATCTAGTTGTTGTCCTTATCTTTTCTCAATAGTCAAACCTCTCACAAGAGTACTAAGATTTCCTATTCCATTCTCACTCTCAACCTACCGTAATTTGGTTTATGCTTTACCATCCTGCTCAACATTGCCCTTACCAATGGCTACCAGCTAGACACCTTACTTACTGTAAATCCAACACTTTCAAGTCTCATCTTTAACACTAGAAAACACAGATGCTGGTGACTTCTTCCTTGGAAACTCTGGTTTTCAAGATTCCATTTTCTCATTTCAGCCACTTCCTTTGCATCACTGACCTTCAAACCTCTGCTTTTTCCTTTGCCTCCCTGGGTGACCCATGATTTCAACAATCTCTTAGATACTAATGACTCACAATCATTCTTTCCAACCTGACAACTTTACTGAGTTTGACTCATTTTTTAATCAAAATTGGGGATGTTGCTCAGTGGTCCTCTGAGTTCAATCCCTAGTACCTCAAAAAAAATTTTTTTTCAGGATTAAATTCAAACTCCTTTGCTGATATAACACTGTCATTTATGTGCTGGTCCCTGCCTCACAATCCAATTTACCTCTCTCTGCTAGTATAGCCTATCCTACAGTCATATCCTGAACATCTGTTGTTGGATGTCCCTCAGGTACCTTGCCACGAAAGTGTCCAAAACTAAACCTATTATCTCTAACTTCTCTATTAGCTTTAAATCCTCTTTCTAAAAACCAAACTATAGGGCTGAGAGTGTAGGTAGCTCAGTAGCAGAACTCAGGTTTAGTATGTACAAGGCCCCGTGTTTGATGCCCAGCACCAAAAGAAAAAAAAATTACAACTCCTCTAGGATTCCCAATTACAATAAGTGGTTACCATACACTCAGCTGCCCATAGAAACTTGCCTATAGAAACTTGGAATCATCCTTGGCTACTCTTCCCCTCTTAAACTTCATACCTCATCATTCTGATAATGCTTGCTGGCTCTTGAGCTCCTCTAATTCTCTCCATTCTACTATAGCCTTAGTTCAGGTATTCACTGATCAATAATGCTACTAGAACAGCATTTACAGACACCCCCAGTCTTGCTCCCTCCAATTAAATCTCCAAACTGCTACAAGAGCCATCTCTCTAAAATGCAATTTGATCTGCTTAAAATCTTCAGGATGAAGCCAGGTGCGGTGGCACACACCTGTAATCCCAGAGGCTCAGATGTCTGAAGCATGAGGATTGCGAGTTCAAAGGCAGCCTTAGCAACTTAGCGAGACCCTAAGCAGCTCAGTGAGACCCTGTCTCTAATAAAATATAAAAAAGGGTTGGGGATGTTGCTCAGTGGTCCTCTGAGTTCAATCCCTAGTACCTCAAAAAAAATTTTTTTTCAGGATTAAATTCAAACTCCTTTGCTGATATAACACTGTCATTTATGTGCTGGTCCCTGCCTCACAATCCAATTTACCTCTCTCTGCTAGTATAGCCTATCCTACAGTCATAATAAACTGTAACAGTTCCTTGAACATGGCATCCTCTCTACCTTATCTCAATTATCTCTGCACATGTTGATCTCCTCTACTTGGAATGTACTTTCTCATGCTACTCCCCTTTCAAGACCACTCAGACATCACTTTCTACAAAAATGATTTCCCCATTACCCTCTTAAATGCTCACATACTGCTTACTTTATCTATTATAACCATGTGTTTGCATATCTAAGATTTGAGTTCCTTATTAGTATGTCCTTTATATTTCTAGTCAAGGATAGAGCCATTACTCTGAAGATATTCAACAAATTAATGTTTTCAAGTGAGGCATAGTGGTGCATGCCTGTAATCCCAGCAACCCAGAAGGCTCAGACAGGAGAACTGCAATTTCAAGGCTAGTCTAAATAACTTAGCAAGACCTGGTCTCAAAAATAAAAAACATAAGCTGGGCACAAAGGCGCACACATGTAATCCCAAAGACTCAGGATGGTTACTTAGGATGGTCACTTGGGAGGGTTACTTCAGAAGCAGAGGATTACAAATTGAAAATCAACCTTAGCAACTTAGTGAGACCCTAAGCAACTTAGCAAGACTCTTATCTCAAACTAAAAAATAAAAAGGGCTGGGGATGTGGATCAGTGGTAAAGCACCCCAGGTTCAATCCCCAGTACCAAAAACAAATAAATAAAGCCAGGCACAATGGCAAATGCCTATAATCCCAGCAACTCAAGAGGCTGACATAGGAGGATCACAAGTTCGAGGTCAGCCTCAACAACTTAGTAAGACCCTGACTCAAAATAAAAATTAAAAGGTCTGGGGATGTAGCTCAATGTAAAGTGCCCATGAGTTCAATCCTCAGTACCAAAAAAATAAATAAATAAATAAATTTTAAAATAAAAAGAGCTAGAGATGTAGCTCAGCACTAAAGCACCCCTAGGTTCAATCCCCAGTATGGGAAAAAATATATAGGTTTTCTATGACAGGTTTATATGCATTGTCTTCTTTACAAATTTACAAACGTCTAAGCTATTTCACCTTCATAGTCTCTATAATACCAGGAAATACAAGGCAATTATTGAAATGTTCACTGAATAAAGCTGACAGCACTATTATCGGTTTTACCATAAAACTTTACTCACATCATACTTCTGTATATAATCAACAGTTTAAGCAAAAATATTTTCAGTTTTTTATATTCATGGTTGCAAATAAGAGATAATTTACTTTACTAGGAATGATGGCACAAGTCTATAATCCCAGGAGGCTGAGACAGGAGGATCACAAGTTTGAGGACAGCCTGGGCAACTGAGGAAGCCTGTAGTCTCAAACAAAATTTAAACCAGGCAAAGTAGCACACACCTATAACCCCAGCAAATCAGGAGGCTGAGACAGGAGAATCACAAGTTTGAAGCCAGTCTCAGCATCTTAACAAGACCATATCTCAAGATACAATAAAGAAGAGCTGGGGGTGTTAACTCAGTGGTAGAGTGCCCCTGAACTAAATCCCCAATATCATAAAATCAAAATTTTGGCACCCGCGGTGTCCATGGAGAGAGGTTGAGGTGGCCGAGCTCCGGCCCGAGGCACCCGGGCGCCGGGACAGCAAAGATGTCGGCCTCATTAGTCCGGGCCACTGTCCGGGCTGTGAGCAAGAGGAAGCTGCAGCCCACCGGAGCCGCCCTCACCCTGGTAGGTGTGAAAGTCGGTGTCCAAACTAGGGGTTGTAATGGCCTTTCTTACACTCTGGAATATACAAAGACAAAGGGAGATTCTGATGAAGAAGTTGTTCAAGATGGAGTCAGAGTGTTTATCGAAAAGAAAGCACAGCTGACACTTTTAGGAACAGAAATGGACTATGTTGAAGACAAATTATCCAGTGAGTTTGTCTTCAATAACCCAAACATCAAAGGAACTTGTGGCTGTGGAGAAAGCTTTAATATTTGAAACCTCAGGACTCCTCTGGCTGTAAACTCCAGGAAAGCTTGCTGAAACCTTGGAGCTTGCTGAAGAAATCATGTCACTGTCACTTGCCTAAGGTTTATAATATGTGGCCACCTTGTGAGGAAAATAAAGTGATGCATTTTGAAAATGGAAGCCAGTATGTTAGATTCCAGAAGACATGATATTTGTATTCTCCATATGGGGCAGAAAATGAGAAGCCATTGCTCTTTTTGGATCATTGTTATGTAAAGAAAAAAATCCTACCCTACACTTAATTCTCATATTCCTTTCTGTTAGAACCAGTTTCAATAATACTGCCTCCCTGACAGTAATTCACAAAACAGGTTAATAGGTATGTGCTTGCTAAATTTGTATCAAATGGCTTAAATGTGCATCTCATGGGCATTTTCCCAACCAGATTAGTGGTTCCCAAAACTCAGAGGTGAGAAGTCCTTGACTACTGATAGTAACATGGCAGTGCATTGTTTTTCTACCCAAATTGGCATGACCTCTTTTTTTACATTTTTATCAAAACTGTCAAATGCCTCATTTGTGTACCCTTCAACAGTACTAGGAAAAAGACTTCCTTAAAGTGTAGTGCAGAATAGTTCCAAGTGATGAGAGAAAAAAGTGAGGAATATTTTATCCACCTGTTTTACGACTTTTTTTTTCCATCCTAAGAGTCTGCTCAAAGCCTACTTAGATCCTTTTAGTTGGAAGGTCTCTTAAAAACCATCTAACCCATTCCCCTCAATTCTATACAGGAAGAAACAAAGTCCAGGGAAGCTGAAGGCCATTTGTCCACATTGCTCTGCAACTAGGAGACAGCTTGGGCCCTACCCCATCACCTCATCCTCATAGGGAACACTTGTGCTCAGCTTTCCAAGGCAGTGAAGGGAAATGATAGTGTGGCTTAATCTGGTCAACATTTGGATAGAGTTTCCTTTATAAGTTGATGAGATCCTATTGTATTTTATTTTGAGAGAGGGGACAAATATTATTTTCAGTCTTTTTTATGTGTATCACCATCTTGTTTCTTTAAAACTTAGAAACAGTGGTCTACACTAGTAGAGAATATATTACAGCAGCCCAGCCCACTCCATTCTTTTAAGGTATAATAGTGATTATAAAGCAGAACATGGGGGTCTTTACTTAAAATTCTCATTATGTGTACACTTTCTGGTTCCTAGGTCCAATTGCTAAAATTTTTAAACAATATTACAACATTTTGATCACCAACTTTTCTTTTAAAGTAGCCCTTTTTTCACTTAGTCTACTGATTTCCCTGGGTTTGACATATTAAATATTCTCTAAGATGATATACTTTTTTTGAAAGCTGATTCTCATGAATTAAAGTAGCTGAGCTCCAAAAAATAAATAAATAAATAAATAAATAAAATCTAAATTTTAAAAATTTAAAGAACTTGGGAAAAAGGACTGGGGATATAGCTCAGTGGGAGAGCACCCCTGGGTTCAATCCCCAGTACCAAAATAAACAAATAAATAAAGGGCTGAGGATGTGGCTCTGAGGTAAAGAATGGGACTACCATACACAAGGCAAGGCCCTGTGTTTGATCCCCAGTATGAGAGAATGGGGGTGGGGGGGCAGACAGACAATGACTTCACTTCAATTTCATAAGAAAGTGTCAACATTAGGATTTGAAATTTCCAAAAATAAACTGCCATCTTCCCTAGGCACTCCATTTTGGTGATGTCTTCCCAATGTTGAATCACTATAGTAACAGATATTATCTATACCATTTGTTTTACAGTAGCCATGCTTGTTTAATAGTCATCAGCTTTTTTGTGTGCTATTTGTCTTTTATTTGTTTGTTTGTTTATTTTTTGTGTGGTGCTGAGGATCAAACCCAGTGCCAGTGCCTTACACATGCTAAGCAAGCACTCTACCACTGATCCATAACCCTAGCCCGTTTTATCTTTTCCTTTAACAAACGAGCCTGGAAAATGAGAAGATCTTGGACAAAAAAAAGCTAAAGTTTGTCTTCAGTGATCTCAGTCAGTGTCTTTTGTATGCTTTCTTTCAAAGAAAGAAAGAAAAAAGAAGAAAGGAAGAGAGAAAGAAAGAAAGAAAGTCAATACAGAATAAATAGTATGTCACAATGGTTACAAAACAGTGAAAGTATTCAGCTCTGGGTCGGGGACACTTGATCATCAAAGAAAAGAGAATTCCAGAGAGGGCTGGTTGATTCAGCTGGAAATGATACACACAGCCCCAGAGCAGAAGAAACTAGGGATGGAACAAAAAATAAGTGTATGTGCTAAAACCCGTAATCTTTCAGGTCTGGGTCATTCAGAGATTGACCCCTGATAACTGCAGTGGTAAAGGAATTTACTAAGTACTGTGCACTATCAACCCTACTTTCTAAGTTACAGATCAAACAGCTTGCAAATAGATGTCTGGGTCTGGAAAGAGGGCTAGACTGGAATAGATATGAAAAATACCAGTTCTCATTTACAAAAGTAAAAAAATCATAAAAAGGAATGTATTATGCCATTTCAAAGTCAAAACAAGATCTGTGCAAAGATGCACTCTGGCAATCAGTTCCTTGGCAATTCAGTCACATGGACATATCATCAAACTTAACAGTCAAAGACTGTTCATTGTTATTGAAAGAGGAGAAATTCTGCAGAAACCCCAAAACAAATTAAAAATTAATTTTCTCTTATTTAGTGATATTAGCATGTTAATTTTTAAAGATATAACAACAGTATTATGGTTATGTTAAAAGAAAAAGTCCTCTTTCAGAGATACATACTGAATATTTACAAACAAAATGATACAATGTCTGGGACTGGCTTCCAAATAACATGAAGGAGTGGGGTCCCACAGATTAAATAAAATAGGCCACGGGAAGGGTACATAGATTTCACTATATATACACTAACAATTTTATAAAATTTTTCATTAAAAATGCATTCAAGGGGCTGGGGCTGTAGCTCAGTGGCAGAGCACTTGCTTAGCATGTGTGAGGCACTGGGTTCCATCCTCAGCACCACATAAAAGTAAACAAACAAAATAAAGGTGTTGTGTCCATCTACAACCAAAAAAAAAAAAAAAAATTTTTTTAAATGCACTCAAAAGTGGGTGCGATGCCATATGCCTATAATTCCAGCAACTCAAGATACTCAGGCAGGAGGATCACTCTGGTCTCAAAAAATAAAAGGACTAGGGATGTAGCTCAGGGATAAAGTACCCCCTCCTGGGTTTCATCCCCAGTACCCCAGTACCACCACCAAAAAAAAAAAAAAAAAGAGGGCATTCAAAGTTTCAAAAAAAAAAATCTGTATGCATCAATTTATTTCACTTTATTTCCTAATAAAGAAAGCTTGACAAGGGTTAAACTATATAATCCTAATACTTACATCAATTATTAAAAGGTAAAAACTCAGAATTACAAGAAGCCACTTTCCTCATAATTCAACAAATTTACCAGAATTCCAAAAACACAAAAATACACATATACTTTCATCTTCAAACATAAAATAGTACTGGAGATCTGGAATAGAACTGACCAGATTTAACTCCAAAACTTCAAGATTTAAGTCAAAGTCATCAAGACACTGGGCCTTCTGAATATTTACACTCAACCTTGAATTGTGATAAAAACTAAATAGGCACAACTTATCAGTAACTAAAAATTATAACTGAAAATTTTGCTGGTTTTGTAGACTACGGACCTAGGCAAAACCTGGAACAAACTAGGTTGTTTGTATCCAAAATTAGAAAACATCTTCTTTCCCATTCCTACTTACCAAGAGAAACCTAAATTTGCCCAGCTTTTTTTAAAAAAAGAAATTTTCTGTGCTGGGGTTGTGGCTCAGCGATAGAACGATCACCTAGCATGTGCAAGGCCCTGGGTTTGATCCGCAGCACCACATAAAAATAAAGAAAATAAAGGTATTGTGTCCAACTACAACTAAAAAAAGAAATATCTTAAGGATATACATATATATTTCCTAGCTTTTTAAAAAATATTTTTTCAGTTGTAGTTGGACACAATATCTTTATTTATTTTTATGTGGTGCTAAGGACCAAACCCAGTGTCTCACATGTGTAAGGCAGGCAGGTGCTCTACCAATGAGCTACAAGCCCTAGCCCTTTCCTTTTTTTTTTTTGAGTTGCTGTCGATCAAAACTCAGAGACTACTAGCCCTTTTCATTTTCTACTTTGAGGCAGGTCTCACTAAGTTGTCCAGGCTAGGCTCACACTTGTAATCCTCCTGTCTCAACTTGGAGTAGTGGAGATTACAGACATGTACCATCAGAGTTGGCTCTTATTCCCAGCTTCTTTTATGGCCCTGCAACATAGTGCTGGTCAGAGACACAACATATTTTTCTTTCCCTTTGTTCTCCTTCTTTTTCTCCTGCCTAAAACACAAAGTAATTTTTTTGTTTGTTTGTTTGACCCACAAGGCAAAAAGCATGAAAGTGAATCATAAATTAAGCATGGAGGAGAAATGAGCAGGAAAGCATTGTGGAACTACCTCATTAACCCTTGAGCTAATTATGTCTAGACTTCTTGTTTGCTAAGAAAAATTAACAGCATACGTTCAACCCAGTATGTATCAGACTTTACGTTCAACCCAGTATGTATCAGACTTTCTGTTATTCAGTCGAAAAGCAATCTTAACTGACACAGAAGGTATTATAAACAGGTTTCACTTGACCCAAGTGAAAACCAGGCACAGGAGTGCATGCCTATAATCCCAGCAGCTGGAGAGGCAGAGATAGGAGGATCACAAATTCAAAGCCAGCCTCAGCAACTTTAGCAAAGCTCTAAGCAACTTAGCAAAACCCTGACTCTAAATTAAATATTAAAAAAAAAAAAAAAGAAGAAGATGTGGCTCAGTGGTTAAGTGCCCCTGGGTTCATCCCTGGTCCAAAAAAAAAAAAAAGGCCAGATCCTAGAAAACTACTTAAACGTGCTTCAAAAGCAGAATGGATAAATAAGTGGTAGTCACGCAATACAGCAACAAGATTTAATAACACTCAACTACACAAAATGTTAATGGACAAATCTCTAAACAATACTGAACAAAAGAAGCTAGACCCAGAAGTACATCCTGTATGTATACATTTATAAAATGTTATAAGTACAAAAACAGACAAAATTAATCTATATGTTTTAAAGTTAAGACAGAGGCTCCTGATTTGGGTACAAATTGCACAGATGTATTATTTGTGAAAATTTAGCAAAACTTACATGAATGTGCACTTTACTGTAAGTATAGTAATCTTCAGTAAAACCATTAAAAATAACTGGCCTTAGATACTGAGAACAGAGCACAGAACTCCACCCTTCCTTCCTTCAAGATTCTCATTAGCACAGACAAGGCAACTGACTGCAAAAAAAATAAGTCAAATACATACACACATACAATATGTATATACTTTATATATACACACACCTTTAAAGTTATATTTAGAGAATACACAAATTTTTAGTTGCAAAACTGTTGCTCAACAATAGAATCCATGTGAACTTTCCTACAAGACTTTAAGAACTAGAACAGTAACAGAATTATCCAAAAAAAACTCCACAATTTCAGGAAATTCCAAAATGGAATGCTGAGGATGTCAAGACAAAACCATCCATAACAATTCCAATGTCCTGGAAGAAGTAAATCATTCAATTTTGGATATAAAGTTACCAGGTCTATTGTTAAGAGAAATAGATAAAGTATGCAAAAACATCATATTAAAAAAAACTATTTTGATGTTTTTGATGGGAATATAGCTCATCTGGTAGAGTGCTTGCCTAGCATGCACAAGGCCCTGAGTTCAATCCCCAGCACCACCACCAAAAAAAAAAACACCTATTCTGAGACAACCACCAATGCTTCCTCAATAACAAAACAATACCAAGGAATCAGAAACAGAGAGAGGATACCCGCTACTTCATGTGTTTGAGGCAACCTTCCAAATCTAGTGTCTAAAATAGTGCTGACAACATAACATTTAATATTTATTAATGAATGTACCTGACCACTTATTCCTTCAAAAAAAATGAAGTACCCATTCACTATACTGGCATTATTGGGGGAGGGGGATGAATAAAGCCTGATTTCCAACTTTCAAAAGCAAACAGATTAATGGAAAAAGATATTTAAAATGTAAATAATTGTAATACTACATAGAAGAGTTATAATATTAATATTTTGCTATAGGGCTAATGGCTTTCATAATGTATCTGACAAATACTTTATTTATTTTTTTTTATATTTATTTTTTAGTTTCCGGCGGACACAACATCTTTGTTTGTATGTGGTGCTGAGGATTGAACCTTGGCCGCACGCATGCCAGGCGAAAGCGTGCTACCACTTGAGCCACACCCCCAGCCCTGACAAATGCTTTATAATTTTGAAGTTGAACTACTCAACTAACCTTAATGAGTACTCTAACCATTACAATCATATTCAGTTTTCAAAATATTATTAGTTATTATTTAGGTAACATTTTATTTGAAGTGTTTCATTATAATCATCTATGTTTGCATTATCCACCAGCAGCATTCCATGTCTATCAAGGGCATGAAATGGTTAAGGCACCCACTGCTAATCACATGCTCGAGTAATAGCTAGGGCTTAACTGTTTTATGATATATAATACACATAATTATGAATTTTATTACACAACCAGTTCTCCTGCAGCCCCCATCTACAGTTGCTAAGATCAGTAAACATTAGCAGGGATCTATAAAGAACATTGCTAATGCTATCAAGACAGAAAAAAAAAACACAATTTATGTGTTAAAGATAAGTACAAATTCTGTTACTGAAAAATTGAGTCCAAATGTCATTCTCTTGAATCTGGGCTGGTCTCAAGGATTTGACTGAGCAAGAGAATACAGATGTAACTTCCAAAGCTGGTCCCAGAAGCCTTACTATTTCCACTCAGGTTATCTTGAAACACACTCTTTATAAGCACTTGACCTGCCATAAATCTGAGTACCCAGGGGTCTAGCTCCACTCAGAGAGGCTATGACACTCTGTGAAGAGCAGAATTCCACCCTACTCTACCTCCCTGAAGGCATCTTAGGCCTTATACACCTCCCAGCTGAGGCCCCACACACCAAGGAGCAGAGATGAATCTAACCCACAGAGCTAAAATCATCAAAATAAAAGATTGTTTTAAGTCACTACATTTTGAGGTAGTTTGTTCGGAAGCAACAGATAACTAGAATTATATAAAGATTCCAAATACTCGTCTAGAGATAAATCATTTAATCAATATCTCTTTCTGGGGTGGGGGTGGGGTGATTCAGTTATAGAGAAGCACTGTCAATTAACAGACTTGAATTGAGGAGCTTAGGTCCAAGATAATGATGCTTTTTTTTTTTTCTTATTCTTTTTTTGCTTTTTTTGGTACTAGGGATTGAACCCAGGGGCACTTAACCACTGAGCCACATCCCCAGTCCTTTTTTTTATATTTTATATTTTGTTTAGCAACAATGTCTTGCTGAGGTGCATAGAGCCTTGCAGCTGGGACACAGGCATGTGCCACCATGTCCAGCCCAAGATGCTTTTGATGATGATTATCATTAAAAAAAAGAAAGAAAGAAAAAAGAAATAAACTAGAAAATAAGAAAGGAGTAAGGGAAGTTTTGTACAGATTAAATGACAGTTTGATATTAAGCTTCTATATGAGTGCTTGGTTTTGTTGTAAAGTGAAATTAGGCAAAAGGAGAATCCCAGTCAGATTGCTGTCACTGGTTACACCACAGTTCCTTACCCTCTTTAGGAGATCGTGTACCCATGATGAGAGCTATGGGCTCTTTCTCCCTTTAAAAAAAAAAAAAAAATGCACAAAACACTTCACACAGCTCAGTGGATTTTTAGCCCTCAGAATCTATGGCCCTTAGGTTTAGAACCTGTTTCAGACAATAATGGTCCACAAATCCACCAGAAGATAACAGGATTGTTAAAACTATAAAAATGTTTTTACTCAAATTTTTTTAAAAAATTAATTTATCAATGGAGAACCCAGCAATTTAAGTTTTATGTGGATCTAATGTCCACTTATTTTAACCTGAAATTATTATTCTATTTCATTATCTTAGCACCAAACAATAAAATTCTGGGTTGCCTCAGAAAATAAAAAATTTTTTGGTGGTGCTAGGCAAGAGTCTACCACATCATTCTAAGGTTGTCTTCTGGGGATAGTGGTTCAGTTATCTTACTTTTCATATTACACAGTAGTAATATGGACATTTTTGCTCTCACAAGATTCTTGAAGGTATGGATTCATTTTCATATCTTGTTAAATCTTTAGCACCCAACACTGAACTTGTACTGGGCCCTAATTATTAATGATGCTAGTCAATCAGCCTGGAGCAAGACTTCTCCAACATTTTGGTCTCTGAAACCCACAAAACTATTGTTTTTTTAAAAAAAAGATTATATTTATTGACATTTATGATATTAAATAATGAAACTGAGAAATGTTTAAAATATTTATTAATTCATTTTAAAATAAGAATAAACCCATTATTTAACAAATAACATTTTATTAATAATATTTTCCAAAACAAAATTAGTGAGAAAAGTAGCACTTTCACATTTTTGCAAATCTCTGTAACGTCTGGCTCAATAGAAAACAGCTGGATATTCTACATGCTTCCATATTTCAATCTGTTGTGATATCACAAGTCAAGTTAGTTTCTAGAAAGCTTCACTAACACCCATGGAAGAATAAGAAAGACAATAAACAAACACACACTGTCTTAATATTAATATGAAAATAGTTTTGGCCTCACAGATCCTATGAAAACAATCTCTTTGCGTCCTATGTCCTCTATTTCTTTCTTCACAGCCTTTTTAAATTATCTGACTTCAAACTGGAGCAAAAATAATTCTACAATTTATTTTTTTCTGCATACTATTCTTTCATCAGGCTATCATAAATTTCAACATGCTTTCTAGCTACTTCTGAGCATCAAAATGAAACTGAGCATTTATAGCTGTTCTTTCTTCCCTGGTTACCAAGTAAACAACTGTCTAGAGAGGTACTTATAATACCATTTCCATACTAACTTGGGAATTAACCTAGATTATCACTAAGTAAATCCACCCAAAACTAATCTAGATTATGGTTAAGCTTTAAATACAGAAGTGTACATTTTTTGTAATAGTACAAATCAACAAAAACCTCACTTGATTTCACCATGTGATACAAAACTGAGTTAAAAACCAAAGGAATAAGTGTGTAAAATTTAAAAGTTCAAGTACATTTTGGCGTTAAACATATTTTTCTGAATAATTATCACAAAACAAGTAAAAGGTCAAAAATACTTTTAAAACTCAAAGTCTTCTGAGCAAAAAAAACATAACGAGGACCAGATCAAAACTCTGAATTAAAAACTAGCCATAAACCTAGTTAACTAGAACAGGTTGAGGAAAAACAACTTTAGGCAAAATCAATCACTGCTGACTGAATGCAAATCCCAAGCAAAGTCTTGAGAACAACATTGAGCTGAAGCACTCTGCCATTAACAGGCAGGGTTTTGCAAATGTTCTGGAACTGCTCTACAAGCACAAAGTTTTCTTATCGTTTTCCTCAAAAGTATCAATATTCTGCAGGTTAATGCTCAGATAAAAAGCTTTTGGTTGCTCCAACAGTTCTGTTCTACTGTTTTGTTTCTTGGTTATTCTTAGTGCTCTCTTACAAGTGGAGAGTCGATGAACCAATCCCGAGTAAGAAATTGGAAAGTACAGAAAAGAGGCGACAGCTCTGCACCCCCACACGGAAAAGGACTCCGAGGCGAGCAGCGTCGGCTGGGCCCTAGAAGCAACCCGAACGCAAAGCAGCCCTTTCCAGGTTCCCCGCAATATCAGACAACGTCTCCCTCGCCGCCCCGCGCCCTCCGGGACCAAGAATCTGAAAGTAGAGTCCAGCCGCTTTTCAGGGCCACAGAGCCTCCCAGTCAGGGATTTCTCGCCCGTTACATAACTGGGGCCTAAGGCCCCGTTTCTGCAACCAGTCCTCTGGAGGGAGATGGACAGGTTCCCCAGGGATCCTCTCAGGGAGGTAGAAGCAGGGCTCTGCACCTGGTCGACCCGGGAGAAAGAAGGGGGACGACTTGAGGGAGGCCGCGACCAGAAGTACTGGGGCACAGGGGGTGAAGAGCGAGACAGAAGAGGGGCGGGGCAGCTCCCGGAGCACCGAGGCAGGTCCAGGCGTCTCCGGCCAGAGCCCGCTCCCCTCCCTCGCCCGCTCAATCCCCACTGGCCGACCCTCCCCAAGTCCGCGCTCCCCTCCCCCGCGCCTCCATCCCCAGCCCCAGCCGAGCGGCAGGCGGACCTGCAAGGTAAGGCCCCAGCCGCCACCGCCGGATGGCTTCCAGCCCAGTACCTGATCAGACATGGTGACGGTGGCTTCACCCGGGGATCTCCGCACAGCAGCGGCCTCGGGTAAGTAGAACCTGGCTCCGGGGTTTACAAATCCGTCTCCCTTCCCCACAGCACAACACCGCGGTTGCAGGGACTTCCGCTACGCCTCACGTCACTTCCGCTACGCGCAGGGAGGAGGAATGGGGAACAGAGGAAAAGGGAGGCGGGAAAACGAGTGGGGGAGCAGTCCGAAGGCGGGAGATCCCCAGAAGCCGCTTTGCTGTTGTAGCACAAGTGAACTGGAGTCTCATCACCGCCTCGGAGGACCACGCCTTAAGCTTCAGACCCGAGCCCATCTCCATGGAGAAAAGGTCCCGGCTCCCGGTCTCAATGTTTGGAGCCATACTGACAACCCAGACTCCTCCCCCTCCAACACCTTGCGCGTTCCTGAATTCTGAGCCAAGATACTTCTTTTGTCTCCTCCCAGTGTTGCTCGTCGACCCTCCCTAAAAGTGTGGAATTGAATGCCAGTCCTTATTTCTAGAGCTACTATTTTTGGTTATCCTCTCGCTCCCACAACTTCCGCACCCCTGTCAAATGACCTTGATTGAAACAACTAAAAAACGACTCCTTGAACACAATCTTCATGGCTACTGATGAAAGATGCTGCTGAAAGTTCTAAACTCAAGGGGGGAGGAGCTAATTCCAACCCTTGAATTGGTGCTTTGAGTTAAAGAATGAACCTTTTAAGATTTCTTCAGAATACATTGGCCCAACTGGCACGAGCATGGATGATAAGGATATAAATAAATGAAATAGAATAAAAAATGAGTGGGGGGAATCAATGAACCCTCACATTTACATCAATTTGAAATCCAAAACAACTAAAAAGCGAAAGAACAGTCTTCAATTAGTACTGGGACAACTGGACATGCACATGCAAAGAATGAAATTGGATATACAAAGTTAACTTAAAATGTATCAAAAGTATATATGTAATTGTCAGGTGGGATAATCCTTACCTGTTCCTCCTTTAGAGGGCAGACAGAACATGATGATTGAAGTTCAAATGGTAAGTGATTAGCATCTCTGCTTAATTATGACCTGCAACACCCTGATTGCGCCTGGTTCTAAAAAAAAAAAGAAGAAGAAGAATGTATATGCAAGAATTAAAACCAAAAAGTTCTTAGGAAAAAACAGACACAAATCTTCATGACTTAGGTTAGATGATGGCGTTTTAGAATCCCAAAATAACAAGAAACCAAAGAAAAACTGAAAAATTGGACTTGATGAAAATTATAACTTTTGTCTTTATCGTTCAAAATACAAATTAAAGAATGGGAGAAAATACCTGCAAGTAAAACATTTGATAAGGGTATATTTATATTTATAATAATACAGAATTATTATCACTCAAACAATAAGACAATCCAATGTAAAAACAGATAGCAAACTGGAATATCCAGTGAGGATATACAAATGGACATGAAAAAATGCTCAATATCATTAGTTCCCAGAGAAATGCAAATTAAAATGACAAAGAGATACCACTTTATACCCACTAGGATAACCATTATCAAAAATAATTAACAAGTATTGACAAGGATATGAGAAATTGCAATACTCATTCACTAATAATGGGAATATAAAATGCGCTGGGAAACAGGTAACAGTTCCTCAAACTATAAAATATAAAGTAACCATATAACAGCAAATCTCTTTTTTTTTTTTTTTTGCTTGTTCATTTCTTTCTTGTTTGTTTGAGTTTGTTTTTTGTTTTTTTCCTTTTAAAACTTAGCAATTCTCCTAGGTATGTACCGAGGAGAATTGAAAATATATATCCATAAAAAAAAAAAACAGGTACACAAATGTTCACAGCAACATTGTTCATACTAGCTAAAATGTGGACACAATCCAACTGTCCAGCAACTGATAAGTGGATAAACAAACTGATATAGTCATACAAGGGAACAATGGACTATAAAAAGAAATAAAGTACCCATACTTGATACCATGTGATGAACCTTGAAGTCATTGTGCTAATTGAAAGAAGGTAGTTAGTTATGATGTAGGGTTTCATTCATATAATATGCAGAATAGGTAAGTCTATAGACAAAAGATAAATTAGGGGCAGGAGATGTACCTCAGTGGTAAGTACTTGCCCAGCAGAGTGAGGCCCTGAATTCAATCCCCAGTACTAAAAAAAAAAAAAAAAATTAGGGGACTGAGTGACTGCATCAACATATTACTAGGGGCTGGGGGATTAGGAAGGAAATAGGGAGCGACTGCTGATGGGTACAAGATCTCTTTTAGGGGTACTGAAAATATTCTAAAATTGTGATAATTGCACAACTCTATAATTATATTTTAAAAATCAACATTTTAAAGAGACAAGGGCTGGGGTTGTGGCTCAGTGGTAGAGTGCTCTCCTAGCATGCATGAGGCACTGGGTTCGATCCTCAGCATCACCTAAATATAAAATAAAGATATTGTGTCCACCCAAAACTAAAAAATAAATATTAAAAAAAGATTAACAATTATATATATTAACAATATATATATATATAAAAAAACTATACATACACACACACACACACACACAATGGCCCCACAGAGCTGTTAATGACTTATAAAGTATATTAAGAAAACCTGTAGAAAACACACATCCACGCAGGATGTTCAGGAAAATCTAAGACAAAAAATGGCATATAAGTTGAAATTCAAAGGGTAAATTGAAATAAGCTATAAGCTAGAGCAGCAGTGCTTCAACATTTTGACCCAAGGACTCCTTTAAACTTTGGGGGGGGGGGCGTTGTTTGTCTTTTGTTTTGTTTTGTTTTAGTAGTACTGAGGATTGGATTCACAGGTGCTCTACCACTGAGTTTCATCCCCAGCCCTTTTCATTTTTATTGTAGGCTCTTGCCTCAAACTTGCAATCCTCCTGCCTAAACCTTCTGAGTTGCTAAGATTACAGGATGTGCCACCACGCCCAGCTAAACTTTTAACAATTACTGAAGACATCAAAGAGTTTTTGCTTATGTGTGTTCTATCAATATTTATCATATTAGAAATTAAAACTAAAAAAAGTTTTAAATCTTTATTAATCCATTGGAAAAAAACAAAACCCTTTATATGTTAGCATATATAGCTTTTTTTTTAATGAAAAAGGACCATGTTTTCTAAAAACGAAAAAAACTAGTCAAAAAAATTTTTTTTCATTTTTGATTCCCATTCTTTCAGTGACTTACAACAGGTAGAGAAGGCAGAAGAAATACTACTTATAGGAGGCCCATGAAAATCGCCTTTGTAGGAATTGGTGTTGTTGCTCAGTGGTATAGCACTTGCCTAGCAATTGTGAGGCACTGGATTAGATTCTCAGCACCTCATATAAATAAATGAATAAAATAAAGGTCCAGGGGCTGATGATGTGGCTCAAGCGGTAGTGCGCTCGCCTGGCATCCGTGTGGCCTGGGTTTGATCCCCAGCACCACATACAAACAAAGATGTTGTGTCCACCGAAAACTAAAAAATAAATATTAAAAAATTCTCTCTCTCTCTCTCTCTCTCTCTCTCTCTCTCTCTCTCTCTCTCTCTCTTTAAAAAAAAAATAAAGGTCCATCAACAACTAAAAACTATATTTTAAAAAATCGCCCTTGTAGGTTTTCAAATCAAGCAAACCTCTGAGATTCAGATGAATGTCCTTGGAAGTTTCTTTCTTTCTTCCTCAATCCTCACCTTGAAAATTACTATCATATTAAACCAGTTATTACTGGACATTTGTTACATTCCGCAAATGTATTACAGCAATAAGATTTCAGAGGTGGAGCAATTCTTGGTGATAATAAGGACTAGGGGTGTGGCCTTGGAAGTGAGTCACTAAAGTGTCCCAAGAAATGAAGAGATAGAGGAATAAGAGGGAGTTGGATAGGTTATATAGAAATTGATGTCATCCTAGATGAGAGCAGATCTTGAGAATATAGGAAAGTCAGTGAGCTAATGAATGAATTTGGTAGATCACAATAAAGGGGAAGGACAGGTTTTTTGTTTGTTCTATGATACTGAGGACTGAAGCCAGAACCTCATACATGGCTAGGCAAGTGTTCTATCTCAGAGCTATATCCCCAGCTATGAGGATAGCCTTAGGCTTGAGCCTAAGCAACTCCATTTTAAAAATTCCAGTTAGAAACCTACAGTCTCACTAAGCACACCCACAGAAAGCTGCAGTATGGCCTCAAACAAGTTACTTCTCCTCACCCTGATAAACAGGGTGAAGCCCCTGGCAGGCTGTCCTCGCATGATAAGAGAAAAAGGCTAGAAGATCAGAGACCACCAGACCAGATGTTTCTGACCCCAAGGCAAATGATGTCACTGAGAAATCCAGTGGTAGCTGATAAGGATTGAAACAGGGGTCAAAAGCCCCAGAATTTAGTATAAATAATAGAGCAAATGAATAGGGATTCAGCCAGCTGAAACAAGGATGCACTCCAGCTGGAGAGCCTGATGAGGATATGACATCCCATCACTTGTCATATGGTTTTCTGATCTGCGTGATCCTCACCACTCTCAAACTCTACCGCCTGTCTGGACCTTGGTGAGAGCCGGAACTTCTCCCTACAACCCTCTCCTCAACTGGTCGTCCACTTCACACCAGGAAAACGCCTGCCTTGGTTCTGGACTTGGTCACCGCGGTCTGAGTGAGTGTGCATCTGCTGGACACAAAACCTAAGGCTTAAGACTTTTGATCTGACATTTAAACTTAGCATGCAGAGGGAATGTCTTTCATTAGCCTGTCATGATTAAGTGTGTTTTGCATTGCTTAGAATTAATCTAGAATTGTTTGCTGTGAATTAATTAATCTAGAATTGTTTGCTATGAATTGATTATCTCTATTGCAGTGCCTAGCATTAAGGATTGTCATTTTCTTGATTAAGAACCTATAGAATGAAATTGTATTGAGTAATTTGAGTGAATAAAGCATTGAAAATGTCAGAAGCGCGTGGACATTCTTTATTTCTCCCCTCAACTCCATATGTTGCAGTTTTGCCCCCTCGAGACACTAGCCCTTTTTATTTTATCATGAGACAGGTCTCACTAAATTGCCCAGGCTGGCCTCAAACTTGTGATCCTTCTACCTCAGCTGCCCAAATTGCTGGGATTACAAGCAAAGGACAGTTTCTAAACAAAAATGGTGGTCAAAGTAGTACTGGAGAGAATTAGAAACATGAAATACTTGGACCAATTTTCTAATTTCTCCAATAAGGTTACTGGACAAATTAAAATTAAACATTACCTGGATATCTATTATGCACACATAATCTAGCCATGCTCTGGCACCCTTTATCTCTTCTTCCCTTGTCCAAAAAAGAATCACAAGTCTCTCCCACACCCATCTGGTACCATGGGTGAAGTAGCATTCCACAGTTGTGTTAACTAACAGACAAATCAGATCAAAATAAACTCCTCAGTTTAGCAGTAAACAACCTTTTCAACATAGGAAGGAGTTAAACCCTGTTTGTGGGAACCATTGGTAATCTGAGAGCATTTTTTTATTATTTATTTTTTTAGTTGTAGCTGGACACAATACCTTTATTTTATTTATTTTTATGTGATGATGAGGATGGAACTCAGTGCCTTGCACGCGCTAGGTAAGTGCTCTACTTCTGAGCCAATACCCCAGCCCCCTAAGAATATTTTTTAAGAGCTTAAAAAGACAAAAATAAGAAAGGAGAACAGTGATACCGAGTTGCTCATATTAGTGAGACAGGAATTTAGAATCAAGGAAACACCCACAAGCATTGTTGTAAGTCTTGAGCAATATGCCCTTGGCCCATGCCCTTGTAAAATAAGGGAAATATGTAAGCACAGCGAAATTGTGTAGCTCCACCCTGGACCCACCTCCAATCCCGCCCCTGATACAGCCCTTCTATAAATATTGGAACCCCCTCAGCCAGCCCAAGTCAGGGCTACTTCTCAATCTCAAGACAGCCTGAATTCTCCCTTAAAAGTTTTTCATTCTTCCTAAATAAACCTCTGTCCATGCCTTTGTCTTTTCCATCACATATGCCAAGAACCCCACTGATCCTGAGTTCCCCTTCTCCCCTGAGAACTCCTTGGACCCTTCTCTGGAAACATCTCTTTTCTTGTGACTTTAGGAAGAGGTAATACCACCAGTTTATGCATCCGGTACCAATCAAAAGCAAAGTAACAAAAAACATAAGCATTTCCCATCCCTTGTCAAATCATTCAATTGTCTTAGAAAAATTTCAACTATCTCTGTTTTTCTAATAATTTCTCTATTGTTGCTATTATCAATAACTTGGAAAAATAAGCATTTTCTATAAAACTTCAAATACAATTAACATGTCGTCTTTGTTGGGGATGAGTTTGGAAGATTTAACCTAAAGACAAGATCACAGTCATGCTGACTTGCCAAGGCTGACCTTGAACATGCCATCCTCCTACCTCAGCCACTGAAACTAACTTGTTGTCTTCTATGAATAGAACTGTACAAAAAATTAGAAACTGACTCACACTACAACCTTCACACTCATTTTCTCACTTGGGTCAGAAAAGTCAGAAGGTAGAAAAGAAGTTTTTTTAAAAAAAATTGGGTCAAAAGAGAAAAGATGTAAAATGAAAAATTTGACTTCTTACTGTGATTCACTTCCACTTGATTTTTAGAGCCAAAATACAACTTGGATGCTCTTTGAAATGGTGATTTTTTTAACCTAACCTATTTGTTTCTGATTTCAAAATTATAAGCCGTGCTCATTTTCACAGATTCTTAAACAAATTTTGTTAAATATAGTGATTAAACTAAAAGTAAATTTTTAAAGATCAGGAGGAAAATAACCCTTTCATATGAAAAGATGAACTTATCAAAGGGAAATATCAATCTGGGAATGGTGGTGCACGCCTATAATACCAGATACATAGGAGGGATTGCTGAGTTTGAGACAAGCCTGGGCAACTTAATGAGACCCTGATAAAATAAAAAGGGGCAGACTGAGGGGTGATGGGGGTGGGGAGTGGCTCAGTTGTAGAGGGTTTGCCTAGCATGTTCGAGGACCTGTGTTCAATCCCCAGTACTGCCCCCCACAGAAAGGGGAGAGACAGATTAAATAGAAGTATCACCAAACAAATGTTTTAACTAAATCACTGTATCTCATAAAACTTGCTATACGAAGTTGGAACATAAACATAGTCATATAGCTTGTTTTTCCTTTGAAATAAAAATAGTTAAACTACTAATTGTGTATGAAATCAGTGATCTATTAGTGAGAAATTATTTAGGGGACAGTAATTTGATTATATATCCTTAATTGACATATTCTAGGCATAAAAAGAGTGCAAATCTAAAACTAGTTCAATATTAATAATGTCAGTATTATTATTCTGAAACTATTGTATATCAATTATGAATAATGTAAATTTTATCTTTTATTTATTTATTTTTTTGAACCAGGGATTGAACTCCAGGGCACACAACCACTGAGTCACAATCACATCCCCGGCCCTGTTTTATATTTTATTCAGAAACAGGGTCTCACTGAGTTGCTTAGCTCCTTGCTTTTGCTAAAGCTGGCTTTTAACTCATGATCCTCCTGCTTCAACCTCCAGACCAACTGGAATTAGTTACAGGAGTGCATCACTGTTGAGAGCCACAGCCCAAGGGGCCCCAGCAAACTTCCAGCTGCCGGCTGATGATTGGCTCACAGCCGCCCCAGCAACTTCTAGCTGATTGGCTCCTCTGCGGTGATGCTCATTGGGCTGTTTCCCTGCCCTTTCAGACCACGGAGCTGCTCATTGGGGGACTTTTTTGGCTCTGCCCATGTGACCCAGCCAATCGGCCTCAAGAGCAGGAGGATTGTGGGAGGTGGAGAGGCTGGTGGTTGTGGGAGAGGCTTGTGGGAAGCCGGTGGTGGCAGTTGGGCTCTGAGGGTTTTTCCTGAGGAGCTGTTTTGTTTGGCATGTGTGGTTCTAAAAATAAAGTTAGTTTCTTTTGACAAGTGGCTCCTGAATTGTGCCCAGCCAGACTGCGGCACATCACCACACCCAGCATATCTCTATCTTTTGAATGTCTGTGGGATCAATAGGATGCCCCCTATTTTATTCCTGATATTGCTTGTTTGTACCTTCTCTTTCTTGAACAGCATCATCAGGTGGTTATTGTTAGTTTTTGTTTGGTAGTAGAGATTTAGTATTGAGATAATTGATTTTTAAGTTTGTTTTATTCTAATATGTACATATTTTTTAAATGAATTAAATTTTTTCTAATTGTTGATGGACCTTTATTTTATTTATTCATATGTGGTGCTGAGCATCAAACCCAGTCCTCAAACATGCTAAGCAAGCGCTCTGCCACTGAGCCACAACCCTAGGCCCTCTAATATGTACATATTTTTAAGGTGAAGAATTTTATTCTGTATAGTTTTGACTTCCTCTCAAAAACCTTGAGAGGAACCCAGCGATGCTTATCACTGAGCAATATCCCAACCCATTTTTATGTTTTATTTTGAGAAAGGGTCTCGCTAAGCTGCTTAGGGTCTCACTAATTGCTGAGGCTGGCTTTGAACTCACGATACTCCTATCTCAGTCTCCTGAGATTACAGGCATGCATCACCATGCCCTACTGGGTATTGGTTTTATTAGTGATTAAAAAAAAAACAACTTTGGCTTGCTTTCTTTACTTATTTTAAATGCTTCATGCATGCTTGACAAGCTTGCAATCTACCACTAAACTGCACCTCTAGCCCAGCTTTGGATTTCTTGATCTTCTATATTATAGGTTTTTACTATTTTATTTCTGCTTTTATCTTGTTTTCTTTTTCTGTTTTCTTTTATTATTAGTTGTTCAAAACATTACAAAGCTCTTGACATATCATATTTCATGCATTAGATTCAAGTTGGTTATGAACTCTTTTTCTGTTTTCTCTGGGTTTGATTGGTTTTCTTTTCATAGTTTCTTGATATTAATATTGAGATAATTGATTTTTAACTTTGTTCTTTTCTATATGTACATATTTTTAAGGCTAAGAATTTTATTTTGCACAGTTTTAGCTTCTTCTCAAAAAAAAAACCTTGACATGTTGTACTAATATTTTCTTTATTATTTAAGTAAAAATATTTTCTAAATATTCACTACAATTTCTTGTGACTCTTGGAGTATTTACAAGTTTATCCCTAATTTTCAACATATATAGTATTTTTTTAATTTATTTGTTATTAATGTCTAACTTAATTTCACTGTGATCAAAGAACATCTCTATGATTTGAAATTTGTTGAAAATTGCTTTGTGCTAGGTATGGTGGTGCATACCTGTAATCCCAGCAACTCAGGAGGCAGGAAGATCTCAAGTTTAAAGCCAGTCTCAACAATTTATCAAGGCTCTCTCTCATAATTAAAAAATAAAAAGGGGTGGGGATGTGGCTCAGTGGTTAAGTGCCCCTGGGTTCAATCCCCGGTACCAAAAAACAAAAACTTGCTTTAAGTTCTAGTATATGGTCAACTTTCGTAAGTTATCCACATGTATACTTGGAAAGATTGTATATTCTTCAAGAGAATACTAATTTATGTCCCCTACCCCAATCAAAAGCTGCTTAGTCTCTTAGGCATTGTTTGTCTCTGAGCTAGAAGTTTGGGGTTGGCAAATTCCAGAAAGGGAAAAGTGTCAACAAAGCAGGGCTTGCTTCTCTGGGTATACAAGTTAGCTTTTCACTAGTGCAAAAAAAAAATAACTGAGTCAGGCTGCTTCATAGAGAAAATAGGTTTATTTAGATCACAGTTTCGGAGGTTTGTTGAGAGCCACAGCCAAGTCCGGATGACGCCTGGAATTTTTGCCAGAAGGAGTGGTTGAGAGGTGACGCCAGCGAGCCATTAAGATGATGATAATTAAGTTAAGCTGTGTATAATTGCTGTGACTGGATGATGTTGGATTGAAGCAGGCTGTGTATTCAGTTGTGTGTGGACCCCTGCTGTCTGGCAATAGGGAGGCTCAGGAATAGGGCTGCTCCTGCTGCCTCCAGCGTCTGCTACTTTTGAGTTCTCTAAGGGGGGGGGGTGTTCCTGGAAGGGCCAGGTGGGTGGCGTTCTCGGGAGTTCGGGCAATAAAGGAGTTCCTGTTTGAACCTACAAGTGCCTTGTGGCGGCTCGGTTATTTTGTGCCCAGCCAGACTGTGGCAGAGGTTAGAAGTACAACCAAGATGGCACAAGTTCTTTTTTTTAAATTTTTTTTGAGTTGTTGATAGACCTTTATTTATTTTATGTGGTGCTGAGAATCGAACCCAGTGCCTCACACATGTCAGACAAGTGCGATACCGAAAAGTAAGAACTTGGTTTTGGTTGCATTACTTTAGGGCAGGACAATATGTTTATCTCTTTTTGTGGTCTCTCTCTCTCTCCTTATAAATCCTCTAGGATCATGGAGACTCCACCCTTATTACCTTATCTAGTTTAATCACTTCCCAAAGACCCCAGCTCTAAACACCATAGTGGGATTAAGTTTCCACCCTCTTAATACCATTAACATGGGCTGGGGATGTGGCTCAAGTGGTAGCACGCTTGCCTGGCATGTGTGCGGCCCGGGTTCGATCCTCAGCACCACATACAAACAAAGATGTTGTGCCCGCCGAAAACTAAAAAACAAATATTAAAAAAATTCTCTCTCACTCACTCACTCTCTCTCTCTGTCTCTCACTCTCTCAAAAAAAAAAAAAATACCATTAAGACTTTAGGGATTAAACTCCTGCATGAGTTTGGGAGAACAACTATATTCAAAACATAGACTGAGTTTCTCTCTACTCTGGGCTCATTTTCTCCCAAATCTTCATTGCCTTGGTAAGTCTCAGATGCCTTAATACTAGTATCTTCCATTATTTCTTTTCTTTGTACTGGGAATTGAACCCAGGGGTGCTTAAGCACTGAGCAACATCCCCATCCTTTTTAAAATATTTTATTTAGAGACTGATCTTGCTAAGTTGCTTAGGGCCTCCCTAAGTTGCTGAGGCTGGTTTTGAACTCTCAATCCTCCTGCCTCATCCTCCTGAGCTGCTGATATTACAGGGATGCTCCACAGCACCCAGCTCCATTCTCTCTTTCTGTTCACTTTTTCTAATGAGTTTTAATAGGACAGTTAGTCCAAAACAATATAGTCTCCCACTGCAATAAGCAGAATTTCCTAGGAAACCTCAGTTCTTGAAAGAGCTATACTGATTCAAAGAAACCGTAATTCCAGATTGAAAAAGTCTTCAACTAGGGAGTTTAAAAAAAAAAGGAAGAAAAAAGAAAACAAAATTTCAGCCCCTACCTTTTTCTGAGCAGAAAGTACGCTACCTAAGTTGAGCAAACCTCCCAAAAGGTATGTTCTACAACATTCTCTTCAAGGAGACTAACAAAAAAGGAAAACCTCCCAGATAGCAGCAGCAAGAATACTTAGAGAATGATAGACAAAGGAATCTTTCTGCTGGGCAATAATTAAGGCCTAAACAAGACCATATTCCACACAATAAAGATAAAGAATCTTTGGAGCAGTGACTGCTATTGATTCCCATATTCCTTTCCAAATAAGTACTTCATTGTACTTGCTCCATCCCTGTTCCACCATTGCATACTGAATGTATGGTGCAAATATCTTGCCTCTTTTAGCTCATATGTCTATAGATCAAGAGAAAAACATCCAAGCATACCAACAAGATTGTCCCATAGTTCCCTGATGCAGAGACTACTGTGCATTACCCAGAAATCCTTGCTTTTTAATTTGATGCTATACCTGAATGGCACTTTAGGTTTATCTCCCTAGGAGGATAGTAAGCATATCTCACCAGCAGGAAGGAGAGTAAACAAAGTGTCTATCACCAGAAGGGCAGATGGTGGCATTTATGAGTACTGCTTACAAAACAATTTATGCTCTTGTTATGATTTAGATATGAGGTGTCCCCTAAAAGCTCATGTATGAGACAAAAAAAAAAAAACAAGTTCAGAGGTGAAAAGTTTGGATTGTGAGAGCTTTAACTTAGTCAGTGCATTAATCCTCTGATAGCGAATAACTGGGTGGTACCAGTCAACAGGTAGGGTGTGGCTAGAGGAGTTGGGTCATTGGGGGCATGACTTTGAGGTATATATTTTGACCTCTCTCTGCTTTCTGATTGCCATGTCCTGAGTTGCTTTCCTCCTCCACACCCTTCTGCCATGATGTTGTGCCTCATCTTGGGCCCAGAGCAATGGAGTCAGCCATCTATGGACTGAGGCTTCTGAAGTCCTTAGTGCCAAATAAACTTTTCCTTCTCTAAAATTGTTCTTGTCAGGTCTTTTGGTAACAGTAATAAAAAAGCTGACTAAAACAACTCTCAACCTTCAAGGACTACATTTCCTGGATCCCCTATGCTTCACTGAGGGCATGTGGCAAGTAATACCCAAGGAGTTCTAACTAATGTCATTTACAGAAGAACATGTAATTGACAGTGTGAGAGCCTCTGAAACTGTTTTCCTCTGGTGCAGAGTTCCACATCTTTGGAGGTGGTGGCTGTGCCATTAATCTAGGAGCCTGAGTGACTATGATGAGAACAGTACCCTTCTCATGCCAACATATAATAGACACATAGTGTGAAAAAGAAATCTGAAACCATTATTGTTTTAATCCACTGAAAATTTAGGACATAATTTGGCCTTTTCTAACTAATGCAGTCTTAATTAAATCATAAGCACTTCCTCTGCACCAACATTATAAACAATAATTATCCACCTAACCTACATCGATACAGAAAAGTGCCATTTGTGTAATTCTCTGTAAGAAAAAGATTTGTTTTAGTAAATAAAAGGGCAAATGAAAACCACAATAAAATACTATGTCATACTCACTAATATGGATAATAAAATATGGAAAATAACAAATATGGTGAGGAAGTACAGAAATTATAAACCTCATACACATTTAGTAGGAATGTAAAATGAGGCAGCAGTTGTAGAAACCAGTGTGGTAGATTCTGAAAAAGTTAAGCATAGAATTAACACATGACCCAACGATTCCACTCCTGGGTGTATAATCTAATGAAGTGAAAACATATTTCTAAAAATGCCAGAAGGTTGAAATGATTCCAATATTCATCAATGGATGCATGAATATTCCATGGAATAGCCATACAATTATTCAGCCATAACAAAGGAAGTAAGTGCTGATACACACTACAACATTGAAGAATACTGGAAACATGTGTTAGGCAGTTTTTCATTGCTATGGTCAAAATAACTGAGAGGAGGAAAAACTTACTTTGGGCTCATAGTTTCAGAGATTCAGTCCATTGTAGGCCAACTCCATTCCTCTGGGCCTGAGGTGAAGCAGAACATCACAGGAGAAGGGCAAGGCAGAGGAAAGCTACCGGGTTCATGAAACCAGGAAGCAGAGCAGGAACAAGATGTCATCCCCAAGGGCATGATCCAGGTTACCCACTTCCCCTATCCACACCACACCTACCTACTATTACCCCTAATAATCAATTCCAATTATTAATTCAAGTCAATTAATCCACTGATGAGGTTATAGCTTTTTTAAAAAAATTTTTTTTAGTTCTAGGTGGAAACAATATTTTTATTTATTATTATTATTTTTTTAATGTGGTGCTGAGGATGGAACTCAGTGCCTCATGCATGCAAGGCAAGTGCTCAATCACTGAGCTACAACCCCAGCCCCTGTTATAGCTTTTATAATCTAATCATTTCAACTCTGAACACTGCTACATTGTTTAACATGAGCTTTTCAGGAGACATCTCATATTCAAACCTTAACAGTTACCCTAAATGAAAGAAGCCAGGCACAAACGTATGTATATTGTGTGATTCCTATTTATTTATTTTTGTGATACTGAGGAATTAAACTCAGGGGCACACTATCACTGAGCTACATTCTCCATTCATTTTTATTTTTTCATTTTTTTTAATATTTACTTTTTTAGTGGTAGTTGGACAAAATATCTTTACTTTATTTATTTATTTTTATGTGGTGCTGAGGCTGAGGTCGAACCGAGGACCTCTCATGTGTGAGGCCAGCAGTCTACTGCTGAGCCACAACCCTAGCCCCTCCTTTTTATATTTTTATTTTGAGACCAGGTCTTACTAAGTTGTCAAGGCTGAACTGGAGCTTGCAGTCCTCCTGCCTTAACCTCCTGAGTAGCTGGGATTACAGATGGGCGCCATGGTGCCTGGCATGTGATTCCTTTTATATGAACTACATCGAATAGACAAATCCATAGAAACTAAAACAGATTAGTGTTGCCTGAGATAGAAGGAGTAGAGAATTGAGAATAATTAGTTACTGGATACAGAGCTGGGTAATGGAAATATTCTTAAACTGGAAAGAAGTGGTAGTTGCACAGAATAATAAACATACCATATGTCAATGAACTGTATACTTTAAAATGGCTAGCCATATGGTATGTGAATTTCATCTCAATAAAAAATTAAAGACTGTATATAAATTCCAAATATATCATTTTAATCCAAAAAGCTACATAGAGAAGTTTTTTAAAATATTTTTTTTTAGTTGTAGATGGACACAATATCTTTACTTATTTATTTTATTTTTATGAGGATTGAACCCAGGGCCTCATACATGCCAGGAGAGCGCTTTACCACTAAGCCACAATCCCAGCCCCTACATAGGGGAGTTTATTATGTTAGAAAAAATAAAAATATTTTTTTAGTCTGGATTTTCCTGATTTATCTTCAATTCACAGTTCTCTCCTCAGTTGTTTTCCATCCATGTAATTCTTAATATGAATTATAGGCATGTTACACATAATATTATAATTAATGATTGAACACAGACATGACATTGTATGAAGCTGAGAAATTCCTGCTACCTAGTGATGGGATAGCTGCCTGTGTTGGTCAGCTTTCCTTTACTGTTTAAAAAAAAAAAGGCTAGGGATATAGCTCAGTTGGTAGAGTGCTTGCCTTGCATGTATAAAGCCCTGGGTTCAATCCCCAGCACCACACACCCACACACACAAATACCTAAGATATTCAATATATAAAGAGGAAATTTTGCAGTGGTGTACATCTATAATCCCAGGGACTTGGGAGGCTGAAGCACGAGGGTTGCAAGTTTGAGAGAAGTCTCAGCAACATCGTGAGACCCTTACTGATTTAGCAAGACTCTGTCTCAAATAAAAAATATAAAAGGATTGGGAATGTAGCTCAGTGGTAAATCACTCCATCCCATCCCTCAAAAAAGAGGAAATTCTTATTTTGGCTCAGTTTGGAGATTTTATTCATGTTCAGTTGGCTCCATTGATTTGGGGCCTTTGGTGAGGTAGTACATCATGGTTGGGAATGTGTGGTGAAGGAAGAAGCTTCCCTTCTAGGAAACTTCTGTCCCACAATTCCCTTCTAGGACACAGCCCCAATGACCTAACTTCCTCTCACAAAGCTCAGTCTCTTAAAGGTTCCACCAGTTCTCAATTCCCAATAGTGCCACAGGCTAGGGAACAAGCCTTTAACACAAAGGTCTTTGGGGACACTTATCCAAACACAGCATAGGGTCTAGAAGCAGTCAGCATTTCCCACCTGCAAACCTCTAATTTTTTATTCTATTTCCTTCTATTTCTACTTATAAATCCATGAATTCTTTTCTGATTGCATCTATTCATTTTAATATCTTGCCAAATACTGTTTAAAATAATCATGTTAAGTTTCTATTTTTCTATTCCCTTTCCCCAGGATTGCTGACTCAGTAGACACATGGTCTGCTGCTCAAGTAACCTCAGGCAACAACTTTGCCAAGTGTTCTACCACTGCATCTCTGGGCATACCTGCTGAGAGCCACAGCTGAGTCAGAATGGCCCCTGGCATTTTGCCAGAAGTAATGGTTGAGAGGCAAGCCATTAAGATGATGATAATTAAGTTAAGCTGTCTATAATTGCTGTGACTGGATGATGCTGGATTGAAACAGGCTGTGTATTCAATTGTATATAGACCCCTGCTGTCTGCCTCAGGCACCCGCTACTTTGGAGTTCTCCAGGGAATTCCTGGGGAGTTCGTGTTGGTTGGTGAAGTTCCCATGGAGGGAGTTCCACTTGGTGTGTGGTGTTCCTGGGAGGGCCGTGTGGGCAATAAAGGAGTTCCTGTTTGAACCTACAAGTGCCTCGTGGCGGCTCGGTTATTTTGTGCCCAGCCAGACTGCAGCATTTGGTGGCCCGTGCAGGGAACGCCTGAAGCTTGGAAGTAAGTGAAATTGCTCGCCCCTGAGGGAAGGCGAGAGAATGGGTAACCATTTAAAGATTCTTCTTTCGTTTTGTTTCCCTTTTGTTTTAAGTTGCTTGTCCCTGGAGATGGGTGGGATGGAAGAAAAACCTCTCACATCTGAGGAAAAACTATTTGCATCTGAGGAAAAGATAGGGAGAAAGGACGGATGGACATTTCAGGAGGATAGGAAGGCTGATATAATGAATTTTTATTCCATATTTGTTTCATTTTGTATCGGTTTTATTTGCATTATCTTAGTGAGGGATATCTTTGTCACGGAAATATGGAATTAAAAATTAATAAAAAACAAATCGAAAGAATGTTAAGTAAATTGTTAGACGAAGGAGGCACCCCAGTAAAATCAAGAACAGTTAGGGCATATGTTGAAGATTTAAAAAGGATAGAAAAGGAAAGCCCAGGAACTCTGCCAGTTGGCACATTATTGTTATGGTACAATCTTGTTTGCTTAGTCAAGGAGAAGACATTTTAGATCAAGAAAAAGAGGAGGCCTCTCGAGATAGTCAGAAAGGGGAAGAAAGTTTAGAGCAGAAAAAGCCATCAAGGGAAAGTTACAACAGGAGACTGCTACTAACACCTTTCTATCACGAGAGGGCGTAAGTGTCCAACCAACAGCTCCACCTATGGAGACAACATATGCTGGGGGGTGCCCAACCCCCATAGTTGATAGATGGGATCCTGAGACAGGACCCTCAAAGATTGGCATGCCCTGTACTTTAGCAGGCAGGAGGGCAGCGAATTCACCATGCTCTAGATTTCAAAACAGTGAAGCAATTAAAAGAGGCTGTAACCACCTATGGTCCCCAAGCACCCTTCACTGTAAGCATGGTCAAATCCATTACCAACTTGGACATGACACCAGCAGATTGGAGTAGTATGTGCAAAGCTGTGCTAAATGGAAGACAATACCTGTTATGGAAGGTTGCCAAGAGGAATTTTGCACAGAGACAGCTAGGCAAAATGCAGCAGCCAGTTATCCTCAGAGAAATCTAGATATGTTGTTAGGAAAAGGACCTTATGAGGGTCAGCTGCAACAAATTGCATATGATCCTGCTATATATTCACAAATTGCTGCAGATGCAGTTAGGGCATGGAAGACTTTACAAGGACATGGAGATTTACAAGGTCAATTATCTAAGGTAATACAAGGAGCTAATGAACCTTACACTGAATTTGTAGATAGGCTTATTCAAACAGCTACCAGAGTTTTTGGGGATACAGAGCAAGCAATGCCACTAATTAAACAGCTAGCCTATGAGCAAGCAAACAAATGGTGCAAGGAAGTCATTAGACAATGGAAACATGAAGATTTAAACACATATATTAAATTATGTAGAGACATTAATGAACAAGGGCAAGTCTTGGCAGCTGCAGTACAACAGGCTTTAGATGCCAGGCCAAAAACATGCTACAATTGTGAACAAACAGGACATTTTAAAAGGAGTTGCCCCATAGGAGGAGGGTTTAACAAAACTAGGTATCAAAGGGGTAGAATATGGGGTATTTGCCCACGATGCCATAGAGGGAGACATTGGGCTAATGAATGCCATTCTCAAACCACCATAGAGGGAACTCCATTATCAAAAAACGGACAAGGATCAGGTGTTTACCCACGATATCATGGAGAAAGGCATCGGTCTCCATTGCCAAAGAACGGACAGGGGGGCCCAATGCTCCGGAGTCCACAACCACAAATATACAGGGCACTGGAGGAACCCAGCAATACCACCAGGGTAGTGCCCAGGACACATTGTCCATTAGATCTCTCATCAGACAAACAAGAGGGAGTGCAGGGCTGGACATCTATGCCTCTGCCAGAGCAGTACTAACTCCAGAGATGGGAGGTCAAATCATTCCCACAGGGGAAAAAGGACCTCTTCCCCAAGGAACAGTAGGCTTATTATTGGGACACAGTTCTTCTACTCTAAAAGGACTTATGATAAGTCCTGGGGTAATTGATCCCGATTATGAAGGTGAAATAAAAATTATAGCCAGTTCTCCAAGGGGTATATCAGTAATTTCACCAGGAGATAGAATAGCACAGTTATTAATAATACCCAGCCTACATGATAAATTTTCCAGCCATACTATAGAAAGAGGTTCCAGGGGATTAGGCTCCACAGGTGTAGATTGGGCTATGCTTTCTTTAAACTTAGATTCTCGCCCCATGCTAAAACTAAATGTTCAAGGACATGAATTTAATAGACTACTGGATACAGGTGCAGACCTTAGCATCATCTCTCGTCAAGAATGGCCAAAACATTGGCCGTTACAACAAGCCACTCAAACGCTTCAAGGCCTAGGAGTGGCAACTAATCCCCATAGAAGTGCAATGGTATTAGATTGGAAGGATCCTGAAGGATGTGAAGGAACTATACAGCCATATGTATTGGATCATCTTCCTATAAATTTATGGGGACGAGATGTCCTAGATCAATTAGGTTTGACATTAACAAATAACATCAATCCAAATGCGCCCACTATTATGGCTAGACAAGGTTTTAGGAAAGGAAAAAGATTAGGAGAACAAGAACAAGGTTTAGCAGCACCAATACAAATAGACCAAGGAACAGACAGACATGGATTGGGTTTTTAGGAGCGGTCACTGAGACAATAAAAATTACTTGGAAATCAGAAAGACCAGTATGGGTTCCTCAGTGGCTCCTGACTAAAGAAAAGATACAAGCAGCCCATGACCTGGTCAAACAACAATTAGCGGAGGGACATATACAACCTTCCGTACCTCCCCATAATACTCCCATTTTTGTCATCAAAAAGAAATCTGGTAAATGGAGATTATTGCAAGATTTAAGAGCCATTAATAATGAGATGGTTATTATGGGACCTGCTCAATCGGGGATTCCTCAATTGTCTGCTTTGCCAAAAACCTGCTATGTTTTAGTTATAGATATTAAAGGTTGTTTTTTTTTCAATTCCAATTCATCCTGAGGATAGTCCACGTTTTGCATTTACTGTCCCTGTGTTGAATCATGAAGGTCCTGATCAGAGATATGAATGGAAAGTACTCCCTCAAGGGATGGCTAACAGCCCAACTATGTGTCAAATTTATGTTAACAAAGCAATCCAGTCACTTAGAAATCAAAATCCTGAACTACAAATATTTCACTATATGGACAATGTATTATTAGCACACAAAGATAAGAACACATTGCTAGAATGTTATGCCACACTTAACAAACTTATTAAAAAATTATAATTTAGAGGGGCTGGGGATGTGGCTCAAGTGGTAGTGCTCTTGCCTGGCATGCATGCGGCCCGGGTTCGATCCTCAGCACCACATACAAACAAAGATGTTGTGTCCGCCAATAACTAAAAAATAAATATTAAAATTCTCTCTCTCTCTCTCTCTGTCTTTAAAAAAAATTATAATTTAGAGATAGCAATAGATAAAGTACAATTAAATTTTCCAATTAATTATTTAGGAGTTCTATTATCCTCAAACATGGTCTGTCCACCAAAAATTCAAATACGAGTAGTTCAACTCAAATCACTTAACGACTTTCAAAAGTTATTAGGAGACATAAATTGGATAAGGCCTTATCTAGGCATACCTACAGGAGAGTTGGGACCTTTATTTAATATCCTAAAAGGTCCATCAGATCCAAATTCACCCCACATGTTAACACCTGAAGCAAGAAAGACATTAAAAATCATTGAAACATATATGGAAAATATGCATTTGGATAGAATTGATATAAGTTTGCATTTATTATTTATTGTACTACCAACAAAAAATATTCCTACAGGAGTATTTTGGCAAGAAGGTCCATTATTATGGATACATTTATCTTATTCTCCTAACACTATTCTTACTAGGTATCCTGAGGCTGTAGGACAATTAATACTCAAAGGAATAAAAGCAGCAAAGGAAGTGTTTGGAATTTCTCCCAATAAAATTATTACTCCATATACAATGGATCAAATTGATGAGTTAGCTAATGAGTTAAATACTTGGGCAATAATCATGTGTAAATCTAATGTTTCATTTGATAACCACTTACCATCCAATCCTTTGTTGTCTTTTTGGTCTTCTCATCCTGTAGTTTTTCCAAAAATGACCAGAAAAACACCTATCATGAATGCTCCAAATATATTCACTGATGGGTCAAATAATGGTACAGCAGCAGTAGTTGCCCCTGATCAAACTTTTACATTTTTAGTACCCAAACAATCAGCTCAAAAGGTAGAGCTTAATGAAGTATTACAAGCTTTTGTGATGTTTAAAGATTCTGTATTTAATTTATTTTCCGATAGTCAGTATATAGTTAATGCTATAGTATCCCTTGAAGATGCTGGTAGGATTTCCCCTTCCTCTACTGTTTTCTCTTTGTTTTCCACTATACAAAGTCTAATCTGGGACAGAAAAGATCCATTCTTTATAGGACATATCAGGGTACATACAGGATTGCCTGGAGCCCTTAGTTTGGGCAATGATTTAGCAGATAAAACTACACATGACATACATATTTTTTCTATGCTAGAAGAAGCTACAAATTTTCATAAATCCTTCCATGTCAATGCAAATACTTTTAAAAAGCATTTTAAAATAACTAAGGAACAAGCTAGACAAATAATAAAACAATGTCAAAATTGTGTGACCTTTTTACTACAAGTTAATCTTGGAGTCAATCCTAGAGGACTGATACCTAACCATATTTGGCAGATGGACATCACACACTTGCCAGAATTTGGAAAATTAAAATATTTGCATGTTACAGTTGATACTTCTTCAAGATTTTTGATAGGCTCCCTTCATGCCGGAGAAAAAACTAAAGATATTATAGCTCATTGCTTACAAAATTTTGCCACTGTGGGCGTTCCAAAACAGTTAAAAATAGATAATGGCCCTGGCTATACTTCTACCTCTTTAAAACAATTTTGCTCATCTTTTGGCATTACTCATATAACAGGAATCCCATATAATCCACAGGGACAAGGCATAATTGAAAGAGCTCATCAAACTATTAAAATGTACTTATTAAAGCAAAAAGAGGGAATTGGGAAGGGGTATATATCCCCCAAAGATAAACTTAAAATAACCCTTTTTACTCTAAACTTTTAAAATTTGGATTCATCAGGGCTTAGTGCTGCGGAAAGGCACATGTGTCCAAAAAATGTATAGAAGCCCAAGGTACTTTGGAAGGATATTCTAACAGGACAATGGAAATGTCCTGACCCAGTGATTGTCTGGAGTCCAGGGTCTGTTTGTGTGTTTCCACAGGGAGAACAGCAGCCGATTCGGATTCCAGAGAGATTAACTAAAGTGATTTCTACAGACCAAAAAGAAGATGATTTGGCTCAAATCCATAACAGCTGATATCCTTACATCTGCAACAGTGGTTCTCCCACACCTGGAGGCTAATGAATAATGAACACCATTAAAGCCTATTTCAAATGTAAAAAACCTTGGGGCTTGCTTGTGGGAATCTTCAGACCCATATGCAAGTTATAGGAAGAAGGATGAGATATCAAAAGAAGAATCAAACCCAGGTGGTAACCAGGATGCTTTTTTCAATATCTATTTTATTATTGCCCTTTCCCACATCATGAAGTTCTATTTTATTTTTTGAGCTCATACAGACCTAGGTTAATGTTTTTCTGATCAGTTCTATATTTTGACTGTGGAGTTTTTAAACATTGCAATGGAGATTTCACCTGTGAAAAGCTACAAGGCCTTTACTATTGTCTTATGTGTTGTATGTTATGTGTGCACATTTCTCTTTTGTATTGTATGTCTGTATGTGCATATGTGCATATGTCCATATATCATATATGAGGAGCGCTCATGAAAAAAATGGATCCGAATTTTTTTTATTCACGTGATTTAAATGGTTTAATTTAAATTGGGTAAACAGCTGTTGAGGATTGTTTTAATATGTGAACAAATAAGGAGGTTAACAGATCTGTTTGTTTACTTTCACCTTTCCTTTTCATTATATTTAATAATTCTGTTCAGGATAATGTAAATTTTTCAGAAAATTGTTTTCTTAGTACCTGTTGGAATGTTACATAATTTTATTTTAGCCATCGTTGCCAGAATTCCTATCTTCATCCCAGTGCCCGTGAAGACAAAGATAAAAACAAACTACAGCCTCTGCGATAGCTATCACAACAAACTGTATAAACTGATGCATCAATGAATAATGTAACTCAACAAGTGATGCTCAATCAAGGAGTCGATTTACTTTGGGAGAAAATGAACATATTAATAGATTCCTCTGCTTTGAACTGCTCCCAGAACTTACCTGGACTATGTATCATTTGTATGCATTGTGAACTATCTGTTGGTGCAGCGAATTGTGGTAGTGCTGGAGTATCTTTGCTGATGGTGTCATTGATGGTACAATTTTTCCAAAAGGAGCCATCAATTGGCTTGTTGTCGTGGCATTTCTGTATCCCTCTCCTTTCTGCTTGTGATGGTCGTTCAGCTAAATTCTGGGGGCCAACAGAGGTGAGGCAAAGAACCTCACCCCCCCACTGGTGCAAAGGCCAAATTTGGGGGCCAACAGAGGTGAGGCAAAGAACCTCACCACCCCACTGGTGCAAAGGCCTGTCCACAAGTATGCCTGTATGCTGGACCGGTAGTCAATGACGGGTAAGATCCAATTGCAATGGTACCAACCTAAGACAGGAGGCTGACACCTTGAGGTCAGTTCATCTGATGACGGGTATGGTCCATATGTAGTATTGGACAACCTAAGACAGGTACGGTCCCTAAGCCACATGCTTGATGTTTAATTAAACAGAAGGGGGGAGATGCTGGAATGGCCCCTGGAATTTTGCCAGAAGTAATGGTTGAGAGGCAAGCCATTAAGATGATGATAATTAAGTTAAGCTGTCTATAATTGCTGTGACTGGATGATGCTGGATTGAAACAGGCTGTGTATTTAATTGTATATAGACCCCTGCTGTCCGCCTCAGGCGCCTGCTACTTTGGAGTTCTTGCGGGGATTCCCGGGGAGTTCTTGTTGGTTGGTGAAGTTCCCGTGGAGGGAGTTCCAGTTGGTGTGTGGTGTTCCTGGGAGGGCCGTGTGGGTGGTGTGCGCAGGAGTTCGGGCAATAAAGGAGTTCCTGTTTGAACCTACAAGTGCCTCATGGCGGCTCGGTTATTTTGTGCACATCCGGACTGCGGCACATACCATCTTTCATCTACTGATATCAAATTCATTGTAGTTTACCATGACATGCTATATTAATGGTGTATGTTTAGTTATGGTTTGTTTTTGTATTTTTAAAATTTACTTCAAGCCATTAATAAAACCAAGGAAAGCCTCTAACTTTATCAAGCCTACGTTTTAGAGAATTTTTCTAACTCTTCATATAATTTTATTTTAGGAAGATAATGTTTGTCTTAAAATGCACCCAGGGTTTTTTTTTTTTTTAATAAGATGCAGGAAGACATACAAACACTGTCATAAAGGAAGAAGTTTTTATACTAGCAGTTTCCTAGATGTTGGAGGCACAGCATGTGATGCAGAGTCACTGACACCAGGTTAAGAGATGAAGTGAGAAGACGAAAGCTTGGGTAAAATATTTTATTGTGGTTTTCTCTGTAAGGACACAGGCAAGACAGGGTTAGCAAGCTGAGCATGTTTAAGATTGGACAGTCTGAATAAATCAGAGACCTCTGAGCTACCAGAATCATCCCTAGTTGTCTGATACCTAGACATCGCCTGAATTAGAGTTGGATAATAATGTTCCAGACTGCAGGAGTAGTTGGTGTTATGGTTTCACTATTAGGTGTGCCCCCAAAATTCATGTATAAAACAATGCAAAAACATTTAGAGATGAAATTGTTGGGCTACAAAAGGTTTAACCTAATCAGTGCATTAATCCTCTGATAGAGATTAATTTGTTGGTGATTGTGGGCATGTAGGTTATGGCTGGACTAGGTAGGTCCATGGGGGTGTGACTTTGAGTTATATATTTTATCTCTGCTTTCTGATCATCACACCTTGAGCCAATTTCCTCCACCACACCCTTTCACCACATTGTTCAGCCTTATCTCTAGCCCTGAGGAATGGAGCTGGCTGTCTATAGACTGAGACCTCTGAAACTGTGAGCCCCAATATAAACTTTTCCTCCTCTAAAATTGTTCTTGTCAGTATCTGTTTTGGGTTGAGGCAAGGAAAAAACTGACTAAAACAATTGGTTTGCATATCAAAGTCATGCTCTCAGAGAAATCCTTTACCATCTCTAGGAATTGGCTAACCCTGAAAGGAGCAATCCCTCCCTGGGTTCTCAAGTTTCCAAGATGTCAAAGCATCATTAAATTTTAAAAAATTAAATAATTAGTACATCACTATTCTCTTAGAATAGAAGACCATCTCATCCTACTACATTATCCCTGCCTTTTTTTCTATACATACCAGGGATTGAACCCCAGGGTGCTTAACCACTGAGTCACATCCCTAGCCTTTTATTTTTAATTTTTAATATTTATTTTTTTAGTTGTAGTTGGACACAATACCTTTATTTCACTTATTTATTTTTATGTGGTGCTGAGGATCGAACCCAGTGTCTCGTATGTGAGAGGCGAGTGCTCTACTGCTAAGCAACAACCCTAGCCCCTATTTTTAATTTTGAGATAGGGTCTTGATAAATTGCTTAGGGCCTTGCTAAGTTGCTGAGGCTGGTTTTGAACTTGTGTACTTCCTGCCTCAGCCTCCTGAGCCGCTGAGATTATAGTTGTGTACCACCTTGGCCCTTTACATGGATCACCCTTTTCTATTTAGCAAGACTCAAATCATAGGTCCTTTGGCCCATCTTCTAATTTCCAAATACACATAATTCAGATTAAAAAAAATCAAGACTTTGCCCACTTTTTTCTTCCTGTCCTTCTCTTCCTCTTCCTCCTTCTCCTTGCAGTCTCCTAAATTATTTTAAAGAAAACTCCAGACATCATTTCATCTCAGAAAGCATTGTTTAAAAATGGATAGTGTTGTAAATTACCACATTTTTCTAGGTAACTAGAAATAAAATGATTCTTCTTTTCTAAAAGAATAATTAGTCAGGTATGGAGGCACATACCTGCAATCCTAGCAACTCAGGAGGTTGAGGCAAGAGGATCATACATTAGAGGCCAGCCTGGGCAACTTACAGTGACCCTGTCTCAAAAAAACTTTAAAAAATGGGCTAGGGGTAAGACTTAGTGTTAGAGTGCTCCTGAGTTCAAAAATATTTTGAAAGAGATTATAAACTCCCGGAGGGCAAGGAATCTTTAAGGTATAGCAGAGATGGTAATGCCATCAGGGCTATACCATGATGTGACCAACAGAGATCAGAAACTCAGTTTTACCCATAGACCTAGAGTTGACTAGTTCAGAGGAAAGATCTTAAGAAACTGATGAAAGAATGTTACTATGTTTTAGGTGGTCAGAGATGAGATCTTCTTGTATTGCTTGGTAAGATTAAACAACACAGCTCACCCATATCCTCTGTGTTTTCTGGGTAGACTAACCTCCAGACTTTTACATCTGAATGTTGAAGAAACTTTTTAGCTAAAATAGGAACTAAATTGAAATAGATACCCTTGATTTACATAGAACCCACAGGGTAAAGTGAGAAAAAGACATTGAGATTCATACAAGGACTAGCTTGATGGCAGGAAGATTTCAGAAAATGCAGGACTGGAGAGAGAAATAATAGAGTCAAGTGAGGAAACCATCATGCATCCAGGGCGTGGTATCTATAATCCCAGCAGCCAGAGAGGCTGAGGCAGGAGGATTTCAAGTTCAAAGCCAGTCTCATCAATTTAGCAAGGACCTAAGCAACTCGGCAAGACCTGGTCTCTAAGTAAAATATTAAAAAAATAAAAAAGGGCTGGGAATGTGGCTCAGTGATTAAGTACCCCTGGGTTTAATCCCCAGCACCGAGAGAGAGAGAGAGAGACAGAGAGAGAGACAGAGAGACAGAGAGAGAGAGAGAGAGAGAAATGACCAGAAGTTTGATCATGTTTCTGTTCATCTTCCAACATGTGTTCTAATTGCCTCTGTTTCCTCCAAACACCCATGGGCTCTGGAAGAAAGGAAAGGGCTTTAGCCAAAAGAAAAAATGTCACAAGTGGCCAACACCTCTGAAAGAACAAGATAGGAAACACAAAAGTTGCTTCCCTGGAAGCTGGGGAGGTATGTGCAATAGATGATGATATAGATATGTGCTTGTATTTAGTAAAGCGGTAGCAGTTGACCAAGCATAGGACTGGAGGGAGTACTAGCAGATAATAGAGCAAAGGTATCAAAGCTATAGGCAGTAGGTCAATAATTATATGATACAAGTGATCGCCATGTCTATCTTCTGAGTATTCCTAAAGGAAACAGTGAGGGAGGTTGTGTAATGCTGGATTACTCAACTTTTCTGAGGAAAATGAGGGTATACCTATTTCTTAGTATAATAAGTATACCTATTTCTTAGGTTTGTTGCCTAGGATTACATCATATAACAAACACTTGAAACAAACATATCAGTTGTTACATCAATAAAAACGTTAATTTATTAAAATGGTTACAGTGACTTACAGTCACTCTAATGCAGGTCCTACTATTCTGGGAACATACCAGACACACTCCTGCATCAGTGTTTGACTATGACATTCTTTTTGCCTGGAGAACTCTTTCTCTAAATACTTTCATGGCTAGCTCCTTATTTCCCTAAAGTCATTTACTCTAATGTCACTTTATCAAGTTCTTTCCTGATCATCTTGGAATACTTTATTTTCTTATCCTGCTTTATTTTCTCTGTAACATAAAGTTTCATCTAATATACTATGTATTTTACTTTTGGTTTTCTGTTCCACTTCACTAGAATATAAATTCCATAAAGTATGGAGATTTTTAAAATGTGTATGTGTCCCCTCCTCACCAGCCACTGCTAGGTCTTTAGTGCCTGAAACAGAGTTAAGACAGTCAAATATCTGTTGAATATGCAAAAGATGTTCACTAACCAGAACATTCTCTACCTGATACTAGGCATAAGGGGGGTCTGTGAGCATAATGATATCTTTTATTATTCTCATAAAGTCTTGAAAAGTACCTGAAGCTTCTACTAGCCCCTTGAAATAATTTAAACCTTTGATTCATTCATTCTACTCACTCATTTATTCATTCACTAGTCACATTTAAATATGGCAGATACTAGCTATTACCAGGGATTAAGTGACAATTTTTTTAAGAGAGAGGAGAGAGAGAGAGAGAGAGAGAGAGAGAGAATTTTTAATATTTATTTTTTAGTTTTTGGCAGACACAACATCTTTGTTTTTGCTTGAGCCACATCCCCAGCCCAAGTGACAAATTTTTAAAAATTTTTTTAAAAAATATTTTTTAGGGAAGCGGTTCAATGGCAAAGTGCTTGCCTGGCATTGAAGCTGTGGGTTCAATCCCCATTCCGAAAAGAAAAAAAAAATTTGACAGATAAATGAACCCAAAGGGCTGGGATTGTGGCTCAGTGATAAAGTGCTCGCCTAGCACTTGTGAGGCCCTGGGTTTGATCCTCAGCACCACACAAAAATAAATAAATAAAATGAAAAAAAGTTAATAAAAATTAAAAAAATATATATTTTTACTTGTTGATGTACCTTTATTTTTTATTTATTTATATGTGGTGCTGACGATGGAACCCAGTGCCCCACACATGCTAGGCAAGCGATCTGCCACTGAGCCACAACTCCAGCCCACAGTGACAAATTTTTATGACAAACTTATATTCTAGTTGGAACAGAGATGGAGTTGAAGTGTACTGAGAAAACAGAAGAACCATGTGTCTCCTTACTGTCATTTCACTGTGTGAGGTATATAATATATATATATATATATATATATATATATATATATTTTTTTTTTTTTTTTTTTTTTTTTTTTCCTTGAAGCCCTGGGGATTGAACCCTGGGCCTCACACATGCTTGAAGCAAGTGCTCTATCAGAGCTAAACCCTAAACCCAGGAATAAAAGCCCTTGTTATCTATACTCATTCATATTTTATTTCTTATACTTCTCTATGCTATCTCCCCTTGACCTAGTACTATTTAATAAAGCATTAAGACTCTCGTTTTTCCCTTGCAAAAGGGAGTTTCCAGACAATTACTGCATTTGGCTGAGATCCAAATAAAAAATCAGAGTCAGCTCTGAAGAATCAAATCGAGGTGATTATGTAAATGGCAGTATGCAAGAGCAAAATCTAGGAGATGCATGGTGAAGAGATTTTATTGAGTAAGTGGTTTCATTTTATTTTAGATAAATAAATGATACAAAGCTTTACATGCAAGGAAAAAAATCTTACTTCCTGCAGGCATTCATTCATTAAAAATTTAGAATTACCTAATGAGATCCTAGTTCACAACTAGCACAACATAATGCTCTATATGAGCACACACACAAAAAAAATGTAATTTAATAGATTCCACTCTGTAGCAAATGGCGCTTTTGTTAAGGAGACAAGGCAGAAAAATATCATGAAGATAAATAAAACTATAGAGAAACAGTGCATCCACCTCAGCCCCCATTCGTTGAGCTATTTTGATTTTTCTTGACTCTCTGATCACACTGGATTATAGCTAAGGCTACAATTAATCACTTTGTCTTCTCTCTATATCCCCCATCCTTTGATTTTACCTCACTTTCATCTTTTCTATTACTCAAATCAGGATTCTTTTGATCCCAGGCTGTGGAGTTGGAGAAAAATCAAATCATTTAGTGTTCCGTAATCTTCAGCAGGTTTCAATTTAATGTTTACAGGTAATCTGAACATAGGCTTGGTAAATGAGGTAGGAAATTTTAACAACTATTGGAAAACCTTAGGTATTTAAACCCAGTCACTAAGAATGAAAGGTCCCAGAAAAGCAGATTACATTGAGACAAGGAGACAAAGTCTAAATTCATACCCTGGAGTCATTTTAACAAATACAGAAAAAACAGGAGACTTTTACATATATTTGAAAGAAATTTGTGCTATAAATCAGTTTGGGCAGACAGAGTAGACCAAGAATTCTCGCATATACCGTCATGGTGTCATTCGAGGCGTTCCCTTCAAGGTAAGGCTTGAGAGGGAGGAAATCTAATGGTACTATCTAGCATTTCGAATTCCAGATGTCTGAAACAGACTTGCACCGAGACGGCTCCACACTTCTTTAAAGGTGCGGGAAGAATTTAAAAATAATAAAACGCGAACACTTTTCCCTTTGATAACGCAGCCGGGTTGCAACAAAGCTCGTTTGGAGCCCTGAAATATCTCGCGATATTCTCGTGGCCCACTACTCCACCTCCTATGGCGGGAACATTCCGGAAGTGACTGCATTCTCTGCGGCAGTCTTCTGTCGGAAGTGACGTGAATATCCCAGAATCCTTGGAGGAAGGGACGCGCTTACCTGCGTTCCTCATGCAGTCCAACGTGGGACGTTTAGCCAGCGTGGTCTGAGCTTTCACGGGAAGGCGTGGACGTTTGTGCTCTAAGCTTCGGCTTAGCGGGCCTTTTTTGGCTGCGAAGTTGGTGGGTCTTTTTGCACTGGTACAAGAGCTCGTGGCGGGCTGCGCGGCGCCCTGACCTGGCCTCACTATGTTGGTGCTATTTGAAACGTCGGTTGGCTACGCCATCTTTAAGGTAGGTGGGAGATTGAGCCGTTGGAGGGGAAGGCCTGTATTGAACAAGCCAGAAGAGGGATAAAGGAGAGGCCGAAAGAACAGAGGATCGTGTGGATGCCTTTTAGGTTGCCGGGCTCGGAAAGGAAGTGAAAAGCCTGAGGGTCCGGTGTTGCGGTGAGCACGTGGCCCTGCCGTTTGGGCGACCCTTTCTGCTTTAGAGAATTTGGCTTAGTTGAAGAGGTGGACAGGAGCCGTGTTAAGGAAAGTTCTGTATTGTAAATTTAAAAAAAAGAAGGTTCTGCACTTATTTTAAAGAGATCGAGTTTTATTGGGTTCTTTGAGCAATGATGGAAAGCTTTTAAACAGAGGAGTAACCTGATGTAATATGTCTTTTGACGAAGGTTATTCTATGTAAAGACTATGTTACAGGGAGGGAAGCAAGGATGTATTTGCATTAATTAAAACAAGTTAAGATTGCTTGTGTTGAAAGTTATGGAGGGGAACGGTGAGGACAGGTAGGAACTGTCAGTTGGCTGATGGATCGCATGTGGGTTCTGGTTTAAGATGGTTAAGTATGAAGGCTCTTGGCCATGGCTGCTGGAGATTTGTGGATCTGGGGTATGTGAAACTTGCATTGTCTTTTAAACTTTTAAATTAAATTGTGTAGATGGTACACTTCAGAATTTCAGGTTTGAAGATTAGAGGAGAAATCTGAGCTGGTGATACCAATATGAGACTTGGTTGTTTTAATAGGAAAAGTTTGCACGGAAATGGTTTAACAGTGAGACATTTGTATAGTGGAATGTTATTGGGGTCTTAGAAGGAAAGAGCTAGGTTGAGTGCTCACCATGTGCTAGTCAGGAGCTTTTCAAATATAGCAACGAAAAACAGTTTTCATATTCTAAGTGTGTGTTGATGTAAGACAAAAGTGTTAGAACATGGTACAGTTTCAGTTGTCAATCAAAAAACTCAAAAGTTTGTATTTGTCGTAGGAATCCGAAAGTACAGAAAACTTAACTTTTGACATTTGAAAATATACTTTTATGTGCATTTGTTATGTCAGATACTTATTTTTTTAAGGAAACCAATGAAATAATAATTTAAAGCCAAAATACAGCTTTGCTTATTTTTCTTGTCATTGGAGTAATCTGTAAGTAATTGCAGTATTAGCAATTTTAAGGAACTTTTAGAGCCTTCGTTCCCATTAGAGCTCTAAAATGTGTTTATTTTGCCTTTCTCCAGTCTTTTGGAATCTAGATTCTTTTTTTAGAATTCTGGATATGCCCTAAATTCTCTTATTCATATGATCTGTCATATTTTGAATCAGTGTCTATCAATGAGTCTGGTGGATTGATTTTAATGCTATTCTGAACTGGATGTTAGGAGGAAGCAGGTTTGCACAGTCTACTGGATCCCTCTGATTGTGTGAAAGGGAATTGGTTTTGCAACTGTCTGATTTCTAGATGTGGGGCATAAAACTAAAGTATACAACCTTGTCTCTTGATGAGTTTCTGGTTTATATTAATGGCCTATAAAAATAAGTATTTTGTTACAGTTTTCAATGTTATTTCTCTGCAAGTTACTGTTCAAAATTAATGTGGTTATTGTAACCTAAAATCAGGCTTGAATATAGAAATACTGATTATTTTATGACTTTTAGCATTAATATTAGTTATTGATTTCTTCTGAATAAAACAATGTTCTGAAGTTAAATAGCAGCAATGATCACAATTTTGTGAAACAAATTATGTACTTTCAGAAGGTAAATATTGTATAACGTGAATTATCAAAAAGGTAGATATACAGTACATGTTTATTAGCTTCCCATAGCCTTTAAAAATACTGGGGTATAAAGTTATATTGGTTACAAGAAAATTCCTGTTTTGAGAATGCTTTAAGAAAATTTTTTCACCTCAAATTATGTGGAATGTTTAATATACAACCCAGTGTACACATAAATTCTATATATATAGTAAAAGTAATTTCAGAAGTTTTACTACTCATTAAGAAGATTATATAGGGCTTGGAGGTATGTCCTAGGTGTCCTAGTACAGGCCTTACATTCAATTTCTAGTCACACACACACACACACGAGTTTTTTTATATGTACTAATGCAAAGATTGTTATAGCAACTATTGTAGTTACTTTGGGGGCAGGGTACCAGAGATTGAACCCAGGGATGCTTAACCACTGAGCCGCATCCCCAGTTGTTTTTATATTTTATTTAGGGGGGGGTGGGCCTGGGGTTGTGGCTCAGTGGTAGAGTGCTCGCCTAGCATGCACGAGGCACTGGGTTTGATCCTCAGCACCACATAAACGTTAAAATAAAGATATTGTGTCCACCTAAAACTTAAGAATAAATATTAAGAAAAGAGAAACAGGGTCTCGCTAAGTTATTTAGGGCCTTGTTAAGTTGGTGAGGCTGCCCTTAAACTTGTGATTCTCATGCCTCAGCCTCCCAAGCTGCTGGAATTATGCCTGGCTATTAATTATAGTTACTTCTTTTTTTTTTTTTTTTTTAAAGAGAGAGTGAGAGAGAGAGAGAGAGAGAATTTTTTTAATATTTATTTTTTAGTTATCGGCGGACACAACATCTTTGTTTGTATGTGGTGCTGAGGATCGAACCCGGGCCGCACGCATGCCAGGCGAGCGCACTACCGCTTGAGCCACATCCCCAGCCCAATTATAGTTACTTCTATTATTGCTTATAACTAATATAGTTCTAGAATGTTAACAAAACTCAATTTGTGTCACTTGGGGCACAGCATAAGATGAACAGACAGCTGTTAGTATTGCTAAGCCCAGGCCTTTAGCTGTGCTGTCCAATATAGTAGCCACTAACCACATGTAAAGCTTTCATGCTTGTCATATAGCTAGTATGAGGGGATGATTTTTGGGGGGGGGGTCAGGGGTGAAGTGGGACTAGGGAGTGAACGCAGGGAGACTGTCTCTTACATGCTTACAGCTGAGCTGTATCCCAAGACCCACGCAGATTTTTTAAAATAAAAATAACTTTAATTTTAATGGTCACATTGTATAGTGCAGCTGTATAGCATAGCATTCTGTTTTTTCATTTTCTTAGAACTTAGGAAAATTTCTGGTGCGCATACCAAATGCTTGTATACAACAAAATTACTGAGTAATATATTTTTCCAGCTGTATTGAATATACTTTGCATGCTATATAACTCACCTGATATGTTTGTTTGTTTTAGTTGTTGATAGACCTTTATTTTATTTATTTATATGCGGTGCTGAGATTCGAACCCAGTGCCTTGCACATGCCAGGCAAGTGCAGTACTGCTCAGCCCCAGCCCCTCACCTGATAAGTTTTAGGGGGGAAAAAATGCAGTTGTGCCATCACCCCTGCATTCTAGGATGCTTCATCTCAGGAGCCTCTTCTGCCTATTTTCTTTTTTTAAAAGTTTTTTTTTTTTTAGATACACATGACAGTATATTTTGATATAGTATACATACATGGAGTACTGCCCATTCCAGTTAGGATCCCATTCTTGTAGTTATCCATGATGATGAGGAGTTTCACTGGTGGTTTATTCACATGGGAAAGTTATGTCTGATCCATTCTATTGCCTTTCATATTCTTATCCCCCATCCTCCTTCTGTGTTGGCGTCTGCATGTCAGAGAGAACATCCATCCTTTGGTTTTTTGGGGATTGGCTTATTTCACTTAGCATGATAGTTTCCATTTCCATCCATTTACTGACAGAAGTTATAAAGCCATTCTTTTTTATGGCTGAGCAATATTCCATCGTGTGTATATATACCACATTTTATTCATTCATCTGATGAAGGGTGCCTAGATTGGTTCCATAGTTTAGCTGTTGTGAATTGAGCTGCTATAAACATTGATGTGGCTGTGTCATTGTAGTATGCTGATTTTCTATATTAAGGAGTGGGACAACTGGGTCAAATGGTGGTTCCATTTCAGTTTTTCTGAGGAATCTCCATACTGCTTTCCAGAGTACACCCACCAGCAGTGTATGAGTGTACGTACCATTTTCCCCACATCCTCACCAACATTTATTGTTATTGTATTCTTGATAATTGCCATTCTGATTGGAGTGAGATGGGATCTATCTTCTGCATATTTTCAAGTTGATCCCAGCTGTAGGCAACCAGTGATCGGCTTTCTGTTTGTATAATTTTGTGATTTCATGTAAATGCAGTAGTATTTTAATCGTTGTGTTTGGCTTTTTGCACTTGGCATAATGCTTTTGAAGTTATTCATGTTGCATGTATCAGTTGGTACCTTTTTTTAAAATTTATTTTTAGTTGTTGATAGACCTTTATTTATTTATTTATATGTAGTGCTAGAATCAAACCCAGTGCCTTACACATGCCAGGCAAGTGTGCTACCGCTGAGCCCCAGTCCCAGCCCCCCAATTGGTACTTTTTTGAGTAATTTACATCTTACACTATTAAATTATTGATTTATCTTGTACACAAACAAGTTTCATAAAACATTACTTGTCCATGTTGTCTGTGATGAAGCAAAACTTTAAAAAATACCATCAACTATCAAGTAAAATAGAAAATCCCAAATAATAAGAAATGCAAATTAAGATAGTTTTTGGTGTACTGGCACTCTTTCCTAGTCAGAGATTATTTTTTGTCTGGAATAGAAAAGGATGCTCTGGTCATTTCTGGCACACTAAGGAATTTTTTTTTTCTTTCTTTTTACTGTAAGAATTTTCAAGTAGCAGGGGCAAGGTTAGTAATAAGCTTCCCTGTATCCTGTCACACAGCCTTCATAGACTCATTTTATATTAGTGATCACTCATCTCCACTAGATTGTTTTGGAGCAAATCTGGACATTTCATTTCATTTGTAAATATATGTGTCCATAAGATAATAGACATGTTTTAAAAATAGCAAGCAGTATAAATAGCAGTTCTAAAGATTTACATATATGTATATATATGTTTTAGTTATAGGTAGGCACAATACCTTTATTTTTATTTTTATGTGGTGCTGAGGATGGAACCCAGTTTCTCACGTGTGCCACTGATCCACAATCCCAGCCCCTAAAGATTTTTTTTAATGGTAATAGTAGTTATATACTGATTCTACTTAGAAATGGAAAATATTACTGTATTAATCCAAAATAAACTTAAGATGGATTTTGTTTACAGGTGTTTGAAGTTTTCTTATCTAAAATGAATGTTTATAAATTTGAGGCAAATGTAAAACAAATGTATTTTTTTGTTCACACAGCTTTTCTGTTTTTATTAGTAATATTATCTTCCATGTTACTTCATGGTTTGTTTTCCTTAAGAAAGTCTTTTCAAACCTTTTGGTTAGTCATGAATCACTGATTTTATGACATTTCCTTTGTTATTTTAACTTCAATTTAAGGGTGATGATATATCTTCTAATATGCCAATTTTGTTACCCAAATGTTATCTTCATATACTTTTCTTTTCAGCTAGAACAAAAAATGTGAATTGTATGAGTTATATCCCTTATTTGATACACATCCTTTTGACAGTTGGTGACCTTTGGATATGGTTCCTGCAGTTTCTGAATAATTTTTAAAAGTTGGGATTATTATATAAGCCTCCATTAAAAAAAAATTTCAGTAAATATTTTAGTGAAGTCATGAATTTTTGGATTCCAAAGCTTCATGTTTTGTAAAATAAAACTAGTGTAGTTTATAGTTTTTTCATACCAACAGTATACTTTGTAATGTTTACAGCTCCGTAACTTGTGGTTCCTTTAATATTTTCTCAGTTTGATTTATTTTGACCAACTTTTCAAATTCTGTAAATATATCTAGTTAAGCTGTGTCAGGTTTAATTTGAACAACAGATCTTTTAAAATTATCTTACTCATCTGAAAACTTAAGTTTTACACACTTTGCAGTATTGTTTCTTTTTTTCTTCCTTTTAAGGTACTAAGGGTTTAACTCAGGAGTGCTATACAACTGAACTATATCGACCCTCCCACCCCCCTACTCATTTGAAATAGAGGCTCACTAAGTTGCTGAGACTGGCCTTGAACTCACAGTCCTCCTGCCTCAGCCTCTGGAGTAGCTGGGGAATTGCAGGCATAGGCCATAGTGCTGGGCTTTTATTTACTGATTTAAGTGAAACTGATAAGATCTCTTAAAAGCAGTGTGGACACATCTGTCAACATAAGCCTATTTTACATGATCAATTAACTCTACTTCCAATCGCTTGTCTTATTGAATATAATGTGTAGGTACAAAGGTCTTTTTGTTTTGGTACTGGGGATTGAATCCAGGGATACTTTTCCACTGAGCCACATCCCCATCCTCTTTTTATTTTATTTCTTATTTTGAGACAGAGTTTTGCCAAGTTGCTGAGGCTGGATTTGAACCGGCAATCCTGCCTCAGCTTTCTGAGTTGCTGGGATTACAGGCATGTACCACTGCATCTAGTTCAAAGATAATTTTTTTCTGAAGCATTAAAAAGGAAAAATTAGACATCCTTAAAGCAAAAATCGTGGTATATTCATACAGTGTAATTCCTAAAAGTATGCATGAACTAGTAATTTGATCAAAAGTTTGTACTGGGTTAGAAACCTAATTCATTATTTCAGTTAGAAAAATAGCCTTCACCACCCTCATTTTATATGTATAGTACTTGAAGAATGTAGCAAATGCCTGCATTGGTCCATTTGAAGAAAACTATTTAAATATTTTATTGTAGGTTCTAAATGAGAAGAAACTTCAAGAGGTTGATAGTTTGTGGAAAGAATTTGAAACTCCAGAGAAAGCAAATAAAATGTAAGTAATCTTGAAACCTAGAATTTAACACTTAACATTTAAGATTGTGGCCCCCACGCCATTAGTATAGTGTTACATTCAGTTTTTTGTTTTGAAATCTGCTTTATGAATAATGGTAATATGAGCCTAATTATTATGGATGTTTTATTTGGAACATAGGCCATCTCAGCTTATTAGTATTATTTGCAGACTAGAGTGGACAGCACCCCAAAATGAATATTTTATAGGTATTTGAAAACAGTTGATTGAATTAAGTATAAATTTCTGTTAAAAGTAATTGTATAAAGCAAGGAATACTGATTTTCTTGCATTGATATTCAGATTTTTTTACTTAGCATATTCATTCTTTCTTTTTTTAAATATTTCTTAAAAAATTTTTTTTTACATGTCTTTATTTTTTTATGTGGTGCTGAGGATCGAACCTGGGTCTCGCCCATGCTAGGCGAGCGCTCTACCGCTGAGTCACAATCCCATCCCAGCATATTCATTTTTTTTTTTTTTAATTTTTTAATATTTATTTTTTAGTTTTTGGCGGACACAACATCTTTGTTTTTTGTATGTGGTGCTGAGGATCGAACCCCGGGCCGCACGCATGCCAGGCGAGCGCGCTACCGCTTGAGCCACATCCCCACCAGCATATTCATTCTTAATGACTTCTACTTCCTAGTAAAATAAAATAACTAGCTAATAAATTCTAGATAAAGTCCTGTCTTGGACTCCTCAAGATTTCTTGGCAAGAAAGTAGAGTATAACTTTGATAGCTCAACTGAAGAAATGAGTGGTGGGAGGGACAGCTGGCATTTCCTCAAGGTAGAGTCAATATAGTTATTCCACCATCTCTGAATCAACTTGTGAAATATTTGATAAATGTGTTCCTAGGAAGAACCTCTGATCCTCTTGATACTTGTGGTTTTGGGAGGGATCTGTATATGATTATGTCCATGGATGCCAACGGGTATTTGATAATACTTCTGTTATTGCTAACAAAAGGCAAAAGAGTAAAAGGAAACTTCTTTTTGGAGGAGGGCACTTCTGGAGATTAAACAGGAGAAACTTGCTACTGCTATGAAAGAATGTTAAACCCAAAGAAATGGCATACTAAACAATTAAAGAAGCAAAATATAGATTGTAGTATTAGTGGTAGAACCCCCCTCCCAAAATTAAAACAGCTTGAATGTCCATCAGTAATGATATTGTTGCATAAACTGTAGTATATAAATCTCTTCACAGTACAGAGTGATGTTCATGAAACTCAGAAAACCAAGCTTCAGGGTAATTTGTTTAACGTGATTTCATTTTTTGTAGTGTCTTTGTTTATATGCATTTATTCAAGTATTGAGAGACACAAACAAATGCCACTTCAAAAAAGAGACGTGAGGATAAGGTGGGGCAGAAAAAGATGAATTTATTACTTATTACTTTTCCTTCGGATTTTTATATTTTTAAGTGATTTTAAATTTTTTTACATATACGTTATATATATATGTATGTGTATACATATATATTTGTTTTGTTTGGTACTGGGGATTGAACTCAGGGGTACTCAAGCACCAAGCCACATCCTCAGCTCTAATTTGTATTTTATTTAGAGACAGGGTTTTACTGAGTTGCTTAGCACCTTGCTTTTGCTGAGACTGGCTTTGAACTCAAAATCCTCCTGCCTCAACCTCCAAAGCTGCTGCAGTTACAGGCGTGAGCCACCACGCCAGCTTTTTAATTTTTTTTTTTTTTTTAAGGGATCGGCATGTTCCCTTGTCAGGTAAGAAAATCTTATTTAACACTGTAATGTACAATTAATAATTATTAATAGTTACAATTTTTTGAACAAAACAGTTGTTTCAGGCAAATAGAAGACTGATTTTCCTTTTTCAAGGGTCGTACTTTTGCTGGGTTAAGGTAATTCATGGTTGTCAATGATGTATTCCAATTGAAACTGAATCTTAGTGATCTAGCTCAAATATTCGTCACTACCACTGAGACAACTATGAATTAACCATGTACATTTCTTTCTACATAAAATGTAACCCTGCGTATAAATGCATATGGGATAAAAGGGGCAAAACAAAAAGTTAAGGAAACAGATGTGACAAACTTGGGGGGGGGTACTGGGGGTTGAACTCGGGGGCACTCAGGGCCCCACTGAGCTCTATTTTCCCCAGCTCTATTTTGCATTTTATTTAGAGATGGGTGAATTCACAATCTTCCTGTCTTAGTCTCCCAAGCCACTGGGGTGGTGTGGGGCAACAGTAGACTTTTTAAAAGGTATTTGTACTGGTTAGACAAGTGAATATCTTAAGATACCTTCCTTAAGAGGGCTTCAAATATTTTTTCCTTGGGTCAGTTCTGTGTTGTATAGTAAAAGTCATCTGTGTCCATAGCAGCGGGGATTATGTTGAAGCTTCAACATGTTTGTTCTTGGCCTAAGTTTTCTTCAAAGTGTATAACTTTGTTTGTACGATTCTGGACATTACTAGCCCAACATTTAGAAGAACTGGTCACTTTAAGAAGAATATTCTAATTTTGTACCTTGATTCTCATCGACAATTTCTTTTATTGCTACACACTTTGGAACACCAACACTTTTTTCATGGCTTTTGTAGAATAGTGTGCTTCCATAATATATTTCTTTTCTTTTAAATTCTAGAGTAAAGCTAAAGCATTTTGAGAAATTTCAGGATACAGCAGAAGCATTAGCAGGTAAAGTAAGAGACTAGAAGCTTTTTTTCTTAATTTATTTTGGTGTTGGTAGTTTATTTTCCTTATTAAAAGGTTGTTTGCTTCAGTTGCCTGAGTTAACCTTATTCAATGTTGTCAATGATGCATTCTTAATGGAACTGAATTTAAGTGATCTAACTCAAATTCGTCACTACCACTGAGACAACATTGAGTTAGCTTTTTTCACCATAGGGCTGGTTTTCCCCATGTGATGAGAGGTGAGAAGTGGTTAAATTGATCTCCCTGTGGAAACCAGCAGCATAATGCTGAAGCACAATTCAGTAAAAGCTGTTCTGCAAGGGACCAAGGTAATGTGGTCAAGTACACAGCTCTCTGATAGTTTGATCCAAAGGTAAAGTTGAGACTAGCTGGGATTCACAATTAGGAAAAAAAAAGATAAGGCTCTCCAGGGGTATACATTCAGGTAAGCATATGAATATAATTAAAAATTGTAGGAAAACTAATAGTTTTTTTGTTTTGAGTAAACTACAGAGGGGCACAATAGTTTTTATATTAAGTTAACAAAAAAGAAGAAGGATAGATAAAGTTGCTGAAATTCTATATTGCAAATCAGCCAACTACTTGGGTGATAAAATTAGGAAATGAACATCTGTAAGGAAGAATATTAAAATTAAGAATTTGACAGATAAAAATAATTTATTCATCAATCATGGGAAAAGATATGATTCTGAGTGAAAATTGAAAATAAATGTGCTTGAATATTATTGGGCCACCTATCCTTGAAGAGGGTAGGCTAAATGAGGATCCAATAATGAGGCCAGTTTGTTTGTTTGTGTATTTATTTATTTTTGGTACTGGGCATTGAACACAGAGGTGCTTTAGCCACCAAGCCACATCCCCAATCTTTTTATTTTTTATTTCAAGACAAGGTGTTGTTGAGTTGCTGTAACTGGCCTTGAACTTGGGATCCTCCTGTTTCTGTCTCCTGAGTTGGTGGGATTACATTCCTGCACCACTGCCTGCCCTGGTTGTTTCTTTTTTTAAATAAGTAGTTCTAAGGCTCCTTCAGCCATATAGCACAACAATGATATTGTTGCCCTGGAGAATTCTTTAAAAGATCTGCTTAAGTATGGGTAGAATTTTGATAAAATCCCAAGCAATATTGTGTTAGCTATACTCCAACAGTAGGGGGCATTGTTTGCATAGATCATGATATTACCGGTTCCTCCTCAAATTGTGAAATGCTGCATCCTTGATCCCTAGTATCTTCTTGTGAATTCTTTTTTTTATATCATTGCTAATGTTTTGGAGATTTTTTTTTTTTAATATTTATATTTTAGTTCTCGGCGGACACAACATCTTTGTTTGTATGTGGTGCTGAGGATTGAACCCGGGCCGCATGCATGCCAGGCGAGCGCGCTACCGCTTGAGCCACATCCCCAGCCCTGGAGATATTTTTGACCAGCTGTTATTAAACATATTAAATGGATGAGTCAATCTTTGCCTAAATGCAAAGCAAGATTTTACTATTAATAGCTAATAGGTTTATCTCATAGTGATTCTCAAATTTGTACTCATTTAAAGTCATCATATGACTTTATTTTTTTTTTTAAGAATTTTTTTTAATATTTATTTTTTAGTTTTCGGCGGACACAACATCTTTGTTTGTATGTGGTGCTGAGGATCGAACCCGGGCCGCACGCGTGCCAGGCGAACCAGGCGAGCGCGCTACCGTTTGAGCCACATCCCCAGCCCCGATCATATGACTTTAAATAACAATATATGTTATCACATTGTTATTTTAAGTCATATCTCTGGCTAGGAAAGTATATTAATAGTAGAGTGCATACTTTGCATGTGTTGGGTTCTGGGTTCAATTCTTAAAACCACCAAAAATAAAAAAAATTAAGTTGCCCTGGTCTAATCTCCACAATGCAGAGATTGCTATAAATTGGCAAATTTTTAGATTCTAGGACAGCATCTGACTATACAGGATTTATAATCATGGGGTATATGAATTCGAGTAAGTTCTCTAAGGAATCCAGTCATAGAAACCTGTGGTACCTTTTCCTGTTTTTACCAGTAAGGGAAACATCCCCTTAGAGTTTTGATTTGCAGTACTGGGGATTGCCTCATTCCAATTTTGACATTGATAGCACCAAACTTGTATCTGTAAATGTCACTATGTATATTTTAAATCCCATAGCTTTAAAAATTAGAGTCTAATGGAGTGTGAAACCAAGATTCTGTATGGGTACCAGAAGTTCACATATGCCATTAGTATGGAGAGGCTTGTTTTTAGTCTTGCTTATGTTTTATATTAAATATAATAATAAATTTTGATATGGGGAAGATACGTATAATTATTAGAGTAGGAATTTTTAACTTAAGAAATGAGGATGAACACTAGGTTATAAATAAAAGATGATACAGAAGATTAGGAACAGGAAGCAAAAGTTAAATTTAAACTTTTCAATTAAGAAGTTTTTCTATTTATGTACATGTAATAGGTAGGTAGGTAGGTACGTGATGCTCAAACCCAGAACCTTAAGCATGCTAAGCAAGTGCTCTGCCACTAGTTACATCCAGTCTGAGGGTTTAAAACCTTACATAAGGAAAAAATATAAAGAAGACCTTTTTCTCTCTCTCTTTTTTTTTTTTTGTACTGGGGATTGAACCTAGCAGCCCTCTACCACTGAGCTACATCCTTAACCCTTTCTATTCTTTTTATTTTGAGACAGAGTCTCACTAAATTGTTTAGGGCCTGAGCCTCCTGAGTCAACTCGGGTTACTGGCATGCAAAGAAGACTGTTGTTAGAAGGATAGATTTTAAGGAATCAATGTAAAAATTATAAGAGTTTAGAAACCTGCAAAAGCTATGTGAGAGCCAGATGCTTTTTGTCCTCACCTTGAATCTTCCCAGATAACTGATGCAATGGACTTGTAATTCAAATGGATGACATGGAATCAGGAGGGAAGAACAGGTACCTGGCTAATGAAGGAAACTGCTTGACATTAGAAACTGGCAGGTCTTTCTTTCTGCTAGGCATACTTTTAACCTCAGACAAAGTGAGAAGTACATATGGGTCTGGAAGTACATATACTTATCTAAGGAAGGGCTTGTTAACAGGAGATTTACAGGCACAGGCCTGATGATACATCTGGTTTGGGGATTAGCAAAAATAAGGCTTCCCTCCACTCAAACATGCTTACACTGTTGCACAGCCTTCCTTTTTTCTAATACTCATTTTGATATGATTTTAGGGTATTTTGCAGTCAAGGACATCAAGCCAGTCTATCTGAAATGACAGGAGAATGAATCTAAGACTTTACTATCCTCTCCTAGAGTTTGTGAGAACATTTGTGTGACGTAAAGATAGAAACCCTTCCTATAAGATATGTAACCATTCACATTGATTGTTTCAGAAGTGACATTAAATTTAGGCCTTTCAAAAGGAAGTATTTTGCTTTAAATTTTAAAATACGTTCTTGCAGTTAAAAATCTGAGGTAACTCTTGTGTTTTTCTTTTTTCTAAAAAGCATTCACAGCTCTGATGGAGGGCAAAATCAATAAGCAATTGAAGAAAGTTCTAAAGAAAATAGTGAAAGAAGCACATGAACCTCTGGCTGTAGCTGATGCTAAACTAGGAGGAGTCATAAAGGTAAAGTAGGGGTGAGGGTTTGGCCTAATGATAAGAGTATGTGCTGAGTATGCACAAAGCCCTGTGTTAGGCCCGCAAACACTAAAATGAACATACGAATGAATGAATTTAAAGTCATGACTTTCTTTTATGCCTGCTAGTTTGATCTCACAGGATTCTAATTACAAAGCCTAGCCTTTGTAATAAGTTGTTTGTCGTAAGTTCTCATATTACATCTTTTTTCCTAAGCTACATAATAATTTCCATTAGTATTAGCAGAACCAAACATATATATATAAGTAGTTCCTGTTCATTGTAGAAAATACAGATTAACAAAAAAAGATTAAAATTAGCCCTATCCCTGCTACTCATAATCTCTTTTTTTAAATTTATATATGATATTGGAATGCATTACAATTCTTATTACACATACAGAGTACAGTTTTTCAACAAAAATGGGGTCATGATTTTATTTTTTGGGTGTTTATTAGAAATCTTTAGTAGGGGGATATACTTGCTAGAAATAGTGAGAGTGGAAGGAAAGACTGGAAAAATAGCATACCAAACTCAAAAAGTAGAACAGTGAGATCCATTCATGATAGATTGAAGTTTAGTAGTTAAAGTAAATATTTCTGCCACAGGCTAATTGTTGTGATCATAAAACATACCTCTGAATCATGAAGTCAGGAAAGAACTATGTGAAATGGTAGCAAAGTGCTAAGATTTAAGAGCTTTAGTAATAAGTCAATGGTTAATTTTAAGAAGTTCATTTAAATAGATTACTTCTAATACTATTGGGCAATGAGGTTTTCGTTGATGATTTCAGTCTCTCCATCCTTTGCATTGTACACAGGCTTAACTTTTTTTTTTTTTTTTTTTTTTTTTTTTTTGTTAAAGGCTATAACTTTTAGCACATTAGGAAGAAACAGACATTTTCAGTATCTTTATGAACTGAAGTATTCAAATTCCAAGTTGAGTTCTGAATGTAGACTTTGTACTCAAGAGAATGAAAGCCTGAGAGAATATAGTAAGCAGTACTTGAATCAAGTGTTCATACTTGTGGTATAAGAATACCTACAAAGGCATGCAAAAGGGCATATTGATGATGGGTATCTTTTAAAATTATTTTTATTACTTAGTAAGTTTTTATACAGATTATCATGTATAATACACTAAATTGTGGCAGGGGGTGGGGGGCATGGATTGAATCCAGAGGCACTTAATCACGAGTCACATCCCCAAGCCTATTTATTTTTTATTTTGAGACAGGGTCTTGCTAAGTTTCTGAGGCTGGTCTAGAACTTGCAATCCTCCTGCCTCAGCCTCCCAAATTGCTGGGTTACAGGTGTGTGCCACTGTACCCAGCTATATATTTTCTTCTTAAATGAGTTTTGCATACCTGTTAATATTTGCATGAGATAGACTAGAACTATGTAGACCTGTGTGAAGTAGTTAGCCAATACACTGCAGTATGGAAAATTGAAGGTGTGCAGGGGAAAAAAAAATTATCCCATTGTGGATAATTTGAATTTGGCAATCCTCCTGCCTCAGCCTCCCAAGCTGTTGGGATTATAGGCGTGTCGGCCTCATTACAATCTTACAAGTGTATTACCTTTATACTTTAATTTTGTTTTTAATTAATTACATTTGAAAGTCAAATAACAAAGTAATGAAAGATCCTCAAAGCTTTTTTTAAAAAAGGGAACAAAACTACTAAGTCAAATTATATTCATCATTTACAGCTTTTAATTCGATTAGTCAAGCTGTCTTCCAGGAAGTTTGTACAGATTTGACTTCTATCCACAATATACTCGAGTATTTATAAACATATAAGAAACTTCATCAAACTGAAAATGCATGTGCTCAAATCAGTACATTAACATATAAGAACTAATTTCAGGAAATCTCTTATTTATTAGAAATGTTCTTATTCTTGTAGGAAAAACTGAATCTCAGTTGTATCCATAGTCCTGTCGTTAATGAACTTATGAGAGGAATCCGATCACAAATGGATGGATTAATCCCTGGTGTAGAACCACGTGAAATGTCAGCCATGTGTCTTGGGTTGGCCCACAGGTGAGAAATACTGTAAATATAAAGTCAGTTACGTAGAACTGTTCCCAAAATGTTACAGATATTAACTTAATCCTCATATTAACCTCATGAGGAAACTAATATTGTGAAATAGTAAAGCTGATAAATGATAAAGCCAGGATTTGAACCCATACAACCTGGCCCTATTGCTGGGTTCTTAAAACTTCATCATAGGAATTATTTACCATTCTAATGTTGGATCCCTCATTTTATTTTATCTCTACCAACTCTAATACTGTGCCTCCACCCACTGCCACTTCCCAGAATTTTCAAATCTGCTATATTTCCTTCCATTTTGTATGTGTGTGTCAGTTTCCATTTTGTATATGTGTGTCAGTGTTGATTTTTTTACCGTTTTTTAATAATTTTTTAGAATAAGGCATCTTAATTCTCCCACGTTTAATGACAGGTTCATTATTGTGCACATTGCTGCTGTGCTATGTTCACAAAAAGCTTGATATTCTGGTGTACTAAAAATAGTTTGTGAAGAAAGTAAGAGATTATAGGTAGAATACTTAAAACCTATGCAACTGTATAGGTAGCACTATCAAAAATGATTCTATGAGCTAAGTTTGTAGATCAGTGGTAGAGGGCTTGCCTAGTGTGTGAGGCACTGGGTTTGATTCTTAGCACTGCACATGAATGAATAATAAAGGTTCATGAACAACAACAATATATTTTGAAAAATGATTTTTTCTATATGTGGTACAGCACAATTAAAAAGTCTTGTGAAGTTTATATTAAATAAATACTACATGCTGGGCATGGTGATGCACACTTATAATTCCAGCTGCTTGGAATGCTGAGGCGGGAGGATCGAAAGTTAAAAGCCAGCCTCAGCTAAAGTGAGGTGCTAAGCAACTTAGTGAGATCCTGTCTCTAACTAAAATACAAAATAGGGCTGGGGATGTAACTCAGTGGTAGATCACATCTCTGTTCAATCCCCAGTAATGCAAAGAAAGAATTATTACAATAAATAGTAGTCTCTAACACAAATTTTAAGAAGTGAGCAGAGGACTAGTCTAGCATTTTTGAGGCCCCGAGTTCAAACTACAGAGTAGGGACAGGGGTGAATATAGACTAATGAAAAGGTTGAAGCTGCTGTATTATAGACATAAGAGTAGAGACCAGGAAGAATTTTTAAATGAGCTTCTCTAAGAATAAGTATTGAAACTGAATCATTACCCAAATATAGGATTAAACAACAATGTGTATACCAGTGGTTCTCTTAAGGACAATTAGATGTTCCCTTGAGTTATTTGACTATCTAGAGATATTTTCAGTTATCGCAACTGATGCTGTAATAGAATATGCCACCAACATCTAATTGGTAAATATCAGGGATGCTGAAAATGTCCTACAAAGCATAGCTTGGCACCCTCCTATAAGTAATAATTATTGTCAGTTTTGCCAAGATTTTTTTTTCTTTTTATACTGGGAATTGAACTTGGTGTTAATCATTGAGTGACATCACCAGCCCTTTTTTATATTTTATTTAGAGACAGGGTCTCATTGAGTTGCAAGTGTCTCACTAAGTTTCTGAAGCTGGCTTTCAACTCCCGATCCTCCTATTTGAGTCTTCTGGAATTACAGGCATGCGCCACCATCCCCAGCCAGTATTGCCAAGATTAAGAAATTGTTCTATAGCTTTGTTTTTAGATGTTAAGAGACTATTATAAATTTTTTTAGTTGTCAATGGACCTTTTTATTTATTTATATGCAGTGCTAAGAATTGAACCCAGTGCCTCACACATGCTAGTCACGCACTCTACTACTTAGTTACAACCCCAGCCCTAGAATATTTCTTGAAAGAGGTGATATAAAGCCTTGATGTGCTACCAAAAAAATCATATGTGCCAATATGACTTTTACCTCTACACAGCATTATTTTGTTTGTTATTCACATATAAACTAATTCATGTTGCAGAAGTGCAGGTTGTAGCAAATGTGTGCTTTGTGATATTTCATAAGTGCATTTATATTTGACTTGGTTTCCTACTTAGAAAAGCTGAAAACAGTATAACTGAGGACAGAGATTTGGATTTGAATTTAAGATGTTAATTTTTCTCATTCCACCATCTTTTACCCTAAGTACATGTATGAAGACATGAATGGTGTGAATATACTTTGTATACAACCAGAGACATGAAAAATTGTGCTCTATGTGTAATATGAATTGTATTACATTCTGCTGTCATATATAACAAATTAGAATTTCAACATTTTTTTAAAGAAAGATGTTAATTTTTCTCATCACTGCTAGGAACTAAACATAAGGATACTCTACTACCCAGCTGTATCCCCAAACCGTTTTATTTTTATTTTGAGACAGGGTCTTGCTGAGTTTCCCAGGCTGGCCTTGATCCTCCTACCTCAGCTTCCTAAGTCACTGGATTACATGCATGCTCCAGCACACCTAGAATGTTAATTTTAAATGCTTTACTAATTTGCCATTTTCTCTCTCCTCCTCAGCTTGTCTCGATACAGATTAAAGTTTAGTGCTGATAAAGTGGATACAATGATTGTTCAGGCAATTTGTAAGTATAGTACATGGCAAGGTCTAATCTGTTTCTCTGTTCTTGATGTTTTTGTTTCTATGGAAGCTATTTGTTGAGAAAGGAGTTAAGCTATTACTGAGTTGATAGATCACAAAAATAGTAAAGAAGGAAATTACCCATAATTTGATTAGTATAGGATAACATGAATCACAGTATTAAAATGTAAATTGATGTGTTTTCTTCTGTAATGTGAAAAATGGGGTAGGATCTATTTAATTGTCTTTTTTACTTAGCTTTTAAATAATGTGTTATTCTCCACGGAGAACTGTTTTTAGTAACATTGTCATAGCTCTTTGAATCTTTAAAATTCCTATAGTAATTCTATTCCTTTATACATACCCAAGAGAATTGAAATTAGTGACTCAGGTTAGTCTCCTGTATTGTTATACCCATGTTTACAGCAATATGATTTACAGTAGCCAAAGATGGAGAAAAACAAAATATCTATTAACAGATGAATGGATAAATAAAACATCTGTATACTTAAAATGGAAGGTCACATCAGATACATTTTACAATGTGGATAAACCTTGAAATAAATGTAAAAGGGAAATAATACCGGATTCTACTTATGAAGTTCTAGAATAGACAAATTCATGGAGACAAAGTAGTATAGATGTTAGTAGGGGTTTGGGGAGATAATAATAGGCAGTTATGTTTTAATGGCTATTGAATTTTCAATTTCATATAATGAAAATGTTCTGGGAATGGAATGTAAATATGAGAGTGTACTTAATGCTACTGGATTGTAATTTTGAAAATGGTTAAATGTGAATTTTATTATACATATATTGTACTGTAATAAACTTTTTTTTTGTGTCCTCATTTTTATCTACTACAGCCTTGTTAGATGACTTGGATAAAGAACTAAACAACTACATTATGCGATGTAGAGAGTGGTATGGCTGGCATTTTCCAGAATTAGGAAAAATTATTTCAGATAATTTGACATACTGCAAGTGTTTACAGAAAGTTGGTGAGAAATTTGTATATCCTTAAAGACATTGAAAATAACTAAATTTGGTTGCATGTCAAAACAAATTTTAGTAACTTAATCTGTTTGATTTCAGAGTTAAAATCAATTTTTACTTTGACCTATACAACAGAGAAAATGGTTCTCTGAGTTTTTCTTTAAGTAGCTTCTTATGGTAAGCTAATTAATAATAGAGGCAATTGTAGACTGAGGGCATCCTATAGTATATTAACTGTATCTAGTATTTACAGTAATATAGCTGTCTATATTGTTGATGTTATATTCTGTACTGTGCAAATTGCTTGTCTCATTAACATTTTCAGAATTAATGGCCCCATCTTCCATATAAAATTGACATTAGTCCTGTACTTACTTTTGCTACCTTTCTGAACTTAAGTTTTTATGGAATGTTTTGTCTTATTTTTATCACAATTATATTTTGGAGGGAAATAGTGGGGAGAAATTTATCTCTAAAATCAAGCATTTACACATCAGGATAACTAGTAGGTATGACTTAGTTGTTTTTTGTTTCACTCAGGCATCCTTTTTGGGGGTGGTGATGGTGCTAGGAATTGAACCCAGGACCTTGTGCCTGCAAGGCAAGCACTCTACCAACTGAGCTATATCTCCAGCTCTCATTTAGGCATCCTTTACATTGGCTTATATCTACTTTTCTTTTGACTGTATGGTGGATTTTATGTAATTTGTTAGAGTGATTCTCCCTCATCCTCTGCAAACATTCTGTAGGTGATAGGAGGAACTATGCTTCTGCCACACTATCTGAATTTCTGCCAGAAGAAGTTGAAGCTGAAGTGAAAGCAGCAGCAGAAATATCTATGGGAACAGAGGTTTCTGAAGAAGATATTTGCAACATTCTGCATCTTTGTACCCAGGTAAATTGTATCCATAGTGAATCCAGCTGTTTCCAGCTTTATAATAATTTTCTGATGGCAATGATGATTTTTATTGTTATTGTTCACCTGATAAAAACATGAGGGTGTTCAGTCACTACCTCATCTGATGCCATCTTATTTGGTATACTTAGAAGGGGAAGTACATAGTGGAATGAAGTAATTTGTACTACTAGCATATTTATTAAGAAGCACAAGAAATATGGCTTGAGTTATTGGAGTTTGTGTTTATAGCCCATGATAATTTTTTGCCCCAAATTTGATAGTTATATACAAAAAATTTACAGATGACACAAATGTGTAGCTGATGGAATTTTTTGAAAACTATTAGAATAGTATTGACAAACTTTTTTTTTTCAGAAGCTATACTGTAAGTGGTTTACATACATTTGTTTAATTCAAAACTTACAGAAGTCATTTTATAGAAAACCAGTCTTAAAAGTAAATTTACCTAGGGTCAAGCAGTTCTTTGATAATTCAGGAATCCAGACCTTTTTAATTTGAGATTAGGGTCTCAGTATGTAACCCACACTAGCTTCAAGCTCCTAACCTTATATGACCTACCTGCTTCAGTCTCCTGAGTAATTAGACTAGAGGCACATGCCACTTTGCCTAAGCTGTTGTACTTGAGTGTTTTAGTCATGTAAATTTGACACTGTTTTTACTGATAGGTCTTTATTACTTACTCATTTTATTCCTTTTGTTAGGTGATTGAAATTTCGGAATATAGGACTCAGCTCTATGAATATCTACAAAATCGAATGATGGCCATTGCACCCAATGTTACAGTTATGGTTGGAGAATTAGTTGGAGCAAGGCTTATTGCTCATGCAGGTGACTGTTTTAATGTAATTTGTAAACATGAGTATTTAAAGTCATTTTTTCTGGATTTTGATCTTTACAACTATTAAAAAGTAACAGCCAAGTGTTCAATGATGATTTTTGTTTGCTGGATTTCCTTTTGGATAATGAAGGCATCTTTAGTCACTACCTCTTCTGAGACACTTGTGGTTCTTTTTTCAGATGTTTGCTCTGGTTAATCAGATAATTACAGAAGAATATAATTACTTATCATTTTTCATAATATTAAGAACTTATGAATCCAGGCACAGTGATACACTCCTGTAATCCCAGCTACTCAATAGACTGAGGCTGCAGATTACAAGCTCAGGGCCAACTTGGGCAATTTAGCAAGAACTTGTCTCAAAAAATTAAGTTAAAAACGGCTGGGGATATAGCCTGGTAATAGTGACTGTGGATTCAGTCCTCACTACTGCCCAAGAAAAGAAAAAGTCATGAGTTAAGAGTATGAAAATCAAAAGGAGATTAATAGAGGAAAGGGAATGGGGTAGGATGGAAGGAGGGAGGGGGGTAAGATCTGGGGAGTAATATTGGCCAAATTATATTGTTATGTTGCGTATATGTACAAACATAAAAATTTCATAATTTTATATAAATATAATGCACCAATAAAAAAGATGTGGAAAGAAAAAGTCATGAGTTCGGGAGATGTAGCTCAGTTGTAGAACATTCACCTAACATGCACAAGGCCCTGGGTTCAGTTCCCAGTACCACAAAACAAACAAAAACCCACATCAGACCAAGATGAATATAGTTCAGGCAATGTATATTCTTGATAAATTATGTGAATTTCATTGTTGAATATGCTATTTTAATGTATTTGACTTTCAAAGTGTTTTGAAGAATCAATTTATAATAAACTTAATGTGTATGTAGTAAAATTGTAAGGGTGATATGCTACAACAAAAATCACTGTATAATTGAATACCTTTAGTATAGTTGAAGTACCAATTTATTTTTTTAAAATATATTTTTAGTCATTGACAGACCTTTATTTTTTTATATGCGGTGGTGAGAATCGAACCCAGTGCCTCACACATGCTAGGCAAGCGCTTTATCACTGAGCCACAACCCCAGGCCCAATTTATTTTTATCCTATTAGAGACATTGTTATAATCCATCACAGTTCTTATTTATTATCTACATCAAAGTGTTTAAACTGAAATAACTCTCTTAGCTACGTTTTTAATGAGACATAATATTCCATTCAAGTACCCTTCACTACAGGATCACAATCATCTAGCCTGGTTTCCTTGGCTTCACCCAGTTTTGTAGATGTATCTAAACTTATGGTGGTAACACATGCATACAGAGATTAACAGAAATATGAGTTTTTTTCACTTTAAACATGTCTTCAGTAATTGAGCTCCTAACATTAACATTGGGTGTGTAGTGTTTTGTTTTTGTGGTACTTGGTATGCTCTGCAAGCATTAATACTACTAAGCTGTGTACTCAGCCCTTGTTTTGTTTTTTGATACAAAATATTCTTTGCAATATATCCAAGAAAGCAACTTAGTTTAGTTCCAGGCATATTGCTTCTTAATCCATATCTGAAATAAAGTTAAATGAAGTGAGAATATTTTTTCAGTTAATACTAGTGAGATATTCATATAGTTGATACTACCTAGTACATATCTAGAACAATGGAATATTTGATGTCCAAAATCTCAGGAAATGGGGGATAGATTGATGTGTGTAAATACTTGTGTTTATATATTAATCACTTGGGGAATGCTAATGAATATACAGTAGAAATACCATCTCAGGCAAATAAGTTTAAGTTAAGCTTAACCTTCACTTTGTCATAGACATCACAAATCTCTGCCTCAGAGTCAAATGAAGCATTAGAATTTTCAGGGAATTTATACAAGATTACATAATTCTGCATCATTTGAGAATTTTTTAATTTATTACTCTAGCTATAATAAACTATGTCTTTTATTTAATACATGGAATGTACATATCTGGTAGTGCTTTATTAGTGACTACTATTTATTTTTTGTAGGTTCTCTTTTGAATTTGGCTAAGCATGCAGCTTCTACAGTTCAGATTCTTGGAGCTGAAAAGGCACTCTTCAGAGCCCTTAAATCTAGACGGGATACCCCTAAATATGGTCTTATTTATCATGCTTCACTTGTGGGCCAGTCAAGTCCCAAACACAAAGGGAAGGTGAGTTACAACTTTTCTGAAGTTAAGCCTTTTCCATCTATCGTCTATCTATCTATTTTTATTTCTAAAAACACACATTTCTCCTGTAATTATAGTGCACATTCAGACTTTCTATTGTCTTTATCATTTAATTTTGTTTAAATTAAAAGCATTTGTGTGTACTGAAAGAAAAGATTAGAAGAAATAGTTTATTGGTCCATCTGTAGCCATTTTCTTTCACTATTATTTTTTTCCTAGGATTCACCTGTGGGTGATTCACAAAAGGATTTTGCAAGAAAGCCAGTCTAATGTTTATGAACTTTTTTTTTTTTTTTTGAGAAGAGAGAGAGAGAGAATTTTAATATTCATTTTTTAGTTTTCGGCGGACACAACATCTTCGTTTGTATGTGGTGCTGAGGATCGAGCCCGGGCCGCACGCATGCCAGGCGAGCGCGCTATCGCTTGAGCCACATCCCCAGCCCCGCATTTATCAACTATTAAAACTAATAGCACATAGGCAGGCATGGTGGTGCACATCTGTAATCCCAGCTACTCAGGAGGCTGAGCCAAGAGGATCCCATGTTCAAGGCCAGCAACTTAGAGAGACCCTGTCTCAAAATTTAAAATATGGGTTCGGGATGTAGCTTAGTGATATAGAGAACCTCTGGCTGGGTTCAATCACCAGCACTGCCAAAAGAATAATAATGGTAATAATAGTATGTACTTTCCTGTTTTACAGATATTGAAAACAGACTTAAAAAATTAAGTACTTTCAGTGTTTAAGAATTCCTAATTTAATAGAAATAACTAAAAATTTTTTTTCTTTTTTAGAGAGGTAATTTATTTTAATACTTATTTTTTCGGTGGACACATCTTTGTTTTATTTTTTTATGTGGTGCTGAGGATTGAACCCAGCTCCCAGCGGATGCCAGGCGAGTGCGCCACTGCCCGAGCCACATCCCCAGCCCCAGAAATAACTTAAAATTTTATAAACTTAAGAGCACAGTAATGGAAATAAAGTGTTCAATGAAACAATGTCAGTTTAAAGAAGTACCTGCGATAGTTAAGACTGTTATGAGAGAAATGAATATAGTTGTTCTAGGGGACCTCTTACGGCATTGAAATAGTATCACTGTGTGAAACTAAAGGTAGACATTGGAAGATTAGTTTTAGTTTACTTTATTTTATATTATGTTATTTTTGGTACTGGGGATTGAACTCGGGGGGCATTCAAACACTGAACCATATCCCCAGCCCTATTTTTAATTTTATTTAGAGACAGAGTTTCACTGAGTTGCTTAACACCTCACTTTTGCTGAAGCTGGCTTTTAACTTGTGATCCCCCTGCTTCAACCTCCCTAGCTGCTAGAATTATAGGCATGCGCCACCATGCTTGGCTAATTATTAGTTTGAGATAATTTTAAACACAAATTTATTAAAACGTGTTTTTGTCCACCAAAGTATTAACAGTGATGTATAACCAGTAAGCCATTATACTGTAGCAAAGATGAAGAAATACAGTAGGAGATTTGAGTTGTATGACTTATAATACTTTTGATTTTGATCTTAAAATGAGGTCTAGCAGATGTAGTTCAATGGTATAACTGCTCGCATACCATACATAAGGCCCTTGGTTTGAGTCCCCAGCACCCCCACCCCCTCAAAAAAAAATCTAGAATGAATGGTAATATGCTGATTTGGTATAATTTTTCTCATGAATAGCTGAGAATTTTACATCTGAGCTTGGGATATAGTTTGATTGCTTCTAACTTCATGTTTTCTATTAGATTTCTCGAATGCTAGCAGCCAAAACCGTTTTGGCTATACGTTATGATGCATTTGGTGAAGACTCCAGTTCTGCAATGGGAGTTGAGAATAGAGCTAAATTAGAGGCCAGATTGAGAACCTTGGAGGATAGAGGGGTAAGAACCATATTCCACTAATTGCACAATGTTTCCTGTGATTTGTTAATAAACAATGATAGTCTTATGAAACTGTTGTTTTGTGATCCACTTTAGTATGTGATATATTTTTTGTACCTGCTGTTAAGTTTCTCTTATTTTCCAAGAATTAATGTATTGAATCACATTTGTCATTAAGATATGCTGTTCAGAGTAAAGAAAAATTATCAGATATTGCTGCCTATTGGTCCACTGAACTTTCTAGACATAATGTATTATACAGATATTATGCTTGGGGGCTGGGGATATAGCTCAGTTGGTAGAGTGCTTGCCTTGCATGCACAAGGCCCTGGGATCAATCCTCAGCACCACAAAAAAATAAAAATTAAAAAAAAGATATTATGCTTGGAATTTCATTAGTAATTTCCATTTTTCTTCTCAGATAAGAAAAATAAGTGGAACAGGAAAAGCGTTAGCAAAAACAGAAAAGTATGAACACAAAAGGTGAGTATATTTAGGGGAATAGATGAACACATTGTTTATTAATTATCAACAGCATGCACATACATGGCCCCCTTACATCCCCTAATTTTTTTTTTTTTTTTTTAATATAGGGTTTCACTAAGTTGCCCAGGGTCCAGGCTTTCCTCAACTTTGCAATCTACCTCAGCCATTCACATAACTGGGATTATAGGCATGCCTCACTACAACCAGCAACAGCAATTTTTCAATTATAAACTTAAGCACCTAATTAGCTCGCAATCTTTTTAACTATTAAAAAATTATATACATTTATCGTATAAGTGTTGTTTTGCCAAGTATGTATATTGTGAAATGGCTAAATTAAGCTAACATGCATTAGCTTACTTTTTTGTGTGGTAAGACACTTAAAATTTACCTGCTGTGTTTGACAGTAGTCACCATGTTACACATCTTTTTTTTTTTTTCCTTCTCATTTAGTTTTTTTATACTCATTTCTATTTTTTTATCCCCAGTGCTTTATATTTTTTATCTTGAGACAGGATCTCGCTTAGTTGCTTAGGACCCAACTACATTTCTCAGTCTGGCCTCAAATTTGTAATCCTCCTGTCACGGCCTCCTAAGTCATTAGGATTAGGTGTGTGTCTCCATGTCAAACTCATTTCTACTTTCTAATCACTTCTAATTTCTAGTTTCTAACTTCCAGATATTAGTACTAAATATTTTTCGTATAAAATTCCTCTATGAATTATGCTATTTATAAAAAAGAAAGTTTATCTAGGATTAATCTACAAAGGAAACTCTTAAAAAGAAAGTCAAAGATGGAAGATAAGTTTAAAAATGGTTCATAGGCATGATGAAATACTCAGATCTCACTGTCAACAAGATTTGTGTATGGAGGGTTCTTTGGTTATCATTTGGTTTAATGCTCCATATTCACATCAGGTTGTGGTGATAGAAGTCAAGTGATACAACTGTTTTGGGAAACAAAACATTATGACATTATGTATCAAGATTCTTCAAAGTGCTCCTAGTCAGTCATTAACCTAATTCTACTTTGAAGAATTTTTAGTTGTAGAGGACACAATACTTTTATTAACTAGTTTATTTATATATGGTGCTGAGGGTCCAACCCAGGGCCTCACATGTACAAGGCACAACCCCAGACTCATCTGTAAAAAAAATTTTTTAAATATATTTTTAGATGCTGATGAACCTTTATTTTATTCATTTATTATGTGATGCTAAGAATTGAACCCAGTGCCTCACACATGCTAGGTTATGCTGTAATAATTGAACAGAGAAAGCAATATATAATTATGTATCTATTCATACATGCAGGTATTAAAAATACATGTTTGAAAATTTTTTCCTGTATACTTTGAAAAAGCCAAATGCATGCACTGTGGACATTAACACTTTAATTGTAAATTTCTAAGTTGTTTACAATAGCTGCATATTCTTTGCGGGAGTGGGATATTGGGGGTTGAACACAGGGACCTTCAACCACAGGTCTACTCCCTCAGATCTTCTTTCTTTTTTTTTAAACAGGGTCTAGTTAAATTTAAGAGACTTACAGTTCTCTTGCCTTAACCTCCCGTGAAGCTGGGATTACAAGCGTGCAACCACCATGCCTAACTTTTAAGCAATCTTTCTGTATCTATCCCCTTTTATTCCTTTGCCCTGTGGGATATTGTGATGAAGATATCTGTATAAATTTTGGTTTTTATTTTATTTCATTTAATTATACAACTTTCTCAAAATGGGATTCAGTTTTTACTTTCTTGCTAATTGTGGAGATGTTTCTCCATTTGTGGGGGGTGAGTTGAGGTACTGGGGATTGAACTCTGGAACACTCAATCACTGAGCCACATCCCCAGCCCTATTTTGTATTTTATTTAGAGACAGGGTGTCACTGAATTGCTTAGCACATTGCTGTTGCTGAGGCTGACTTTGAACTTGAGATCCTCCTGTCTCAGCCTCCCAAGTTACAGGTGTGTGCCACCACACCTGGCAATGCTTTTTACCTTTGGGAAAACTTAAGTCCTCATGAACGACATCAAATCCACTAAAATAAAGCTATCTTGTATGCTTGTGTATCATCTAGTGACATTCTCTTTTGTCTTGAATTATTTTAGTTACAGATATTTGTAGGGATTTTCTAAAATTCTTTTCTTTTAGTGAAGTGAAGACATATGATCCCTCTGGTGATTCCACACTTCCAACCTGTTCTAAAAAACGCAAAATAGAACAGGTAGACAAAGAGGGGGAAGTAACTGAAAAGAAAGCCAAGAAAGCCAAGATTAAAGTAAAAGGTTGGTTGAAAAATTTTAAATGCCACTTATGCTATTATGATGATACACTCTTGTACTTACTCTTACACTTAAAAATTACAGACTTTGTGAATCTTGGAATAGTATCCACCTTTACCATTGAGTGAAAGCCAGTGGTGTTTCAATATGTCATTATGTTCCGTGCGAGTAAGTGGAATCGTTAAAGGCATCAGATTTCATAGGAATGTGAGAACATAACTTCAAATACATACAATTATGTGTTTAACTAGGTTTACCAAAATACTTAGTTTCTTCTATGTACATTATTTTAGCAATTAAGAATTTTTAAAAAAGAATAAAGTGATTTCTAAGTTGGATGTTAAGATATTTTTTAGTCATGAAAATGACTAAATGAAAGTAGACTTATTAACATCAGTGGTTTTCTTTGTTATTTGGTTAATAAATTGGAATATTTGCATGCTAGGTTGCTATTATAGTGATATTTAATAAGTACTCACCAGACAACCAAACTGTCTTATGAAGTTGATTAAACCAGTGCCCCATTTGTTAGATGCACCTGTTTATTGAGTTCTTGCCAGTCTAGAAAGAGTAAAACACAGTATCTTTGTTTATTTTTAATATGGTACTAAGGATCAAACCCAGTCCCTCACAGTCAAGGCAAGCGCTGTACACTGAGCTACAGCCCCAGCCCTTCAATTTGGTTTCTAAATGGCTTAGTTGTCAAAAACATACTGTCATCAAGAATGGACACAGGCAATTATTTAAATTCCTTTTGTTTTCTTATTGAAAAATCAAGAAAATCCCTAAACTCATTGCTAGAATTTGAATCACTGAATTCTAAATTTTATCTCCCCACCTCACCAGTTTTTGTTTTTTTTTAAACGATAAGCTTTTCAAAATTAATGTGACTGGATCTTTGTGTATTCCTAATATTTTGCCTGCAATTTTTCCCATGCTCTAAGTAGCAGTTTTTGTTATTTTGGCTGTAAACTTCAACTTTTTTCTTATAATCCAAATCTATTCTGGCATCAGATCTTCTCTGTTCTACTTTGAAAATATGTAGTGGCCATAGAGGTAATACTTACTTCACATTAGTTTTCTGTTTGAGTTCTAAATTTCTACTCTATTCCAGCCACATTGACCTATTTGAAGTTTCTTAAATACCCCTCCCCAGATATTTGGAATCTTACCATTTTCTCTTCTTTCTCCTTGGAGTATTCCTTTCAGATATACCATCATTCATTTCCTTGTCTTGATGTTTGCCTGACCACTCTGTCTTACTGTCAATATGTAATTGCCCTTCTACATTCCTCTTCTTCCTGTTTTATTTTTATCCTTAACACTAATTCCTATTGTATATAGTATTATTTGCTTTGTATTTTCATTTTCCCCCTAAAATAAAATTCATAATAGAGGCTTTAAATTCCCGTAACAGTCCAGTAAGGTAAATATTTTTATTTGTTTGTTTGTTTATTTGTTTTGGTACCAGGGATTGAACCCAGGGTCACTTAACCGCTGAGCTATATCCACCCCTTTTTATTTCCTAAATGAAATATTTAGAATATTTTCCCTGAGTTTCTGTGGCTGGCTTTGAAACTTGCAATCCTCTTCCTCAGCCTTCCCAAGTTTTAGGTGAGCACAATATCTTTATTTTACATTTATTGGTGCTGAGGATCGAACCCAGTGCCTCGTGCATGCTAGGCAAGCACTCTACCACTGAGCCACAACCCCAGCCCATCTCTTAACCATTTCTAATGTAATTGCCTCCTTGCCAAAACAATGGCATTGGTAATCTGATAGCCTTTGTTTTAGTCCTAAGTTTTATATGTAACTGCATGATTAAGAGAGAAGTATGTGTCTCTGAGCTGTATCTGTATCATTTGTAAAGTTTATGGCATTAGAAAAAGTAGTCCTTGAAGGACATTTTCAATTACAAGATGGATATAAATATTGAATAGTTGACCAGAATGACCAAAAAAAACCAAGAAGATTTTGGGTGGATTGAGGTCTGGTTGAATGTTAATTGTTAGATCTTTGTACTTACCCAATTCAGTTGAAGAGGAGGAGGAAGAAGAAGTAGTACTAGTAGAAGAAGAGACATCTACCAAGAAGAAGAAGAAAAAGGATAAAAAGAAACACATTAAAGAAGAACCAGTTTCTGAGGAAGAGCCGTGTACCAGCACAGCAATTCCTGTATGTTTAAATAATTCCTGTTTTTTAACTAACCAGTACTGTCTCAGTGTGGGCAGAGTCTCCATATTTTAATCTCTTCTCTATGAGAAATGAGTAAGCATTTAAAAAAATGGTTTTCATTGATGGGGGAGTAAATAAAATTGTCTTATTTGTACTATTAATGCCCAGGTTTTTATTTTGTTTTCTTTGATAGAGGGTCCTACTAAGTTGCTTTGGGCCTTGAAGAGTTGCGAGGCTGGCTTTGAACTTGGTATTCTGCCTCTCAGCTTTGCGAACTGCTAGGATTGCAGGCGTGTGCCACGGTTCCCATTTTAAAGACCATTTTCCAAATTTATTTTCTTATTACAAAAAAGTTGGCTTTGAGGAAGGAAGAAAACATGATTTACTTTTTTTTTTAAGTGCTCAGGATTGAACCCAGAGCCTTATGCACATAAGGCAAGTGCTGGGCCACTGAGCCACACTCCAGGGTCATTTTTATATTTTAATCTTACTCCCAAATTTGTGTTTAAGGGACATTGATCTATTTTATAATGAAAAGTTATTCCTCATGCATACAATTGCAGCTCTTTCAAAAGCATTCTTGTTGCTTATTTCAGAGTCCAGAAAAAAAGAAGAAGAAGAAGAAGAAGAAAGACATTGAGGACTAATGGAAAAGGAAACAATTTTGGCACCTGGAAACATCATGCTTAAGATTCGGTTGGGAGTATGCCAGAGATGCTCTCTAAAATCATCAAGGAGAGGTTGAATGAAACAGTGATTAATCATCTCTAGCTTTTCACACTTGTGTCTTTATGTCAACTCTTGTTAACCTTATTATGTCAACATTTGTTAGAGTCTTTGATATATAAATAAAAATATTTTCTTTGTATTTTAAGGCAGGTCTGTGATCTTTTGACATTTAAGTAGTGAGTCTTTGGTCTTTTCTATATTTTATTTGACATCTGGTGATTATTGTTTTGATCATTATAGTTGAAAAGTTGTTAATGGTATGCTTAATTTGAAACAGTCTTTTGGAAGGCTGTAATTATGATAAGATGGACCGATTTAAGTACCTCATTATTACTTTTTTGGACTATTTTTCATAACCTACCCACCCACCCACGCTCTGTATTTGTTTAAATAAAGATTTGTTTCATGTTCAGATTTAAAATTAGGTGAACAAACCATTTCAGGGTCTCTTCTAGAAAAAGGAAGAAACTGTGTTTGTAACTTACTAAAACACCCTGGTTTAGTTTTCAGTACCAAAAAGAAAAACAATGTCACTTGGAAAACAGTTGGAGAGAAAAAAATGTCAGTAGAAATGAGGCATAAACTTACAAAAGAATGCTAGAGAAAGATCTTTACCTTTTTAAAATAGTATTTATTATGCCAACAGAAACTTGTTTTCTGTATCATCATGACAGTCATAAGTTTATCAAACTATTATATCTTGCCTCTTTATATCCTGTGGACATAATGCTGAAGTAAGATTCAATAAAAGCATTTGGCAGACAGAAGAAGCTAGAAGCTAGAGACTCTAGCTTTGATTTCTGCTTTTCTTGTGACCACAAGCAAGTCAATAACCCTACTTCAGATTCCTAGTTTGCTGTTAGCTTTAATAGTGCGGTTATTTTGCTTTGAGAAAACAATGTCGTTTTGTAGTACCCAGTAGGATGTGTCCCAGATTGTATGAGGCTTTTGTTTGTTTGTTTTGTTTATGGTTTTTGGTACCAGGAATTGAACCCAGGGGTGCTCAACCACTGAGCCACATGCCCAGTCCTTTTTATATTTTATTCAGAGACAGGGTCTCACTAAGTTTCTTGGGACCTTGCTAAGTTGCCGAGGCTGGTTTTGAACGAAGATCCTCCTGCCTCAGCCTCCTGAGCTGCTGGAAATACAGGCATGTGCCACTACACCTTTCATGAAAGTAATTCATTGATCTACCAAGAGTGGTATATTCAAAAGCTTTTACATCTGAAAAAAGTTTAGACTGAGAATGCTAACTAAAAACTTCTAGTGGTTTTGCATAGTTCTCTACAGGCCTGAGAAAAGCCTTAAAGTCTGTCTCATATGATCCTTAAATTTCAGCCTTTCTGTGTTAGGTGAGACTATAGGCTCATGCCACTGCACCCACCTATACCTAATTTTGGTGTTTTTTTTTTTTTTTTTTTTTATTGGTTGTTCAAAACATTATAAAGCTCTTGACATATCATATTTCATACATTAGATTCAAGTTGGTTATGAACTCCCAATTTTACCCCAAATACAGATTGCAGAATCACATCGGTTACACATCCACATTTTTACATAATGCCCTATTAGTAACTGTTGTATTCTGCTACCTTTCCTATCCTCTACCATCCCCCCTCCCTCCCCTCCCATCTTCTCTCTCTACCCCATCCACTGTAATTCATATCTCTCCTTGTTTATTTTCCCATTCCCCTCACAACCTCTTATATGTAATTTTGTATAACAATGAGGGTCTCCCTCCATTACCATGCAATTTCCCTTTTCTCTCCCTTTCCATCCCACCTCATGTATCTGTTTAATGTTAATCTTTTCTTCCTGCTCTTCCTCCCTGCTCTGTTCTTAGTTGCTCTCATTATATCAAAGAAGACATTTGGTATTTGTTTTTTAGGGATTGGCTAGCTTCACTAAGCATAATCTGCTCTAGTGCCATCCATTTCCCTGCAAATTCTATGATTTTGTCATTTTTTAGTGCTGCGTAATACTCCATGGTGTATAAATGCCACATTTTTTTTATCCATTCATCTATTGAAGGGCATCTGGGTTGGTTCCACAGTCTAGCAATTGTGAATTGTGCTGCTATGAACATCGATGTAGCAGTATCCCTGTAGTACGCTCTTTTAAGGTCTTCAGGGAAAAGTCCAAGAAGGGCAATAGCTGGGTCAAATGGTGGTTCCATTCCCAGCTTTCCCAGGAATCTCCATACTGCTTTCCAGATTGGCCGCACCAGTTTGCAGTCCCACCAGCAATGTACAAGAGTACCCTTTTCCCCACATCCTCTCCAGCACTTGTTGTTGTTTGACTTCATAATGGCTGCCAATCTTACTGGAGTGAGATGGTATCTTAGGGTGGTTTTGATTTGCATTTCTCTGACTGCTAGAGATGGTGAGCATTTTTTCATGTACTTGTTGATTGATTGCCTATACCTAATTTTGGTTAGCAAATTTGAATTATTTTCTATGAACCCACATAAAATAATCCTTTCTTAAAACATTTATTCTATGGCTAGGAATGTGGCTCAGTGGTAGAGAACTTGGTTGGCATGTGCACAGCCATGCGCAATAACCAGCACTACCCGAAAAAAAAGCTTGTGACTTGGATTCATCCTTTATCCCAACTCTATCACTTAGAATGACATGCAGTTTGGCCAAGTGTCTCAAACTTATATTGATCTGAATCAAGTCTAGGTTAGCACCCATGACAGACAGCATTTTTAGCAAGGTCTCAGGTAGTGTAAGTTGAAGGTGCATACAGTAGCCAAGTACTAGGGTAAATAATTTAAACTCATAGAACCTGTTTTTCTTTATCTGTAATTGGGTTGTTTAAAGGAATGAGGTATTTGTGAAGAGTTAAAAAATTCCTTCTGCATTACTTGACATCTTCAGTAGAACTCTTCTTACTATCAGCAATTGTTCCTGGCATAAAATAGGCTTTAATGTTCACTAATGAGTATATGGCTCATGGAGAAATTACTAATTTTATGTGTTATTCTGATTAAAGAATGCCCTTTCTGGTTTTTCTGCAGATGCCTTGAGAACAGCATGAACTTTTAAAAAAATAAGAATTTTTTATTTATTTTCTCATGTGGTGCTAAGGATCAAAACTAGTGCCTCACCTGTGCTAGGCAAGTACTCTACCACTAAGCTACAACCCCAGCCCCCATTAACTTAATATTAAGGGCATAGGTGGTTGAGCCAGTATTAAGGTTTTTAATCTGCTTTATCCTATGGCAACTCATCACCAAAAGTCAAAACTTAACTATTTTTTAATTATAACAACATTATAAGTACTTTTTTCCCCCTAGCACTGGGTATTGAACCCTGGGCTTTATGTGCATGGTGAACAACTGCTTGTAGATGCTAATTTATAGTAGATTTTGTTTTGTTTGGTACTGGGGATTAAATCTAGGGGTCCTTAACCACTCAGCCATATCCCTAGCCCTGTTTACTTTTTATTTTGAGACAGGGTCTCACTAAGTTTCTTAGGGCCTCACTAAATTGCTAAGGCTGGCTTCATTGTGGCACACATCTGAAATGGCTGGATTATAGATGTGTCCTATCATGCCTGGTTTCAGTAAGTTTTTGTTCAAAAACATTTATTAAAGCAAGTGTCAGATTCTCCTAGAGATCTTCTGGAGTATTTAATAATTTTGATGCTTGGGTTGGTTTTAAGGAGAAATTTTTTAGAAATGTACGAAAAGCTTTGGTAGGGATTAGATATACCCAGAGGACATGGGGGTAGGGGAGGGTTTAAACTCAGGCCCTCACACTTGCTAATCATGTGCCTTACCATTGAACTACAACCCCAGATTTTTTTTTTTTTTTTTTTTCTTTGAGACAGGATCTCAAAGTTCCCCAGACTGGTCTCATCCTGCTTCAGTCTCCCAAGTAGCTGGGATCACAGGTGTGGACCACCAAACCTGGCAAGAATTCTCATTTTTGACAAATTCCAGCTCATGATGGTTAAGGGACAGTACCTTTTCTAGGAGGATTTCTTTCCATTATCTTACCTAGCTCTGCAGTTCTCCAAACTAGAACCTAATTTTATGGCCAAGATACCACCATCAGGCCTCAATTGAACTGTTTTGCTGTCAATTGTTCAGAAGCACATTGGGACTGGGCACAATCTGACTAATGTTCTTCCTACATAGTTAAAGAAAACTTGGAATTATTGTTTCCTGTGTATCAGAATTTAGTTTTTGAATTTAATTCCTGTTTCTGTGAGTGTTCTGTGTACATTTTGTATAAAATGAGGAAAAACCAGTTGTTTAAATTTGTGGGCTCATTTGAAACAGCACGTAACAAACAGCAAAAAGGTCACATGTAATGCAAAATCATTTGAAAGAAACATTAGTTAGATAATAAACTTATGACTAGTCCCACAAATGTAAATGACCAAGCATATCCTTGACTTATTTTGGTTGATTATAAACAAGGACTGGTGCTTCATATTAGTTATGGTTTACATATTAGGTGTCCACCCAAAGCACATGTGAGACAATGCAATGACTGCGCTATGAGAGCCTTAACCCAATCAGTGAATTAATCCCCCACAGAGATTATCTGAGTGATTACTAAGTGGGTAAGGTATAGCTGAAGGAGGTGGGTCATTGGGGCTGTGCCTTTGATGTATATATTTTGTGAGCTTAGTCTCTCTCTGCTTTCTGGTGTGATGTTCCCAGTTGCTTTCCTCTGCCACACTCTTTGGCCATGATGTCCTGCCTTACCTTGGGCCCTGAGGAGTGGAGTCAGCCATCTATGGATCCAGACTTCTGAAACCGTGAGCCCCCAGATAAACATTTCCTCCTAATTGTTTTTGTCAGGTCTTTTGGTCACAGCATCAAAAAAGCTGACTAAAACAATATTCAAGCATCTCTACTATTTAGTACTTTTCTTTGAAGTTTAGTTTTGGGATTTTGTTTGTTGCCATAAAGCTTCAGTGAATGCCTTTTGTGCATTTATCATGTGCTTGTGTTTAAATAGGATAGGGCTGGGGTTGTAGTTCAGTTGTACAGTGTTTGCCTAGCATGCATTAAGGCCTAACTTCCATGTCCAGCACCGCAAATTTTTTAGATGTAAAATTATTGTGACAAAGGGAATAGATAAGTGTAAAATAGTGATAGTTTGCTCAAAACGTAGTAGTAATTTTCAGTCCAACCAACAATATTAGAAAGCCACTATTTCAGAAACTCATCTTTTTAAGAGAGTTGTCCCACCTACTCATTACACACTTTTAGACACAGCAGCATTTTTTTAAAATGGTATTTTAATCAAATGGTTTTAAACTGGATAGTGTCCTCTTAAAATTCTGTAGTCTAAGATGGATAAGAAAATTCTACTTTATCAGTACAACATTGAAATCATACTGAAGCTCATACACTCCCACTCAGCCTTAACTACTAACCCAAAGAGGGAATTTGTGACTAGAAAAAGGTATCCCTTCAACACTGTAATGCTGAAGTACCAGAAGATTTTGGGGAATATAAGTCAATGACTAGGAGGTGTCTGCCCCTGATTTTTTGGTTTTCTGCAGTGAACATCCTGCACTACTTTTAACAAGCAGTAATTCTGGTCTACCATCACTTAATTGGAAAATTCAAAGTAATAAGCCTAAAAGGATAATTAACATTTTATTGATTACTACTCTGTATCCAGCATTCCTCAAGCCCTTTAATTAACTTAAGTCTAACAACCCTTTCTAACAGATTCTATCATCTTGCCTGCTTACACATGAGGAAATTGATAACATGTTAAGGAACTTGTTTGATGCCATTTAAATCATTGGGAACAATGGGATATGGGAATATTGAAGGCATTTTGCCTCTAAGGCCAGTGGCCAGTGATTCTGAAAAATGCAAGCTACTCTTATGTTGGAACATTTTTCTTAGTAGCCTAAAGAGAATCTTATAATTTCAAAATAAATAAATAAATGGTTTGATTCTAGAAATAAATTGTGTGGGCTACCCTTGCAGAGACAGGTTGAAATAGCTGTCACCAGAGCTTTTTCAGTGAACCTGAGGATCCCAATGCTAGTATTTTCTATTCTGTGATTTAAACCAAACCCAAAGACCTAGCAGGCCACCAAGCAATAATAGCTTTGGATGTAGTTCCCAAGATCTGGCCTAGTGTGTTTGTACACCTGTGGTTCCACCGGTCAAGTCAGCCATTACAATGTCAAGTCCTATATCATAGCAGAAAATGCAGCCTTCAGAGTTGGAAGACACACTATTATTAGCATAGCTTTGATGACATCCCTTATAAAAGTGACCAAAGGTGAACAAATGCTCATAAACACTACAACCCCTGATTATGTAGATGTCACGATACTTAAGGAAATGAGACAATGGAAAATGACAATAAATTCCTCAAAAAATTTGATGTGTCTGTTAGTACCAGCAGAGGAGAATAGGAGATTTTAGAGGCCAAAGGAATCAGATTGTCTAGTACAGCTCTATCGCTGCAAATGAAGATTTTGGTCTGAAAGAGACCTTCATCACACTTTACCCAGTGTGCTGGCATATTCCAAGGATTTTAGGTTTGCCCTTTTCTCTTAGCAATATGGAGAAAATAGTTTGTCTTATAAAAAGTGTTGGCTGAGCATGGTGGTACATTCCCGTAATTCCAGCAATTTGGGAGGGTGAGCAGGATTGCAAGTTTGAGGCCAGCCTGGGCAACTTAGTGAGAACCTATCTCAAAAGGGCCTTGGAGATGTAGCTCAGTGGTACAGAGCTTTCCAGTCTGTGAGAAGCCCTGAGACCAATCCCCAATATAATTTTTTTTACACATTTAATTGAACATTTGAATCCATCTATTGGAATCGCAGAAAGCAATCAGATCAGAATATGTAACATTAAAATGGGGACAGGCTACTTATGATTGCTGCTTCAGAATTAAGGGGGGTGTGGAGGATATAGGACTACTGGTTTCATTATGTCATTATTAGTGTATATATTGCTTAGAAAAAAAAGTAATAATAATTTTTTTTTCGGTATTGGTGATTGAACCCAGGATCTCACAAAAGGTAAGCAAGTACTCTACTGCAGAACTACATCCTCAGTCCTTTTTAAATTTTATTTTGAGACTGTCTTCCTAAACTGTCCAGGCTGCCCTCAAACTTGCCATTTTACTGCCTCAGCATCCTGAATAGCTGGGATTAACAGGTGTGCACCACCACACCCATCCTGAATTCAAATTAAAAAAAAAAAAAAAAAAAATATATATATATATATATATATATATATATATATGTGTATATATATATATATATATATATATATATATATATATATATATATTTAAAAAGAAATAATGTGGGGAAGAGGGGCTTTTCTATATCAGGTGGGCAAAGTACAATCTGAGGTCCAAATCTAGGCAAAGCCAACTTTTACAAATAAATTTTTAATACTACATAGCCATGCCCATTCACTTCAGAAGTATCTATAGCTATATGTCTGGCTTGTGTTTCCACAGCAGAATTTAGTATTTATGAAGACATATAGCTCATAAAGCCTAAAATCTTTACTATATATTCCTTTATAGGAAAGATTTTCTGACTCCTGCTTTGGATTAAAAAGGAACTTGACAGAGTCAAATGCAATGTGTGAACCTTTATTTACTCTGGTTCCAAAAAACAAAAGCTTGGACAAGGCAAGTTTTTTTTTGTTTTTGTTTTTGTTTTAAATTTTTTTAAGTTGTAGTTAGACACGATACCTTTATTTTATTTTTTTTTTTAATTTATGTGGTGCTAGGGATCAGACCCGTGCCTCATGCATGCTAGGCAAGTGCTCTACCACTGAGGTACAACACCAGCATGAGACAGGGAAATTTTAATTTAAACCATGTTGATTGATTTCAGGAAGTTAGTTAACTTGTTTTGTATGTGGTAATGGTACTGTGACAATTGGGAGAATGTTCTTAGTTTTTAAAGATGCATTCTGTTGGAGAGAAATACCCTGTTGTCAATCATTTTCTAATGGTTTGGCAAAATTGATGAATATATAAATAGATGAAGCAAATATGGCAAGCAACCTGTATTCCCAGTGGCTCAGGAGGCTGAGATAGGAGGATCAAGAGTTCAAAACCAGCCTCAGCAAAAGAAAGGCGCTAAGCAATTCAGTGAGACCTTTTCTCTAAATAAAAAATAGGGCTGAGGATGTAGCTCAGTGGTTGAGAGCCCCCAAGTTTAATCCCCAGTACCCCGCCAAAAATGGAAAACAATTGTTGAAATATGTGGCATTTGGGTATATGGAATTCATACTATTCATTTTTTTCTGTATACTTTAAATGATCATAATAAAAATCTGATTTTAAAAAGCAAAAACATGGTATTTATTTTGCTTTAATTCTGAGTTCTTTGAAAACTTCCAAGGTCTTTATGACATTCTTGGCCAACAAGTATTTGGGACACTCACTGGGCCAGGCACTCATTAGATAGCAGGGAGAACTGGAGCAATTTCGCCTATAGGGAGTTCCCAGAATGAACCTCAGACCTCCAGCCATCCTAATGAGTAGACATGTTCTCATTTAAGCCCTTCTTGAGGAAGGGGGAAAGCAGGGAAGCAGCAGATAGAGATCTCAAGTAAAGAATTATGAAATTATGCAAAGCAGACAAACGCTATGAAGTGTAAGTTGTGTTATGGAAAAGAAACCATCCTTCTCCCCTCTCTTCTAGCCACAAGATACTACACATTTAAAATTAGAGAGCAGAAGAGAGCCATGCCAGGTAATAGAGCTGGAAATACAGCAGCAACACATTGTACTCCATCTCCCCACCCCAAACTTGTCCCTGGAGCTCTGGCAATTTGGTACTGACCTGGAGAGCTTTTCTGTGCCATAAAAATGAAGGGAGCCCATCAGGTGCATTCTTGGGGCCTCATAAAGCTACCTTTTTAACCTGAGCCAAGAAGGGAACGCCTTGGTTCCTAGCAGGGTTAAATGTGTCTGACTCCAGGAAAAGAATCAAGCAGACAACAAGTGCATCTATTTATATCTTAAAATCTGCTGGGCCAGCAACAAGCTAATAACCAACTGAGCATGATGGAGAGGCCACAAGATGGCTGTCAGAAAGGAAAGAGCCCTGCACTAGTGGTCAAAGAAAATAGTACATGTTAAAGTGCTGCATAAACCAAAAGTCGCTATGGAATGTCCTTGCTATTGTCATGAACTGATTTCACCATCTATTAATTTGTGTCCTTAAACAAGTCAACCTGTGCCCTCTCATTTCCCTATCTGTAAAGCAGACATAAATTTCTGTTTATCCAGGAAACATCATTTATGCAAAAGTTCCTTATAGGGTTGGGATTGTGGCTTAATGGTAGCATGCTTGCCTAGCTTGTGTGAGGCAGGCACCATATAAAAAAATAATTTTTTTAAAATTTGCAGCACCATATAAGAAAATAGTAAAAATAAAGATATTGTTCATCTACAACTAAAAAATATTTTAAAATAAGTAAATAAAGATATTGTGTTCATCTACAGCTGAAAATATGTTTTTTTAAAGTTCCTTATAAACTGAACACTTAAGTATTATTATTATTCAATCTCTGTTCTACTTAGAAAACAGGAAAATGCAAGAGTTAAAGATTCCAGGGGAGAAGTCAATGGGAGTATGTTTTAGTCAGGTTTTTTTTTTTTTGGGGGGGGGGGGTCATCGTGACCAAAAGACCTAATAAGAACAATTTTTGAGGAGGAAAAGTATATTTGGAGTTCATGGTTTCAGAGATCTCAGTACATAAACTACCAACTCCATTGCTCTGGGCCTAAGGTGAGGTTGAACATATGGTGGAAAGCAGCTCAGGACATGAAACCAGGAAGCAGAGAGAGAGAGACTCGTCTCTCCAGGGACAGAATATATATATCAAAAGCATGTCCCCAGAGACCCACTTCCTCCAGCCACACCCTACCTGCCTACAGTTACCACCTAGTTAATCCATTGAAGTGGATTAATGCACCAATTAGGCTAAGGCTCTCATAACTCAATCATTTCATGCAATTTTCTTGCATAGTTTCACACATGAGCTTTTGAGGGATACCTAATATCTAAATCATAACAGGAATTAGGTCAATTTTTGTGGTATCTAGCAGCCACCTGTTTATTATACTCATTTTCTTTATTTCTGGGCATACACCTACACTATTCCTCAGCCTTGCATTTAGATGTGGCCCTGTCGATGAATTCTAACCAATGGGATGGTAATGGGTGGCAGCCATGCTCATCACTTAAGGTCTGTTTCATAAAAAAAAAAAAAACAACATTACACTCCTTAAGTCTCAATCTTCAGATGCTGGCCCTTGCAGACACAGTGACTTTGGAGATACTGTCAAAGAAGATACAAGGTAGAAGAAGCCGGGTGCGATGACACACACCTGTAATCCCAGCAGCCCGGGAGGCTGAGACAGGAGACTTGCAAATTCAAAGCCAGCCTCAGCAGTGGCGAGGTGCTCAGCAACTCAGTGAGACTCTGTCTGTATAAATAAAACACAAAATAGGGCAGTGGTCTAGTGCCCCTGAGTTTAATCCCTGGTACCAAAAAAAAAAAAGAAGAAGCCTGGGGTCCTGAATCAACAGTAGTATGGAGAAGAGCTCCTCACAGATCAGGAGCATCCAACTTAGACTTTTGCTACGTTTGTTCCACTTACATTAGGTTGAACTATGTGAAATTGTCAATGTTTGACTACTTTTGACCTATAAAAATGGTAATTTTACATAATTCAACCTAAGACATTTTGGATTGTTTTAGGAGCATTGTAACTGTCATACACCATCTTTTTTTTTTTAATATTTATTTTTTAGTTTTCGGGGACACAACATCTTTGTTTGTATGTGGTGCTGAGGATCTAACCCAGGCCGCACGCATGCCTGGTGAGCGCGCTACCGCTTGAGCCACATCCCCAGCCCCACCATCTTAAACTAAATCTTTTTTAACAGTCACATTTTCAAAGATGAGAAGGAAAATTAGGATTCTTGAGTTCATGGATCAGAGATTGTAAACTGCCTACTTTGGGTCCAGATTTGTGTACAAAAATATTTTTATTTGCTTTATAAAATGTTGGCCCACATAGTTTTTAAAAAGTCAAATTGGAGCAAGCCTGTAATCCCAACGGCTTAGGAGGCTGAGATAGGAGGATGACAAGTTCAATCAGCCTCAGAACAGCAAGGCACTAAGCAACTCAGTGAGACCCTGTCTCTAAATAAAATACAAAATAGGGCTGAGGATGTGGCTCAGTGATTGAGTGCCCCTGAGTTAAATCCCCAGTATTAACAAAAAAAAAAAAAAAAAAAAGTTGTTGAATCAAATATATTTTCCTGTCATGCACTCAAAAATATTTTTGTCTGTTTTTGTTTGTTTTACACTTAGAATTAATGTAGCAAAGCAGGGTTGGATTGTAGTTCAGTGATAGAGGGCAGGCACAAAGCCCTGGGTTCAATTCATCAGTGCCCCCAAAAGTGTAGCAAAGAAAAAAATTCAAACCCAATTTTAAAAGCCCAAGGAACAAAACTTAATAATTAAATCATTAAGGTCTTCAGAGGGAGAGAGAAAATTATAATTATGGGGTGAGAAAGCACAACATGAAATTCAGAAAACAGGGCTGTCCCGGAGTCTACAAGCTTCTTCTCGCAGCTTGCTTCTCAGCCTAGCCCAGCCTCACCATGGTGGACGCCTTCATGGACACCTGGAAACTAGTGGACAGCAAGAATTTCAATGACTACATGAAGTCACTTGGTGTGGGCTTTGCTACCAGGCAAGTGGCCAGCATGACCAAGCCCACTACAATCATCGAAAAGAATGGGGACACCATCATCTTAAAAACACAGAGCACCTTCAAGAACACGGAGATCAGTTTTCAGCTGGGGAAGGAGTTTGATGAGACTATAGCAGATGACAGGAAGGTCAAGTCCAATGTGACGCTGGATGGAGGAAAACTTGTCCACGTGCAGAAGTGGGACGGGCAAGAAACTTCGCTTTTGCGGGAGCTAAATGATGGGAAACTCATCTTGACACTCACCCATGGCAGTGTAGTGTGCACTCGCACTTACGAGAAAGAGGCATGACCCACCAGCACTGTCACTGACTGTTCCTCTGTCAACTGGCCACCCCTGGACTCAGCACCACATTGCCTCATTTTTTTCCTCTAGCATTTTGTATAAACCTACTTTGGGGAATTCTTCTGGGATCAGGTGACACCAGCCTGGATCCCCAGTTTCCATTGTGTATGTATGTGTTTCTTTTCTTTTTTTTTAAACTGTATCCAAATATGCTCTAAAGTCAGTAAAGCAGAGCAGAGGCCCTGCAGTTGCCTCTGGTGATGTGAAAAAAAAAAAAAGAAATTCAGAAAATAGGAAAAAATTCAGTGATAGAGTATTTGCCTAGCATGTATGAAGTCCTAGGTTTGGTTTCACAAAATATAATACAAAAGGAAGAAGAAATAAAAAGATTAATAAAATTGACTATATTAAAACTTTTGGATAGCCAGGCATAGCAGCACCTGCCACATGGCATATTCCATTATCTAGAGAGTCTGAGGCAAGAGGATTGCAAGTTCAAGGCCAACCTCGACAACTTGGCAAGACCCTGTCTTAAAATTTAAAAATTAAAGGGCTAGGGCTAGGCGCAGTGGCACATGCCTGTAATCCCAGTGGCTCAGGAGGCTGAGGAAGAAAAATCGCAGTTGAAAGCCAGCCTCTGCAATTTGTGAGGCCCTATCTCAAAATATTTTTTTAAAAAACAGGGCTAGGGATGTAGCTCAGTGATAGAATGCCCCTGGGTTAGTCCCTAGTATCACAGACATTTAAAAAAAAAAAAAATGTGTAGGAAAAATACTTCTTGGTTAGCAAAAATACTGTAGGATAGTCAAAATATAAGAAATATTTTCTTTACTATGTAAAGAGAATAAGAAAATTAAGATGAAAAAAAGTAACAGGCAGTTCTAGGATAAAAAGTATACATAGATGAATGATCAAAGAATGTAAGAAAAGTTATACTTTGTTAAATTGCCAAATAAATAATACTCTTTGTTGTCCAGAGCACTGGGAGAATATTTCTTTTTTTTCTTTTTCTTTCTTTCTTTTTTTTTCTCAGCAGTACTGAGGCTTGAAGGGAGAATATTTACCTAATAGCTATGAAAAGTAAAAATACCAACCAAGCAATGCTACTGCTAGTTTTGTACATATATAATCACGCAAGTCACTAAAGCACTTGTTTATAATAGCAAAACAAACCAGAAACAACTATAATATCCCATAAATATGGCTAGTAGTTCATCTTATGACTAAAAAGTTTAGCCATTAAGGGACTGGAGTTGTGGCTCAGCGGTAGAGCGCTTGCCTAGCACATGCCGGGCCCTGGGTCGGTCCTCAGCACCACATATAAATCAGTAAAATAAAAGTATAAAAAACAAGTTTAGGGGCTGGGTCTGTGGCTCAGTGGTAGAGTGGTCTCCTTGCACGTGCGAGAATCTGGGTTCAATCCTCAGCACCACATAAAAATAAATAAGTGAAATAAAGGTATTAAAATACTTTTTAAAATTTAGCCGTTTAAAATACAAATGGATTTCCTAGATGAACTATTATAGTGGGAAAAGCAAAGTGCAGAGAACAGTATGGAACTAGTTTGTAAAATATTTTTTTTTGAAAACATTTTTTAGTATTGATTTTTTAGTTTTAGGAGGACACAGTATCTTTATTTTTATGTGGTGCTGAGGATCGAACCCAGTGCCTCATACATGCTAGGCAAGCACTGTACCACTGAGCCACAACCCCAGCCCTGTAAAATATTTTGAAAGATATGTGTACTAATTTGTCTTCCATTACTACAGCAAAATGCCAAAAGCTGAACACTTATAAAGAAAATAAGTTTATTTAACTTACAGATTTGGAAGCTGAAGTTAAAGTGGATGGCCCTACTTGTTTGGTTTATGATGAGAGCCTCGTGGCAGATGGAATCATGGCAGGAGTGTGTAGATAAATAGTGATCACATAAACAGGAAGCCAGAGGGTGGGGAGGATCTTGCATTTTTACTACAACCCCTCTTGAAAGAATTAACCCAAGAGGACTGCCTTAAAATTGTATCTTCAACATTGCCACACTGACCACCATGTGAATCTTTCAGGCATACACTCACCCATATCCAAACCATAGCAATGTGTATGTACCCCTATCCCTATGACCTGTGTACAAGAAACTATTAACATTTGCCACCTTTGGAGACAGGGATTTGAGGTTTGGAAATCAGAGGGTGGTAAGATTTTTGTTCTTTGTTCCCTTCCATAGTTTCATTAAAAAAAAAAAAAAAAATGCCTGTGTCATTGTCTCACATTTTCATTAAAAAAAAAAAAAAGACAAAAACATAAACTAGCCAGGCACGTGGTATAATTCCAGCAACCTGGGAGGCTGAGGCAGAAGGATTGCTAGTTAAAGGCCAGCCTAAACAACTTAACAAGAACTTGTCTCAAATGTAAAAAAAAATAAATAAAAATAAAAAGTCAGGGGCTGGGTTTGTGGCTCAGTGGTAGAACACTTGCCTATCACACGTGAAGCATTGGGTTCCACCCTTAGCACCACGTAAAAAATAAATAAGATAAAGGTATTGTGACCATCTACAACTAAAAATATTTTTAAAAAATAGTCTGGGGATATAGTTCAGTGGTAAAGCATTCCTGGGTTTAATTCCCAACAGCAAAAAAAATTTAAAAAATAAACAAAGCTATAGGCAGTGATGCTGGCTGTTCATCTTATTATTGCTTGTTTGTTTTTTGCCTGCAGAGTTCATGAGGGAATTTGTTGTTGTTTTCTTTTTTTTGCGGGGGGGGGGGGGAGCAGAGGTACCAGGGATTGAGAGAGGGGGTGCTTAATCAGTGAGTCACATCTCCAGCCCGTTTTTATTTTTTATTTTGAGACAGGATCTCTCTAAGTTGCTCAGGGCCTCACTAAATTGCTGAGGCTGGCTTTGAACTTTAGATACTCCTGCCTCAGCCTTCCGAGCTTCTGGGATTATAGGTATGTGCTACTGCACCTGGCTTGTTTTCAAGATGTGGTCTTACTAGTTTGCCTAGGCTGCCCTCAAATTCCTTAGCTCAAGCAATTCTCCTGCCTCAGCCTCTTTAGGCTGAACTGCAAGCACATGTCACTGAGCCCATCTAAGAGGCATTTTTTTTTTTTTTTTTGTAGTTTAGTTTTGTGGTTTCAACAATGTTATCAGTAGGGTTTTTCCAGTAAGAAACTTAGTTGGAAGAGAAGTATGAATGGACAAATTCTTTGAGTTGCATCAGTTCTCTGTACATAGTTCATAAGCTTCCAATTATTATTCTTTATACCTCAGGCCAAAACATCACTTATTAATTAATGCCTCATCTTCATTTTATAGCAGAAGAACTGTAATCTCAGAAGAGTTATGGTGACAGAATTACAACTGCAGCTCCCACCTGTTTAATTTGTTGAAGAAATATTATGTTATGCAATGCTGATTGGAATTAATGCAAATGACCTGATTTGATCTTACATGATCTGTAATGATTGAAACGAAAGCACAAATAGATATTTATGACTTTGCTCTTCATTCTCTACGTGCTCTAGATGTGCTTTTCTCTTTCTCACATTCTTCCTCAGAGTTTGCCTTCATTTCTCATCAATTCTTGTGATTGGGTTTTCTTCTCCCTTTCCAAATCACAGATGTTTTCCCACCCTGTGAAAACTAGGGACTGGCTAGCCAGAGCATTACTGTAATTGTGTTCTGGAGGAAATCCTTTCTTTTACTGCCAGGAATTTCAGGCTCCAAAAAGGGGGAGGTGGGGGTGGGGTGAGGCTGGCACACTGCCAGGTAATTGCCTCCTTCTTCCCTTTAGCCATCTGTAGGCGACTGGCTGGAGCCCGAGGGTAAAACCACATCCTCCAGGCTTGGAAGGGAGGGACTTTCAGGGATCCTGAGAGTTGAGTTGATCCTGGTCATTTCTCTACCATACAAGCAGGACCTCTATTAAACCACAGTCTAGCAAATTTTAATGCCTTCTAAAAGTAGAAACCATATAAATTCTGTTGATCACAGATCGCCAATGTTAAAAACCCAATCATGAAACCTTTTCTTTCACCTAAACTAGGGGTTGGGGTTGTGGTGTATCTTAATGGTAGAGCACTTGTCTAGTATATATGAGGCCTTAGGTTCAATCCTCAGTACTGCAAGAGTAAAATAAACCAAAGACTGGTTTTGCAAAGAACCAGTACATATTTTAGGCTTCACAGACCACATGATCTCTGTTGGGACTACTTACTTAATTCCATCATTGTAATGCCAAAGCAGCATTGTGATACCAAAACAAATGAGTGTGGCTATGTTCCAATAGAACTTTATTTATGGACACTGAAACATAAATTGAATTTAATTTTCATATGTTATACAACACTATTCCTTTAATTTCCATCCATTAAAAAATGGAAAAGCCTTTTTTAGCTCATGGGCCACGTAAACTGTGTATAGTTTGCTGATCCCTGATCTAAAGGAAGTGGTTTTCAAACTGCTTTGGCAACCCATCTGAGGGGGAGAAAGACTATCTTGGCTACAGAATATGCCTCCCAGGCTTCCTTTTTCCATTTTTTTTTTCTGTTTTGTATTTTGGCCTCCCAAGTTTTGCTTTATTTACAGAGTTTCATAGTTAAAAGTTTAAAAATCCCCTGATCTAACCAGAATCGTTTTTTTTTTTTAATTTCAGTCCAGTCCATTTTTTTTTCTTGGTCTTCCCTCAGTAGAGATGGAGAACAGTTGGTCATCTAGTTCATTTTAAGGACCTCTTAAGGAAGTTATCATGAGGTAATTGAAAACTCAAGCTTTGTCCTTTTCACATACTTCATAAATCTGTCAGATACCCCCCGCCCCCATCCTCTAATTCATATTGTTGCCCTTCTCTCCAAAGTCCTATAAAATTCCACAAACTGAACTGGGTCTGGGGGCATACACCTGTAATCCCAACTACTTGGGAGGTGCAAGCCGGAGAATTGCAAGTTTGAGGCAGCCTGGGCAATTTAGTGAAAGACCTTTCTCAAAAAGAAAGAGTCTAAGAGGGAAAATTAAAATCCTGGGGTCAGAATTCAGAAAATCTTGAATTGACAGGAAGAAAACTGGGAAGTAGGTGAAAGCAAGAGTCTTGGGATTGGAGCTCTGAACAACCAGGGGTGCCTCTGGATCATCCCCCATGCCTCTTTTATACACAAATAATGCAAATACGTTCATCACAGCAAATAAAAGAAAATTAGAATCACTCAGATAACTACTGTAAAAATCACGGGTATAGGGACTGGAGTTGTGGCTCAGTGGTAGAGCACTTGCCTAGCACATGTGAGGCCCTGGGTTCGATCCTCAGCACCACATAAAAATAAATAAATAAAGGTATTGTGTCCAACTACAACTAAAAAATAAATATTAAAAAAAAATCACTGGTGTATGTCATTCCAGAACTCTTTTTATATGAGCATACATATGTAAAAAAAAAAAATTATACTCTGTAGTGTCACCTGGACATCTCATGGGCTATTCAAATTTACTGTGTACAAAACAAAACTCTTCATTTTATCTAAGCCTGGTTCATTGACACTAATTGTCCACTTCAAAACCAAGTTGACCTTCCATCTCCCTCACCACCATTCCAAGTATCACTAACTTTCCTTGTTAGATCTTCACTTAAATAAAAATTATACTAAGTCACATTCTGACCCATTCTTTCTAAAACTGGTCTGATTTTTTTTTTTTTTTTTTATAAATACCGGGGATTGAACCCAACCCAAGGGCATTCTACCACTGAGCTATGTCTCTAGTCCTTTTTAATTTATCTATTTATTCTAATTTGTTATGCATGACAGCAGAATGCATTTCAATTCATAGTACACATATACGGCACAATTTTTCATGTGTCTGATTGTACACAAAGTAGACTCACACCATTCATGTCTTCATACATGTATTTAGGGTAATGATGTCCAACTTATCCCCATGCCCGCACCTTGTTTTTGTTTTGGTACCAGGAATTGAACTCAGAGGCACTTAACCACTGAGTCACATCCCCAGCCCTTTTTATTTTTGAGACAGGGTCTCACTAAGTTGCTTAGGGCTTCACTAAGTTTCTGAGGCTGGCTTTAAACTTGCGATCCTCCTGCCTCAGCCTCCTGAATTGCTGGGATTATACACACATGTGCCACTGCAACCCACAGTCCTTTCTGTTTTCTATTTTGAGACAAGGTCTCACTAAATTTCTCAGGCTGGCCTCGAACTTGTGATCTTCCTGCCCCAGTTAGTCACTGGGATTATAGGCATGTGCCACCACCATGCCCCAGCAAAGTCTGATTCATAAGCAAATATAAAACATGTTCAAAGACAGTCTTTATATTTGCATAACTTAAAATGAGGCCCCCCAATGAAATGTGCCCAGTGTCCCTACCAGCTGCCTGCTGGACTTGAAAATTGTCATTTTTCAGGGAAATCTGAAATTATGGTTTAAGGCCATCCTTAGTTCCTATGAAGTCAGATAAGACAGATGTTCAGGCTTGAGAGTTAATTTCAGAGGCTCCTAGGCTTCATGAAACAGAAGAGGTGCATCCTAGCTCTAAAATAAATTGGATACGAAGGTGTCAAAATATAATAATGCTGAATAATCATGGTAATTCAGAATCTAAGGAAGGATGATTTGAAAGTGGGCAATTAGTCTTAACTAACACTGGCTCCACTTCCCTTTATAGTCTGAGGAATCTGAGGGAGGAGGTATGCCCAGATGATAGGAACACTCTTAGGCTCTGCTGCACTAATAACAGTAGACTTTCTGAGCACTTACTACATATTAAGCATAGTGCTAAAAGCTTTGTTTTTGTTCTCTTTCTCACATGCCACTGTCAATGAGGCATATGTAAAGGAAGAAGACAGACTTAGAGTAAGTAGTTCATCTAAAACCACAAAGCTGGGCTGGGGATGTGGCTCAAGTGGTAGTGCGCTTGCCTGGCATGCGTGCGGCCCAGGTTCGATCCTCAGTACCACATACAAACAAAGATGTTGTGTCTGCCGATAACTAAAAAAAAAAAATAAATTAAAAAATAAAATAAAACCACAAAGCTAGAAAGTGCAAGAGCTGGGATTAGAGCCCAGGCCATGTGGCTTCAGAATTTTTTTTTTTTTTTTTTAGTCATAGATGGACACAATACCTTTATTTTATTTATTTTTATGTGGTGCTGAGGATTGAACCCAGTGCTTCACACATGCTAGGCCAGTGCTCTATCACTGAGCCACAATCCCAGCCCCAGAATCTTAATTCCTATGACATTTGGTTCTTGCTGTCAAAGATTTCCCAGTAAGGGCTATAGTCAGAGAAAAAAGGAGGTTACTTAGCAGGGCCACTCCTGTAGACTTGTAGGAACTAGGATTTCTACTCCAAAGGGAGCAAAATTTCTCAAGCCAAACTGTGACCCTACAGCTTCTGCACTTGAACAAAGGCCTGAAACAGACATCCACAACGGCTGGAGCTGTTGAAGAGATTTTGGATAGGGAGTGAGCTACCCTGAAGAAAAAGACCTGAAATTTGCAAGTTCCTCAATTTCCCTGTGTCCACTGCTATCACCGCCAGTTTTTCACCTGCTGTTCATCTCCTAATTTAGCAATCTATATGGAGAAATCTTTGGTATTTCAAAATATCAAATGTGTGCTACATTTAACACCATCTTTACATAGAGCATTTACTTTGACAATATATTAACCTTGCAAGTTCCCACATGACTGAAGATCATATTCACTCAACAATTATTTATTGAGTACTAACTGTGTTCCAGGCACTGTGTCAGATGCTGGGGATTTAATAGTGAGAAAAAAAAGTCCTGATTCTTAAGGAGTATAAAGGAGAAAGTAAGTGCACTTGAGAGGAATTTTTAACAACATATGAGTAATGATATGAGAAAGTTCAGGACTCTATGAAAACACATATCAAAGACACTTTCTGACTCAGAAGCCAGGGCATGTATCCTTGAGGAAACAAGTTTTGTTTTTGTTTTTGTTTTCTTTTTATGATGACTGTTCTTCATAGACTATCTGTTTACAAAAAAATTCTCCAAAAACTGGAAATCATTTTTAAAAGCAATTTTTAAAATTACGATGTTAAGTTGATCTCTACTTCTACAAAATTATATGACACGGGTCTTTTAAAGTTTTACTGCATTTCAAGATTGTTCTTGAAGAGATATTCTGCCAGACATCAACAAGATCATCCTGTTTAACCTTCCATACTCAGTCAGACCCTGCGTTAAGAGTTGGCATTAGGTAGGTCATTAAGTCTTTTCTCAGGGGAATTAATTGAGCCAACAGTAATTCTCTCTATTCTTTTCACTTCCTCTAGTTGTTTATGAAGAAGTGAACTTTAAGTTGAGACCTGAAGAAATAGGCATTAACCAAGTGAAGGAGAGGTAAAAGAAGATGAGCAGTCTAGGTAGAGGGAAGGTGGCTTTGCAGGAAGAAGGTAAAGAAACTTCCAGAGAAGGAGACTGCGATCAGCAGTTGGAAGGGAAAGTGGGATCCAGACAGAGGTCTTTTTATTGTTGATGTTTTGTTTATGAGATGTGAGAAGTTCACGTGTGTGTGAAAAGTACGTGCGTGTACAAGAAGTACTTGTGTGTTCCTATGCTAATAGGAATGAGCCAGTTGAGAGGGTGAGACTGAGAGATAACTATCCATAGCACAAAATCCAAAGAGGACATGAGAGAAAGAAAGACGGAAATCTCCTTTAACAGGTACAAAGAAAAGAGGAGTTGTGAATTTGGGTGGATTTTTCACTTGTCTGTGGAATTGAGTTGGATTCTTTTTTTTTTTTTCCTGGAAAGGAGAGAGATCATCTATTGAAATTAAGAGTTGTCTAAGAAATTGGAGATCTGGATGTTCGTATATGAATATGCAACCAGGGTAAGTTCACATCATGTATAACCACAAGAATGGGAAGTTATACTCTATGTATGTATAATGTGTCAAAATACATTCGGCTGGCCTAGCATGTGCGAGGCCCTGGGTTTGATCCTCAGCACCACATAAAAATAAATAAAATAAAATAAATAAATAAAGATATTGTGTCCAACTAAAAAATATTCTGCTGCCATGTATAACTAAAAAGAACAAATTTAAAAAATCTAAAAAAAGAAAAAGAAATTGGAGATCTGGGGAAAAGGGGAAAGGTTGGAAATAGCCACTGTGAAGTGTTGTGTTCATGAATGTAGAGGGATGCAGGTCAGCCCAGGTGTGCCACATTTAACAGCCCAAGTGTGGGTACCTGGGAAGCAAAACCTGGGAGTCTTCCAGGCCAGGAGTGTTTCAGGCAAGGGCAATGAAGAGACAAAGGGCAGAGGAGTACAGGGTATTGGCTAGAGAATGAGGGAAGATAGGGCCTAAGGAATGTAAGTTGGGGGGTCAATGGGCTAGTCAGCAGAGAACTAGGGCAGTGCGGATAATTGAGCAACTCTGCTCTAAGTATACACATATCTGTCCACCTCTAACCATTTCCATATTTAACCATTTCCATTACCTGTTGTAAACTACCATCATCTCTTTCTTGGTCCACTGAAATGACTTCTTCCTTCTTCTGTTCCTATCATCTTGTAACCCTCTCTCCATTCAAGTTCTAATTATCTTTTTAAGTGTAAATCCATGATACTGTCAAATCAGGTGCCTCCTGATGATGCACTGAAAAGAACATATCACTTCTGCAGATATGCTGATAAAAATACATAATCTGAATAGAATCTTGAGGAAACATCAGACATACCCAAACGGAAGAACATTCTACAAAGTGACTACATTCTTCAAAAATGTCAAGAAAAGACAAAGAAAGACAGAGGAACTGGTCTAGATTAAGGTGACTAAAGAGAACTAACAACTGGGTTGGGGCTATAGCTCAGTGGTAAAGCACTTGCCTAGTATGCATGAGGCACTGGGTTCAATCCTCAGCACCACATAAAAATAAATAAAATAGGGCTCGGGTTGTGGCTCATTGCTAGAGCACTTGCCTAGCACGTGCTAGGTCCTGGTTCAATCCTCAGCCCACATAACAATAAGTAAAATAAAGGCATTTTGTCCAACTACAATTGAAAAATAAATATTTTTTTAAAATTAAATAAATAATAAAATAAAGATGTCGTGTCCATCTACAATGAAAAAAAAATCAAAAAAAAAAAAAAGAGAGAACTAACTAAGTATAATGTCTTGTCCTGAATAGGATCTGGGACTAGGATACAAGTAGTCATAAGGAATATTAATGGGAATACTGAAATTTTAATATGACCTGCAGATTAGATAGTAGCACTATTTCAATGTTATATTTCCTGATTTGAACTAGATGCAGTGGTGCTTACCTGTAACCAATGACTGTCTCAAAATGAAAAATAAAAGGGCTGGGAATATTACTCAGTGGTAAAGTGCTCCTGAGTTCAATCTCCAGAACCAAAAGAAAAGACAATGAAAGGCAAGGGGTGGTGCCTGTAACCCCAGCTACTTGGAAGGCTGAGGCTTAGGCAGGAGGATTGCAAGTTCAAGGCTAGTATGGGCAACTTAGGGAGATTCTGTCTCAAAGAAAAAAAATAAGAAAGGGTGGGGATGTAGCTCATTAGCAGTACACACTTTGGATTAAATCCCCAGTAGTGAAATATTTATTCAATATATAAGAACAGAATGAAAGGAGATGAAGCCAGATGAAGCAGGGTCCACATCACAGGGACCCTGTAAGTCCTCATGAGGAGTTTTCATTTTAACCATCATGGGAAGCCATTATAGAGTTATAAGCAGGGGACTAACACAGTGACTTTTCTTTGGAAGAGATAACTTTTTCCATGTACCCTTTACTCAAATTCACTAATTGCTTACAGTTTTTAAATTTTATTTGTTTGTTTGTTCTAATCAGTTATGTTTGACAGCAGCTCTTTGATTCATTGTACACAAATGGAGCACATTTTCTCACTTCTCTGGTTGTACACAAAGTAGGGTTGTAAGGGTAAAAGAAATTGAAGTTAAAGTGTAAAAGTTAAAGTATAAAAGACCGGGCATTGTAAAGTTTCTAAGCTGCAAGGCCTGAGTTAAAATGTAAAGGACCAGGTATTGTTAAGTTCCTATGCTACCTGAAATTCCTGTAGCTGTTAGGACAATACCGGAACTGCCCAGTAAATATTCCCCCTGACCATCTGGTTGTTTAATAACCCAGGACCCTGTGCGATCTTGCACATAGGCATCGCAGGGCCTGAACCAATCAGTTTGAATGTGTACCCCGCTTTAGAACTGACCTATCACCCCCGCCCGACCTGTTCCCGCCAATGAATGAACTAATCATGTTTAGGAGTTGTTGTTTAATTTTTCCCGCGGTGTATGATGATTTGTTAAGGGAGACTGTGATGTATGTAAAGTCCCCGCCCTCCCCAAAAAGTGTACTTAAGCATTGCACAACCCCTGCTCTGGGCTCTGGGCTGCTCTCCTTTCTCTAGTGGGCACGGAGCCCCAGCATGCTGGAATCTCAATAAACCCCTTTTGCTGTTGCATGAGCCGCGGTCCCTTGGTGGTCTCTTCCTCCGACGTTCGCCGGACCCTTACAGGGTCACACCATTTGTGCAATCATACATGTATTTAGGGTAATAATGCTGGTCTCATCCCACCATTTTCCCCATCCCATCCCCCTCCTCTCTTATGTTTTAGCCTCATTTATTTGATTGGGTTGTGTGTGTGCGTGCGTGCGTGTGTGTGTGTGTCCTTTTCATTCTCTCTCTCACACACACACAATTTTATATACAATTTTTTTCTCCATCATTTGAGAGTAAGTTTCAGACAATTATGCCCCTTCACTCATAAATATGCTTCATGAATTTCCTAAAAACAAGGACATTTCCTTAGATAACTACACTTTTGTCAAAATTATAAAATCTTTCTTTTTCTTCTTCTTTTGCAGGGACACTCTACTACCAAGCTACATCCCTAGCCCTTTTTATTTTAAGTTTTTTGAGATAGGGTCTCACTAAATTGTCCAGGCTGGCTTCCAACTTGCAATCCTCTTGCCTCAGTTTCCTGAGTCACTGGTCATAGGTGTGTGCCACCACACAGTATATACTATACCGCTTCTATGTTTAGACACAGATTCGCAAATACTTGCCACCATGTTACAATTATCTATAGTCTTTGGTAAAGTAACCTGGTGTACAGATTTGTAGTTTGGAAACAATAGGCTGTACCAAGTAGCCTGAGTCTATATTAGGGTATACCAAATGAGGTTTATGATATTTGTACAGTGACAAAATTGCTGAATGATTTGTTTTATTTATTTTATTTTGTTTATTTATGAAGTACTAGAGATTGATCCCGGGGGCCTATACCACTGAGCTACATTCTCAGTCCTTTTATTATTTTTTTTTACTTTGAAACAGGTTCTTCCTAAATTGCCAAGATTGTCCTCAAACTTGCAATCCTCCTGCCTCAGCGTCCTGAGTAGCTGGGGTTACAGGCATGCTGCTATGTCACCTGATTAAATGATTCATTTCTCAGAACAGATCCCCATTGGTAATGGACCCATGACTACTCCTCCTCCAATTCATAGGGTTAATTTCCCATCATTCAGTTTGTTTTTCTTGTATTACCTCCTCAAAGGAGGTGACATTGCCCCATTCCCCAACCCTTTTCATTATCCAGTTATTTATTCCGCACCCCCCATCCATTTATGCCTCCTCTGATCTCCTATAAATCTCCAAAAACTGGGTCAGTTTCATCTTGTGTATCTCCCTATCCCTTGCACCTAATTAAGTATAAGAGGATGTGCTCAGGCTGGGTGCACAGCTCAGTAGTAGAGTGCCTGCTCGACCTGAGGGTTCGATTTCCAGTACTGTGTGAAACATACACACCCTCACAAGATGTGCTCAATAGCTTTCCAATGAATAAATGAACAAAGGAGAAAGGAGGCTGTGACCAGAGAGCACATTAGTGAAGGAAGTGGACCAGGAATGATGAGGTCCAATGAGTATAGGAGTGGGTGAGTCCCTGTCATGCAGTAGAGGCAGCATTCTGCATGATGAGTGAAGTAAATACCTATGAAATACAGGACAAAGATGTGTAAGAAAACCATACTATTTCTTTTGCTTCCCTACTTCCCTCCCTTCCTTGGAAGGAAAAGAAGCTGCCAAAGATCAAGGCATTTGTCCCGACTCATTTTAGAAACAAAACTGCGTCTGATTCTTTGCTGCACTCCCAGAGTTTAGAGGCTGGAAAATAGCCCAAGAGCGTCAAAATCCTGACTTTGATTCATAAACATGTTTGGAAAAAAAAAAAAGATGAAGAAAGAAAGAATAAATGGATGAAAGAATGAAAGAAAACCAGAAACTGTAGTTATGACCTAACCATAGTAAAAAAAAAAAAAAAAAAAAATCTCTTTGACTTCCATTGGTTTGGTATTAATGGAAGCCTTTTATCTCTAAAACTTTGTGCTTGTGCTGCCAAGCGGAGGAAGGAAAAATCGGGCAGAAGGCTCTGTGTGCATAATCATGCTCCCACTGGCCCTCACTAAATGCAGGGCAGAGCTCCGCTGGAAGGCTCACCCCCCTGATTCTAGGAGGCCCCAGGCTAGCCTGAGAAATCAGTGGGAAAATGTTCTCTTAGAAGTCAAATCCCAGCTTCTATCAGAAAACAAGGACAGATGAATAACGCCACAGGCAAGGACAGGCTGGCCCTTATGTTACTTATGTGAACATTTAAAAAAAATCTTCATAAATGCTTAGCCTGGAGTTCTTAGATCAAATGCTAATCTTTTCTGCCCTAAAATACAGTTTATGAAGTTAAGAGATCCTTAACTTTAGGCACTAAAGGGCACTACACCCTTGTAGCCTCTTTCTTTCTCCCTTGTTAGGACCATTTTAAGGGAGGAATAATTTATTTAAAAGTGCATTTTAGGGCTGGGGATGTGGCTCAAGCGGTAGCGCACTCGCCTGGCGTGCATGTGGCCCGGTTTCGATCCTCAGCACCACATACAAACAAAGATGTTGTGTCTGCCGAAAACTAAAAAATAAATATTAAAATTCTCTCTCTCTCTTTAAAAAAAAAAAAAAGTGCATTTTAACACCTGTGGCTCCCTCCAAAGAATTACCTTTTCTCTCATTTCCTATAAGGATTTTTTTTTTTCTTCTAGTACTGAGGATGAAACCCAGGGGTGCTCTGCCACTGAGCTACACCCCTAGCTCTTTTAAAATGTTTTATTTCAAGACAGGGTCTTATTAAGTTGCTGAGGCTGGCCTTGAACTTGTGGTCCCCCTGCCAAAGCCTCTGAAGTCACTGGAATTATAGGCATGAGGCACAGCACAAGTTTTATAAGGATTTAGGGCTAGGGAAAGAGCTCAGTGGTAGAGTACTTGCCTAGCATGTGTGAGGTCCTGGGTTTGAGCTCTAGTACTGGAAAAAAAAAGTTTTTAAAAATAAATTTTATTTTACATTAATATTAGGTTAATGAAAAAGTTGCAAAGGTAACATACTTCATATCCCTCATTGTTAACATATTATTGTACTATGGCACATTTTCACAACTAAGAAGCTAGTATTAGTCTATTAACTATTAACTAAACACACTTTGTTTGAATTTTATTAGTTTTTCCCTAATGTTCTTTTCTGTTGCAGATTCCATTCAGGGTATATTACATTTGGTCATTATGTCTGATCAGATATTTTGTAGAATTTCCCTCAAATCAAGATTCTCCAATGTTTTCTAACAGATTGTTTATTTTCTAACAGATTGTTTATTTTCCCTGATTATTTGCTCACTAATATCTGTACAAACACAGATATACTTATTTTACATTTTGGGTTACAGTCCAATACTATGTTATTTATTTTGTCACTCAGATTGTTCCAGCTTTTGCTTTCTAGAGCTCCTTCAGGTTGATCTCTGTGTCCCTTTGACACATTCCCATTTTAATAAAATTTTAAAAACATACAAATGAAAGATAATTATTTATCTTCTAAAGCACTTTATTCTTAACATTATATACATGGACTTGACCATTCCTCGATGAGTCCAAAAGAGATGTCATTTTAGCTGGGCATGGTGGCATACACTTGTAATCCCAGCAGTTTAGGAGGTTGAAGCATGTGGATCTCAAGTTCAAAGCCAGCCAGCCTCAGCAATTTAGCAATATCCTAGGCAACTCAGCGAGACCCTGTCTTTAAATAAAATATAAAAAAGGACTAGGGATGTAGCTCAGTGATCAAGTACCAGGGTTCAATCCCTGGTACCAAAAAAAAAAAAAAAGTCATTTTAAAAGGTAATGATTTTGTGCTAGGGTATTGGCTCAGCAGTAGAGCGATCGCCTAGCACGTGCAAGGTGCTGGGTTAGATGCTCAGCGCCATATAAAAATAAATAAAATAAAATAAAAAGGTATTGTGTTCAACTACAGCTAAGGAAAAAAACAAACAAACAGGTAATGGTTTTCTAGCTAGGCACAATGGTACACACCTGTAATCCTACGTACTTGGAAGGCTGAGGCAGGAGGATGACAAGTTCAAGGCCAGCCTGAACAATTTAGCAAGAACATGTCTCAAAATAAAAATTCAAATGGACTGGGTATATAGCTCAGTGGTAGAGCTCCCCTGGGTTCCATCCACAATACTTGGGCAGGGTGGTTGAAAGGCATTGTTTTCCTAATCTGATTGTGTTGCTATTTTAATGACTCATGGTTTACATTTAACTCCTTTTATTTATTTTTTATTATTATTTATTCATTTTTTATGATGCTGGGGATGGATAGAACCCAGTGCTTCATGAATGCTAAGCAAGTGCTCTACCAATAGTAATGTGGTTTTATTTATTTATGTCTTTATTTATTTTTTATTGGTACTGGGGATTGAACCCAGAGGTGTTTAACTAATGAGCAACATCCCCAGATCTTTTTTTTTTTTTTTTTTTTTTTTTGTATTTTATTTAGAGTCAGGGTCCCACTGAGTTGCTTAGGACCTTGCTGAGTTGCTGAGGCTGGCTTTGAACTCAAGATCCTCCTGCCTCAGCCTCCTGAGCCACTGGGATTATAGGTGTGCACCACTGTACCTGGCAGTAATGTGGCTTTTGTTTTTATTTTTGTGGTGTTGGACATGGAATCCAGAGCCTCATATTTGCTAGGCAAATGCTCTACTATCGAATCACACCCACAACCCTATCTTTAACCACTTTGATTCTTTTACTTGTTAAAAAAATTTACATTAGTGGGCTGGGGTTGTGGCTCAGAAGTAGAGTGCTCACCTAGCATGATTGAGGCACTGGGTTTGATTCTCAGCACCACATAAAAATAAAATAAAGATATTATGTCCACCTATAACTAAAAATTAAATATTAAAAAATTTACATTAGTAATCTGGATTCACTGTAGGAAAATTCAGGTAAGAAGAAGTGAACCATAATCTTATTATGTAGAGAAAATTACTATTAATACTTTGTTGTACACTTTTCTCATTTCTGGTGTGTGTGTGTGTGTGTGTGTGTGTGATTCACACATCTTGTTAGCATCTTTCCCAAGTTAATATATACCCTTAATGGATATTTAACTTGCTTTCTGCTTCTTTACTATTAGAAATATTCTTCTACATATTTAAATCATTAATTTGTGCCATAGCAACTAAACCAAACTTATTTCCAGACTGTCAAAGTTCACAAATTCCATTCTCTTAGGTCTTAACTGAAATTCTTTAGCATGATTTTTAATTTATTTATAGTGCCTATATTATAGGCTGCACCGTGGTAAATATCAAAGCAATTAAAGAATGTGATCCCTGCTTATGATATAAATATAGAAGCAGAAGACATAAATCTAAGATAATATATAATCAAATATGATGAAACATGATATGTAAATACTGAAGGAATTCCAAAGAAAGAAAAAATAGTTCCTGACTTAGCTGACATTGTGTCGCAGGTTTCCTTATATGTAGCAACAACTATGGGTGCTCACAGATGATTTTGTTCTCTTTTTCTGACCCAAAGCTAGAGTACATTTTCCAACCTCCACTGCAGTTAGGCTTGGTCATGTGCCTGCTCTGGCCCATGGAATGTGAACAGGAGTGGTGGTGGACACCACTTCTAGGTCCATGAAAACCTCTCAAGCACAATCCTTACTTCTCTGCCATCCCTTCTGCTGAGTGGAAAGGATAAAGAGAAGGACAAAGAAAAGGGTGGAGCCACAATGTGGGAAAAGCCTGGGTCCCTGAATGACTATTTGGAGCATAGCCCATTCTCCTCTTTACGCTGCTCCTTCTACCCCTTTCCTCTGTCTCTCCTCTCTTACTTCTTTCTTTCTCTCTTCCTTCCTCTCCCCCCTACCCTTCCACCAACCCATACTGGACTGTGAACAAGAGAAGTAAACTTTTATTAAACTGCTAGGTCTTCAGGGTTTATTTATTGTAGAAGCTGGGGTTCTTTACTTATATAACACACAGTGGAATATACATTTGGGGGATTATTTCCTTCCCTGAGATGTCCTTCTTATTTGAGAACATTTCCTTTTCTGCACAAATGGAAGTGGTTCTTTATAGTAATGAACCTTATCCAAAGAGAGGATTTCCTTGTTTACTGCTTGCTACAATGTTTGCTCAACCCTTTGCCCTTGGCCCCTCTTCTTCTTCTTTTTTTTTTTTTTAAGAGAGAGAGAGAGAGAATTTTAATATTTATTTTTTTAGTTCTCGGCAGACACAACATCTTTGTTTGTATGTGGTGCTGAGGCTCGAACCCAGGCCGCACGCATGCCAGGAGAGCGCGCTACCGCTTGAGCCACATCCCCAGCCCCACTTGGTCCCTCTTCTGTAATGCAACCCACTGCTGATACAAGTGTCATCCCAGTCTTTGGCATTGTCCTGCCGGAACTTTGGGGCAAGATGAACCAATGCACATATGCTGATGCTCATGTTATTTGCTGTGCCATGAGTGATAAAGTACTCTGCCTTTGACTCAGGAGTTTCATGTCTATTGCCAGCATTTGTGAAATAGCAACAGACTAACTTATTAACTTGCAAATAGCCTTCACAGTTCTTGTGCCTTCTTCTCTTGTTCCACTTTTGTACCTACCCAATCTCTGATGCTCTGGGGATAGGGTTACTAGACTCTTGGCATATTTAGAGAAACTAGGAACTTCAAAGGTCTAGAGCTCTTCACTCATGATTCATTCCACAAATATTTACTGAGGACCTATGCCAGCTCTATGCAACAATGAACAAAATAAACTAAGTGCCTTTACTTATGGAGACTGCATTCTAGTGGGAGAGACAAACCCATAAATAAATAAATATATTTTTATAGCAATAAATGATTTGAAGAAAAGTAATTCAGAGTAAAAGAATGGAGCTCTATGATGGGGTGGCCAGAGAAGGACCTCCAAGGTGATGTCATTTGAGCAGAGGCTGAAGAAAGTGAGGGGGTGAGACATGGGAAAATGGGAAAGTAGAGAAAACATTCCAGGCAGAGAGAATAGCAATAGTAAAGGCTCAGAGGTGAGAACATGTTTGGTGTAAAGCAAGAAGGGAAAGGTTAGGCTGATGGGTCAAAGTGGAGAAGTAGCTATGGTTCCCACCCCCGGCCCAAGTGGTACTAGAGACTAGGGGCTCTCTACCACTGAACCACATCCCCAGCCCTTCTAATATTTTATTTTGAAACAGGCCTCACTAAGTTTCTGAGGCTGATATTGAATTTGCAATCCTCCTGCCTCAGCCTTCTGAGTCACTGGGATTATAGAGATATGCCAGTGCACTTGGGCTAGTTTTGGATTTGATATGAAGGCCTTATAGGCCTTTTCATTGAACTTGGCATTGAACATTACAAGGAATTAGTAACACAGCAATTTCCCAAAGATCTCTTTCCTCTCTGATTTTGGCTTTTTTTTTTTTTTTTTTTTTTGGTACTGGGGATTGAACTCAGGGGCACTCAATCACTGAGCCACATTCCCAGCCCTATTTTGTATTTTATTTAGAGACAGGGTCTCACTGAGTTGCTTAGAGCCTTGCTTTTTGCTGAGGCTGGCTTTGAACTCACGATCCTCCTGCCTCATCGTTCCAAGCTGCTGGGATTACAGGCATAGTGTCCCTGGAAAAAGAAAAGAAAGAAAGGTAGAAGTGGAAATGCTAATGATTAACTCTCATCTTGGGGGAGCTATGGCTTACAGAAAATTTCTGGTTCTCAGTCAATACATGATGACAGTGAAACTGAGATTGATATTAATCTTAAGGGTAAATAAAGGGTGCTAAGTGATCAAGACTGATTTAATAATGGTGATTTTGGAGTAAAAGAGTAATAACAGTATTTTACCTTTATATAGCATCTCAGAGTGTTCAGTGCATTTCTGCAACCACTAATTTGATCCTGACTGAAGCAGTGAGGAATAAGGACATTAACACTCAGAAAAAGTGTTTTGATCACTAGCCCAAGGATCACTCTCCTAACTAGCAGAGCTGGACTAGAATGTAAGCATTTTGATGATGTCTGGTATTATTTTCATTGCACTTCTGGAACAAATCTGACCCTCAGGAGGACTGATGAGAGACTTATAAAAGAATCCACAGGAAGGGATATATCTAATAACAGAAAGTTCAAGGCAAAGATTATGAAAAATTATAGTGTTCTGAAAAACAAGGGCCCAAACCATGTAATGCTGGATGATTGTTTTTGAATTCCCTTGATTTCCTATCAAGTTGAGTCCTGCTCAGACATTGAGACTCGCCCTTTGTTTATTACTTGGCTTGAGTCACCATAGGCAGTTGATCACACAGCTGTAGTGTGCAGCCCAAACACCTCCAGGCTGATTTCTTCCCACCTCTACTTTATAAAGAAAATTTCTCAAGTGAGTAGGTGTTATTTGCCAAAAGAGAGCTTCACTTAAAAACGCCTAACTGGGAGCTGAAAAAAAAAAAGCTGTTGTCTTTTCTCAAGAAATCCTTTTTTTTTTTTTTTTTTTTGAGGCAGGGTCTCACTACTTTGCCAAGGCTGGTCTCAAACTCCTATGCTCAAGACATTCTCCCACCTCAGCCTCCCCAGTAGCTGAGACAAGAGGCGTGTGCCACTGTGCCCTGCTTGCTCAAGAAACTTTTAATAAACAATTAGATAAATTTAGGTGATGTTTTTTCTTTTTCTTCCTGCCCATTTGTGTTTATTCATTTTTTTTTTTTTTTTTTTTGTGGTACTGGAGATAAATCCAGGGTTGCTCTGCCCCCAGCAACATCTCCAGCCCATTTTATTTTTTATTTTGAAACAAGGTCTCCCCAAGTTGCCAAGGCTGGCCTTGAACTTGTGATACTCCTATCTCAGCCTCCCAAGTAGCTGGGGTTATAGGGATTTGCCACCACTTTGGGCTACTAAGTTGAATTTTTTTATTATAACTCATAAATTCTACATATTTGATGACTCTTCATATCCTTCTATTGTATTATAGCTTTTGTATTCAAGGGTCTTTGATCATTTTGGGGTCAACTAGAATACTTCTCAGTAACATCTTTCTGCAAAGTGTACATAGTATATTTTATGGGCCTTTGAATGAATGAAAACTGTGTGATAATACTTTCAGTTGTGCTGCTTAGGAAAACCAGCCTCTCTTGGTAAAGGATTCTTGGATCACAATAATTTTCCCTCAAAGTTTGCAATATTACTTTATCACGTTCTGGCACTTGGTGCTAACATGGAGAAGGGTGATGATATTGATGTTTTCTGTGAAGTTGGCTTTTAAAATAAAATGTCACCAGGCACAGTGGCACATGCCTGTAATTGCAGCGGCTCCAGAGTCTGAGGCAGGAGGATCACAAGTTCAAAGCCAGCCTCACTCAACAACTTAGTGAGGCCCTAAGCAACTTGGCGAGACCCTGTCTCAAAATAAAAAATAAAAAAAGGGTTGGGGATGTGACTCAGTTAAGGGTTAAGTGCCCTTGGGTTCAATCCCTGGTATCAAACAAGCAAACAAAAAGATAAAATAAAATGCCTCAATATTTCTTTCAGGTTTCTTTTTTCTATCCTTAAACTATTTAAAAATTCTGATTACAAATGTAAGATCGGAGGGCTAGTGGTATAGTAGAATGCTTGTGTAAGTCCCTAGGTTTAATCCCTAGCATCTCCAAAATTAAATAAATAATAATACTTATAATAATATACTTATAATTCTACATAGACTAGACAAAATTTCAAATTATGAAAGTTTGCAAACAATTCTAAGATATTTATTTTATTTTTTCAATATTTATTTTTTAGTTGTAGTTGGACATAATACCTTTATTTTACTTATTTTTATGTGGTGCTGAGGATTGAACCCAGGGCCTCAAACGTGCTGGGCGAATGCTCTACCACTGAGCCACAACCCCAGCCCCTAAGATATTTGATGGTCCTTAGGATCTTGCAGATATGGAAAACCATTGACAGTGTGGTAAAATATGAACACTCTAGCAAGTATACTCCAAACATTTCCAAAGAAAATGAATATATAAAGCTCCTCCATATATTCCAAAATAAGAAAACTTGATAATAATGAATAGCATTGTTTGGTTTGCATCTGGAATGTATCCCAAAGTCTCATGTGTTGAAGGCTTGCTCCCCAATGCAGTAATGTTCAGAGGTGGGGGTTTTAGGAAATGATTAGATAATGCAGGTTCTAACCCCATAAGTGGATAAATTCATTTGATGGATTAATTATTTGAAATAATTTGAATGGATTATTGGGATGCAGTGGAAACTGTAGGAAGTAAGATCTGGTTCGAGGAAGTAGTCACTGGGAGCATGCCTTGGGACGATATTTTATCCCTGGCACCCTGCCACTTTTTTGTAGTTGTAGATGGACAGAATACCTTTATTTTATTTGTTATATGGTGCTGAGGATCAAACTCAGTGTCTCACATATGCTAGGCAAGCACTCTGCCACTGAGCCACAACCCCTACCCCTCTCTCTCCTTGACTGCCATGAACTGAATAGCTTTTTTCTGCCACACCCTTCTGCCAAGATGTTCCGTTTCACTTCAGGCGCAGGCGCAAAGCAAAGAAACTGTCCAATCATGGACTGAAAACTGTGGAGCCATAAACCAAAGTGGATCTTTCTTCCTTTTAAGTTGTTTTTTTCAGGTATTTTGATTGTAGTGAGGAAAAGCTAACACATCTATTGAGTTATTTCTGTATACTATGCACTCCTCTAAATGTTTTACATGTATTAACTAATTTAAGATTTATCATGCCGGGGGTGGTTGTGTGTGCCTGTAATCCCAGCAGCTCAGGAGGCTGTGACAGGAGGATCACGAGTTCAAAGCCATCCTCAGCAAAGGTGAGGCACTAAGCAACTCGGTGAGGCACTAATCAACTCAGTGATCCCCTGTCTCTAAATAAAATACAATACAAAATAGGGCTGGGGATGTGGCTCAGTGGTTGAGTGCCCCTGAGTTCAATCCCCAGTACCAAAAAAAAAAAAAAAAGATTTTTCATAATCCTATGAGGAAGATAATATTAGCTCCATTCTTCGTATCAGGAACTTAAAACATTGACAGGTGTTTAGTTAGCTTTTATTACTATATCAAAATATCTGAGGTAATTAATATAAAAATAAAAGGTGTATTTTGGTTCCTGTTTTGGAGGTTCCAGTTCATGATCAGTGATCTAGAGACATCTTCCATGGCCCCACTTCCTCAAGTCCTAAAATCTCCCAATAGCATAACTGTGGTAGCAAGTCTTTAACATAGGAACCTTTGGGTGACATTTAATATCTAAAATTTAGCAACAGGTTAGTTAATTTACTCAAGGTCACACAATTGAGAAAGTGTCAGAACGCTTAACCATTAATCTATGTACCTCAACTGAGTTTTTGTGAGAGCTCAGTAGAAACAATTTTTAAACTCAGCGGAGAAAGTTCAACATTGTGCTATATCTAGGCTGGCCCATAAACTTGGGAATCCAACTCAATGTGGCTTCCACAGAGGTCATTCTTCCAGATTAACCATTAATAGAGGTCATAAAAGGAGCTTTGCTGTTCTACATACAGCCATCAATTTTTAGTTTTTTTTTAAATATAATATTTATTTTTTAGTTGTAGTTGGATACAATACCCTTATTTATTTATTTTTATGTGGTGCTGAGGATCAAACCCAGGGCCTCGCTTGTGCTAGGTGAGTGCTCTACCACTGAGCCACAACCCCAGCCTAATTGTTAGTGTTTTAAAATATATTTCTAAATTTTAAAAAACTCCTCTCACTGAGTGGTGTCCCTTGAATCTGGATGGGTCTCTGTGACTCCACTGTGACTATGTATAAAGAGTAGCTAGGCTCGATGACAAAAATGCCATGCAGCTTGCCATGCTCGGCCTTTTGGGATGCTCAGTTTTAGAATCTGGTCATCATATTGTGAGGAAGTCCAAGGAGCCACAAAGAGAACCACATGACAACCCCAAATGAGGTCCCATCTGACAGCCAGAGTCAACTACTCAGACATTTGAGTGAGAGAGGCTTTAGAAAATTCTGGTTTCAGCTGCCAAGTCAGCCTTTAAGTCCCATCACCTGAGTTTCCATACATCCTGAAGCACAGATGAGCCATTTCTACTGAATCCCTCCCTAATTACAGATTTGTGAACAAAATGAATTGATTTATTTCATTATTATGTATTTATTTTGCAGTGCTGGGAATCAAATCCAGAACCTCATACATGCTGGGCATACTACATCCTCAACCTGTCAGCCTATTTTTTTTATTATTATTATTGTTGTTGTTTTGGTATAAGGGACTGAACCCAAGGGTGTTCAACCACTGAGCTCCATCTCCAGCCCTTTTATTTTGAGACAGAGTCTTGTTAGATTGCTTACAGCCTTGCTAAATTTCTGAGGCTGGCTTTGAACTTGTCATCCCCCTGACTCAGCCTCCCGAGCCACTGCCATTACAGGCATGCACCACCACCTCCAAATATCTGTTCTTCAGAGTTCAAACCTTTTCTGACCATAGAAACATCAAGTGATTTATTTTAGGCCAATGGAATAAATAAAAAAGTTGCTATGAGTATTGAGTTATATGTGTAAAGCACTTAGAATAATGCTCAAAACATAAAAATTCCTCAGTGTGAATGAGAGAGCTGCTTTGGACCTGAGGACATTGCTGATTGGGAAAATTTGACCCAAAAGTTTTTTTTTTTGTTGTTGTTTTTGTTTTTGTTTTAAGTATTGAGGATTGAACCCTGGCTGCTTTGCCACTGAGATACAAACATCCCCAGCCCTTTTTATTTTTTATTTTGAGACAGGGTCTTGCTAAGTTGCAGAGACTAGCCTCAAACTTGTGATCTTCCTTCCTTAGCCTCTCAAGTCACTAAGATTACAGGTATGCACCATTGTACTCAGCTCTAAAAGTTTTAATGATGCACAAGAATAAGAAAACATACATGGTAGGATTGTTTACAAAGAAAGGGAAATTCTTGCCACGATAAGGTATGGTCAACTCAGCAAATCAAATGAGTATACAAATATGCATTGCCTAGGATCCTAAAGTATTATTGTTATTATTATACTACTATATGATGTATTTCAAAGTGTTAAATCCAACATTCTAAAATATATTCTACATGCATGCATTAGGTATTAATGCATTAGGTTTTAGGTGATATAAGGGAAAGTAATTTCAGAATCATAATTTAAGCAAGGACAGTTTAGCATTAAACTACCTAAACAAATTAAATTAATTCAATCAAATCATAAATTCATTTTTATATTACATTAAGATGTTTTATGAAGTAAGATGTAGAATTTGCTTATTAACTAAAATACCTTTCTTTTTGACTTTACCAAACTATTAGGGTTCTCTTATGCAAAAAAGAGTATACTACTATGTAAGAATTTAAATCTCAGTCATTTGACAAATGAACTAAAATGAGAGGACAGTTTTCAAGGTAAGGATGGTAAAACAAATAACATAACATCTGATTTACATTCTGGTTTCTGGATATGGGCACATTGCTAAGTTACATTTTTGTTTGATATTAAAGGTTCAGTATCTACAATACAACCAAGTATTGTGATGTTTGGCATCTTTAGACCACTAGGATAGAGAAGATAAGTATTTAGAGAGTCCCCAAATTCTGACTTTCTTTATTTGTTCTAAAGATGGGATCTACCTCACACTATATATAGAAACAACTTAAAATGGACCAAAGACCTAAAAGTAAGAACTAAAACTATAAAAACACTTAGGAGAGTCCGGCGTGGTGGCACATGCCTGTAATCCCAGCAGCTCAGGAGGCTGAGGCAGGAGGAACATGAATTCAAAGCCAGCCTCAGCAAAAGCGAAGCACTAAGCAACTCAGTAAGACCCTGTCTCTAAAGAATATACAAAAATAGGGCTGGAGATGTAGCTCAGGGGTTGAGTGCCCCTGAGTTCAATCCTCAGAACTGCCCGCCCCCCCCCCCCCAAAAAAAAAAAAACCTCTTAGGAGAAAACTTAGACATCAATGTACATGACCTCAGAATGGGCAATAGTTTCTTTGACATGACACCAAAAGTATAAGAAACAAAAGAAAACATAGATAAATGAGACTTCACCAAAATTTAAAACTTTTGTTGTTTCAAAGAACAACATCAACAAAGAGAAAGACAGTCCACAGGATAAGAAAAAATATTTGCAAACCTTATATCCAATAAGACTTTATATTCAAAATATCTGAAGAATTCAACAACAATAACAAAAATTAGCAAGGGATCTGAATACACATTTTTCCAAAGAAAATATCCAAATAGACAACAAGCACATGAAAAGATGTTCAACATCCTTACCATTAGGGAAATCTGAATCAAAACCACAATGAGAAACCACTACATACCAGCTAGGATGGCTAAAATTATAAATGACAGAAAAATATTTACATAAATGAATAATATATGTAATTGTGTAAATTGGTACAAACTTTTAAGAAAGCATAGAAATATGGATATATACATATGTATATAAGAAGACCTTGTTTCAAAATACAGTTCTAAAAAAAAAAGGGCTGAGTATGGAGTTGAGTGGTAGAGCCTTGCCTAGTGTATGTGAGGCCTTTTAGGTTTAATCCCCAGTACAGAAAAGAAGTATAAAAATAAATAAATAATATAGTTTGATGTACTATCTGTGTTTGATTATTGAATTGAGAGCTTTGTGTGGGGGTGGTTAGTACTACATAGATACTGTGAGGGATGAAATAATGAAAAAAAGAATATTATATGCTTTTGAAACATGTATTTTAAAAGTTGTATAACATCATTTCCTCTGCTAAATTACATTCTTGCCAAGTAGAAATTCAAGTTACACAAGCAAGAATCAATTTTAGCTTCTTCCATAGATGCCTTATCTATCTCTCCTAGATAAAGATCAGAGTGTCTTTCATATAGGAATTTCAAAGCAGTTTGAAGACTTTAATTAGGTCTCATAACAATTCTGTGAAGCGAGTGTATTTTATTATGTGTATTTTCCACGTGAGAAGACTGACAGGCTGAATGATTTCCCAGTATCCCTTGCTTCCTTATTGTTAGTGAAACTAATAATGTTATTACTTCATTAGCCATTGTTCTTTTTATTTATTTATTTTTTTGAAGTGATAAAGCAACTGTTTGGTTAATAGACCAAACTAAAATAATTGTTTACATGTCAAATATTTTTATTTTTTTTATTTTTTTTATTTTTTTTTTTTTTAATTTTTTATTGTTGGCTGTTCAAAACATTACGTAGTTCTTGATATATCATATTTCACAATTTGATTCAAGTGGGTTATGAGCTCCCATTTTTACCCCATATACAGATTGCAGAATCACATCAGTTACTCAAATATTTTTAAAACACAGTATTTTTATTGTTTGTACTACTAAGCAATCTGGAGTATTTTTAATTTATTCTATACCACAAAGGTTGATTGGAACAATGTTTTAAAATTGAATTCTATTTGAAAATCCATAAATAAACAATCAGAGATAGAGTCTGATTACAGTAACATCTAAAATCTGCTTTGGGTATTTCTTCAGTTACAAGAAATGTAGTGGCATGGGGTGTAACTCAGTGGTAGAACACTTGTCTCCCATGTCTCCAAGGCCCTGGGTTCAATCCCTAGCACACAAAATAAATAAATGAAGCACAATAAACAAAACAAGAAATGTACTTACAGATGAAGTAATGTGGTTCAGTGTGTAGGAGAGTGAGTTTTAGGATAAATGTCCTGGCACATCTTAAGGCTAAGACACAATGTGTGTACAAGGTTTTGTGTGGTGCTGGGGCCGTTCTACCACTGAGCTACATGCCAAACCCTTTTTTAAAAATTTCATTTTGAGTCAAGTTCTCACCATGTTGCCAAGGCTAGCATCAAGCTTGTGATCCTCCTGCTTCAGCCTTCCAGGCAGCTGGGATTAAGATACAGTCTTGAAAAAGACAGGGTTAAAATGCCTTTCACTTGTGCCAGGTACTTTAATCTATAAAATGATGAAGTAGTTCCAACCATTATACTTCTCATTTCACAGATAAAAAGAGAACCTGATAGACTTATTTAACATTACATAGGAGGTTTAAAAGGCAGGATTCTAACCATCAAATCAATAATGCCATTTGTGTGTGTGTGTTAGTTGGAGTGTTCTGCCTCTGCCCAGTTCTTTTTATTTTTTTTTTTAATTTTTATTTATTTATTTTTTAAGAGAGAGAGAGAGAATTTTTTAATATTTATTTTTTAGTTTTTGGCGGACACAACATCTTTGTATGTGGTGCTGAGGATCGAACCCAGGCCGCATGCATGCCAGGCCAGCGCGCTACCGCTTGAGCCACAGCCCCAGCCCAGTTCTTTTTATTTTTGAGACAGAGTTTCACTAAACTGTTGAGGCTGGCCTCAACTTTGTGATCCCCTGCTTCAAACTCCTGAGTAGCTGGGATTACAGGCATTCCTTTTGCCCCTGAGCCTAGCAATAATGCTTTTACTTTTATTATTTATTATTTTTATTTTTTGGTACTGGGGATTGAACCCAGGGGTGCTTAACCACTGAGCAATATTCCTAGCCCTTTTTATTTTTTATTTTGAGGCAGAGTCTCACTAGGTTGTTTAGGGCCTCACTGAGTTGCTGTGACTGGCTTTGAACTTAGAATCCTCCTTCCTTAGCCTCCCCAATTGCTGGGATTACAGGTGTACGCCACTGCACCCAGCTCAGTAATTCTATTTAATGCTATATTATTTTCACCTCCCCATGTTCCACCCTGTGCTTGAACCCTTGAATCAGTTGTGTGATCTTTTTTTTTTTTTTTTTTTTTTTAATTTTTTATTGTTGGCTGTTCAAAACATTACATAGTTCTTGATATATCATATTTCACAATTTGATTCAAGTGGGTTATGAGCTCCCATTTTTACCCCATATACAGATTGCAGAATCACATCAGTTACACATCCATTGATTTACATATTGCCATACTAGTGTCTGTTGTATTCTGCTGTCTTTCCTATCCTCTACTATCCCCCCTCCCCTCCCCTCCCCTCCCCTCCCCTCTTCTCTCTCTGCCCCCTTTACTGACATTCGTTTGTCCCCCTTGTATTATTTTTCCCCTTCCCCTCACTTCCTCTTGTATGTACTTTTGTATACCTCTGAGGGTCTCCTTCCATTTCCATGCATTTTCCCTTCTCTCTCCCTTTCCCTCCCACCTCTCATCCCTGTTTAATGTTAATCTTCTTCTCATGCTCTTCGACCCTACTCTGTTCTTAGCTACTCTCCTTATATCACAGTTGTGTGATCTTAACCTGTTATGTTTGTTCACTTGTTAGTTTTGCAGTGCTTGGGATGGAACCCAATGCCTCAGGGCTTCATGCATGCCAGGCAAGTGCTACCACTGAGCTATACTCCCAGCCTCTTGCCGTTTAGAACTGTATATTTATAAGTATATCACTTTAAGCTATTATTATAGCCAATTTAATTTTTGATAAAATTTTTTATGCATTACAGTGAGGCTTTCTATTTTTTCTATTCCTGTTTTTACTTTATTGAAATGTCTATTCTTAAGATAAATTTTTTCATGTACATTTTAAAATGAAATTCATTTAAATCATTGGGTGTTTGTTTGTTCTGTGGTGCTGGGGATGAACCCAGGTCCTCCTGCATGCCAGGCAAACCCCCTAACGCTAAGACACATCTTCAGCCCCAAGTCATCAGGTTTTTATCTTCATCAAACTGTCAATTTTATCTACGGCTATTGTGAACTTTCTTTTATGGCTATGATTTCCATGAAGTTTGATTTTTCTCTCTGACTCAGTCAAAACATTCATCAGGTTAAAATGCTGGGATCCACACTTTTTTTTTTTGGCCTGGGATTTAAGAACTCTGCAAGGGTGATTTCTTATGACAGACCTGCTCTAGCCCATCCATGGAGGCTCCAATGCAAATATATGTGGAAGTGCTTTGTAATTTGCAAAATTAAATGTATTTCACTTCACTGACTGTTAAAATAAGTCATAGAAACCCATCTTCCTGGAACTGTTCTGAAGGTGTTCCAGCACCTTCTTATTCCTGAAGTGACATTCTGTGCAAAAATGCCTGCAGACTTCTGCTGATTTCCTAAGGATATCCTAGCAAGGCAGTGACTTGTCATTTGTTTTCCATTCTGATCTCCTTACTTTTTCTTCTCTAGCCCTTACTGAAATGCTCTGTGAAGTATTCTTTTGCTATAATTGTTGCATGGGATTGAGTGCCAGCTTTACTGGCTGGCAGTTCTTTGAGAAAAATTAAAACAAACCTGTCACCAAAAAGATGATATCTCAGCAGGGGTCAGACGCACTTTTATTATGAGATATTCTCCTCTTATCGCAAGTCTGTCTCTTGCTTAATACTCCATTGAAAGAGTTTTAAGGGGAGTAGAAAAGCCACTGGTAATTTAAAGCAAAGTTTACAAATTCCAGGATCTGTTTTGAGACCTCAAATTTACAGGTTAAGGTTTTTGTTTGTTGTTTTTCCATCATACATCTTAAAACAGGATAAGATTTCAGGTATTATTTTCAACAAGCCAAATTGTTTATAATATGATAATATCAGGTAAAGGCCAATGGGAAAGGAGTGATCTAATTTCATCATCTTGATCTTCTCCTGCTTGTAAGATTAATATAAGGACTCTTTGTGTGTGTGTTGTGTTTTTATTCCCCATGCGGGCAATCAAACCCAGGTCCTTGTGCATGCGAGGTAAGTCCTCTTCCACTGAGCTATATCATTGTTCTTAGTAATTTAACAGTGCTACAAGATGTCTTCTAGTTGCTTTTTTTTTTTTTTTTGGTACCGGGCATTGAACCCAGAGTGCTTAACCACCGAGTCACATCCCCAGCACTATTAGTATTTTATTTAGAGAAAAGGTCTCACTGAGTTGCTTAGGGGCTTGCTAAATTGCTGAGGCTGGCTTTGATCTTCCTGCCTCAATCTCCCGAGATGCTGGGATCATTTTTTATTTATTTTTAAAATTTTAATATTTATTTATTTATTTTAGTTTTCGGTGGACACAACATCTTTGTTGGTATGTGGTGCTTGAGGATCGAACCCAGGCCGCACGCATGCCAGGCGAGCGCGCTACCGCTTGAGCCACATCCCCAGCCCGAGATGCTGGGATTATAGGCATGAGCCATCACACCTGGCTTCCAGTTATCAGTGTCAATAGCCAGTATCTCTTTCTTTCTTTCTTTTTAAGAGAGAGAGAATTTTAATATTTTATTTAGTTTTCGGCGGACACAACATCTTTTTTGTATGTGGTGCTGAGGATCAAACTGGGGCCGCCCGCATGCCAGGCTAGCACGCTACCGCTTGAGCCACATCCCCAGCCCCCGCCAGTATCTCATTGGAGGGTTCTTCTTCCTGCCCAGGATAATCTAAGTCACCCTAAAACTTAAAATCTCAAATAATTAGTGAATAACAAAACACACATATTCAGAAATATATTTACAATAGGTGAAGCCCCTGATAGATCTAGTCCTCATGGCTTCTGGAGTTAGACAAAGAAAAGATGGCTCCGGTGGTTTATTTAAGGGGGTACATCAAAGGCAGGCATAAGGTTTCAAGGGTGGAGTCTTGCTTCCTGATATCTTGTAGTCAGCAGGTTGATGGACATCTTGGCAGGTCACACCTGTCTCAGGTGCTGTGTGGGCCATGGAAGAATGGGATAGTAATTCACATTGTCCCTGGGCAATTGACAAGAGAAAATGTCCACTGGTCATTCCCAGACACCAGATGTCTCTGTCCACTAAATTTCCATGTGCAGTGACCCACATGCAACCTGTGGACCACTCCTGACATCCAGTTGCTTTTTTTTTTTTTAACAATTTTTAAAATTTGTTCTTTTTAGATATACATGAGAGTACAGTGCTGCTTTTTAAAACACTTTTGTTAAGATGTAATTCACATAGAACACAGATCACCCATTTAAAGTGGACATTTCTAGTCTTTACCGTATTCATAGAGTTGTGAACTATCACCACATCAATCTTAGAATATTCTCATCACCCCATACAGCAACTCTTTACCCAATAGTAGTGACTGACTCCCTGTTTACTACCAACTCTCCTCCACACCCTCCAACCCTAGGAAACCACTAATATAATTTGTAGATGTGAAAGGATCTTATTTTTGCCCTCTGGATGCTCAATAAATAAATGAGTCTGCAAAAAAAAAAAAAGATAATATATTCACAGGAGAAAAGGTATACAAGTTTATTACACGTAAGGGGGCATCATAAGAAAGTGCCCAATAATCCACAAGATGTAGAAGCTTATAAACCTTTGCTGGGAGCCATTAGCCAAGTAGGTATGACAATTTCCTTGCCAGCGTACCCCATGTTGCAGTGACATTGAATGTAGGTGACCTTGTTCAAGGACCAAGGCGGATTAGGGCGTTCCCGGTTTAGGTTCCAGGTTTAAGGTTTAAGATTATTCCTGCTGGGAATAGGGCGTATCCTGCTGCCTGAGTTCCCCTTGACTTCTCACGGGATTCAGACAGTAGACAGAAGCCCAGTGGGAGTGGATTTGGGCAGAGAACGTGGATTTCCCCAGAACGTGATTGTAGACGGCTGGTGTGAGTTCGGGAATAAAGAGTTGCTGTTTGAATCTACAAGCTGTGTGGTGGCTCGTGATTGTGTGCCCAGCCAGACTGCGGCATTTGTGCCCAGCCAGACTGCGGCAAACCTTCTTCCTGGGGGAGAGGGAAGAGGAGGATGTTGACAGTTTTAGAAAAGTAAATAAGTTTTCGGAGAAATGAATGGACCCTGAGAACAGACAATATCCTGGGATAAAGTTTGTCTGGGCTCTGAATGTGGTGTCACCTCTAGTTTTCCTTCCCATTAATCTCCCCTGGTTGATGAGGTATTTGGGGAAGGGATTCACAAAAAAGACTATACTTTGGAGGGTTCAGTCTTTAAAACAGGTAGGGGAACTTCAGAGAAAGCCCTCCCCTACATTTTCTGCTTTCCAGGTGCTCTCAATTAAAAGTCCAAGTGGCATATTTTGGCATATCATTTTCTGATCCCTGACAAATTTCTGTTTCTAGATTTGCCTATTCTGGTCTTTTCATATAAAAAGAACTATTTGCAGAGGGTCCCTGAACCATGAAGTTTTGACTTATCAATTTTATGATGATGCCAAAGTATACCTATATAACCATTCTGATTTTTACTTTCACTGCAGTATTCAATAAATTACATGAGTTATTCATCACTTTATTATAAAATAGTCTTTGTGTTAGATGATTTTGCCCAGCTGTAGGCTAATGTAAGTGTTTTCAGCATGTGTAAAGTAAGCTAGGCTAAGCTTTGCTGATCAGTTGATTAGGTGGATTCAATCCATTTGACTTACAACATTTTTAGCCTACAATGGGTTTGTTGGAATATTGCCCCCTGGTAAGTAGAGGAGCATCCATAATTTGTAACCTTTTTGTAATTTGCTTCTTTCACTTAGCATGTCTTTTGTTGTTGAGGTAAGTTCTTGCCATATTGCCAGCTGGCCTTGAACACATGATCCTTTTGCCTCAGTTTCCCAAATAGCTGAGATTACACGCATATACCACAGTGCCTGGCTAGCATATTTTTAAGTTTCACCCATGTTAAGGTGTGTAGCATGTACCTTATCCCTTTTATAGCTAAATAATCTTTCATTGCATGTCTATACCATTTTTATTTATCCATTTATCACTTGGTGGACATTTGGTTTGTTTCAACTTTATAGTTATCATAGATACCATATAGTTATCATAGTGCTACCATGAACATTTGTGTACAAGTTTTTATGTTGTTATCTATTTTTGGTTATGTTTTTTGCTTACAATCTGGAGATTGAATGGAGGGCCTTGTACATGCTAGGCAAGTGCTTTTGAGCTACATTCCCATTGCTAGGCATCTAATTTCACCTCTTTTGTTATATATGTAGAATTGCATCTTTTTTTTTTTTGGTCAGGGGGGTGGGTACCAGGGACTGAACTCAGAGGCCCTCGGCCACTGAGCCACATCCCATCTCTATTTTGTATTTTACTTAGAGACAGGGTCTCACTGAGTTGCTTAGCACTTTGCTTTTGCTGATGGTGGATTTGAACTTTCCATCCTCCCACCTTAGCCTCCCAAGCTGCTGGTGTTATGGGCGTGCACCACTGCACCCAGCAAAATTGCATCTTTTGAAGAACTGTAAAGTTGCTTTCCAAAGAAGTTGAATCATTTTGCATCCCTATCAGCAATGCATCGAGATTTTAATTTATCAACCTTATTATTCTTTTGATTCTGTTTTTTTTTTTTTTTTAATTTTAGCCATTGTAGTGTGTGTGAAGTGGAATCTCATTGCTGTTTTAATTTCCCTAATAAACTCATGGTGTTGAGCATCTTTTTTTTTTTTTTTTTTTGGTATTAGGGATTGAACTTAGGGGCATTCAACCACTGAGCCACATCTCCAGTCCTATTTCATATTTTCTTTAGAGACAGGGTCTCACTGAGTTGCTTAGGACCACCTTGCTTTTGCTGAGGCTGAGTTGGCCATTTATACATTTTCTTTGTAGAAATGTCTATTCAGATGCTTTGCCCTTTTTTTTTTTTTTTTTTTTTTTTTTTTTTTTTTTGCGGTGCTAGGGTTGAACCCAGGGCCTTGTGCAAATGAGCTATATCCCCAGCCCATGCTTTGCCCATTCTTAAATTGGGTTTTCACTTTTACTTCAGGAAATTGTTCATATCTTCAATTTATTTGAGAATTTTTCCTGATGTTTCTCTGCTCCTTAGGAAAATTATGCTTTATTTTCACTTATTTATTCATTCATTGAAATAAGCATTGAATAATTGAGGACCCAAGATCCATCCAATTTATGCTAAATCTTAGTGCTAAAGTCCCAGACCTTAAGGAACCCACAATCTCTATTCCTAAGGAGATAATTTGTAACACAATGCTATAAATACTATTGTTGATTTTGCAGTGTGAGATTTAAAACTGCTCAACAGTAAAACCCCTGTAGAGATACAGACAAGAAGGTTTTAACTAATGTTGCAGTAAGTACAATGGAGTTTTTTGTGTTAAGTGGAAAAAGTCATAGTATACCAAGTTTGGCTCTCATCAGTCAAAATAGTACAGAAAATGCTGATCACATCAAACATGAAGGCAGCTGAATGAAAGATGCTGGCATCACAGCAGAGTTTGCAGGGTAGAACAGGAGAAAGGTCATTTCCTAGGATTAAATAAAACAGGAACCTTTTGCAAAGCAGTGGCCAAACACCTCAACAATACACTGATAGAATCTTTATTTGATGTCATCATTCAGAAATTATAGGATTAGAAAATATCACTCTTCTTTTCCCCCTTCCCCCTACCCTGGGATAGAGCCCAGGGCCTCAAGTATGTTAGGCAAGCGTTCTACCACTGAGCCACATCCCCTCACTGTTTTCACAGATAATAAAGTCACTATCTTGGAAACCACCTTGCATTCTTAGCCAGACCTGCACGTGTAAAAATAGGACACACGAATGAAAATCAGCACTGGACAACACAAGAAGATAAATTCATATAGAAAACAGAACTTAGCCACGTATGCCTAAGGATTTCCACTATTGTATAATGACAAGAAAATGGAAATAAATATCAGAAGCTTCTACCTATCACTTATAGTTTGTTGCATATAGACATGTTTGTGTTGACTATATGAAAGTTCTTTTATAGTTTGTGTTGGAGTTTAGCCACTTGGTTAGTTATTTTTGCTATTTTCATTAGTTCTTGCTCTAAGGAAGCATTCTTTTTTAAAATACTTATTTCTGGGGCGGGGGATGTGGCTCAAGCAGTAGCGTGCTCACCTGGTATGCGTTCGGCCCAGGTTCGATCCTCAGCACCACATACAAACAAAGATGTTGTGTCCGCCGAAAACTGAAAAATAAATATTAAAAAAAAAATAAAGGAACTCACTTTGAGTCTTTAAAAAAAATACTTTTTTTACCCATCAGAAACAATCAGAATTCTGGTACTTGGAATAGTTTAGTTATACCCTTTCTATTCCACCAAGGGCTTTAGGAGGCTTACTAGAATCACACAATATGATAAAGTAATCATATTTTTTTTTAAAAGAATAAAGTTATAAATTAGAGTGCTACACAGAATGCTAACATACCCAGAAGGCTTCAATAAATATTAAGATATGGAGCTTATAATAAGAATCATCTGTGAAGCAACTGAGTTTTGATAATGAGCAGAGAGTTTATATATATATTTTTTTTCACTTCCTTACCTTGAGTATAACTTTTGTTCTGGACATTAAGGACTACATTTTATTTTTTTCCCCTTTGCCCTGAACTAATATTTTAAAATAATTCTTATTTTAAAAAATACATTGTAGGAAATTAACATATATAGAAAAACATACAGAAATAAAGAGCCAGACACTGTGGCTCATGCTTGTAATCCCAGCTCCTCAGGAGGTGGAGGCAGGAGGATCATAAAGTCAAGGCCAGCCTGAGCAATTTAGTGAGACCCCATTGCAAAATGAAAACTAAAACGGGCAAGGTATGGGGCTGGGGTTGTGGCTCAGTGGTAGAGTGCTTGCTTTGCACTATGAAGCACTGGGTTCCATCCTCAGCACCATCTAAAAAATAAAAATAAAAAAAAAAAATGAAGATATTGTGTCCATCTACAACTAAAAAAAAGGGCAAGGGATGTAGCTCAGTTGTAGAGCACCCCTGGGTTCAATCCCTGTTGCTAAAAACAAAACAAAACAAAACAAACTTATTTTAAGGAAAAGGTCATACATTCAAGTGGAAGAAGAAATCTACATTTTAAAGCACGGTTAGTTTTGTGTTTGAAAAATAAAAGCATCATATTCAGCTTGAAATATCTAATCAATTTTAACTATGATAATTCTAGATTAAGAAAGAAAAAAGTAAGTTTTGATATGGATATTTATGTGTTTTAGGAGCCTCTAAAAAAGGATGAATATGTACTTATCTTTCCTAGAATGAAGGTTATGAGGGTGTGTATTACAGTAGCTTCATTATTACACAAAAACTGCTCTTGAGATTATTTGTGTAATTTTTGCAAGCCGATAGTCCAGCACAGTTATTTGGAGGTCATTAGGAAGGGCCAGATAAATATTTATCAAAAGTCAGAAAAACTAGAATGCAAGGCCATAAGAAGGTCTTGTTTTTTAAATTCAGTGCATTTCAAATGCGTATACAACAGCCTTAGCCACTAAGTGAGAAAAATGTAGACATGCTTAATAACTGAAGAAAGTACTGGAAATGTACCAAACATTTGTAGAATGTGAAATAATAAAATATTCATTATGATTTTTTCCCTAATCCTCAAGATACAAATAACCTTACATAGGATTAAATATTTGATTTGTTTTATGTCCTCAATTGGCTGGCTTTTCACTTCAGTAACTATTGAACTTTTTCTGGGTATGTAACAGTATATGATTTAGTCACTACTATAAATCTTTCTAGGAAATAAGATTTTCACACATTAAATAATTATACATGAAATAATTAGAGGAAAAAACTTAACACTTTTATCACTTCTTGACAACATGTCATGTTAATCATACTGAAATAATAAGCTTTCAAAGATTAACACTGAGCTGGGCACAGTGGTGCATGTCTGTTACTCTAGTGACATGCAAGCTGAGGCAGGAAAATCACAAGTTCCAGACCAGCCTCAGCAATTTGGCAAGGCCTTATGTGATTTATCGAGACCCTGTCTCAAAATAAAAAATAAAAAAGGGCTGGGGATGTGGCCCAGGGTTAAGCACTCCCTGGTTCTCTCCCTGGTTCTCTCCCTGGTTCCAAAACAAACAACAACAACAAAAACAACAACAACAACAACAAAAAGCAGGAAACTATGTTACCTACTCCTCAGACAAGGGATTAATATCCAGAATATATAAAGAACTAAAAACATTTAACATCAAACCACAACAACAAAAACCTAAACACCTGATTAATAAATGGGCAAAAAGAACTAAACAGACATTTTTCAAAAGAAGAAATACAAATGGCTAACAAATAAATACATGAAAAAATGTTCAACATTTCTAGCAGGGAAATGCAAATTAAAAGTACATTGAGATTTCATTTCATTCTAGTCAGAAAGGCAATTATCATGAATACAAATAATAAATGCTGGCAAGGATGTGGGGAAAAAGGTACACTCATACATCGTTGGCGCGACTGCAAATTAGTACAATCACTCTGGAAAGCAATATGGAGATTACTCAAAGAACTAGTAATGGAACTACCATATCACTCAGCTACCTCCACTCTTCGGTATTTATTCTAAAGAACTAAAATCTGCATACTATAGTTATACAGCCACATCAATATTTATAGCAGCACAATTCACAATAATCAAGTTATGGAAACAGCAGAGATGCCTGTCAAAGACGAGTGGATAAAGAAAATGGCATATATACACAGTAGAAGTTTTACTCAGCCATTAAGAAGAATGAAATTATGGCATTTGCTCGGTAAATGGATGGAACTGGAGAACATCATGCTAAGTGAAGTAAGCCAGACTCAGGAAATCAAGGGTCAAATGTTTTTTTCTCATATGCAGAAACTAAACTCAAATAAGAAAAAAAAAAGTGATGGTGGGGAAGTCCTGTGAAAATAAAAGAGAGATTAGTGGAGTGGAAGAAAGGTATTGAGGGTGAGAAGGGATGGGAGTTTCACCTTTATGTATCTCTATAAAGCACTAATTAAAAAAAACAAACTGTACATAAATAGAAGAAAGAGCACTAGAGTAGTGGAAAAGTTATGGGGGAGGGAAGAGGGAAGAAAAAGGGAAATACTGGGGAGTGACTTGGAGCAAATTATATTCCATGCTTCTATTATGTTAAAATGAACCCTGATGTTATGTGTAACTATAATGCACTAATAACAAAAAAAACAAATAAAAAGTTAAAAAATAAAAATAGCAAACCATTTTTTCCTGATTACAAAGCTCTATCTAGTATTACAGAAAATATCAGAGTATAAAAAAATAAAAATTTAGGGCTGGGGATGTGGCTCAAGCGATAGCGTACTCGCCTGGCATGTGTGCGGCCTGGGTTCGATCCTCAGCACCACATACAAACGAAGATGTTGTGTCTGCAGAAAACTAAAAAAATAAATAAATATTAAAATTCTCTCTCTCTCTCCATCTATCTTAAAAAAAAAAAAAAAAGAGCTGGGGATGTGACTCAGTGGTTAAGTGTCCCTGGGATTAATCCCTGGTAACAAAACAAACAAACACAAAAACAACAATAACAAACAACATCCCTCTTCCAAAAAAAAAAAAGAAGAAGAAGAAGAAGAAGAAAAAATGGGAAGGAAAGGAACTGAGCACCTATAGGTAATGATCTACACACTTATTATGGTCTACTATCCACTTAGCACATGCCTACCTTTCAAACTTCATCTCCTGTGCTCCAATAATCTGGCTTCTTTTCCATTCCTAAACCATACCTGCATTGTTTGTTTTTTTTTTTTTGCGGGGGGGGGGGGGGAGTGAATATCAGGGATTGACCTCAGGGATATGCAACCACCGCCCCACATCTCCAGTCCTATTTTATATTTTCTTTAGAGACAAGGTCTCACTGAGTTGCTTAGCGCCTTGCTTTTGCTGAACCTGGCTTTAAATTTGTAATCCTCCTGCCTCAGCCTCCAGAACTGCTGGGATTATAGGCCTGTGCCACACACCCAGCTCAACATTGTTTTTATTATCTCAGGACCTCTGCCTATTTTCCAAGTCCAAAAGTCTCTTCTACTAGATCTCTGCCAAGCCATTGGTTCCTTTTCTTCATTCATGTCTCAGGTCAAGTCTCATTTGCTCAAACAGGCCTTCCCTGATGAGTCTTTCTAAGGTAAAACAGCTGTTTCTCTCATAGTCTCTTCTTGCTAAAAGACAACATAAGGAACATCCTAATGCGATACTCCCCCTCACCAAGATATTTATATTCTTGCATAATCCTTTCCCCTTGAGTGGGAGTAGAACCTGTGCCTTACTTCTAACCATTAGACTACGGCCAAGGTGATGGGATATCACTTCCATGATTGTTATGTTATGTAAGATTCTGTCCTTAGCAGAAGGAAATAAGATAGACCCCATTTTGAAGAAATAAACTATTATATTTTGAGAATGCCTGTGGAGAAGTCCACATAGGGAGGAACTGTGGGGGCCCTAGAAGCTAGAAGGAGCTCAAGTAAACAACCAGCATCTAAGTGATTAGATTCTTCCCCGTTAAGCCTCCAGATGAGAACATAGCCTGGATGACCCATAGATTACAAACAATCTCGTGACCCTGAACAGACAGCCCAGCTAAACTGCTGACAACTGCCTCATGGAAACTGAGACAACCAAATATGTTGTTTTGAGTTGGTAAGTTTATGGTAATTTGTTACCCAACAATAGAAAATGAGCATAAGTCAGTATCACGAGAGGATGAAAGGAAGGAACTTATCTACCTTGTTCCTAGCTTTATCTCTAATACCTACAACAGTGACTGGTTGACTGTTTAATATAGCCAGACTCTGTCTCAACAAAACAACAACAACAAAATTTGCTGATTACATAAATTGATGGTTGAATGGAGAGGATGGGACTGGATCCTAAGAATATGGTTGTTGGCTACAGGTTAAGGAATAATAGTTTTGAAGAGGAATACACATTTTTCTCCTCCTCCTCTCCTTCCTCTTTCTTCTTTTCTCCTTCTCCTTCTCCTTCTTCCTCCTTTTCTTCTCCTTCTTCATCTGCAACCATCTTAAAACAAATTAACCACCCAAAATTTTAACCACATATGGGCATAGAGTAGCTTGGAGACTAAATGAAAGGCCCTGTATCTATCCTCTGGAGGAATGTTAAGCTCAGTGTCTAGCATTCGCAAGGAAAAACTCTTAGAATATGTCCATAGAGAAGTCCAGAGCAAATCAAGTAAAAGTGTGGTAAATATTAGTTTTCCTTGGGATTTTTTCAAATGCTTGAGGAGAAGCTAGGGTTTTCTGCTGACAGTCACTCAAGATGGGAGGCTCAGATGATTTTGTTTTGTTCTTGAAGGAAAGGGTGATCCTAGGTTAGTTGAGCTAATTAAAATTTCAAAAGATAGATGAAAAGGAAAGGGAAAAGACAGGAATATAGATTTAGGTTTCAATAGCTCTTCTTATTTATTTATTTACTTTCCTTAAAAAGGTTTGAGAGAGATTTAAAGCTGTTTTCAAGTCTTGGGATGTCAAGGAGGTCAATCTTAATTTCATCTTCTTACCTCACAATTGGGTTTTCCTATCTCCCCATAAGTATACCTTGATCTGCCAAAAAGAGACTATACCATGTTCTCAGTTTAAGCCTAAAGATTAAATTCTAAAGTTCTAAGCAGCTTTAAGTTGTCTTCTGTTATTCTGATTTAGAAAGATGTCCCAGTGCTAACCTCTGGGCATCCATATTGTTTTTCTAGTAGAGTTAAGAATTTTTCTTCTACTTTTCTCTGATACTACCCCTTTATGGTCACAAGTTTATTCTTAGAAGTACTCAGTCTTTCTGGGCCCAGGTAACTCCTGTGTGTTCTCATTCATTTAACAGAAATTCTGCCTGAGTTCTTACTCCAATTCTTATTCTAAGAATCTGCTTAGTAATTCTGTCTTTTCCTAAAACCATGTCCATTTGCTTTTGCCAATCCTTCCAATTCAAAGGAAAGATATAATTCATGAGGGGCTGTAATACATAGTAAGGATCTATCAGTCTTGTTGGTGCTATTGGTCTGTTCTCCTGGATTTCTGTGTTGCTCCCCTTCGATATCTGGTTGAGGATAATACCATTCTATTTGTTGGACTTTTGGTGATTAGTGTACTAGGTATTATTTTACCCTTGGATATCATAGTAGTCATTAAACTATTCATAAGTATCCAGGTGCTCCACCTAGTATCATGGCATAATTGCCGTGTGACTTCAATGACCAATAAAATGTGAATGGAAGTAAGGACATTATTTTCTAGGTGGAAACTTTTTAATGGCTAGGGCAAGATGATGCAGCCCTAGGATTTAAATTTTCTACTGTGACAATTCTAGAAAGCATATATTCCAGTGAAGCCTCTATCAATCTGGGAATCTCAGTAACTACAATGAGCAGGGTCCCTGCAGTGGATATTATGCTGAGCTCCCTAGATCCACCCTTTAGATATGAAGCATTTTTTTTTTTTCTCCAAATACTGGAAATGTTGGTGGCTAAAAGCTGAGTCCTTCTCCGAGATTGTTCTGGCTAAGGTTAACTTCCTTCCCTGGGTGCAACCCATAGCCAGTAACTGGCTGCTGAAAGGGCATAAAGACCTAACCCCCTGACTCAATGAAGGACAATGCTGAAATTGGGTGAAGGATCATTTGCAATTGTATTATAGTTCAACTTCTCCCTCTACTCAATCTTGCCTCCTCAGTCCCCAAGGAGCATTACTCAATAACCTCCTGCATACAAATTTCACAGTTTTAGGGCTTGTTTCCTGGTGAACTTCATTCATGATAGGTTCCTTGATGACTTGTATCAAAGAACTAATCTGTGAGAAATAAATCTTTGTTGCAATAAGCTGTTTGTTGAAATTTCGGGGATGTTGTTACAATCTACTTATCCTGATTTAGTATAGATGCCAGACCTCACTGCAAGTATGGGTCCTTTGTTCTCACCTAAGCTTGACTTGTATTGTCTGTGTATGTAGTGGCTAAGTCATTGCCAAGTTCTGATTCTTTGATGTTTTTTTCTCACTGTAGTGAATAACTATGTCCCAAGTGAGATATTACAAAGACAACAAAAAGGAAAGGGTTTAATATCTAGTTGTTTACTAATTATTCCTACCAAGTTAGTGTCATGTATTTCTTCATGTGAATTTCCTAAGACCATTTTTCTCTTTTTTATATAATTTACCCTATATATGTATAAGGGTAGTTAATGTTTCTTAGGAAAATTTTGTGTAAACAAAAATAGAATAGGGCTGGAATGTAACTCAGGGTTACAGTGGGATGTAGCTCAGGGTTAGAGTGCTTACCTGTCATGCATGAGGCCCTAGTTTGCATGGAGCCAGGAGTTCCATCCCCAGCAAATAAATACTTAAGTTCTTGATCCCAATTTGAAGGAAAACAATATACTACCAATTAATAAACTTTCTGCCCTTCTAACATACTGAAATCCTGTTTTCCTGAGTGTTAGATATAATTTCTTGAAAGCCAAATGTTAAAGTAATACCAGCTTCTTATTTTAGACATTTTAGGCAAAATAAAATATAGTAAATAAAACTAATGAATCAAAGCATATGCTCCTCTCTTTTTAAAAAGGGATTTTACTATATAGAAAAACTTCTCTTTGCCTGAAGGGTAAACAGTATAAAAATATTTCAACTAAAAAGAGTCTTAGAGTTCTGTGCAAGTATTACTACAACCCCTAATTATAGCTGATATATATGATAACAGAAACCAGTTTAAGGAATGTGGAGATTTATTTACATCAAGTTCAGATAAAGAGATTAAAGAAGACTTGAACAAGCAAGCAGAGAGTGTGATTTTCGGAGTGCATTTATGAAGACCTCTTTGGAACTGCCCCTAGCTATAAGGAAAGACCAGCAAAACCAGCCTTCAGAATAACCCTTCTGCCTACTAAGAGAAGGGACGACTAGACTTCACCTCTTAAGATCGCCCTCCCACATAATTTTTCCACCTTGCAGCTAAGAATTAAACCCAGACTTCCGATCATGGCGCCAGACACATCACCTTCTCCCCTCTCCTCCAGCAAAATCCCACCCAAGTTGGCTGACCCTGCAAGGTGTTGGATGGAACTCCCTCCCCTATCCTGGTGCTTGAGTCAAACCAAATTTGCAAATAGGAAAACAACAAAACAAAACAAAACAACAACAACAAAACCTAAACAGACTACGGAACTGTGGTACCAACAGAACCTCCTGAATTCCAAGGGTGTGAGGGCTTGATCTCACTCTCTACCCGGAGGCATTAACTCCATTGCAATTTTCCTTCCATATGCCCTAAAAAGCCCCTAAAGACCCGCAGTCTTTGTGAATAAAAGCCCTCCCTCGGAGATGTGGAAACCGCGTTGCACAGACAGACGTGCACGTAGGGCAAGACGTTGTGTAGAATTTTCAGAGTTTTCTTTTTAGCTTAGCATCCTCGCAAATGCTCAATTATTCCTGTCAACTAAAAAGGACTAAGGCGGAAAGGTGCCTGAGGAAAACGCGGCGCCGATTAGAGCAAACACATCAGTTTAGGGGTGGTCTTTCCAATTCGGGCTTTTGTTTGAGCAGTAAAAGGAGACCAAGGAGGCCAGGGTCTCCGTTCTGGGAAAGGCAGGTCCGTCCGGATTCTTTGGGTTACGAAGAAAGAGGCTCTGGCTGCATGAAACAACGGGGGTAATTCTGCCCCTGAAGCTTTTCTCCAGGGGACTTGGGGCGACAGCGACGCCTCAGTCCAGCTAAATGTAGGAAGAGTTAGCCGAATGCTGGACAAAAGATGTAGTGTACGTACACACACAACTGTCTAACCATCCGCGTACGGAAGGCTTGTGTGTGTGAGGCAGAAGGGCCACTGCTGCCCGCGCGGGTTGCCAGCCCCACCCTGCCCTCCGCGGCTTTGGTAAGAGACACTGCGCGAGGCTTCGGATCTCGGGCCAGCCCGGGAGCCAGGGGCGGGGCCGGGCGGGGCCGCGAGCGCGCAGGCGCAGTGCGGCTTCGTCGCGCCGCCGCCGCCGCCGCCGCCGCCGCCGCCGCCGCCGCCGCCCGCGTTGCACCACAGGCCCGAGACAGACTGGGCCGGGAAGAGCTGGAGACTGAGAAGGAGGCGGTGGCGGAGGCGGGGCGACTCCGGTGACCGGGAGCGCCGCAGACTGGCAGCTGCGGCGACTCCCCCCTTTGTGTCTGGTCTGCTCCAAGCCACTGGAAGTGCTTCCCGGAGAGGCACGGGGTGTCTCGCCGGCTTGCTGCCCACCCTTTTTCCCAGCAACCTACATCAGCCCTCCCGCCGCCCCCCGCCCTCGGCCCGCGACGCCCGAGCTCCGCCCGGAGCCTAGAGCTGCGGGAGAACGAGGCGGCGGCGGCGGCGGCGACAGCAGCAGCAGCAGCAGCAGCTTCTTTCTCGAGGGTTTGTGATTCGTTCACAGGAGCCATTGATGGGCGAAGACGAAGCTTTCATGGTGGAATTCACGTCAGGCAAGATCGAGGGGCAGGAATAGCCTCAAGCGAGAGAGAAGGCGCGCGTTCGGCACGGAGAGAAGGGGCAGCTTTCCGTACCTCACCGCGACGCGCCGCCTCGGAGCTCGGGCCCTGCCTGCCGCCCCCCCCCCCCTCCTCGCGCCGACCGGCAGCCCGCGGCCGGGCCTGCGCGACCCTCGCGCGATTGTTCCGCGGGGTGTGTAGGCTTGGGCTTGCCCATGGAGGCAACCACCGTTTTCGATCTCGTCGAAGGAGAGGATTTGTTGTTCTCGAAATCGGAGTGAAGGAAGCACCGAAGCGAAACTTTAAAAGGAATCCTGCTTTCCTCGAGCTGCGGGCGATGCGACTCGGGCCGCCGGGCGCCGCTGCCGCCCGCCGGGCTTCGCCCTTCGCGGCAGTCCGGAACTTGTTCTGATCCTCGGCCCCCCATCGAATCCCCGCCCTCCACTCCTCTGCTCCTTGGATATGTTTTCTCGCAGACCTGGATATTTTTTTCATATCGTGAAACTACGAGGAAAATAACTGCCGGGATTCTTTCTGCTCCCCCTGTTTCTCCCCACGGACATGCCTTCAGTTTGGGGGGCCGAGGCACCCCCTCCTAGGCGAATGAAGCCCCCCAGTCGCGAGGGAGCGAAATGAAGGGAATTTCTGCAGCGGAATGAAAGCTCTGCAGCTAGGTCCTCTCATCTGCCATTTGTCCTTTCAAACTGCATTGTAATACGGGCAGGATAAGTCAGACGGGAGAAGACCAGCCTCCCTGCCGGATTTGTCTGCCCGTATTTACTTTCCATATATATATTTTTCCCCCTCCTGCTTCTTGACTGGTCCAGGGATGACTTCCTCGCTGCAGCGGCCCTGGCGGGTGCCCTGGCTACCGTGGGCCATCCTGCTGGTCAGCACTGCGGCCGGTGAGTAGCCCCGGGTAGCGCGTCCCGGCCACTTGCCCAGCGGTGGCGAGGGAGGGAGCCCTCGGAGGCCCAGGCCTGCGCTCGCCCTTCGCGACACGTCCCCTTGGGTCACTGTGGAGGGGATCTGCTGCCGGGTACCTGCCAGCGAAATCGCCTTTAGTGTTTTCGTGTAGTTTCATATCCTCACTCCCATATTCTCACCCCCATCCCCCTCCACTGGGGGGGAAAAAGACATGTTGGGTGTGGTATCTTGACATTTTTAGCTGTGAGGTAATGCAAGGAATAAAAATAATATTTTAATCACCAGTGAACAGTGTCTATTAGGAGATCTTTGGAAACAGAGCTGTAGTCCCCCCCCACACACACACAACAAAAAGAAGCGGATTTGGCTTATAGTAAAAAGAACATCAACTAAACACATACTTGCATTTATTTTTAGATTTCCACCACTCTTTGGGAATGCATGTTACTTTTCATTATTGAAAAATGTTACTGAATGAATAGAATTAATGTTGAGGAAACCAGACTGGGATTCTTGATACACTCTATAATATTATTCATTACTGTTACCATTAGTATTAATTTGCTACCAAATAATTGTTCTAGCAATTATATCTCCATCTTTTTAACTTGGACACACTCATTTAATGTGTTTCTGGAATTACTGTTGAGCATTAAGTATTTTGATCACTTTTATTGGTCACCTGTCATCTATTGACTTCCCTGTCATTGAGACAACTTTAACTTCATGTCACACTTCTAAGAGATTTGACTCCTGAAAGTACTTTGACATTTTACTGAAATGTAAAAGGAAACAGTCATCCTTTTCTTTGGCTATTTCTTTTTAAATTCTCAGCCACCTTAAGAAAAAGGCCCATGTTCACAATGCAACTGCATTTTTCAAGCAGTCTTTTGGTGATTTGCTTTTAGACATTTTCAGGAGTGAATTGTACATATAATTCTTAAATTTGACAAAGAATAGCCACATGGATTATGCATTTAAAGAAAACGAAGGACAAGAGTGTTGGCTTTCCAATTACTTTTCTTTTTACAAATGTGTAGTTTTCACATTGAATAAATTTCTCATTGCTTTGTTAGAGAGGTTATAAAAATCTGTTTTGGGAAAATACTGAAAGAAAATTTAAAGTTTTCTACTGTGCTTTTGGTATTACTGATTCATGTCCATTGTTAATTATGGTAAGTTAATTAGGGTCTGTATTTTATATTAAACTCATGAGCTTCTGAATCGAATATGTTTTGACACTGATTTTAATATTTTTAGTCATTGCAATTATTTTTCAAGTAAAAATGAACACTTTTTTCTCTAAATTTGTTATTTAGCTCTTTAAATTCTCTAGCCACAAGCCATGTGGTTCTTGTAAAATAAGAAGAATAAAAAAGGCCTTAAGCTAACCAGTCATTCTTTGAGCAGAAATTTCAGAATATTTTTGTTCTTTTTTAATTCTTTACCCTTTTGGAATGTAGATTCTCTTATAGTGACATGCTTATCATTTTATGATCAGAACTGACAAAAACAAGAGAAGAAAACATTGTTTTTAAAATAAACCATTTATATTTGGCAAAATAAATATTCTTAGAATAGTGTCCCTTTAAAGGGGATAGATTAATAAAAATGGTGTTAATCTTTTTTCTTTAGTATTACCTAGCACCTGATGACAGTGCTAGGAAGCTGGGTTTTAGAGCTGTAACAATAATAATAGTTAGTATTTATTGAGTGCTTTCTGTGCACCAGCACATTTTCAAATAGCTTTACTTTTTTTTTTTTTTATCCTCTTGACAATTCTGTACTGCAGGTTGTTATTCCCTTTTTAGAGAGGGAGAGAAAAGTACAGATAATTTAAATAACTAATTACACAGTCAGGAAATTATGGAGACAGGATTATAGCCTGCACTCTTACCCACCACATTAATTCTAACAGCAACAGAGGCAACAACTACTTCTCAGTCTAATTGGAACATGAAGATAGAGTAATGTTTCACCTTTTTCACCTTTGAAAAGTAGTGGGGACATTACAGAGAATAATAGTGTAGGCACTGGTTATGCAGATGTCATGGTTCTGAATGTATAAAACTTTGCCTGATATTGGAATGGCTAGTGCAGTTTTATTATTTTAAGTTCAAGGTGACCAGAATGGGTTTGGGATATATGGATGTCATGATGTAATTGGACAGATGCACATAATTCACCTGAATAGGAAAAAAAAAAATGTACTGGAATACAGAGCATATCCTTCTTTGGGAACATGGATAAATTATTTTTGAATTCCTCTTTCCTACTTACTCTATCTTCTTGGACTTCTTAATTCTTAAAATAGTTGGTATGCAAAAAATTAGGATTTATGAAAAAATAAGATGTACTTTGTTTATAAATGACTTAATTTTAACAAAATATAAGTGTTTAAGTGTCAGCTTCTGTAATGCATTTGAAATAATTCTCTTGACTAGATTTCAATTACATACATCTCCTTTGGGAGCACACATTGTTTCAAGTGAGTCATCTATTAGTATTGTTGAGCAGTTATTGAATATTGTTGAGTAACTGGAAGTTTAGTAATCTTAATTTCAATGTTTCTAGAAATGTGGACACTGCAACAGAATCAGTCGTGATTGAAAAAGTGATCTTTTTAGTCCTGTAGTCTAGTTGTTCTGAATGAATCTCTCTGGGACTCCAGAGAGTATCAGGTAAATTTGAGAATGAGTGCTTTATATCATCAGTCCTGATTAGATTTTTTAAATATGGTGATTCAGTCACCTCTTGCTGCATAATAATTTGCAATCACAAAATCTTAGTGGTGTGCAACAGTAAGCATTTCTTCTGCTCCACTTCTCTCATTATGGAATCCATGCTGGAAGCAGGGTAACATCTACCTGGAAAAAGCTTGTTATCAGTGCTGTGGCAGAAGTTGAAGAGAGCAAGCCCAACCCACCAGCACTTTTCCAGACTCTGGTTCTCTAACATCTCATTGGCTAACTAAGTCTTACTGCCAAGCCCAAGACAAGGGAGGAGTTGGGGGGTGTAGAAGTACATTTTTGCCTCTAGTTCCATTGCACAGGAATGAAGATTAAAACTTTCAATCTACCATTTGAGATGAGGAAGTGGTAGATTGAAGGGAAGAGGCTTTCCTTAACATTTGAATGGAGCTAAGCTCTTAAATAGGCTTTTGCATTAAAATGACACCAGGTTTGGTCTCTACAAAAGCTGTCTTGGAATGTGGCCTGTGGTATGCAGTATTGATGTTGGTGTGTCTATGAAATGTGTGGAAAGAGATGTCTGTGACAAAGAAAGACATTGTTTTTTTTTCATTAAAAGTGTGTGTGTGTGTGTGTGTATATATATATATATTTTTTTTTTCTCCTCCACCCTCCCTGCTTGGGGTACAACTCAGGGCATGCAATTACTTTACTACTGAGCTACATCCTCAGCCAAAGGCCAACTTTTTAGTAGTAAAGAAGAAGAGCCTTCATGTTATTGTTTTTATGTATTTATCTTGTCCTCCCAATTAGTAATTGTTTCTAGAGGATAGGTTTCATGTCATTTTGGCCAAGGAATCCAACCCAGGGCCTCTGGCATTCTATCACTGAGCCACCCCCTAGTGCTCATATCTTAAATTGTTTTGTATTGTTCCATATGGCTGTACACATAAGAGATGCTTAAGAAATACTTGGTGAATGAGTTATAAAAAGCAATTGGAGCTTATTGACTCAAAATATTAGTAACTTATTCTTTCTTTGACCTAGTTTCTTCAACTGTAGAGCAGTTTAAGTGGCATAGTGGGAAGACCACTGTCCTGAGTTAAGGCCTGGATTCTGACACACCTAACATAGTTCATTTAGTTCTAATTTTATGGGTTTGGACCACATTATGTTTCAAAATGCGAATTCCTGGATACCACTTTAAGTCTTAGTGAATCCAAGTACCTGGACATTAAAACCTAAGAATCCATATCTATGTACTCTTGAGAACTGGATCTAATTTTATTTCTAATTCTCAGCTTCTACAACTTAATTAATTATTTTTGGGTACTGGGGATTTAACCCAGGGATACTTTACCACTGAGCTACATCCCCAGCCCTTTTTGTTTTTTATTTTAAGACAGGGTCTCACTATGTTGCTTAGATCCTCACTAAGTTGCTGAGGCTGGCCTTGAACTTGTCTGAGTCTCATGAGTTGCTGGGATTATGGGCCTGTGCCACTGTGCCCAGCTATTTTTATTTTTACTTTTTGTGCTAATTATACCTTATTCTGGAGCTTTTAGTCACCATCAATACCAAACATTTCTTATTTGTATTTTAAGCAACTACCTTTTTCTTTTTACCATTTGCAGTGTTTTTAATTGCCTTTTTTTTTTTTGGTCTTAGGGTGATATATTACATAATGAAAAAGGCTTTATTGACCCAGTATTATTTATGTATGCTAATTTAGCTCATATTTTTATGTTGGTCATTTTATTCTCCTTCTACTTCTGTCAAAAGGAGAAATTACTTATTAGTAGAAAGAAGAGTTTTAGTAAATTTGGATGAGAATTACTGATGAAGTATAAAGGGATTAGTGTTAAACTTAATTAGACTAGACAATTTTGTTTTGATTTTAGTTACAAATTAATATTCAGTTGAGCCTTTTCCAGGTGGATAAACTGCATATAGTATTTGATCAATGTGTACTAGAAAAAAATAAATGTGGGTGCTGTGATATCTAGGAATTCATGATTTTTTTTTTTTTTTTTTGGTACCAGGGATTGCACTGAGCCACGTCCCTAGCCCTTTTTGTATTTTATTAAAGACAAGATCTCACTGAGTTGCTTAGCACCTTGCTAAATTGCTGAGGCTTGCTTTGAACTCGCAATCCTCCTGCCTCAGCCTCCCAAGACACTGGGTATTACAGGCATGCGCCACCTGCCCAAGTTAGGATACCTTGTTGGAATTTAAGTACACTAGTTTTGTTTAAATTCTTTTTTTCTTTTTTGTTTGTGAGATGGATATGATAAGAAAACACATAATTTATGTATAATCTGTGTGGAGTTAGAAATAAGCAAGTAAACCTAATGTAATAGTATATACCTGTAATCCCAGCGGTTTAGGAGACTAAGGCAGGAGGATTAGAAGTTGAGGCTAGTCTCAGTAACTTACTGAGGCCATAAGCAATTTAGTTAGATAGGTCTCAAAAAAATAAAAAGAGCTGGGATATGGGCCTGGAGTTGTGGCTTAGTGATAGAGCGCTTGCCTAGTATGTGTGAAGCACTGGGTTTGATTCTCAACACTGCATATAAATAAATGAATAAAATAAGGGACCATCAACATCTTTTTTTTTTTTTTTGGATCATTTACTTATTGAGAAGCATTTAATGTTTTTTTTTTGTTGTTTTTTTTTTTAGGAAAGAAACAGATAATTTAATAAATTCATTCTAATGATCATTAAAAATGAAAACTAAGCAAATAACACACCATCATATAGCTATTGGCATCAACTTCCTCTGATTTGGGATGAAATAATAAGTGGTGAATGAAAAACAATCGATTTTTATGTAGAACCATTATTAAAATCAATCATATTCTTTTTTTTTTTTACATGTGTGCTGCAGGAGGAAGAGCAGGAAGAAAAGATTAACATTAAACAGATACATGAGGTGGGATGGAAAGGGAGAGAAAAGGGAAATTGCATGGTAATGGAGGGAGACCCTCATTGTTATACAAAATTACATATAAGAGGTTGTGAGGTGAATGGGAAAATAAACAAGGAGAGAAATGAATTACAGTGGATGGGGTAGAGAGAGAAGATGGGAGGGGAGGGAGGGGGGATGGTAGAAGATAGGAAAGGTAGCAGAATACAACAGTTACTAATAGGGCATTATGTAAAAATGTGGATGTGTAACCGATGTGATTCTGCAATCTGTATTTGGGGTAAAATTGGGAGTTCATAACCAACTTGAATCTAATGTATGAAATATGATATGTCAAGAGCTTTATAATGTTTTGAACAACCAATTAAAAAAAAAAAAAGGAAGGAAAGTAGGAAGGGAGGGAGGGAGGAAAAGAGGGAGTTACATAATGGCGTGCATGGAGTTGTGTTGTTGCTACTGTTTTGGTGCTTGGTGGCTTCTGCTGGTGAAACTACAGTTCTAGATCATCTGGTTGGCAGAGAAAGGATACATATTCTTAGAGAAGCTGAAAAGAAGAAAGAAGGAAGGATGAAAGGAAGGAAGGAAGGAGAAAAGGAAAAAAATAAGAAAAGATTAATTTTAATAAATTTATCCATAATTTTATGATCAGAAATGTTTCAAAAAACATTTTTTTTAAAAAAATTTTTTTTTTTATATATTTATTTTTTTAGTTTTCGGCGGACACAACATCTTTGTTTGTATGTGGTGCTGAGGATCGAACCCGGGCTGCACTCATGCCAGGCCAGCGTGCTACCGCTTGAGCCACATCCCCAGCCCCCCATCAACATCTTAAAAAAAAAAAAAAAAAGCTGGGATATAGCTCAGTGGTAAAGTGTCCCTGGGTTCGATCCCCTCAAAAAAGAAGAATGTAATAAATGACAGGAACATTTTGGAATGCATTGCTTTACCAAAACTATTAGTATATAACATGTACTATTTGTTCTTAATTACATTAATTCATTGTCTGGTGGGAAGTTTTTTATATTCTAGACTGTTTCTATTTAAATACGTACCCAAAGGAGTAGCCAGAAGGGCAGGGGAGCACTAAGAATAAATAGATAACATGGAGGGAGAGCTGAAATATTTGCACAACCAACATTTATTATGTTTCCTGTGTGCAAGATTCTTTTCTAAATGCTGATACAAAGAAAATAAGAAAAAAAAGAAAGATAAATAAAAAATAAATTAAAAATAAAAACAAAGGAGGCTGGGGCTGTGGCTTAGCAGTACTGCACTTGCCTGGCATGTGTGAGACACTGAGTTCGATTCTCATCACTGCATATAAATAAATAAAATAAAAGTCTATCAACAACTAAAAAAACAAAAAATTAAAAAAAGAAAAAAAGTCTGCCTTCCTCCCTACCATCTCATGCTTCATAAGGATGATACAGAAGTTAGATATACTATTTGGAGCAAGGGTGAACACTTTGCAGACCTTTAGCATTATTTTCTTTCTTTCGTCTATCTTTCAGGATATCCCTGTGTCTTCTTGATCATCTCCACCCTCTTTTAGATGGACAGCATGCCTTTATCCTATTTGTTTACTTTTATGTAGTGCTGAGGATCAAACTCAGTACCTCACACATGCCACACAAGTGCTCCGCCACTAAGCCCCAGCCCCAGCCCTCCATCCTCTTTTACAATGTTTCTTCTCAGCTAGCCTTTTTGAAAGAGCACTGAAAATTTCCCACTTTCATATTTTGAACTCCTTTGCTCCCCTCTCCCTACAGTGTGTATTAGGTCAGTAGTGACTTCCTAATTGCCAAATCCAGTTATTTTTCTCTTTACTGAACTTGACAATTTTGGTTATCCCTTTCTTGATGATTTTACATTTCCCTAGTTCTGTATCTTCTCCCCTCCTTTCTCCTAAATGTTTACAAGTAAGTAAGCAGTTTGATCTTCATAAGTATATGGTTTGTTTGTTTTGTTTTTTTCAAATCCTGGGGGTTGAACCCAGGGCCATTAAGCTATGCTCCCAGACTTAGTATTTCAAGTTTAGCTTAGGTTGGGGGAAACTGTGCCGCATTCTAAATTTGTAAAAGCACTATTTCAAGAAAAAAAAAAATCTTTTGCAAAGACATTTTATATCTTGATTATATATGTTGAATTAGCACAACAAAAGTATAAAGAAAGGCTCTTTAGAAATATGCTTTAATGAAAATATAAGAATAGCCATGCATGATGGCTCTTACCTGTAATCCCAGGGATAGGGATGCTGAGGCAGGAGGATCATGAATTCAAAGCCAGTCTCAGCAATTTAGTGAGGCTCTAAGCAACTCAGTGAGACCCTGTATCCAAATAAAATACAAAAATGGACTGAGGATGTGGATCAGTGGTTAAGTTCCCCTGAGTTTAATCCCTGGTACAAAAAAAAAAAAAAAGGATTCCTAGAATTTTAGGGTTAGGAAAGGATCTTTTAGTGGACTTTAATTTTAAAATAAAAAGCTTCAGCTCAGTCTTTGACCCAGTTGTCATACCTTCTACATCAGTGATATCTAGTTAATGCCATTTAGACTTTAGTTTAATGTTTTTTCATTTAAAAAAATTTTTTTAGTTGTAGATGAACACAATATCTTTATTTTATTCATTTTTTTTATGTGGTGCTGAGGATTGAACCCAATGCCTCATGCGTACAAGGCAAGTGCTCTACCACTGAGCCACAACCCCAGCCCAGTTTTTTTATTTTTAAGCAGCTTTATTGAGATATAATTTACATACCATACAATTCAACCATTTAAGGTATGCAATTCAGTGATTTTTTTGTATATTTTAAAATTGTGGTTAAAATATGTATGTGTGTGTATGTATACACACACACACACAATATTTGCCATTTTAAACTGTTTTTGTGTGTGTGATCCTCCTGCCTCAGCCTCCTGAGCCTCTGGGATTACAGGCGTGTGCTACCGAACCCAGCAACATTTTCACAGTTCAGTGTCATTAGTTATATTTACAACATTACTAAAACCTTTTCATCACTCCAAGTAGAAACTTTTAAAAATATTTTTAAATTATAATTTTTTTTTTTTGTACCAGGGATTGAACCCAGGGGTGCTTTACCTCTGAGCTATATCCCACCCCTTTTTATTTTTTATTTTGAGAGAGGGTTTCCCTTTTTTCACTTGGAAATCCAGTTGTGCCAGTTCCATTTGTTTATGAAACTGTTCTTCCCCTGGAATTGGCAGTCTTGTCAAGAATCAACAGGGCAAGGCTGATTTAACTAAGTGGTATAGCATTTGCCTTCTATGCATGAATTCTTGGGCTCAATCCCCAGTACTGCACAAACAAAAACTAAAACAAAAATGACTAAAGTTTTATGAATTTATTTCTAGACTCTCATTTCAACTTGTCTATAGGTCTGTCCTTATGCCAGTATTATTAGTATTTTGATTACTGTTGCTTTGTAGTAAAATTTTGAAATTGGGATAGGTAAGTCCTCTGACTTTGTTTTTTTTCAAGATTGTTGTGGCAAATCAGAACCTCTTGCATTTCTATATAAATTTGAGAGTTGACTTTTCTATTTCTGCATAAAAAGCTGTTGGAATTTTGATAGGGGTTTTTGGGTCTGTAGACCACTTTGGGATTGACATCTTAATATTGAGTCTTCCTATCCATAAATAAGGAATGTCTTTCCATTTATTTAGGTCCTCTTTAATTTTTGTCAGTAATGTTTTCTAATCTTCAGTGTACAAGTGTTTAATTTCCTTTGTATTTTATTCTTTGGTTCCTTGAGTATTTTTTTTTTTTTTCAATTTGGTGAACTAACTCTCTCTCTCTCTCTCTCTCTCTCTCTCTCTCTCTCTCTCTCTCGTGTGTGTGTGTGTGTGTGTGTGTGTGTGTGTGTGTATGTGTGTGTATGTTTTGGTACTGGGGATTGAACTGAGGGGCACTTAACCACGGGAGTCACATTCCCAGCCCTTTTTTGTATTTTATTTAGAGACAGTGTTTCACTGAGTTGCTCAGGGCCTTGCTAAGTTCTGAGGCTAGCCTTGAACTTGGAATCCTCCTGCCTCAGCCTCCCAAGTAGCTGGGATTACAGGCATGCACAGCTGTACCTGGCTCTTGTTTTTATTCTTAAGTAATTGATAAAATAATTAATTTTTTAAATATATTAAGGCACTTAAATTTGTTACTAATAAGATAGTGATTTTGGTTGATTAACTATTTTCATTCTGAAAAGCTGAGAGAATAACATTAGCTAATTACTTAAATTTTACTTTATGTTGTTGAAGAGGATTTTGATTGTTATATCTACTAGACCTACTTGCCTAGTAGGTCTAACAATTAGACCTACTAGAATAGCTTAAAGTTTTTTATATCTTCTGATAGGTATTTTATTACTTTTTCATTGAAGTAAACTGAAATAACTTTTGTTAGGCATATGTGAATTAAAAATAATTTGTATAAATGTACTGCTCTTAAATAAACCATTAGGAATATCTTAGAATTTCTGTTTTGTTCTTATAGATAAGGTTTAGATGGAATTTGGCATGTGGTAATCTCTATTTAATAAATAATGAGTTTGTTTTCTGTGTTTTGATTTCCTGTTTCACAGTTGTACTAGTTAATGGGATTAGGCAATCTTGATTTGTTTCTTCTTTAATTTAATTAAAAGGTTTGAAGCATCTAATAAATATTTCTGTTATTTACTCCTTGTCATAACATGCTCTTTGGACAGCTCTTTTGAATAAAGATCTGTTGCTAAAAATGAAGAGAATTTTCTGTCCTTTAAACTTTGATAATTAAATTAATTTCTCAGGCTGGGGTCGTGGCTCAGTGGTTGCCTAGCATGTGTGAGGCACTGGGTTCGATTCTCAGCACCACATATAAATAAACAACTAAAAAAAGATATTAAAAAATTAATTTCTCATATCTGCTTTTGCTTTTGTAAAATTATTTTTAGTTTACTGATAATTTGTTTTGGGTGTTGTTGAGTCACATCCCCAGCCCTTTTATACTTTATTTAGAGATTACTAATTTGCTGAGGTTGGCTTTGAACTCATGATCTTTCTGCCTCAGCCTGCTGAGCTGTTGAGATTACAGGCATGTACCACTGTGACTGGTTGGTTTTCTGTTTCTTGATTGTACATATTCAGCACTTTTCTGAATCAGTAAGCCTTTTTTTTTAATATTTATTTTTTTAGTTGTACACAATACTTTTATTTTATTTCTTTATTTTTATGTGGTGCTGAGGATAGAACTCAGGGCCTCGCACATGCTAGGCAAGTGTTCTGCTGAGCCACAACCCCAGCCCGGTAAGCCTTTTTTAAGAAAATACTAATGATAAGGGTAAGTATTGTCTTTGATATAATCTGTCATATTAATTTTTTACCATTATGCATTTTTTAAAAAAGATTTTTTGGTTGTAGGTGATCACAATACCTTTATTTTATTTTTATGTGGTGCTGAGGATCAAACCCAGTGCCTCACACATGAGAGGTGAGTGCCCTACCACTAAGCCACAACCCTAGCCCCATGCATTTTATTTTTATGTAAGTCATTTGAGGTGTTGAATATTTGGCAGAGGAGTAGAAAAATATCCATAGAAAATATGATGTTCAGTCAGCCTGTGACTTTTTGTGAAAATACAGTAATGAATGAGATAAAATAAAAATGAAAAACATAGTAAAGATATAGAAAATATAGCAAATGAAATATTTAATAAAGACATAGTAAATTTTATATGCTGACCAAGCAAGTAAAACTCTTATGCCAGCATTTAAAAATGAAGTAAATGATAACCAAAAAGTCTTTTATTAATATTATAGAAATCTTATATTCTCACGTGAAATCTACTAATTAACTTTTTCATGTATGTAAAAATCTTAGAATATTTTTTAGTTTAGGAATCTTTGACCAGGTTATAAGTTTTTGTTTTTTTTAAATTTTTGATTGCAGTTTGCTTTAGTTTTTAATATTCATGTTTCCACTGAAATTTGGAGCTATTTAAGACTATACTGTTCATTTAATACTTGATAGCATCTTATAAGTGTTTTTAGTTTTGGTATTTTACTTCCCTTGGCATATTTATAAATCCCCCTGCCCCTGGTGCTCAGAATCCAACCCAAATCTCATGCATGCTAGGCTAGGCAAGTGCCATATTTATAAACTTTTTGAAGGAAGGTAGCTTTTGTATGTTTTTAACAGAGATAATTGTGCTATGCCTTAATCCCATGGTTCTCCAAGATGCAGTGTGCATTAGAATTACCTGGAGAATTTGTTGAAACAGAATTCAAGGCCCTACCCTGGAGTTTCTGATTCAGTATTTCTGGGTGGAGTTTGGAAGCTGGCATTTCTAACAAGTTCTCAGGAGTGATTGGTTTTGATAGTTTGAGTTCTATACTTTGACATTCACACATAATAAATGTCTGTTGAATGATGTAGGTTGAGCCAACACATATTGGTTATGGATGCTGTTCTTGGAAACCTCTCCCATAAGGATTTTTCTGAAGATTTAAGTACTGATTTATTTGGTGTAGGCTAATAATTCTCAAAGTTTGGTTCCTAGATTAGTGGCATCAATATCACCTGGGTGCTTCTTAGAAATGACAATTTTTTGAATCTGAGGCCTTTGAATAAAAAAGATCAGATCCAGTAATGTGTATTTTAGTTGGCTCTCTAGGTGATTCTGATGAACTCTAAAGCATAAGAACCACTGATTTATACAATGAATTTAGAGCTTCCATTCTTTTTTATTTTTTTAAAATTTATTTTTTGGCAGTGCTAGGGATTGAACCCAGGGCCTCATACATGCTAGGCAGGTGGTCTACCACTGAGCTACATCACCGGCCGTTTTTTAAAATTTTTTTTTACTTTGAGATGGAGTGTTGCTAAGTTGCCCAGGCTGGCCTTGAATTTGCAGCCTTTACACCTCAGCTTCCACAGTTGCTGGGATTATAGACATGTGCCACTGTACAGACAGGAACCTCCATTCTTAATCAGAGGTTTATATCAGAATCATCTAGAGGACTTTTATAAAATGTGCCTGGGTTTGATTCCCAGCAGTGCAAAACAACAACAACAACAACAACAAAACAACTACATGGCAAGAACATGTAAGGAGGGGAATCATTTCCAAGAGAACTAATAGGAACTGGGCTTAATGTTGCACACCTGTAATCCCAGTAACTCAGGAGGCGAATGCAGGGAGATCACAAGTTCAAGGCCAGCCTCAGCAATTTAGTCAGATCCTGTTTCAAAATGAAAAGGGTTGGGGATGTAGCTCAGTGTTAAGAGTGCTCCTGGATACAGTCCTTAGTACTAGGGGGGGAAACCTTAATAGAAAGTTTATGCACACGCCTAGAATCCCAGTGTCCAACACTCTATATTAATTCTGCTATGCGCATATTAAATCTCATTTAAAATGCATTACTCAAATTATCAAGATATAATGTAGAATTTGTATAATCATTCTCACCTTGAATGCGGATGGAGGATTTATGGGACATGATAAAGTATTGTGCCACAGGCATTGGCTATTAAAGTATTAGGGAGAGTTAAGTGTTCAGGGGAATAGGAAGATAAGACACACACTTATCTGTTTGTGTCAATACCACATTTGTTTCTGGAAGTTTAGATGAAAGTGGAGATTGAGAAATTTCATGTTGTTAAAGTCAGACTTCCTCTTATAGGCAGTTTTACCCTTATAATCTGTGTCAGAATACATATGATAATATATTTTCATTCTTTTCTAACAAGTGCAAGATAGGAAGATTTAGAACAAAATGTGACTTATACAAATGATAGACGTGTGAAGGAATATTTAAATGTTTGATTAATAATCTAAACTCTCCAATTGTTTCATTTAAATGAAGAAATAAATAGCTAAGACTTTTCTATCACTATTAATCTGTCTTCAGTCTTTGCCTTTGTAGGTTTATCTATGAACAAAGCTATATAATTGTACTAGGTGCTCCAAGCTAACTGTTTTTGTTTTGCTGTGCTGAGGATGGAACCCAACGCTTTTCAAACTACTAGGCAAGGGATGTACCACTGACCTACATAAAACCTCAGGCTAACCTTTACTAGAAAGTTTCATTTGTGTTTTTATTTGAAAAATACAAAAAGTACTAATAGCCCACAATCCATGTATTTCCTTTTAAATATAAAAAGTATATGTAATTTTGTATGGATGTGATTTTATAATATCTTTTAATTATGTCTTGGATTTTTTTAGTAACCAGTAGTATGTCGTAAGCATGTGTGTGAAATCTTAACTATCATTTTAATAGTTGTATATATTCCATTGAGTATATTTGTTATTATTTATTATTTCCTATTGGGAGGTGTTTAGGTATTTTCTGATTTTTTTCCCTCTAATAGTGCTTTATTGAATACTTCTGTGCCAACATCCTTTTTGTATTTGATTTATTTCCAAGTTCTCATCTTCACCTATCAGCTAGCTGCATTAGTCAATTTAATCATTTTTCTTCCTTGAAATACTATATTTTTTTTGATAGTTCCTTATTTTGCACCTGACCCCTAAATGTTTTATTGTCCCAAGATTCAGTCCTTGTACCTTTTCTGTAACTACACTTACTCTTTTAATGATCTTAAACAGTATCATGGCTTTAAATGGCATCCAGAGGCTAAGTTTTAAATGTATTTCTATCCCAGATCTTTTTCCTTCCTTGAAATCTGGTTGCAGGTAGCCAACTGTGTATCTACCATTTTCACTTGGGTAGCTCTTTTTTTTTTTTAGTATTTATTTTTAGTTGTAGTTATATACAATCCATTTATTTATTTATTTATTTTTATGTGGTGCTGAGTATCAAACCCAGGGCCTCACATGTGCTAGCTACTGCTGAGCCACAACCCCAGCCCATCACTTGGGTATCTCAAACTTAAAGCATCCAAAACTGAACTCCTGAGCTTCCTCTCCAGGCCTGTTCTTCCCATAAATTTAATTCAATTCAGCAAATTGCAGTTTTGTTTTTCCTGTTGTTTAGCCCTAAATAAGATATGTTTTTAGTCTCCTCTCTTTTTCACATTCACATTCACATTCAAGTTGATAACAAAATCTTTTGGCTCTACCTTCAAAATAATAGTCTGACTACTTTTTTACCCCTTCTACTGCATCTTAATCTAAAAGTCACAATCTTTTCTTAGTTGTAACTTTTCACTAGCCTGTTTCTCTGCCTTTTTCTAGTTGTAGTCTTTCAACATAGTAGCCTGGGTAACCATTTTCAAATATAAATCAAATCATGACATTTCTTTAATTTCTCCAGCACTTCCCCATATCACTTAGAATAAAAGTCATAATCATTTAAAATATTCTACATAATCTGGTCTCTACTGTTCATGACTTTATGTGCTAATCTGTCTTGCTTAATTTTAATTGTGCTTTTAACTTTATATAGAACTAAATTCAGAAAATCAAATGTTTTAAAAGTGGTTATATTTAAGATGCCTTATTTAAGTAATTTGACTACAATTAGTGAGTAAATACATATATTGGAGTAAGGGAGAGGTCTCGTGAACATTTTTTGAGACTTTAGTATACTTACTAAGTTCGTTACACACTACTATTTACTTTATTGTCACATTGCCCTCTAAACCCATTTTGTCCCAGTGACCCAGATGTGGAACACCTATAGATCTTAAATTGAGCAACAATATACCACTTATGATAACTTTGAAATAATTTCATTAAATTAATTGGAAATTTGGGACTTAATGGGTCTTAAAGTATAAAATATTTGAAATATTTTATTCATCTAAAAATCTTATGGCATTCAAATCATCATGAATAATTATTCAGGCTGAACTGTGTTTGGTTATAGTCTTTTATTTTGCTGTAAATGACAGCAGATATTTTCGGTTTTAGTTTTGTGTTTAACATTCAAATGTTGGTGGATAATAAAGCATTTCATTGAAGATTCAAAACTTCAGTTTTGGAAAAGAGCACCAGATAGATTAGAAAAAAGATGATGACATATTTAGTCAATGATAAGTTTTTCATGTGTTGTTAGTGATTAGAACCCCTAGGGGCTACTCTGGGGCGAAGAGTAACTTTTTATATTTAGTTACTACACAAAGGACTGTATTATGGTGATAAGAGAAGCAAGATTAACAACAGTCAAATGATATCTAGAGATGGATTTATTCATGTTACTTTTTGAAACAAAATTTTACATTTGACAAAACTAATATTTTCCTGTGACTAAAATGCATGTGTTAGCTTAATGAAATGTATCAAGAATGTTAGTCTATAAATACACTTTAGCTTTTAGCATCAAGTTGTATCCATTTATACAACTCTTAGGTTTATGAGAAACTTAGGTTTATGAGAAATTAAGTTTGTTGACTACTTGCTGCTAAGTCCCTTTTTAAAAAAATATTTACTTTTCAATCATAGTTGGACACAATACCTTTATTTATTTATTTATTTATTTTTATATGGTGCTGAGGATTGAACCCAGGGCCTTGCACATGCTAGGCGAGTGCTCTACTACTGAGCCACAACCCCAGCCCCTGCTAAGTCCCTTTTTAATTAAAAACAACAAACAACAACAACAATAAAGCAAGGTATTGAGCTGCAGATGTAGCTCAAAGTTAGAGTATTTGCCTTGCATGCAAGAAGCCCTGGGTTCAGTCTCCAGCACAGGGGGAAAAAAATTATTCTTAGACTGGCACTGAACTCTACTGTAAGTACATATAGTAAGGTATTTTATTTCATACCACCCTATTGATGAAAATAGAAATTCTAGTGTGTTAATGCATGGTTTATGGAACTATGCCAGTTAGATAGGCTAGGTTCTTCTACAATAATTTTCTTTTTGGGGGGCTCCTGGGGATTGAACTCAGGGGGTGCTCTACCACTGCTACATCTCCAGCTGTTTTAAAAATAAAAAAAAAAAAACATTTAAAAAAATTTGAGATAGAATCTTGCAGTTTCTGAAGTTGGTCTCAAATTTATGGTCCTACTGCTGGGATTACAGGCCTGCCACCATGACTGGCAACAATGGCTATTTTTTTTTTTTTCTTTGCTTACATTGTATATTCATTAAAGGTTTCAGGAGTACTTTATTTGTTGTTCAAGGATCTGGGCTGAAGAAAATACCATCTTGAAAGTTGCTGATTGTGCCAAAAGTAAAAAATAATATGTGAGGGTTTTTCATTGCAATTATGTTCTACCTAGAAATGATTCATATCACTTCCACCTAACAACTAAATTGTTCAATTTCATGGTCTTCCCTAACCTCTAAAAAGTGTGAATCCCCCACTCCCCGCCCCATATGTCCAGAAAGGAAATTTGAGGACCAATGACCAATGATGACTACAGGAAGTAATAAGATAAACTTGTGTTGACTTTGTTTTGTATTTTAAAACTTGTCTTTGCTTTAAGACTTTGATTTTATTTCTTGAACTTTAAAAAATCCTTAAATTGTAAGATCATTTCAAAAAAGATTTTTTAATGATAAGTATAGAAATGATAATGAAGTATAGAAAATAAAAAGATCCCTTCTCTCTTTACTTTTTCTCTAATCCCATTCCTTGGATATAACTATTGTTAATAGTTTGGAGCATAATATTCCATATGTAAGCATATGTATGTACTATTAAAAAATCTGTGTGAATACACACACACACACACACTTTTTTTTTTTTTTGTACCAGGGATTGAACTCAGAGGTACTAGTCCACTGAGTCACATCCCCAGCCCTATTTTGTATTTTATTTAGAGACAGGGTCTCACTGAGTTGCTTAGTTAGCACCTCACTGTTGCTGAGGCTGGCTTTGAACTCGTGATCCTCCTGCCTCAGCCTCCTGAGCCACTGGGATCATAGGCATGCACCACTGTGCTCTGCCCTAAAACAAGTTTTTAAACAAAATAGAATCACATATTATGTGTATTTTTTAAAATTATTTGTATAGGACAGTTCTAGAAGTAAGATCATTTAGTCAAATTTGGACATTTAAAATTTTGATATGAAAAATTTTCCCAAAAAAGATTGTATCAGTTTTAATTTCCTCCAGTAGTGTATGAGAATTTCCATTTTCTTTTACCTTTTCTAAGTAGAGTATCTTATCTAACTTTTCATTTTTTTGCCAAAGCAAAATAGTCATGTTCTGTTTCCGTTTTCAGGGCTTTAATTTTTAGTGGAGCCAAACTTTTTTCTATACACTTTTGGCCAGTTGTATGTATCTTAATTTCCTGTTCATATATCATATTAATTTTTCTGACTAGTTTTTATTATTTGGTTGATGTTTTATAAATATTTTTTGGCAATTAAAATCATATTTTTGTTCCCTTGTAACATCTAGTCCTGAGTTATCTTAGAAAAGTCTTTACCATATCCACAATTAACAAAAATTCTATCTTTTGGTTCTATATGGTTCTATTTTCTTATTTTTAAAATAGGTAATTTAATCAATCTGCAGTATTCTTAGTGTTGTACATATGTTAACTTATAATGAAAGTCTGAAGTAGATATTATGATTATTTACATACACAGATAAGGAATTTGTAATAAAGAGAATAAAATTGTTTTCTTTCTCAGTGCTAGGGGTTGAACCCAGGCCCTTGTGCATGCTTAGCAAGCCCTGAACTGCTGAACTATTCCCTAGCCTCATCTTTCATACTTTTAACTGACTGCCTCTTATGTAGCAAAGGTTGTCTTTTTTTTTTTTTTTAATGTACTGGGTGTTGAACACCGGGGTCCTTTACCATTGAGCTATATCCCCAGCCCTTTTTATTGTTTCAGAATTTGAGACAGGATCTTGCTGAGTTGCTTAGGGCCTTGCTAAATTGCTGAGATTGGCCTCAAACTTGGAATACTCTGGCCAGAACCTTCTGGGTTTTTGGGATTATAGCCACTGTCCTGGCCAGTCAAATTATCTTTTATTCGTAGAATTCCAAGAGGAGAAAGTGTATCATTTGGTTTGAAAGCATAATTTAGGGACAATTAATTTGAAAAGCATAAAATATATTTATGACACAATAGATTTTATGCTTTTATTGGTAAACAGGTGACTAATACCCGTTTCTTAAAATACCTTAACATAGGAACCCAGACATTTTTGGCTCTCAGAGCCTTAGTTTTTGTGATTGGGGATCAAATCCTGGGCCTCACACATGCTAAGCATGTGCTCTACCACTGAGCTAAACCCCCAGCTCAAGAACCTTACTTATTTTAATTTAAAAGTTTCTAAGAACCTTGGTTGTTTGGATTTCTAGTTTATAAAAGTTGAGGAAAGTCAGGTGTGGTGGTGCAGGCCTATAATCTCAGCAATTTTGAGAGGTGGGTTGGAGGATCACAAGTTCCAGGCCAGCCTCAGCAACTTATCAAGACTCTGTCTTAAAATAAAAAGGACTTAGGGCTGGGGTTGTGGCTCAGCGGTAGAGCGCTCGTCTCGCACGCGCAGGACCCTGGGTTCAATCCTCAGCACCTTTAAAAAAATAATTTAGTGAAATAAAGGTATTGTGTCCAACTATAAAATAAATATTTTATTAAAAAAAAAAGGACTGTGAATGTTACCTCAGTGGTAGAATGTCTCTGGGTTCAATACAAAAAAAAAAAAAGGAACATCAAATAGGTAAATAGATAACTCATATTAATGACTTACAATGCCACAGCATGTATATTCATTTAATGTATTCAGAACAAATTTGAGTTAGACCTTATTCTTTGCAGTTGATTTATGGAAATACATTTTAAATGTAGTTTTGATAGTGAAAATCTTGGGGCTATTATTTGAAGCAAAGAATTATATTTGAAAAGAGAATCTGAATAATGAAATAAGTGACTATCAAAAGGACGTTAACAGGTAGTCAGGAGTACTTTACTAAGAAAATGTACTCTGGGCTACATTTACCATTAGGAACTCATTTCTGGTATCTTTTTAGACCATTTTACTTACCTAAATCAGTAATTATAGAATTCGTTGTTTAGAAGATGGCTTCTACTAATGGTGTTGAGAGATTCCTGTGAGATTCAACTGAGTCATGTCCTTGGTAATTGTCTTGAGAATTGTGTTAGATAAGCAGTGACCTTCTGCAGCTGATAAATATTTCATTATTGCTTAAAGGAATCTGTTGAAAAATTTACCAAAAAATACTTGATATTTATAAAGTAATACTTGTATATGGAGAACTATATTAGATGCTATTGAGAGTAACACTGAAGAAAAACAGCTATTGTTTAATAGTAGTAATTTCTTCATTTATGAGTGTGTGTCAAGGACAATGCAGAGTATTTTTATTTTTATTTTATTTATGTATATTATATATTTACATATGTATATAAATATATAATATATGTAAACATATATAATATATAAATGAAATATAATGTGTGTGTGTGTGTGTATGTGTGTGTGTGTGTGTATTTCCTAATCCTCAGAATAGCTAAAAGGTAGGTATTTTTCCTATTTTAGAGTTAGGGAAGCAACCAACAGAATAAATACTTTGTTCCATGGTGTATATTCTCCACCCTGCTCCAAGCTGGGGATTGAACCCAGGGCCTCACATATGCTAGGCAGCTACGCTACCACTGCATTACACACCAGCTCAAGTATGGTTTATACTTTTAGTAATTACTAATTATCAAATTACTTATTGACTACCTCCTTGTGACAGGTATGAAGCTAAGTGCTTTACTTTTTTCTTGACTCATTACCATTGCTGAAATAGATACTGAGTAAATTTTTCATACATAAGTATAATGACAGCTAGAAAATGGCAGAACTGTATTTCAAGCCAGTGACTTCTTGTTTTCTAAAAAAATCTCTTCCTTCCTTTTTTTCCTTTCCTTCTTTTTTCTTTTTTTTCCACTGGTGCTGGGGAGATCGAACCCAAGGGTGGTATGGGCTATATCATCAGCCCTATTTATTTTATTTTGAGACAGGGTCTTGCTAATTTCCCCAGGATATCTTCAAACTTGGAATTCTCCTGTCTCAGCTTTCCTTGTAGCTGTAATTATAGGGGTGCACCACCATACCTATCTAAAAATCTCTATTCTTAACCAGTTTTCCTCACAAGACCTATTCATGTTATAAGGGACAAAAGTGATCACATTGAGGTGGAGATTCTGTGAATTTCTCTCTCTGAAAGCAAGTTAGGATAAATTGATTAATATCTCCATACCAATTATGTAATAGGAATGTTTGATTCATTAGTATAAAGATTTCTATGGCCCCATCTATTTTTTGAAAGTTAGCATGTATTCATTAAATATCTACCATGTACATGGGCTGGGGTTATGGCTCAGTGGTAGAGTGCTTGTCTAGCATGTATGAGGCCCTGGGTTTGATTTTCAGCACTGCATATAAATAAATAAAATGAAGATCTATTGACAACTAAAAAAATATTTAAAAATACCATGTACAACTGTGTTAGGATACAGAAGTATGAATTATGGTTCCAGTATCTGAGAAACTTAAGAATATAAACATGATGGTATACACTCAACTTGCTAAATTGTGGATTAAAAAAAAAAAAAAAGGTCCCAATTTGGTCAGATGTGGTGGCATAACTGTAGTCCCAGTTACTCCAGAGATCACTTGAGCTCACAAGTTTGAGACCAGCCTGGGCAATATAGTGAGACCATGTCTCAGAAACAAGCAAAACAAAATACAGATTCAACAACAATATATTTCCTTGATGTGAATGCTGTATAGTTTTCTTGAGCAAGAAACTTTATCAATATCTTAAATTTTTAGTATAAAAATATTTAGAATATGGTCAATAAATAAATTTTCCTTTATTATGAACTGTAAAAGCCACCATTAGAAAGACTATACTACCAATTAGATTATGAAATTATAGTGATTATAAGACTAATCTCAGTTTTAGAGATGTTAAAATGTGAAACATGTTACAACAAGTTAATTATTAACCGGTGTTGAGCTTTTAGAACTTTTGATCAATAATCTTATTTAGAGAGATCTCAGTAGTATGAGAAAATAAAATGATTCTCTGGCTTCAATATTTTATGACTGGATTTTAGAGAAAAACATAGATAATTTGTTAATGCTTCTTTACAGTGCAGTCATGTGATTTTGAGAAATTTCTTGTTCAGCTCTTTTAAAATGACATGTGGGGGAAAATCGTTAACTGTAAAAAAAAAAAAAGAGGGGGTATGTGAAACGAATTGAATGCTTGTAATGTACTCAGTATTCCCAGGTATATACAGTTTGTAAAGGAGCTGGAAGGCCATTTAGCCATTCAGGGAAGTAAGTCAGCAGTTTCCCTGCAAGGGAAACCATTAAAATAAGTTAGAAGAAATTAGATATTTAAGAAGACAAGTGTGTAACACTATTCAAATAAATTAAAATAAAATACTTATCTGCAGCATTCTGAATATTCTTGTGGTTTTCCCATGTCTTCTGGCATTTGAACATTGTTTAGTAGTGTTGTAAAGAGATACAGAATGTAGATTGGAGCTATTACATTCTGTTGTATTTATGAAGATTAGGTTAGGTTAAGAGAATACCATAGTATTGTATAGTCATGAACAACGCATCTGGATCCCTGCCTTCAGTGGCACTTGTATACTTATTGAGAAGGCAGATCATAAATAAGCTTGTTCATTTATGTATTTACTTATCATAGATTAAGATAAATGCCACAAGGTTGTATTAGAGGATAAAAGGGGAAGCCCACTTTAGGTTAAGGTGGTCAATGAAACCTTCTTATGAGGTAAGAACTGAAGAATTAAATGAACCAGATATATATGAAAAATTACAGGAAGAACACTCCAGGCAGAGAAACAAGATACGTAGGCTGGGAGGTAGGAAAGAGCTTGGTATTTTTCTGACTCAGAAAGGATACTGGTATGGGCTGGGGTTGTGGCAGGGGTAGAGTGCTCACCTAGCATACATGAGGCACTGGGTTTGATCTTCAGCACCACATAAAAATAAAATAAAGATACTAAAGCTAAAAAATAAATGTTAAAAAATAAAAAAGATGGCTGGGATTGTGGCTCAGCGGTAGAGCGCTCACCTAGGTACGGGCGCGACCCAGGTTCCATTCTCAGCACCACGTAAAAATAAAGGCATTGTGTTGTGTCCATCTACAAAAAAAAAAAAAGATATTTTCTCTCTCTCTCTCTCAAAAAAAAAAAAAAAAAAAAGAAATAAAAAAGAAAGAAGGGAAAGAAGGGATATGGTAGGGCTAGAGCATAGTGAGCTAGGGAGAATTGCATAACAAGTTATTAGGCAAGCAGGAGTCAATTCATGTGGGTCCTTGTAAGCCATGATAAAGATGAAAAGTTTTAATTGCATTCTGAGAAAATGGCAAATGCTTTTGAAAGATTTTATGCTGGGTAATTTTATAATCTAATTTTCATTTTTCAAAGATCAGTCTGGCTTATGGGTATAGAAGGATTGGAGAGGAGCTATAGGAGAAACAGGAAGATTGACTAGGCAGATGCAGTAGTCAAGCTGGACAAGTGTACCCATACTTGGTGGCCTATGCCTATAATCATAGCTACTTAGGAGGTTGAGGTATAGGGATCACAAATTTGAGGCCAGACTGGGCAATTTAGTAAGACTATCTTAGAATAAATTAAAAAGGACTGGGATGTAACTCAGTGGTAAAAGGCTTGCCTAGCATGTGTGAGGCCCTGGGTTCAATCCCCAGTACTTGGGGGAAAAAAAAATAAAATGGATAAGGTGGTGACAGTTGCCTTTTTCACCCTGGTGGGCCAGGTGGCATTTTTTTGTTATCCGTGCATGCCTACTTTTGTAATACAGTGTCTAGAAGACCATTTCTTGGATTTAGAGTGTATAGTTTAATTGGTTGAAAATCCTTATTTCCCTCAAGTGTTTATTTTAGATGTCTGGGTTATTCAAAGATGTTATGTACTACAAATGCATATTAGTGTTATTTATTTATTAGAAAAAATATAAGCATGGAAAGTACTTTGCCTTGAGTAATAATTCAAAGATTAGAGACCATGGTTCTGTCTCCTTTTATTACACAGGCACTAATTTCAACTTATATGGTCCTTTGTAGATGAGGACTTTCCTGTTTTTCCTGTTCTTGAAAGTCTATTATTGCAGTATTTGAAGACTGTCTCATTTATATTTTTATTTAGAGAAACGTTTGTTTTTTTTACTCCAGTGTGAACATATACATATTGTATCACTTTGAGATTTTTGTAGTTTTTGTTGATAGTCTTCTCTTCCTTGCAGTATCATAAGGAAGTGCTCACTTATATATCCTTGTAGTTCTTTGTTCAACTTTTCCTTATCTGTGATTATTTTCAAATAATATTGGAGTTATTTGGAGCTGCTAGTTTTCATACTTGGATTCTGGAATAAAATTGTTATGACTGCAGAATCTATTTTTTTTTGAACCCAGGGTCACTTAACCACTGAGCCACAACCCTAGCCTTTGTTTTTTATTTTGAGATAGAGTCTTGCTAAGTTATTGAGGCTGGCCTTGAACTTGCAATATTCCTACCTCAGCCTCCTCAGTACCTGGGATTACAGGGGTGCACCACCATGTCCCACTGAGATTAGCTTTTAAGAACCAGATTTTATCCATATTTGATTTTTTAAGGTAAGTGCAAATATCCTAAGGGCATAGCACAATAAATTTTCATTAGGTAACCGTTATAAGTGAAAGCATTCCTGTAATACCCAGTCCATTTACAGAACTTCAGAAACTGCATCTTTGTGCGTGTGTGTGACCATCCTGACTTCTATTGTAGATTAGTGTGGAATATATGAGGCTGAATATTTTTTCTTAAGTTGGTTTCATCGTATTTGAACTTTACTTACTGAAGTATCACTATGTAGGTTTTTCCCTCTTAATTTAGTCTAACAGTTAAAAATGAAAACTTGCCTTAGTAGAGAGAAGCAATTACTCAACTCCTCCCCTATTTAGCATAACATTGACTAGCTATCCAACATTTTTTTCCTAAATAACTCTCCTTTCTTTATTTTTCTTTTAGTTCTGCAATTATTGCAGTTATTATTATGCTTACTTAAAGGTTGAATTATCATTTATCTCTTGGGAAAGTAAGACAAATTGGAGATAATACAGAAGTTTGAAAGAAAACTAAATGGGAAGAATTGCTTTTTTTTGATGTTTTTGAAGGTGTAAAGCAAAATATAAAGATCATTAGATAATATAAGAGAGAACAAATAGAAGGGGGAAAAAACCCTGTTTCTTGAATTTCCCATGGCTTCAATGTTCCTAAGAGCCATGCTTAGAGAAACTTTAGAGGAAAATGAGAGTAAGAGCAAAGATGACACACAAGTAAGCAATTGTTAGTGTAACAATAGCAGCCATTTTCCGCCAAGTGTAAAAGTTTTATTTAATCAGGTGATTTTTTAAAAATTCTCATTAAAAAGACCTCAAATTCTAAGGTACAATAATTATTTGCAGTCTCAAAATGATGTTCATTATGGTTTATGTAGCTCATTATGTAAATCGCTCCACAGTACATAACATGTGCACCAAACAACCATTGGATTTCATTCAAGAGGGTTCACTGAAGTGTGATTGCTGAAAAAGCAACACAGTTATTGATGATTTTCTGGAGAAACATGTATGGTATATTTTATAAAGAAGATTAGTTTATAGTGTTTTCTTTTTCTTTTTTCTTTAGAGAGAGAGAGAGAGAGAGAGAGAGAGAGAATTTTAATATTTATTTTTTAGTTTTCGGCGAACACAACATCTTTGTTTGTATGTGGTGCTGAGGATTGAACCCAGGATGCACGTATGCCAGGCGAGTGCGCTACCGCTTGAGCCACATCCCCAGCCCTATAGTGTTTTCAAAAGCTTAAAATGCAGAGAACTAAGATGCTTGTCAAGTGGAGAAGATTTTCTATAAAATATTATGTTTATCTGTCAGCAAGAGGTCTGGAATTACTCCCATACAGTTTTATCAAACTATACATCTGCATAATATGCAAAAAAACTTTGAAGAATTATTGGCACATCAAACTTATTTTCTGATTAACTTTCACTCTGATGTATACCCTTTTTGGCTGCTTATTGTTCTGTTGGTGATCTTAAATCACTATATCCTTCTGTTTCTCTCCTCCCCATTGTCTTGCTTATCAGTAGCTTCATAACTGTCTTAAGAAAAGCAAAAAATCGAATTGGACCTAAGTAAATACACTTATCTGTCTTTTTCACACACACACACACACTCACACACACACATACACACACCTTGTTGCCCTTTGTTTTGTGTGTATAAGTGTGAGAGTACGTGTGTGTGTATTTTTTTCCCTTAACTTTGCAATTTAGCATTCAGTCTTAGTAAAACTAACTAAGATTGCATTCACAGTGTTATAAAATACAGTAACTGCTGGTGCTGAGTTGTTCTCAGACCGTTGGTAAGTTACAATTTTTATTTGATTTTAAATTTGAAGGTATTATAACCTGTGCTTTCTGCAGATGGAGATACCTGCAGAGACTTATTAGGTACCAGATTCTTTCTGAAGTCAAACAAAATAGTTTCAATTATAATCATTTACCATATTTTTGTATCTTAATCTGTTCAGGCTGCTAGAATAGAGTACCATAATTGGGGTGGCTCATAAACAACAGCAATTTATCACAGTCCTGAAGGCTAGGAAGTATTAAGATCAAGGCACCTAGTGAGAGCTTCCTGGTTTATAGATGGCTGTCTTCTCACTGTGTCCTCATGTGATACAAGGAATAAGGGAGTTCCCAGAAGTCTCTTTTATAAGGACACTAATCCACATCCCCAGCCCTATCTAGAGACAGGTCTCACTGAATTGCTTAGTGCCTCACCATTGCAGGTGCTGGCTTTGAACTTTCGATTCTCCTGCCTCAGCCTCTTGAGCCACTGGGATTACAGGCATGTGCCACTGTGCCCAGCTACATTGCAGAATTTCAACATGGATTTTAGTGAAACATAAACATGTGGTCCATTGTACCTTGCTATTTTGAACTTGGATACTTCACCATGTCCCCAGACCTTTTATTTTTTATTTTGAGACAGAGTCTTGTTGAGTTGCTTAGGGCCTGGCTGTGTTGTTGAGGATGGCTTTGAGCTGGAATCCTCTTGCCTCAGCCTCCTGAGAAGATGGAATTTAAGGCAGGAATTACAGGCGTGCATCACTGCACCCCAGTCCAACTGACTTTTTTGTTAGTAAAAGGTATTGCATTTTCACTTTCCACCAAGCTGGTCCTTTTTTTTTTAACTTTTTTTTTTTTTTGAGAGAGAGAGAGAGAGAGAGTTTTTTTAATATTTATTTTTTAGTTATTGGCGGACACAACATCTTTGTTTGTATGTGGTGCTGAGGATCGAACCCGGGTCGCACGCATGCCAGTCCAGCGCGCTACCACTTGAGCCACATCCCCAGTCCCAAGCTGGTCCTTTTAATTTGTTCATAGTTCCTATAATGTATAACTACTGCAGCGTTGGAAAGTTTGTTTAAAGTGTCTGTAAGTATCCTGCACCCTCAATGCTTAATTCTGTTAAGCTGTCAAATGCTCTCATTTTTCTTTAGCATACCATGAATGAGTCCCTAGGACACTGCTTACATGACTCTTTCTGGATTAATGAGTGTCACTGCATTATTGGTGGAGGTAGCTTCATTTTTAGACCTAGTGTTAGTGATGTTGGTGATAACCTTTTTTTATTTTGAAATTATTTCAGATTTTTAAAAAGTTGCAAGAATAATACAAAGAATTCTTGTATATTGTTACTTAGCTTCCCCAAATGTTAATATTTTACATTGCCTTTATTCATTTTCTCTACATGTACATATTGTCTTTTTTTGGAACCTTTTGAGAGTAAGTTACTGACATGGTACTCTGAAACTCCTAAATTCTTCAGTCTGTTTCCTAGGAAGCAGAGACATTTTCTTATATAATCACAGTGCAGTGTTTAAAATCAGGAAATTAATATTTCCTAATCTGCAGGCTGACAGACAACATTAATTGTTCTAATAATTTTTTTATAGAAAAAGAAAAAAAATTTCTGATCCAAAAAATTTTTTCTGATTGATTGATCCAAGAGATCAATCCAGGATCATGTGTTGCATGTAATGTCTCTTTTTTCTTTTAATCTTTGACAGTTCCTCAGTTTTTCTTTGTCTTTCATGATTTTGACATTTTTGAAGAGTACAGATTATTTAGTAGAATGTCCCTCAGTTTGGGTTTATCTAATGTTTTCTCATGATTAGACTCAGGTTAAATACATTGGAATACCACAGAAGTGACATTGGGTTCTCAGTGCATCACATCAGGGGGCACATGATATCAATTTTCCCCATTATGTTGATGTTAACTTTGATCATTTGGTTAAGGTGATATTTGCCAGATTAAATTTCTGTTTTTCCCTTTGTAATTAAAAAGCCACTTTTGAAGAGATATTTGAGACTATATGAATATCCTGTTTCTCATCTGACTAGTTTCAGCAGTCATTGATTATCATTTGTTGCCAAATGATAATTTTTCTAAATCTAATTCTGCATTGTTATTCTACTACAAGGAAAACCTTTCCTTTTTCCACATTTATTTTGTTTATATCAGTCAAATTTCTATTTTATTCATTTGCATGTTTCTTAAGTGAAGGAGACCTTTTTAGTTTCTTGTTAATGTGTGTGATGCTCACCTATTTCTCAAGGTGTTAAAATGATTCAATCAATTACATATGTGAAAATGTTAGTAAAATAAATTAGTTAATATAAGTTTGTAATGTCAATGAATTTTTGAAGTTTGAAACTGTATCAACAATATTTTGTTAGCTTGCAGCATCCTCACTGGGTGGCAAAAGTAGGTCTGAACTGATAAGAGCCTTTTTACAGTTTTTATCTAAGTGCAAATATTCATACTTTTTGCTGTAGAAATACTGATAGATTTAATTAGTTGGTCCTTATACAGATCCTGCTGGGAATGTTGTGTAATATATGGCATGCATGTGGTGCTTTCCTAAAATCGGAAAAAAATTCATAATTTACAACATATTTGGTTAAAAGGATCTCATGTAAAGTACTGAGGACTTAATATTTATAACATTTATATTTATATTATATTGAGGATATAATGTTTATATTACATGCTGTGTATTTGTAAGTATATTTTACTAAGCATTTATCACTAGTTGGTAAAATTGATGCTACTAATTACACTATTAACTGTTAAACAATCAAAGAATAGTTTTATCAGCATTTGCTTGAAGAGAAGAGAAAAGAAACCCAAGAACTACCTTTGCTATCAGGTAGACTTTCTTGTGCTATTTTAAATACAGTTATGGAGATCAAATTCTCTTGTGCTTTTCTTACTCATTTACTCATGAGCCTGCTGTTCTTTGTGTATAGTACTTTGCTATTTGTTGCTCACTTAGGCAGATTCAAAGGTTCAATTAATGCAGCTCTATAATATAGGACATCTTGCCTTTCCTCAACTGTGCAGTGGAGTTAATTAACATAGTATTCTTTGTAGAATTAAATTCAAATAGAATGATACAAAGACAGATTTTAATTATACCTTCACTGAAAAGTAAGTTCTTTTTAGAAGTCTGACAGAGGAAATAGTCTTAGATTTTAGGAGATGATAATAGCACACATTGCTATCTTTTCATAGCTGATGAGCATGAAGATTATATGGCATCTAATGGAAATGTTTAAATTTATGTTTTTTATTCCTATATGGTGATTTTCATAACAAGTAATACTTAAGCTCAGACTTCAAAATAAATTATCTAGCTCTTCAACAGATGAATGGATAAAGAAACTGTGGTACATACACACATGGAATATTACTCAGCATTAAAAGAGAATAGAATTATAGCATTTGCAGGTAAATGGATGGAGTTGGAGAATATCATGCTAAGCAAAGTAAGCCAGTTTCATAAAACCAAAGGCCAAATGTTTTCTCTGATAAGTGGATGCTGATCCATAATGGGGAGGGGTTTGTGGGAAGAATGGAGGAATTTTGGGCAAAGGGGAGGGAGGGAAGGAGAGGGGATATGGGGGCAGAACGATGATGGAATGAGATGAACATCATTACCCTAGATACATGTATGACTGCACATGTGATGCAACTCTACATCATGTACAACCAGAGAAAGGAAAAGTTTTGCTCCATTTGTGTATTATGAGTTAAAATGCATTCTGCTAACATGTATAAACTAATTAGAACAAATAAAAAAAGAAAGAAAAAATAAATTATCTAAGTAGTGTATAGTTTTAAAATGTTTAACTTGAGAACTAGTAATTCACTCAATTTTTATTGATTGTGAAACTCGCCCCCCTCCCCCAGTCTGGTACTAGGGGTTGAACCTAGGGTCACATATGTACTAGGCAAGCTCTCTTCCACTGAGCTACAACCCCAGCACTTTTTATTTTTCATTTTGAAACAGGGTCTTGCTAAGTGGCTCAGGCTGGATTTAAACTTGTGATCTTCCTGCCTTATCCTCTTCAGTAGGTGGAATTATTTAGGTCTGTACCACTGTATCCAGTGTGAATTTATTTTTCATCAGTAGTTTGTGTTCTTTTATTAATGTATCGATTTGAACTTTTCTTATTTAAATTAATTCTACTTCTACAGTCTATTCCAATCCTGAATTTTGAACTTCTTTAAGTTGGATGGCATGTGGTGATAATATCTGAAAGGAACATAGTTCTAAGAGTAAATTAAAATTGTATATGTTTTACTCCATTGGATGCAAATTTTTTTGGTAGCAGAAACAGTATGCTAAGAATAATGCTGAAGCATTTCAAGGGAAAAGTATTATGAAATGAGAATAGATACAGATAGTTTGTTTTGTTAATGAATTTTATAGATAATGTTTAGTAAGGCCAAATTTACCAAGTTTTAAATGCCAACTAAAATATCTTCATCTTGTATATAGATTGCTAATCCTTAATATGAAATATATATTTACTCTTTTCTTTGGTATAAGTCAATAAGATAATTCTTCATTATATATTTTAAATGTGCAATATTTTAGAGATGTATGTATGTAGTACTAGGTATTTAATCCAGGGTCACTCTACCTCTGAGCTATATCCCCAACCCTTTTTATTTTATTTTTGAGACAGGGTCTTGATAAATTGCCCAGGCTGGCCTGGAATTTGTGATCTTCCTGCTTTAGCTGCCCAAATTTTTGGGATTACAGAGGTATGCCCCCACACCTGGTTTTCAGTTTTATTTTTAAAGCAAAAGGGTGAACCTAGAATGTTAATCTTTACCTGATTTGTGAACAAAAATTTATTGAGATGTTCTAGATTAAGGAATCATATATCATCAAGTAAGGAGTCTCAATATAATCCAGCTTTTTTTTTTTGGTAGTGTCAGGGATTGAACCCAGGACCTTGTGCATGTGAAGTGAGCATTCTACCAACTGAGCTATATCCCCAGCCCTACATAATCTAGCTTCTTAACAAATATATATAATTTAATTTTTTGTTATTGAATGATTTTAGGACTACATTTTTTGGGGGAGGATTGTTCTGTGATTATGATGTGGTAAAACGCTGGAAATTGGGGCTGGGATTGTGGCTCAGCTGTAGAGCACTGGCCTGGAACGGGAGGGGACCGGTTTGATCCTCAGCACCACATAAAAATAAAGGCATTGTGTTGTGTCCATCTACACCTAAAACATAAATTTAAAAAAATGCTGGAAATCACAATATTTGCTTAAAATTGAACATGCTGCAAAAAGAGACCAAGAGTGCTTTTTGTGAAGAGTTCTATTGTTAGCACAATTTTGCCGGTAGGTCTTTTCTTTTTCTTTTCTTTTGGAGAAGGTTGTAGTGCCTAAAAGTTGCCAGGATTTCATTAAGCCAAAGATGTATTTTTTAAAAAAGTATTTATTTTTTTAGGTGGACACAATATCTATATTTCATTTTTATGTGGTGCTGAGAATGGAACCCAGTGCCTTGCGCATGCTAGGAGCGTGCTACCACTTGAGCCACATCCCCAGCCCCCAAAGATGTATTGTAGCCAGACGTTCAGTTGGTCAAGACTCCAAACTTCTCTGAAACCCACCCAACAGGAACAGTTGAGAAAAGAAGTCAGGTAGAGTGAGAGAGCAAGGGATGGTGGAGGGGAGGTGGAATAGGCATTTTTACTCAATTTTTATTTATTTATTGTGTCAAATAGTTTTAGCAGACTTTTAGAATAAATCTAGTCTTTAAGCTCCGTTTTTCTGTAGTCACATTCCTACCATTCTGCTCAGTTTTTTCAATTAACAAGTAATAATACTGATAGCAAGATTTGCATTTTTTCTTATATAACATTAACAAAGTAATTCTTTTTTAAAATTTAAATTAGAAATCAAATTAGAAATAATATCTCTAAAAAGTTAACATTTGGCTCATTTTAAGAAAGCAAAATTAAAGGCCAGTGATGTAGCCCAGTGATAGAGCTCTGGCCTAGCATGAATGGGGCCCTAGTTCAATCCCCAGTACCACCAAAAAAAAAGAGAAAGAAAGTAAGTTTATAACAGAGTAATATTATTTGTTTAGATTCTTTAGATTTTTATAATTTTATTTTTAAGAAGTTTTAAGTCTTCTGCTTATTTTATTTTAGATTTATGTGAATGTCACTTAAAAGTGAGATATTAAGGGCTTTTGCTTTCTATTTTTTACACTTCTGTGATAGTTAAATTTTATTTTTCCAAATCCGTACATCTCACAATTATGGTATTATATGTACAGTTTTGAAATGTAATAAAATGACTTATTGATACTCATTTCAGAGTTAAATTTTTGTTTTACCAGATATCTGGATTTATAGATGAGTGTCTGGTAGCAATTCATTGTTCATTTAATAAGTGAATAGTTAATGAACCTCAGATATTTGTTATATAGTGGAAAGCTAGAAAAATGATGTATTTCATTTTCAGGTTTATAGTTCAGAAGATCAGGGATTCATATGTGTATGTGTGTGTGTGTGTGTGTGTGTGTATATATATATATATATATATACACACACACACACACATACATATATATATACATATACTTTTTTTTTTTTTTTTTTTTTTGGCATCTGGAAATGGTAATGTAGCTTAGAGTGCTTACTTAATAGTTTGAGGACCTGGGTTCTATCCCCAGCACTGGAAAAAAGTTTTTGCAAGTCAAAATATTTCACTTAAATAAATGCATGTGTTAAAAAACACACTTTAAAAGAAATTTTTAAAAAGTAGATAATAATAATTTGATTAGAGTAGACACTGCTGAAAAGATGAGTTCCCTCTTGTTCCTTCCTCCCTCCTTTCCTTTTGAGGTGGTTGGAATTGAATCCAGGACCTCAAGCATGCTACACAAACATTCTGCTACTGTTGTATCTCCAACCCAAATGATGTTTTCATATACACAATAAATTTACCTCAAAAAAGGTTTCTCCAGGGCCTGGGGTTGTGGTTCAATGGTAGAGTGCTTGCCTAGCATGCACAAGGCACTGGGTTCGATCCTCAGCACCACATAAATGTAAAACAAAGATGTTGTATCCACCTAAAAACTTAAGAATAAATATTTAAAAAAAGGTTTCCTCTAGTGAGCTAGTGAGTGAATGAGTGTATGCATATATATGTGTATGTATGTGGACGAACACTTGAAAAAGAAACAGATTTCATAGGCAATGATATCTGCACTGTTAGTTTGAGTAATACATGAAGTCAGAAGTGTGGGTTATGGATTCCTGAGATAGACGTGGGTGTCCCTAGGTCACTTTCAGGGAATGAGAGGTTATATATTTCTTCATAGTTCTAAGATGTTATTTGTCTTTTTCATTATGTTGCTTATTTGTACCCATTATGCAAAGGCAACAGCAGATAAAACTTCTGACTCCTTAACACAAGTCAAGGCAGTGGCACCAAATGTAGAAATTTTCCCATTGTGTTTTTTGTTACTAAGAATTATAGTTGGAAATAAAAGCCAGTTTTACTTAAGAATACCCCTTAATTGAAACAGAAAAAATCATTAACTTTATTAAATGTAGTCCTTTGAGTTATATTTTGTGCAGCAAAATGGGAAGTATTTCTGCTGCATTCCAAAGAATGATTGTTATGAGCCAAAAAACTTGTGTGATTGAATTGAGGACAGAATAAGTTTTTTCATGGAATAGTGTCTATAGAGCACTTATTAGTGCATGTGTGAGGCACTGGGTTTGATTTTCAGCACGGCATATAAGTAAATGACAGGGTCTCACTGAGTTGCTTAGCGCCTTGATGTTGCTAAGGCTGGCTTTGAACACGGGATTCTCCTGCCTCAGCCTCCTGAGATGCTGGGATTGAACCCAGGTGCTCTTTATCATTGAGCACATGCCACATCCTCAGCCCTTCATTTTGAGACAGGGTCTATCTAACTTGATAAGGCTGGCCTTGAATTTGAGATACGCCTGCCTCAGCCTCCCCAATAGTTGGGATTACAGCTGTGCACCACCATGCCTGTCCTGACAGACATTTTCTTCAAAATAGGTGGTTTTTGTCATTTCAAGGAAATCAGCTCATAGAATTTATTTCTGGTGATAAAAATTTGAGCTTTCATATAAAATATTAGATTTTTGGAAAAAGTTTATTTTGTAGCAGGAGGTTACTACTTAAAGACTTTCTTGGGCTGGGGATGTGGCTCAAGCGGTAGCGCGCTCTCCTGGCATGCTTGCGGCCCGGGTTCGATCCTCAGCACCACATACAAAGATGTTGTGTCCGGCGAAAACTAAAAAATACATACTAAAAAATTCTCTCTCTCTCTCTTAGAAAAAAAGTTAAAAAAAAATTTACAAAAAAAAAAAAAAAAAGACTTTCTCATGAAATTAGTGGTGATATTAGCAAGTGTGGTTTTTTTAAAAAAATATAATGTATAATGAAATGTGCCCACATTTGGACTAGCTGTGTAGCACAATGAACCAGTGTTTTCTAAATGACCAGTGTGTAATGTTATAGAATTCTGTATTGGTAAAAGATCCTTTAAAAGAACAGTGGATTTTAGCTAGGTGTGGTGGTGCACACCTGTAATCTCTTGGCTTAGAAGGCTGAGGCAGGAGGATCACAAGTTCAAAGCCAGCCTCAGTGAGACCCTGTCTCAGAAAATGAAAAATAAAAAAGCCTGGGATGTGGTTCATTGGTTAAGCACTGCTGGGTACCCAAAAAAAAAAGGCAATAAAGACAATGAATCAATGGATTTTACAACAGTATGAAAAGTTCATCAGTATGTTTTTTGATTCAACTTTGTATCTAACTTTGAAGAAATCACTACTTGTCAAGTTTTGTTACAGTATTTTAAAAAAAAAGAATTTCCACACACATCTGAAAGGCTATTATATTCCTTCCTTTTCCAATCACATGTCTTCTGTATGAGGCTGGGTTTTCTTTCTTTCTTTTTTTTTTTTTTTTAATATTTATTTATTTTTTTAGTTCTCGGCGGACACAACATCTTTGTTTGTATGTGGTGCTGAGGATCGAACCCGGGCCGCACGCATGACAGGCGAGCGCGCTACCACTTGAGCCACAGCCCCAGCCCGAGGCTGGGTTTTCTTCAGATACTTCAACCATAATAATATCAGAACAGGTGGAATATAGAAACAGATATGAAAATCTAGATTTGTGTTTTTTTTTTTTTTTTTTTTTTGTGTGTGTGTGGTATCAGGGACTGAACTCAGGGGCACTCAACCACAGAGCCACATCCCCAGCCCTATTTTGTATTTTATTTAGAGACAGGGTCTCACTGAGTTGCTTAGTGCCTTGACATTGGTGGGGCTGACTTTGAATTTGTGATCCTCCTGCCTCAGTCTCTTGAGTCACTGGGATTATAGGAGTATGACACTGCGCCCAGCCAAAATATAGCTTTTTAAAGCCAAATATTAAAGAAATTTGTGAGAATGTTAAGCAGTGCCATTCTTCTCACTAAATATTTTTTATTTTTGAAAATGTATTTTTCATAAAATATGGTATTAGTTATTATATATAATATTTTAAAGGAATTATAAATATTGGAAAACAATAAATTTTAATTTCAAATATTGCAAAATTGATAAATGTGGTTCACATTACAACAGCTCTTTGGGATACTCAAAAAGGTCCTGAGACCCAAAAGTTGGAGAATCACTCTAAAACTTTCATGTTTAGAGAAGATTAAGCCTTCTGCCTTCTCCATTTGAACCCAAATGTAAAATTCTGTATTGAGGCTAACAGCATGAAAACAACTTTGAATAGTTATGAACCGTGTAAGTTCCCATGTGATTATAATTTGAAATGATTAAACTGAATAGTCTAGGAGAGTTTTTTACTCAGCCTGGATTGATTTCCCTCTCTTTTTTTCATACTTTTCTTAAAATAATAATTATAATAAAACAATTTCTGGGTGTTTAAAAGCTCTTAAAATTAATAATATTCCTACTTTTTAGTTAATTTAGTATGATATATCGAGCAAAAAGGACATTGGACCCAAAATGTTTGCATGCACATTCTTACTATGTCACCTTTCTGTATCTTAAATTTTCTCCCCTCTACCCCCACTTTTTTTTTTAACCTTGAAGGCCTTGATTTTAAAAGATACTTATTTCTATATGACTTGATAAATTATTTGGGTAGTATTTTAACTTAGGAATTAATCTGTTTCTAGTATTTCTGTTAATGCCTGGTTAGGCTTATGTTTGTTTAAAAAAAATTGTGTGGGTGTATCCTAGTGTGGTACTAGGGCTTGAACCCAGGGACACTCTGCTGCTGAGCTACATCTCCATCCTTTACATTTTTGAGACATCGTCTCACAAAGTTGCCAAGGCTACCTGGAACTTGTGATCCTTCTGCCTCAGTCTCCTGAGTTGCTGGGATTATAGGAATATGCCACTGTGCCTGGCTTAAAAAGTTTTTTTATTGGACATTGATAAATTACTATATATATTAATGAAATACAATGATATACATGTATATATAATGTGGAATAATTGAATCAAGCTAATTAACATAGTCATTACTTCAAATATTTGTTATTTATTCCTCAATCTAACCAAAACATTGTACCCTTTGACCAGCGATCTCCCCTTTCTCCCCAATCTCTGGTCTCTCTTCCTCTGTTTGTGTGTGTTCAAGTATTTTAGATTTCATATGTAGGTGAGAATATGCAGAATTTGTCTTCCTGTGCCTGGCTTATTTCACTTAGCATAATTTTCTCCAGATTCATGAATATTGTCACAAAAGGCATAATATCCCTCTTTTTAAAGGCCAAATAGTATTCCTCTGTGTGTGTGTATGTGTGTGTGTGTGTGTGTGTGTGAGAGAGAGAGAGAGAGAGAGAGAAAGAATATTTGTGTATCACATTTACTTTTTTTTTTTTAAGATTTCTTTTAGTTGTAGATGGATACTATCTATTTTTTTATTTTTATGAGGTGCTGAGGATCAAACCCAGTGCCTCATACATGCAAGGCAGGCACTCTACCACTGAGCTACAGCTCCAGCCCCACATTTTCTTTATTCATTGGTTCACTTATGTTTGATTCTTTAACTTGTCTATTATGAATAATGTTACAGTCAACACATGAGTACAGAGATCTTTTTGATAAACTGGTTTTAAATCTGATGACATATGCTCAGAAGTGTAACTCTGCTTTTAGTTTTTTGAGGAACTTGTACGTTCTTTTCCATAATAGATGTATGAATTAATAAGGCAGATATTTTATAGGACTACTTGAATAAAGTAATATTTTTACTATAATAATTTTAATAAAGTAGAAAAAGACTATTACAATTCAAGTTCTGTTAAAGGCAGTCTACTTTCCTCCCTTATCTTTTTAAAAAAAATTTTTTTTAGATGTTGATGAACCTTTGTTTTATTCATTTATTTATATGCAGGGCTGAGAATCAAATCCAGTGCCTCACACATGCTAGGCAAGTGCTCTGCCACTAAACCACAACCTCAGCCCCCTTGTTATCTTTCACCATTCAGGACTATGTCTGGGTACTTCTCAAATTCCATTTAGAGCATTGGTCCCTAGCTTTTTCTTATTTGAACACTAATCAAGTTTTGTGGTCCTGAAACCTGAAAAGAAAGTCAGATATAGTAGTTAGTATTTAACTTTTTTGTCATTTCCTCTTCTATCATGTTTTGATTCATTCATTAGAAGTCTAGACAAGGGAAATTTGAGTGTTGGCTGAGGGACTTCCTTATTTGTGGGGCCTGAGGCAAAATGGAAATGCAGGTTCTCTTGTTCAAAGAGTAGGGGAAAAAGTGCCGTTAAAGGTTCTAAAATAAAGCTTTTTCTTTGTTGTCTCTCCTTTGACTTGTCATATTTAAAAAGATTTATCTTTTAATGTCATTTGAAGAAAAATGAAATTTTAAAATGTAAATAAATATAAGAATATTTAATTCATTTTTTGGAATCACTGGAATTGCATAGTTGTACTTTATATATATATTTTTTAGTTGTAGATGGATACAATATCTTTATTTTATTTATTTTTATGTGGTGCTGAGGCTTGAACCCAGTGCCTCATGCATGTGAGGCAAGCACTATACCACTGAGCTACAGCCCCAGCCCAGTTGTACTTTTTTTTTTTTTGGTACCAGGGATTGAACTCGGGGGCACTCAACCACTGAGCCACATCCCCAGCCCTATTTTGTATTTTATTTGGAGAGAGGGTCTCAACTGAGTTGCTTATCACCTCTCTTTTGCTGAGGCTGGCTTTGAATTCGTGACACTCTTGCCTCAGCCACCTGAGCTGCTGGAATTACAAGCATGCACTACCGTGCCTGGCACATAGTTGTACTTTGTAAAACCTTGTACTTGCATGTGTAGTTTGAAAACATTTAAAAAAATCTTAATGGATACATATATCTGCCAATATTCTACCTTCAGTTTACTGATGATAAGTAAGGGAGAACTGAGACGAGGAATTTCTAATTATCCTATCTTTACCTTTCCTTTTATGTCGCCATATTCAGCACAAGTGGTTGGCTAATATAAGCAAGAAAAGTACAGTAGAGTTCCTTGATTGTTCATGTTTCACAAAATATCACTGCCTTCTTTCTGTGTTTTAAGCAAGTTTGGCTTCTCAGGGCTGTGAACAACCCCCTCCAATAACATTTGGTAAAATTTTCTTTGTACTCTGTGGCTGAGGAAGAGACTGTTATTCTTTTGAGAACCTTTGCTGAACTTTGTAGATCCTTGTCAGAAGGACCCCAGGTTGTAACCTGGGTTTAAGGAAATTGATTATATGCTGTAAACAGTTTTATAGGAATTTAAGAACCAGGCCAGAACAGGAGCCCCCACTGTTCTGTTTTCTGAAAAGTGAACACAGTTTCATGAGTGTGTAATATTTTGAGCAAATTAAAATTGCTCTCTAGGTACAGCTAATTTATCCATTATTGTTTTATCCTTTTTTAAGGGGCAGACTTTTCATGTCATGGTATCATTCCAAGTTAGGGTTAAGTGTTAGTTAAAGGTTATGACTTGGTAATTCAAGTGTTTCTTTGTCACTGATGTGTCCTGGCTGCTCTGCAGGAATAGCAAGAATGGCCTAATAAAGCTGTGGTGATGCTGTATTGATATTAGTAGTGGTTGAGACCTGGATTAGTGTAACTGAACTAATTATTCTGCATGTTTATATTTGTTGTATCCATTTGAATTACCTTGTTGATTATTATAAATGTTGGTGTGATCCATCTAGTTCAGATACTTCTCTCTAATGCTGTGTTCACATTTTTTTATCTACATAAAATTTTTACACTTAGTATTTTATGAAGAAAACAAGATTGAAAAAAATCATGTCTGTTTAACTATATGAAACCAATGTATAGTGCTGACTATAATCTTGTCTCGGGTGATAAATGAAGCGCTAAAAGGCATATACCTTCTATGGAGTGATTTTTTTTTACCTTTGCACTTTCAGATGGCAAAATAATTTCATTTCCTTAGGGAAACCATTGTCTATTGTTGCTTCTTAGCTCTATTAAATATGTGTCTAACTGTACCAGTAGGTTAAATTGTTTATCTTAAAGATTGGCATAGGGGTTGGGGTTATTGCTAAGCGGTAGAGTGCCTAGCTCGTGCTGGGTTCTGGGTTCGATCTTCATCACCACATTAAAATAAAAAAAAAATTGTGTCCAACTACAACTAAAAAATGTTTTTGTTTTTTTTAAAAAAGATTGGCGTTGACAAATTTTTGCTGGTAGCTTTTCATTATCACCAGATGTTTCTTTGTCACTGGTGTGTCCTGGCTGCTCTGCAGGAATAGCAAGAATGGCCTAATAAAGCTGTGGTGATGCTGTAATTGATATTAGTAGTGGCTGAGACCTGGATGTTGACTATACTGGCACAATGGTGTATAAAGTCTAGGGAGGAAACAAATCACCGTGAATCATAGCAGAGTTAGTGGATCTTTCTCAAAGCTCTCATTTAGTTAGATAAATAAATATAAAGTACTTAGCATTGTGCCTGGTACAAAGGATGCATGCGACAAGTGTTTTAGAAATAAATAAAAATTCAGATTTTTGTAAGAATTAGTACTAAATATATGAAGACTTTCCAGGCGCTGTAATCAGTCTTCTTTCTCTGAGATCTGAAAGAAGCAGGAAACAGGGCGTAGGACCTACAAGGGAACAGGAAGATTACCCATGTTTTTATTTCACATTCCACTTGAGCTATCTTGGAAACACAGAGGAAAGCATAAAACAATGGTTGTATAAGTGTGCGTGTGTGTATCACTGTGTTTATCTACTTTGTATTATATTATCATTTTAGGACACGGGATGGGGTATTCTATGTCTGGAATGTCTTGAATTGATTCATTAATGTCAGGAACCATGTGAGTGTTTGTCAAGGAGGCATGAGTTTTCTTTCCATTTCCAGTTCATTAACCAAAGAAACAAAATATTCTTAAATGTTCATTAAAACAATTATATTATCCCTAGAATAAATAAGTCTCCTCATAACCAGGATGTAGGGAGAACCCAAAAGTTATACAAATAGTAGCAAATCAGCCAAATTATATTATAAGTGAATAACATGTGAGCAAGAGATTGTGTGTGTGTGTGTGTGTGTGTCGGGGGTGAACTAGCCAGAGGTATTTTGGAAAACTAAAGCTAAAAACAAGTTTAAACCCAAACAGTGAACTCTAGTTAGTTTCTTTCTCTTAGAGCCATGAATTAGCAATTATGAATTACTGTTGGCAATTTAACTATATACTTGTATTGAACAAATAAGTAAAAATATTGTGGATCATGACATCTAGGTTCCTAATTCTCTTTTCTGGTCTGTGTTGTGAGGAGGATGTGCTTAGGATTGAACCCAGGCTAGCTTTATAAACACAGTTACATCCTCATCCCTTTTTATTTTTTATTTTGAGACAAGATCCCACTAAGTTGCTGAGGGTCTTGCTAAATTGCTGAGGCTGACCTTGAATTTGCAGTCCTCCTGTCAGCCTCCTGAGTCCTTGTATTACAGGTGTGTGCACCATTGAGTCTAGTTCTAACTACCTTTAGTGAGATGACTGAGTAGTTGTGACTCTATAGTTCTGCTCAAGTCATAGTTTCTAATAACATTCTCCAATTAAATAAAACAGCAACAATAAAACCCTGGAGAAGTGGTGATTCCAGGTCTAGGACAGAGAAAATCAGAATGAACCTGGAACATTTAATGGTATCAGAAAGTAAGGAAATACTAAAAAAATGATGGCACATGGAAGGACACAGCCAGCTCTAAGAGGTACTTCCACTGAACAAAGATAGGACAAAAAAGTATTGCAACAGAGTAAAAGAAATGTCTGAGAGTCCATACAAGCATAAACAAGGGAGGATAACTCTCCTTTAGAATTTTTTTAAAATATTTTTTTTCGTTATTGATGGACTTTATTGTCTTATTTTTATTTAGTGTTAAGGATTGAACCCAGTGCCTCATGCATGGTAGGTGAGCATGCTACCACTGAGCCACAACCCCAGCCCCTAGACATTTTTTAAACATCAATAAACTTTATCTTTTAGGGAAGTTTTACATTCATAGTAAAATTGAAGGATAATTTGTTTATATGGTAGAATTCCAGTTAATAAATATAGAAGGAATGATAGAAATAGAAAATAATCATTAGGCAAACACCCTCGCATGTTCTTTGTTGCAGGCAAGAACCAATAAATAAATTAATGGGTATGGGCTGTGGATGTAACTCAGTGGTAGAGCACTTGTCTAGCGTATATGAAACCCTGAGTTTGATCCCCAGTAGCACAAAATAAACAAATTAATTAATTAATGGATAGGTGAAAAATAATTAATTAATAGATAGGTGAAAATGTGGTAAAAAACATGGTATGTGAGACACTCAATATTTACCCATAAGACACTTATTAAAGTGTCGAAATCTAAAGACACCACCCTATGTGACACATTGACATCTTTGAGAAAACAAACTTTTAACAAATTGAGTCTAAAGTTTATGAGCAATTAATGAATCAGGTAGCATCCCATCTAAAGTTTTACAAAGGTTTTTGGATAGCTGAGTATAAAAGGCAGAAAATGACTATAGAAAGTAGAAGCAAGGATCAAAAAGTGGGTTGATCATTACAAAATTACTTTCCTTATAGGGTTAAAACAAAGGACTTGTTAGCTATCACAGTAGTTCAGGTAAATGACTCTCTTCTGATTGGTTGCTGTGGATCTCCTGCTTTTCGGAAAACTAGCCTGTTTTAAAGTTCAGTTGGATTATGTAGCACCTACCAATGAGTTATTCCATTTTGATTTTGTTTTGGCTTGATCTATTGGGGCTTAATGCAAGAGCTAAGCCCAAAACAATTCAGATGCCTCCTGATACAATGCATTGAGAAAGATATAACCTTACTTCTATAGTGTTCTTTTTAAAAATTTTTTTATTTTTATAACTTTATTATATGGTGCTGAGGATCAAACCCAGTGCCTCCCATGTGCTAGGCAAGTGCTGTACCACTGAGCCACACCCCAACCCCTCTATAGTGTTCTTTCCAGGAAAGCATAATCTCTGTCTAATCGTGAGAAAACAGGCAAACCAACATTAGGGCACATTTTGAATTATTTACTAGAACTTTAAACAAATCTCAGTAATGAAAAATTGAAGAACTAAACCATATTGGAGAAGATTAAAGAAGTATAACAGTTTGTGGGATTTAGAATTGTATACTGAATCAGAAAAAGAACATTAATGGGAAAGCTGATGAAATTTAATAAGATTTGTTAATTGTATTGTATCAGTGTAAATGCCCTGGTTTCCATATTGTACTATGATTAATGCAAAATGTTAATATTGGGGGCAGCTGTTAATATTAGAAGCAACTGTGTAAAGATTATACAAAACTCTGTATCTTGTAATTTTTCAGATATTATCAGAATAAAAAATATTCCTTATAATCCTAAAGAAATTCAAGGTGGTATAAGGAGTTCTTGATGAGGAAGAAAATGATGAAGTTCCCAAAATTTATGGCTACATTTAGGCAGATTAATTCATTCTTGACACATTTCCCTTAAAACCATCACGCAAGGTGTCTTTTCCTCTGCAAGACTCATTATAGATAGATAGTGAATTCTCAGTTAAAATATTTTATCTTGGGGCTGGGGATGTGCTCAAGCGGTAGCACGCTCGCCCGGCATGCTCGAGGTGCTGGGTTCGATCCTCAATACCACATAAAAATAAAAATTAAAGATATTGTGTCCACCTAAAACTAAAAAAAAAAAAAATAAATAAATTTATCTTTACGTATGTGGTCTTATATTCAGTTCAACTTAAAACATTGGATTAAGATCCTAAAGGTCATAAGTAGAAAACAGAACAATACTATAGATAACAAACGATGTTTGTGGTCAGTAATTTAGAAATAACTCTACTCCTTTACCTTAAGATATGGTTCCAAAATATAGAGGATAGGTCTCATTTGTAATTTATGTGCTGAATATTCAGTGTTCTATTACACTAAAACCACCCTGTGTTGGCACCTTTTTGTCCCCCCCCCCTTTTTTTTTTGGTGATGCTGGGGATTGAACCCAGGGCTTTGAGCTATACTCCCAGCCCTTGTCCAATATCTTTGGCTCCTGTTTTGAAGAATGGAATTTTGTTGGAGTCTGCTGATATGCAAATAATCATATTCTGAATATTCTCTATAGTGGACCAACATAATCTACTTACTAAAATGTTATTTAGGGCTGTGGATGTGGCTCAAGCGGTAGCACGCTCGCCTGGCATGCCGGCGGCCCTGTTGGATCCTCAGCACCACATACAAACAAAGATGTTGTTTCCCTGAAACTAAAAAATAAATATTAAAATTCTCTCTCTCTCTTTTAAAAAAATGTTATTTAAGTGTGGAAATGGACTGACTGTAAGATATATAAGGCTCCTTTAATACCTACTACCTCATTTTGAAATGGCAAATTTGTTAACAGGGCTACTATCCTATAGGCTTTGAGCCAAATAAGGTAAATTTTCTTACCTAGATTGTATCTCAAGTTTGTTACTATTTGAAGTCATATAAAAATATCTATTATGCCCTGAGGGACTTTGCTGAGAATAAGATTATTACCACCATGAATTTTAGCAGTATTTTGCAGTATTCAAAATGTTCTCACAAGTTTTTTCTCATATGCTAGTTTCCACCCCGCACCCCGTGGTTCGAACAGTAGCCCTATCTATCATCACTTAAATTATGTTCTTTTGTAATCTTTTTTTTTTTTTTTTTTTTTTTTTAAGAGACAAGGTCTTGCTTTGTTGACCAGACTGGCTTCAAATGACACTCACACAGCCTCCCAAGTAGCTAGCACTATAGGCACATACCACCATGCCCAGCTTCTCTCAACAAGAAATTTTAGTTTTGTTAATTTTATTATCAGGGGATAATAAATCTTAAAGTAAAACTAGAGTTTAATCATTAAACACAATTTTAGAATTTTTTTTTGTAGAAACTTATTTTTTTATGTTTATAACATGGTGGATTCAACATCTTAAGTAATTACGATTTCATTGTTGTAAGATTATGTAATTGAAGTAGGAAGTAAAGAAATATTATTTCAATGTCTAATATCATATATGTGTATGTACATATATATACATCACTGATTCTCATTGTTTATGGATTCTACATTTGCAAATTTGCTAAATTTCTTTTGTAACTCCCAAATTAATAGAGTGGTTTTGTGGTTATCTGAGGACATGTATAGAACTGAAAAACTTAAGTTACTTGAAGCACATGTTCTCAGCTCAGGTTGGAGAAAGCTTTCTTTTTTCTTTGTTCATACTGTAAATGAGTGTCCTTTTTATGGTCTGTAATGCTATGCTTTTTTCATTTTGGGGCTTTTTGCTATGATTTCACTGTTCAAAATGGCAAATATATGTAGTGCTGAACTGTTATCTGGTCTCCCGTTGCAAGAAGGCTTTTCACCCCCTCACCTTACACACTGGGGATGGAACCCAGGAGTGTTAATACCACTGATCTACATCCCCAGTACTCCCCCTCCCTTTTTTTCCTTTTTGAGACAGGGTCTTGCTAAGTTGCCCAGGCTGGCTTTGAACTCACAACCCTCTTACCTCTTGAGTAGCTGGGATTATAGCTGTGTGCTGCTGGGCCTAAAACAGGCTTTTTCTCTTTGTGAAGAAAATATTTGTGTTAGATAATCTTAATTCAGACATGAGCTACATAGGTGAGTGATGGTACTGTTGGCCATGAGTTCAATGTTAATTAAGCAACAATTTGTATATATTAAATAAGGTGCCTTTAAACATAAACATAAACAACTTCATGTACTGAGCTAAAGATGAAATATGACTGAGGCTAACAGGAACCTAACCCTGCATTTTTCCTAGGAGCAATGATTCAGTGTTTACTAATTCATTGTTTGCAGTCACCTTATAGAACATATAAGAATAAACTGTGTGTATGTATGATATATATGTCTAATCTAATATATATTACATATTATATTTTGTTAATTACATATTAAGATGTTATTTATTATATTAAATATAGTTATATGTGATACATTTATCTATTCTTCCAGAAGCATCTAAACCCTTATAGATGGGGAAGATGAGGAGAGACAATGATTTGTCTAATATAAAAGCCACAGGGACTGGGGTTGTGGCTCAGCACATGCGAGGCACTGGGTTCAATCCTCAGAACCACATTAAAATAAATAAAATAAAGTCACGTGTTCAACTAAAACTAATATATATATATATATATATATATATATATATATATATATATATATATATATATATATAAAAAGCCACAATTCAGGGTCTTGTTCCAAAAAGCATATGTAAATGTATCTTGGTACCTAATAGAATTGTAGGAAATAACAAGATTTCCCTCATATTTTTCTATTTGAAAATCAAATTGCCTATTTCTATTTGAAAATCAAATTCAACATTATTGGGATTTTGTTTGTTTGTTTTAATAGTTTGCTTTTTTCTTCAGTAATTGATTTACTTAAAATTATAAGTACTAATTAAGGGAACTTTTTCTAGGCAGTTTTTGTTGTTTCTCTTTAGTGTCTTAGGTTTTCAATTTTCACAGACAAATGCGAAATACCAGAGTTTCACTTTCTTTAAAGAAGATCTTACATGTTTATTGTGTCTAATGTCTTCAGAAGATAAGAGTATCCTGTTGATTCTTTTTTTTTAATACCTTTATTTTATTTTTATGTGGTGCTGAGGATTGAACCCAGTGCCTCACGCATCCCAGCCCCTCTTGTTTATTCTTTAATTTTTCACTGTTGCTTTTTTCCTCAAAAGTTAATATGAGGAATTAGAAAAATCCTTGTTTAAAAAAAATAAAAAGGAGGGGGTTGGAGGTTTAGCTCAATGACAGCTTGCTCAGCATGCTTAATCTTGGCAGACTCAATCCCCAACACCATTAAAAAAAAAGAAAAGAATGGAATGGAATGACATGCATTTGTTTCAGAAGAAATCCGAAGATTTTCCTAACAATACTTTCCCTTCCATTTTTTCCTGAAATTAGAATTGAGTAATTTATTGCCTAATGCTGTTTATTATTTGGAATAATTAGAGCCATTAAGATGTAACTAACTGGGTTGGGGTTGTGGCTCAGTGGTAGAGCACTGGACTAGCACATGTGAGGCCCTGGGTTCTATCCTCAGCACCACATAAAAATAAATAAATAAAATAAAGTTATTGTGTTCAACTACAACTAAAAAAATAAAAATAAATTAAAGAAATTAAAATTTAAAAAAAGAAAGTCATTGGTCATGATCAAAAGTAAGTTGATATTAACATCTATTCAAAATACATTTAGTCAAAGGAATACCGAGCAACTAGAAATTAAACTTGAAGGGAACATTTTTACTAAATAGGATAGCATAACTAATTAAAATAATTTACACAGAGAAATTTTATCGTTTTCTTTGACACATTTATACTCTTTTCTAGCATCATTTCTAGTTCTGGCTTCTGGATTTAAATTGGAGTCTGGACCTGCTGGTATTCCTGAATATGCATTTATAACTATATCCTGCCTGTAGTAAACATCTGTAGAAGGGGGAGAAGTTTTAAAGACACTATTTAGCATTTAAAATATATATATATGTGATCCAATTAAAGAAGAAAAAATGTTATCAAGCTTTGTTTAAAAACAAGAAATGGTGTTACTGTATTTCTTCCTTTTTTTTTTTTTTTTGTGGTAATGAGGGTTGAACCTAGGGCCTCATGCCATGCTAGGCAAGCATTGTACCATTGGGCTATATCCCCAGCCTCTCTGTTTCTTTTAAAACCAAGCAAGGATATGTTTGCAGTGTACAGTTACCATCACCAAAGGGTTTTCACTCAGAAATTTCAGTCTCTATTATTGTAATACTCTTAGCACTTTCTATGGGGTTTGGTAGTAAAGCTGTCCCCCTTTTAGCAAGTTTTACATGATTTGAGACTGAATGGTGCTTAGAGAAGAATTTTAGGAATTTGGAGATAGGGAGGTGAGTAGAACCAGAGTTGTCACAGACAAGAATCTTTTCCTTCTCAGTACCTCACCCCCAGCATGCCTCCCCCAAACAGCTCCACCAAGAGATTCATAGATATTGGGAAAACAGGAATGGGGAGAATTGTTAATTTTGGAGCATGGAGGTGAGGAGTAGTCCTCAATAAAATGATAGGTTTGTATACAGAAAATAACATGTAATATCATTTAAAAGTTCATTAAGTATTTTTCTTAAGTTCTGTGCGGGTAGCATAAATATTTTCAAAGAAACGTGAATGATATCTGCTATTTAACTTATTCTATAGCTAATTTAAAGTACTTACTAGAGGTTTTTTTAGTCATTTCCAGTATCTGATCTTCAATGAAGTTTGTATATTATTATGATATAATATTGATAAGGAGCTAGATATTGTTAAGAAAGTAGCAATAAAGATATGAGGACCAGGTAATGACTCAGGGATGGTTAGTAAAGGTGTGTCCAAATTCATTCTTTGCTGTATGACCTCTTTCAAAAACAGCAACAAGTGAGATTAAAAAATAATTTGGGTAGGCTCAAATTCAAGTTAACATCCCAAAATAGAAAAGCAAAGTATTATATGCAACCAAACTCTGGGGCCAGAAGTTGCCAGTGGAGCAAGAACTAGTTTTCTGCAGGATTAGCAGGGTCAACCTGTGACCTTGTGAGAAAATGAGAACCATGCTCCCTCCTTAAAGACAGGGGCTCACTTGCTCATACTCACATGTTCCTCTCTCTCTTTGAAAGGAAATAAACAAACAAACAAACAAACAAAAAGACCACCTTGCTTCTTGGGGTAAAAACCTTTTTCATAGGCAGTGGATCTAAGGTATAAGAAAATAAAGACAGGGCTGGGATTGTAGCTCAGCAGTAGATCGCTCACCTAGCAAGGGCGGGACCGGGCTCGATCCTCAGCACCACCTAAAAATAAAGGCATTGTGTTGTGTCCATCTACACCTAAAAAATAAATATTAAAAAATAAAGTAAAGACAGTCGCTCTTATGACCAGGGACCAGTTTGTCCTGTGATTCCATTTTTAACCTCCCCAATGTCTTCATTGAGTTGAAGTCTCAAAATCTCATTGTAAGACCTATTTCTGGACTGAGAACAAGGAATAGATATCAAAGAGAAGCACCTGGAAATGTGCTGGCAGAGGTGGTAAGTAGAATTGAAGAGAGGGAGAACAAACAACAAATCTGAGCCTGAAAACTCATATTTCAAAATATAGGGGGGAAATCTAATTCTGAGGAAGGTCATTAGGAATGATACAGAACTGACACATTTTTGTTTTGTTTTATTTTTTGGTACTAGTGATTGAACCCAGGGTGGTTTACCAGTGAGCTAGCCCTTTTTATTTTGAGATAAGGTCTTACTAAATTGTTTAGGACCTTGCTAAGTTGCTGAGACTAGCTTTGAACCTGTGATCCTCCTGTCTCAGTTTCCTGTGTTGCTGGAATTACAGACATGTGCCACAGTACCTGGCTTGACACACATTCTTACATGTGGGAAAAAAATTTTTTTTTCATGTGGAAAATTAAAGCTTTGAGAAGAAAATATGTATCACCTTGAACTTGGTCTAAAAGAAAATTTCTTTAAAAAGTCACAGAATAATAATAAAAGAAAAATTAATAAATTGCATTTAAAATTTCATATAATAGGAGATACTACAAAGTGAAAAAGCAAAGCTACAGATTGAGAAAGATATTTTATTTAAAAAAAACATGTTGGTACTGGGGATTGAACCCAGGGGCACGTAACCACTGAGCCACATCCCCCGCCCATTTTATTTTTCATTTTGAGATAGAGTCGCTGAGTTGCTGAGGATGACTTTGAATTTGTGATCCTTCTGCTTCAGAGGCCCAGCCCCTGGGATCACAGGGAAAAGATATTTAAAACACATCATCAAGTAAGAATTATCATGTAAAATATGAAAAACACTTTTTAAAAAAGTAATATTCCAATGGTAAAATGGGAAAGGATTTGAATAGGCAATTTACAAAATAGGAATCTTAAATAATTAATGAATATCTGAAAAGAAGCACAGTTAGTCAAAGAAATGCTAGAAGAAGGTATAAAAATTTTTGGACTTTATCACATGAGCAATTAAATGTTGTGATTAGAAGTAATGCATCACTTAGAATTTGAGTTATAAGAAAGAGCAGAATGTGCCTGCTGACCCATAGGACATGAGCATGAACAAGAGAGTGGGGAGAACCTCTGTTGTTTAAAGTCACTGAAGTTTTGTAATTCTGAACTTGTTATTGTATATAATCAGTTTGTTTTTACTGATATAGAAAGAATTAAATGGTTTAAGAACTGAGATGATGGATAGACTTTGAAGTACATGTCTTGGTATGAGTGAATTTTCTTACTATGAGCATGTATTACCTAATTTAAATAGTAAAATTGCTCATATCTAGACCAGATTAAGAGATGATGTGGACAAACCTATAAAGAGGCTGTCAAAGTTGTTCAGGCAAGAGATGATGACAGTTAAGACTAGCATGGTACATTGGATGGGGAACGGTATATATAGGTTGAGTCTAGAGAGATATTGCCTAAGCCACAAATAGAGGAATGATCTTTGGTTCTTATTTCCTGAACTCTCATGTCTATATATCAGAGCATCCAAGATGATCCTATTATTTCTAAGGTAATTATCTAACATTATCTAGAGATAATTATGGTATATGTAATATATAGAAGTTATTTTCTGTATCTTAACAATAACTTGCTCAGGAAGCTGAGGCAGGAGGATCATAAGTTCAAAGCCAGCCTCAGCAACTTAGTGAGGCCCTAAGCAACTTAGCAAGACTGTGTCTCTAAATAAAATATATAAAAGTACTGGGGTTCAGTGGTTAAGTGCCCCTGGGTTAAATCCCTGGTAGCCAAAACAAAAAGGAAAAAAAAAAAAAAAAGCAACAACTCTTGAAGGATTTTTCTTATTCCCATTGTATAGGTGAGGTGTTTAAAGAAGCTAAGGAACTATGTACAAGAACTAGCGTTAATTTTTTTTTTTTTTTGGCATGACGAGAGCTCTGTGTTAATTCTACTTGGTCCCATAAATATCTCTGTAATTCATTCCCTTACTGTTTTTCTCTGTCTTTGTCAGTTCTCCCCCTATACTACTGTAGTAGCTTTCTAACTGATGCAGTGCTCCTCTCTCTCCCCAATCTGGTTTTTATGTTCTGCCAGGGTACTTTTCTAAAATACAAACCTATTCACTTTATTCCCCTCTTAAAGTTAATCATGGTTCCCTGTGGCCTACAAATGAAGTTCAAACTTATCATGGCACATCCATCATCTGTTCCTACTTACATTTTCAGCATAATTTCTTACTACCCTCCCTTCCCCATTCTGCATTCCAGTGCTTTTGAACTATTTATGGTTACTGGAACTTAACATTGTCTCTCCAAACTTTAGCTTATGATATTCCTCTTGCTTTTAATTTCTTTTCTTTTGTTCTGTTTTATGAAACCTTAGTTATCTATAATAATTCAACTCAAGCTATATGTCTATGATATTGTCATTTCTTAGTATTCTTTGATGTTCTGTAGAGGGATGTAGCTGTGTTAGATTTGTCAAAATTTTCTTCTCTTTCTTCAATTACTACATTGTGCTTTGTCTCTCTTACCTGTTAGACAGTGGGGTCCTCGAGGGTAGAATTTGTTTCTTTAATTCATGGTGAATATCTTTTTAACTTTAGTCCTAGTATAGTGTCTGGCACAATAGGGATTATTATTCTACTAGAATAGGTGGGCTAGGTAACAGAAATTTGTTTTCTCACAGTTCTGAAGGCTGCAGGTCTGAAACAGGCTGTCAGATTCGGGTGAGGACTTCCTCTTCCTGTTTTAAAATGGCAGCCAGGTGGTTGCCAACTCACCATGGCCTTTCCTCTGTGTGTCAGAGTGAAAACAAAGAAATCCTTCTTGGTCTTCTCATAAGGTTTACAACTGTAATTGGAGATAGGTAATTAAGGTTAAATGAGATTGTAGGGTGGGAATCTTAATCTAGTAGCATTGGATTAAGGAAGAAAGCCCTCACCAGAACCTGATCATTCAGGCAGCCTGTCTCAACTTTCCAAAACTAAGAAAATAAATTTTTAATTGTTTAAGCCACCTATTCTATGGCATGTTGTTGTGGCAGCTCAAGTTGACTAATACAAATACCTTTTATGCTTGACACTCTTCTAGGGGCTAGAGTTAAAAAGAACTCATTATGAGTTCAAAAAATAAATTCTGCCTGATCCCATTGTCTAAAAGGTGAGAGAAACAAAGTATAGCATGGTAAACTCTAATTTGGGAGAGTTTTAGTCTATAATAGCATGCAATATTTGTTAGATTTCTTTTGTTTTATGATTCTCTATTTACATGATTGTTTTTCCCATTAGATATACAGTTCTTGAGAGTAGGGGTAGTTTACTATTTTTATATTTTTTTGGAGTTTGAATATGTGGGGTTTTTTTTTTTTTTTTAAGGAATTGTTGAGCTGGGTATAGTGGTATAATCCCAGTGGCTTGAAGGCTGAAGCAGAAGGATCACAAATTTAAAGCTAGCCTCAGCAACTTAGCAAGACCCTGTCTCAAAGTAAAAAATAAAAAAGGGGCTAGTGATGTGGCTCAGTGGTTAAGCGCCCTTGGGGTCAATCCTCGGTACCAAAAAAAAAAAAAAAAAAAAAGTTTAATGAGCTAAGTTAATTACAATATTGAATGAAATTGTTGATTTATGATTAAGTCAGGTGTCTAAGTAGGGCACAGTTTGACATTACTGGTAAAGCAGTTTGATCCATTCTTTTTTCCCAGTTTGCCAAATTGATGGGTCATTTGGCAATATATACAAAGCATTTTATAAAATAATAAATTGACACACTTTATTTTCAGAGTATTTTGATGCTGCCAATGAGTCTACAGAATAACCCAAGGCTAACTGGGCACTGTGGTGCACACTTACAGTCTCAGTGAATTGAAAGGCAGAGACAATAGGATTGCAAGTTCAAGGGCAGCCTGGGCAACTGAGCAAGACCCTGTCTCAAAATAGGAAAAAAAAAAAAAAAAGGGGGCTGGCGATGTAGGTCAGTGGTAAAGTGCCCCTGGGGTCAATCCCTAGTACCATAAAATAAGAAAAATAGTAATAATACAAGCCTAGATTTTTATTTTTATATTACTTTTCAGTAACCATGATTCATTGACTTAAATCTCTTTTGAGTTTCAGTTTTTTCATCTGTAAAATGTCTGTATTACAATTTGGGTTATTTAAATGACCTTTAAAGTGGAACATGTGGAACATTCACTTATTAAAAAGTTCTAAGACTACAAAAAAATATACAATGAAAAGTCTTTACAACCATTGGTCTGGCTCTAGCTCAACGGTTCCTTGGACAGAAAATTTACAACCATTTTTATTAGTTTCTTATGTCTTTTTAGAAGTATTCTATTTATGTATAAGTACCAGTACTTAACTATAGGTATATGGGGTATTGTTATTAAAAATAATAAATTGTATAAAAGAATAAAATAGTGCAGTACTCTTCAGTAGATTTAAAATGGCAAATGTTAGTTTCCTTTCCCTTCTTTTTTTTTATGTTTATTTTTTAGTTTTCAGGTGGACACAATATCTTTATTTTACTTTTATGTGGTGCTGAGGATCGAACCCAGCCCCCTGCGCATGCCAGGCAAGCCCGCTACCGCTTGAGCCACATCCCCAGCCCTCCTTTCCCTTCTTTAACATGATTTCTTCAGGACTCAGGCAACCAGAAAATTTGCGACTTATTTTCATTTATAGTTTAAAATACTGTTAACTTTTAGATCACAAAAAATTCACATGTAAGTAGAAAAGTCATTAATATTTAACATGAGTAATGGTTCATTTCTTACCAGTTATTGAGATTATTTTTCATCATGCTGTTTAATTCCATTGTCACAGTGGTTTTAACCAGGGGTAATTTTGCACTAAAGGACATTGGCAATATATGGAGACAGTTTTGTTGTAGTGACTAGAGGTTGATATTGGCATTTACTGGATAGAAGGTGAGGATGCTGCTAAACATCCTACAATGCATATGACAGTTCTTACAGCAAGGAATTATTTGGTCCCAGATACAAGTAATGCTAAGATTAAAAATCCTGAATTTGTGTAAATAATAATGAATTGAGGATAAGTGATGGCTTTTCTTATTGTTTTGAATTATAGTCTGTGTTGATTCTTTATTTTGTGATTTTATAATTTTATTTTTTAAATTAATTTTTTAAAATTTATATGTGACAGTGGAATGCATTACAATAAGTGATCTTAGTTTAAATGTTATCTAATGTGCAACAGATGTGGACATCTGTTATTTCTTAGAATGTAATCTTAAAATATTTAAAGTAATTTTATTATATAGTGTTGGCATTTGTTTTGCAAGTTTTCAATTTAGTTAAAAATATATTGAAGGCAGCAGAGATCTGTTTTTTCTTAAACTAAAATGATAAAGCAAAGTGGTTCTCAATCGTTCAATCGAATTTTCAGCTTTGAGGTTTGACCTGGCCCTGTTCCATAGCAGTTTGAGGCTGAAAATCATCTAACCATCTGCCATCTGGTAAGATGGCATCTGTCTAGGGTATTCTAAGAGTGTTGCTTTGCCAGATCTAGAGGCAACAAGTCCCATGTCTAAATCTCGGTATTAGTCTTATATTAGTCAGTATTCTCCAGAGAAACAGAACATATATGTTTAAGAGGAACTTTATTATGGAATTTGACTTATGTGATTATTATTATCCCATGATATACCATCTTCAAGCTGAAGAACCAAGAAAGCTGATAGTCTAATTCAGTCTGAGTGTGAAGATCTGAAGACCAGAGGAATCAATGGTATAACACCTAGCCCAAGGCAGGAGACTTGAGAATGGGCACATCCTGGTATAAAGCCCTGAAGTCCTTAGGTCTGCCATCCAAAGACAGGAGATGACCCTGCTCAAGATGCATGAAGGAATTTATTCTTTTGCTTTTTAAATTCTATTTAAGTCCTCAACAGATTGGATGATGTCTGCCCACATTGGTGGTGGTGGTGGAATCATCTTTATTCAGTCTGTTGATTCAAATGCTGATCTCTTCTGGAAACATCTTATAGACATATCAGAAATAATGTTTTACCAGCAGTTTGAGCTTCCCTTAGCCCAGTCAAGTTGACACAAAAAATTAACTATTACCTAACCATTAGTAATATAATTTTTCTTTGGAAATTGGCAATTAGATGGTGAAGGTGAGATCTGTTGGAAGTGAAGTCATGAGGGTTAAGTGAAATGAACATCTCTGTATTGAGTGATAAAGTTTCAAGAAGATGAGAGTTTCAGGGAGAATATGACAGATTGGATATAGTGATATCATATTGTAATATTTGGCTTAACTTTTGCTTTTAGAATCACAAACTTCTAAAAATGCAGGATCACACAACTAGTAACTGCGAGTGGGATTTAAACAGATGTAGTCCCAAAGTCCAGACTCTTAACCTTCATGCTGCATTGCCTCTCATTATCATCTTTCCACTCCTCTCCCCTCAAAGATGACCCCTCACTACATTAAAAGAGGAAGAATAGTTTGGGGAATGGTGAGAGAGGAAAGATAATCAATTCATTTTGAGAGATGCTGAGTTGTTTGAGACAACTATGGATATTCCAAGTTGAAATGTCTAGAAGGTTATTTGATTTACAAGTTTGGAGCTAGGGAAAATGCGTAAGATTGAGATTTGCAGGTCATTAGAGAACTATTGGTATATGAAGCCAGTGCATTGTTCTAGGGATAAAGTATTGAATGAATGAAACAATGTTCAGAATAGAACCCTGGAGATTACCAACACTTAGAAGATCCATAGAAGAGGAGTGGCTTGCAAAATAGATATAAAAATAACTAGAGATATAAGAAAATTAAGATTAAAAAATCAGGTTCAAAGCCAACAATGAATGTTTGCCTTTTAATGCTAAACATCTTAGGGATAATTAATAAAAAGATTAAAAAGTGTCCCTTGATGCTGGGTACAGTACTGCCTACCTCCAGTCCCTCTACTTGGAAAACTGAGGTTGGAGAATGCTTGAGCCCAAGAATTCAAGACCAGCCTGGGCAACATAGCAAGACTCTGTCTCCAAAAAATAAATAAATAAAATAAAAATTTTTCCATTGAGTTAAAAAGTTATCCTTAAGTTTGTTGCAGTGTAGTTTATTCACATTTAAGATACATAAACAAATTTCTGCTTATAAATAGTTTCTCCTACATATACACAATAGAATGTTACTCATCTATAAAGAAGAGTGAAATTATGGCATTTGCTGGTAAATGGATGGAACTGGAGAGTCTCATGCTCAGTGAAATAAGCCAATCCTCAAATCCAAAAGCCAGAATACTCTCTGTGATATGCAGATGCTGACTCACAGTGGTGGGGGGATGGGGGGGTGGCTCATGGGATTGCACAGGGAGAAGTAGGGGAAAGTGAGGGGAGATGGAAATTAAAAAGACAGTAGAATGAATCAGGACATAATTTCCTATGTTCATATATGAATACACAACCAGTGTAACTGCACATCATGTAGAACCACAAGAATGGGAAGTTATACTCCATGTGTGTATAATATTTAAAAATACATTCTGCTGTCATGTGTAACTAAAAAGAAAAAATAAAAAAAAGTCCCTCTTAAAACATTCATTAATTGAAGAACTTTTTAGAAAATAGGGTAATCTTTCCATTTCTATTTTAATTACTTTCTTGTAAAGGGCATGGTAGTGCTTGGGTTAAGATTATTTTGTACAGCACTATACAGTCTTATGCAATAATCCTGGTAGAAACTGGACATAAGCTTGTGCATGACTGTTAGTAGATAAATGGTCATTGTTGTAAATTGAGTTATATTCCCCAAAAAGTATGTTTAAGGCCTAAACCATTGATACTGGTACCTGTGAATATGACCTTATTTAGAAATTGGGTCTTTGCAATGTAGTTAATTTGAAGTTGGGGTTGGCACTAGTTCAGTATGGTTGAGGTCCTGATAAGATAAGAGGTGGAGACAGAGACATATAGAAGGAATAAGATATGATGGTGAAAGTAAGAGATATTTATAAGCCAGGGAATACCAAGATTGTTGGCTAAAAGTTAGAAGAGTCACAGGATTCTCCCTTCAGGTTTCAGAGGCAACACAGCTATACCAACACCTTGATTTTGGACTTCTACCTTCCAGAACTGTTAGACAATGCATTTCTGTTGTTTTAAGTCACCCAATTTATAGTACTTTGTCACCACAGCAGTATGAAACTATTACATTTATATTGTTATCTTTAATGATAATGAAGAATATTAACAGGATTGAAGAAAATTCTGAATTATTAAAAAATTTATAGAGTCTTTTGAACAAAGTTGCCTGATCTTACTGTTTTACCTAAATCCAGTAACATCTAAGGACTTGTAAGAATTCCTGACAAGGGAGAGACTGATCTTCCCATTAACTATAGAATTATTAAATCAGACAAATTGCCTGTCAGCCAGTGGGGAGTTTTTGATCTGAATCATAAATAGTACTTTTTGTATTTTACATTAACTTGCTCTAGTCTAAATTAATGTTTCTTTGTTGTGATTGTTTTGTAGTGAATTTTGTTGTTTTTATGTGCTCTACTATTTTAGTTAGCTTTTTTGCTGCTGTGATTAAAAGACCCGACCAGAATAATTTTAGGGGAGGAAAAGTTTATTTGAGGACTCAGGATTTCAGAGGTCTCCATCCATAGAAGGCCGGCTCCATTCCTCAGGGCTCGAGGTGAGGTAGGATATCATGGCAGAAGAGTGTGGCAGAGAAATGCAGCTCACATGATGATCAGAAAACAGAGAAGTCTCCACTTGCCAGATACAAATATATATCCCAAAGTCATGCCCCCAATGCCCTACCTGCTCCAGCCACACCCACCACTCTTCAGTTACCAGTTAATTCCACCAGGTGATTAATTCACTGATTGGGTTAAGGCTGTCATAACCAAATCATTTCTTCTCTGAACCTTCTTGCATTGTCTCACACATGAGCTTTTGGGGGACACCTCTCTTCCAAACCATACCATTTACTTAATAAATGTTCTTTAAGTCATGGTTCAGTTCTTCTTCTTCTTCTTCTTTCTTTTCTTTTTTTTTTTTTTTTTTTTGAGGAAAAGGAAAAATAAGGTTTATTGCTTTGCTAGTGAAGGAGAAACACAAGGGACTCCTGTCCCAAAGGCTGTGATTCTGCCCATCAGCAGGAACAAGGGTTTTTTTAAAGAGGTGATTCAGAGAAAATGAGATTAGGAAGGAGAGATCAGGAAGGAGAAGATCAGGGAAAAAGAAGGTCAGGGAGGAGAAGGTCAGGGAAAAGAAGATCAGAGATAGAAGATCAGGAAAAAGGTTAAGGAAAAGATCAGGCAGAATATCGGGAAGGAGAAGATTAGGGAAAAGAAGATCAGGAAGGACAGGGAGGAGAAGATGGTTCAGTTCTTTCAAGAAATGATGTAGTTTGTGGACAGCCAGCAGTTCTGCTCAATGAAAAGATCATCAGGTTTCTTTGTTTACCATATCTATCATGCCTTCAGGTTTTCTTCTTTAAGATGAAAGCTGTGACCATTTTTCATGTAGAAAATTCTGAATCCTTTAAGTTTAGAACTCCTGAAGTATGGATTAAGACAAAGGTCAGTTCGTAATAGATAGAGTCTCAATTATGGTGGTTGTGGTAGAACAGACAATAGGATTTGGAAGGAGGAGATTTTGGAAGGAGGAGCAAAAATGTTCTTTGTGGTGACATTTTTCCTGATAGGAACCATGGTCTCAGTCCTAAGGTTTTCTTTCTAGAGTCCAGGGCCTACTCTAAATTAACATCTTGGTATTTTCAATTGTAGTGTTAATTAAAATAGTTTTTCTATTAGAAAGGATAGTTGAATTTTCATCAAAGACTGAAATTTTTAAAATTTATTTTCTGAAGAAAAGTAGTATAGGGGTGGAGACATCTTGTTGCAAATCATGAGAGTATAATTTAAAGGAAATTATTTGCAAGTGTACCTGTGTTTCCTGAATTCAAAGCATGTTGTGTTTATTCTCAGTAACATTTGTAGATGTGACTATACATAGAGTTTATAGCATAATGATAAATAGCAGACACATTATTAGAAGTATCAATTCTAGGAAATGATTACCCATCTATCTTTTGTGTACTTATGCTGGATGTGCATGTGTGTTAGTACTACATCATTGTAAGGAATGGAAAATCACTCCCCCAAACCTACCTGCCCCCCTAAATTCTGTGTGCGTGCGAGCGTGCGTGCATGTGTGTGTGTGTGTGTATTTGGTGCTGGGGATTGAATCCAGGGCCTTATGCATGTGAGGCAAGCACAGGAATAGGAGTCAACTTTTTTTTTGGTATCGGGAATTGAACTCAGAGGCACTTGACCCCTGAGCCACATCCCCAGCCCTATTTTGTACTTTATTTAGAGACAGGGTCTCACTGAGTTGTTTAGTACCTTGTTTGGCTGAGGTTGGCTTTGAACCCTCGATCTTTCTGCCTCAGCCTCCCAAGCTGCTGGGATTACAGGCATGTGCAAGCAGGAGCCAATTATTTATTTAATTTTAAAAAATTTAATTTGTTTTACATGACAACAGAATGCATTACAATTCATATTACACATATAGTGCACAATTTTTCATATCTCTGGTTGTACACAAAGTAGAGTCACACTATTCGTGTCTTCATACATGTACTTAGAGTAGTGATATTCATCTCATTCCACTGTCTTTCCTACCTCTGTGCCTTCTCCCATCTCTTCCCTTCCCAGGAGTCAATTTTAATTTGATCCACAGTATAGTCATTTAGCAGCCAAAGATTACTGCAAAATCCTTTGCAATCAACAAAGCCAGTAGGACTGGGGAATTCAATTGAGCAAATTATGTTAGGTGCATGTACAAATACCACATAATGAATCCTACTATTATGTATACTTATAATGCACCAATAAAACTAATTAAATAAAAAAGCCAGTGAATTGGGAACCATGAGTTTTTCTTTATTCCTATTTTTATTTTTCCCCATTCAAAAAGATACAGTTTCTTTTCTCTGCAGTACTGGGAATTGAACCCAGGTCCTGACACATATTAGGCAAGTGCTTCACCACTGAGCTACATCCCCAGCCTTCTAAAATTTTGAGACAGGATCTTGCTAAGTTGTCCAGTCTGGCCTTGAACTTGCCATCCTCCTTCCTCAGTTTCCTGAGAGCTGGGATTATAGGCACCACCACACTCCACTGTGTCTGGCTTCTTTCACACTGTACAACATCCTCAAGATTCATCCATATCATAGCATGTCTAATATTTCATTTCTTTTTATTGCCTAATAATTTTACCCAATAGTATCAATATACTACATTTTATTTGTTCATTCATCATTAGTTGATAGGCATTTTGTTGTTTTTACTATTTGGCTATTATGCATAATGCTATTATGAAATTCATGTAAGAAGTTTTTGTGTGGACTTGTTTTTATATGTCGTGGCTCTGTATCTAGAAGTGGAATTGCCGGTCTGTATGTTTGAGGTACAGGAGTTGTTTTTTTTTTTAATATTCTGGATAGTAGTCCCCCATTAGATATATGACATGTAAAATTTTTTACCCTTCTGTGAGTTATCCTCCCTTTCTGGATGGTATACTTTGAAGCACAGAAATTTCAAAGTTTGATCAAATCCAATTTGTCTTTTTTTCCATTTGTTGCTATAGTTTTTGTTGCCATAGATAAGAAACTGTTATCTAATTCAAGGTCACAAAGATATACACCTATATTTTCTTCTAAAAGTTTCATAGTTTTAGTTCTTAAATTTAGAGTCTGTGATTAATTTCATGTAGAGGATCCAACTTCATTCCTTTGTATGTGGATATCCAATTGTCACACTACTGCTGACTGCAAAGGTTAATTTTTACCCCATGAATTGTCTTATTATCCTTGTTAAAAATCAATTATAGGGCTGGGGTTGTGGCTCAGTGGTAGAGCGCTTGCCTAGCAAGTGGGGGCCCTAGGTTTGATCCTCAGCACCACATAAAAATAAATAAATAAAGGTATTGTGTCCAACTACAACTAAAAAATAAACATTTTTAAAAAAATCAGTTATAGGGGCTGGGGTTGTGGCTCAGCGGTAAAGTGCTTGCCTAGCACACTAGTGCGAGGCCTGGGTTCGATCCTCAGCACCACATAAAAATAAATAAATAAAATAAAGGTATAAAAAATCAATTATATATATATATATACACACATGTATATGTACATGTATATATATATAAATTTTTGAACTCTCAAATTTTTTTCCATTGATGTATGTTTTTCTTCATTCTGGTGTCACACCATATCACAGTATCTTGATTTGTTGATTTCTTTTTTTGAAATCAGGATATGCAAGTACTCCAACTTGTTCTTTTATGATTGTTTGTCTATTCTGGGACTCTTGTATTTCCATATATTTTAAAAGTAGTTTGCCAGTTTTTGCAAGAAATGTAACTAGTGTTTGATAGGGATTGTATTGAATATGTATATCAATTTGGTGAGTAGAAGATCTTAACAATATTGTCTTGAAATCTCTCAGAACAAAATGTCTTTCCATTTGTTTAAATCTTTTTGACAATGTTTTATAGTTTTGGTGTGTAAAGCTTACATTTCTTTTGTTAAATTTATTTCTAATAATTTATTTTTTTGGTACTATTATAAGTGGAATCATTTTCTTAATTTCACTTTTAGATGGTTCACTGCTGGTGTATAGAAATATAATTGGTTTTTGTATATTGATCTTGTATTCTGTAATCTTTCTGATTAGGTCTAGTAGTTTTTTTTGTAGATTCCTTAGCATTTGCCATATGTAAGACCATGTCATCTGCAAACAGAGATGGCTTTACTTCTTCCTTTCTAATGAATTCCCTCCCTCCTTCCCTCCCTCCCTTCTTTCCTAATTTCCCAGGATATTATTGATTAGAAGTGGAGGTGCCAGCATCCTTGTTTTGTTCCTGATCTCATTGGAAAAGTTTTTAAAAAGTTTTTTTTACCATTAAGTATGATATTTGTTGTACATATTTCATAGATGCCTTTCTCAGTTTGGGAGGTTTTCTTCTACTCCTTGTTTGTTGAGTATTTTAGTCACAAAAGGTGTTACATATTTCTTAAGACATTGAAAAAATTGATTAGTATTTATATATTTTCCCACATAGAAAATATTCATAATACTGATCTTTCAAAGTTTTCACCAATCATTTTCTCTCGTCTACTCTAAGAGGAAAATAGGTAGACATAAGAGTTATTTGCAATAAATTATATTTTTTGAAATTCAAAATACTCTTGAATAGTTAATGATATTCTTTATTAAAAATTACTGGGGATGTAGAGAAGTAGCATGCATGAGGCCCTGAGTTTTATCCCCAGCACTGCCGAAAAGGAAAAAAAAAACTTTAGAAATGTGTTGAAATGGATTTTTTAGGAGATTCATTCATTTTTTAATCCCTTTTTAAATAAAAGGGATTATTTTAAGTGAATCTTGAGATTCTTATCCTAGTCAAATTTCAGTGATCTGTGATTTTATAGCTCATATTTATCATATGATTTTCCAATATGAAACGTCTTACTCAGCAATTATTCCATTTCCCTCCTCAGAACCTGTTTCACTCCAGTTATAGGCAACTACTAATCTATTTTCTATTTCTATATTTCTACCTATTTTAAACAATTTATATAAATAGAATCATACAACTTGTGGTCTTTTATGACTAGCTTCATGTTCATTAACATTACAGTATACATCTATATTTTCTTCCTTGTTTTTCTTTACTGTTGCAAAAAAATGTATAATATAAAATTTACCCTCCCACAATTTCGAATATACAGTACAATATTGTCAACCACATGTTCATTGCTGTGTAACAGATCCCCAAAATCCCCTATCTGCATGACTGAAATTCTATATTCACCAAACTCAACTCCCCATTACCTCTTCCCCAAGTCCTTGGATACTACCGTTTTACTATCTGTTCCTATGAGTTTGACTGTAGGTACTTCATATAAGTAGAATCATTCAGTATTTGACCTTTTGTGACTGGCTTATTTCTCTTATAATGTCCTGGATGTTCATCCCTGCTGTAGCATATGACAGGATTTACATATTTTTATTGTTGTAGTTTTTGTTTTTGGTGCTGGGAATTGAACCCAGGATATCACACACGCTAAGCAAGCACTCTACTGTTGAGCCACACTCCCAGATCAGTTTATTTTTTTAAAATGACTGAATGATATTCTATTATATGTATATGTCACATTTTGTTTATCCATTGATAAACATTTAACTTGTTTCCATCCCTGACTATTATGAATTATATTGAAGTAAATATGGGTGGTATAGACAGTATTGTGCCCTCCTCAAATTTATATGTTGAAAGTAAATTCCAATGTGACTATGTTTGGAGAATTGGACCTGTGAGGAGGTGATGAAGGTTACATAAGATCATAAAATTAGGTCTCATCTATTAGGGCTGATTCCCTTTTAAGAAGCACAAGATACCAGATCTCTTTTTTAACACCATATGAAGACAGAGAGAGAAGGTGGCTGTCTGAAAGATGGGAGGTGGGAGTAGGTGGGGAAGGGATGGGAGTCCTCACCAGGAAATGATGGCCAGCACTTTGACCTTGGCCTTCCCTGATTAGATTTTAGTACCCAGTCTATGGTATTTACAGCTCAAGCCGACTGGATATAATGAGTATACAAATGGATCTTTGAAATTCTGTATTCAGTTCTTTTGGATATATACCCAGAAGTAGAATTGTTGAATTATGTGGTAGTTCTCTTTTTAATTTTTGAGGAACTTCCATACTATTTTACATAGCATTTTACATTTCTACCAACAATGCACCAGAGCTAGTTTGTCCACATCTTTGCCAACACATATATTCTGTTTTTCAGATAGTGGACATTCTATTTGGTATGAGGTAATACCTTATGGTTTTATTATGCATTTCCATGATAATTAGTGATGGTGAGCATCTTTTCATATGCTTTTTTTTCCATTTTTATATCTTTGAAGAAATGTCTATTCAAGTCTTTTGCTCATTTTTAATCAAATTATTTTGTTGTTACTGAGTTATAGGAGTTCCTTATATATTCTACATATTAACTCCTTATGTGTGTGTGTGTATACATATGTGTGTGTATATATATATATATATATACACACACATATGTATATATATACATATGTATATATATATAGCTTATAAATAGTTTTTCCCATTCCGTAGATTTCTTTTTCATTTTGTTGATTTTTTTTCTTCGTTACATAGAAGTTTGTAAGTTTTGTTTGGTTCCATTTGGTATTCCATGTGTGAAATCACTGAGAAATGTAATATTACAAAGGTTTTCCTCTAGGAGTTATATGGTTCTAGGTCTTACATTTAAATCTTTAATATATTTTAACTTTTTGCATATACTATAAGGGTCCAACTTCATTATTTTGCATGTGGATATCCATTTTCCCAGCCATCTGTTGAAGAGGCCACCCTTTCTCTGTTTTTAGTCCTTGCATGCTTGTCCAAGGTCTTTTGACCATATGCAAGGGTTTATTTCTGGACTTTCTGTTCTGTTGGTCTGTATAACTCTTTATGCCAGTACCATACTGTTTGATTTCTATAGCTTTTATGTGTTTGGAAATCAGAAAGAGTGAGGCCTCCAGCTTTATACTTTCTCAGGATTTTGTTTAGGATCTGTTGAGTTAACATATGAGTGCTTCATTTCTTTTTAGTATCAAATAATACTCAATTGTAGGAATGTAACCACACATTTTATTTTACATTTACCAACTGATTTGGGTTGTCTTTACAGTTTGGCTATTATGAATTATGCTGCCATGAACATTTCTGTGTAAGTTTTTATGTGGGCCTATGTTTTCAGTTCTCTTAGGTATGTATGTAGAAGAGTAATGCTGAATTATTTGGTAACTTTATTATTAACCTTTTGAGGAACTTCGAGATTGTTTTTCAAAGTGGTTGTACCATTTTATACTCCCAACAGCAATACTGAGGTTTCCAATTTTTCTATAACCACACCCAAACTTGCTATTGTTGGCTTTCATTTAGTCTTCTAGCATAGGTGCTACTGTAATTTTCTTTATATAAAAGATAAAAAAAATTTTCAAAATTGGTACCATAGAAAAAGTACTTTTTATGTTTATTCCTATTTCCAAACAGGTGATACTTTCTCTGCCTACTCCTTTGAAGATGTATTACATTGTAATTCCCTTCAAAACAGCATTTTCTTCCTTTAGCACTATTAACATCTTTTGCCAAACAAATTTGTGTGTGTCGGGTATGGGGGGCACATGGAGATATATGTCCATTGTAAGATTTTTAGCAGTTTCCCTGACCTGTGCCCACAAATGTCAGTGGCACCATACCCAACGGTTGTGACCACCACAAAATGTCTGCAGATCTCTTCAAATGTCTCCTGGGAAATAAAATTGTACCTGGTGGAGAACTTTATCACTTTAAAGAGAAAGATAGTTTTATTCTTCATTCATATATTTTTATTTGACTAGATTTTGCTTTTTTTCCTCATTAACAGTTATTTAATTTTGCTCAGCAAAATTTTAATATTTGAAATGTACAAAATAAGTTATTGCCTTAAATTCTTGCCAAATAATTCTTAGGGGAGTATTTCCTCAGTGAATTTGAGCATATATTCATAGAATAGAGATAGACCGTTTTCATTTTATTTATTTACCTTTTCTTAGGAAGTTTGTTTTTGAAGTAAAGATTTTGGGGGAGCAGTTAGAGTTTTGAAGAAAATTTTAGACTTTTATAACCAGAGGCATTAGATGAGACATTAAATACAATTTAGATGAGTTAGATGAGACATTTAAAGACATTAAAGATCAGAAAAGTTATGTATTTTGTTTCAAGTAAGCTTGTAACCTGATTGGTTACATAGATAAGGCTGAAAAATACATGGTTTGATTTCTTTGGGAAGGAAAGAGATTTGCAGCTACTGCCTCCTCCTTCCCTTACTCCTCCTTCTCCTCCTCAGTAAACTTATTTAATGCTAAGGTATGGAAAGTTCATTTATAGTCACACTTTGCTTCTCACATGAAAATAAATGGTAGGTGGATTATAATGATTAACATAAAAAAGACAATGAGAAAATAAAATAAATTTTATTTATTTACCAGATCTCTGGAAGGAAAAGACCTTTCTATATTTAGGGTCATTGAAAAATAAACTCAAAAGGAGATCCTGATAGATTGACTATATAAAAGTTGGATCTTTTGCATTTTAACAAAACAAAACCTCTATGTTCTATTATGTCATCTGGAAGAGTTATTTTCCAGTTCAGTACTTTATCCATTGTACCATGGAAAACACCTTCCCCCCAGTTTAATTTTTTAAAATTATTTTTGGAGTGAATCATTTTATGAGAAATATATTTGTTCCTATATTTATTCAGGCAAGGATTTCATGTGAAAGATCAGCTGGATACAGTAAAAACCTAGAGTTTACTTTTAAGAATAAGGTATCCAGCAGTATGAATATTCATTTATTTGTATTTCAATATAGATATTGTAGGTATCCACATTATCTCAATAATGTTTGACCAAATAATATGGTATAACTAGGTCTTTTTTAAAAAATAGTACTGGGGGATTGAATTTAGGGCTTTGCACATGTTGAACAAGTGCTCTAGCACTGACCTATGTCCCCAGGCCTGGGCAACATTTTACCAGTACAGTCGATAACAACAATTTATCATCCCCACAATTTTCCATTTTGCCTGTTTGTTCCTGCTCCCACCCATCAGTCCAAAGAATTATCAGTGTGTTTTGTCTCTCTCTAGTTCTCTTTTCAGTATTTTATATATGTGAAATACATTTATAAAGTTAACTAATATAGAATTAACTTAAAAGTATATCTTCTGCTTTTTCATCTTAAAAATCACTTTTGTAATGCATTCGACTTTTTCATATTTGTCTCTAGTATTTCATGTGTGCATGATGGGATTATATATTTTTAGAGACATTTCATGTTTCCCTTTCTGGTCTTAAACTCATGATTTCAATTAATTTTCCTGCCTCAGCTTCCCACATAGCTGGGACTATAGGCACACCACTTCACCCAGCTTATTGTGCTGTCTTTTGTGTTTAGTTCATTCTTTTTATTGCTAAGTAGTAGTATTTAGGCTACTATGAATAATGAGGCTATGAATGAATCTTATATGCTAGTCTAGATATGAACATGTGTTATCATTCCTTAGAGAACTTTGGAATGAAATTCCTCAGTTGCATGGTAAGTATATATTTTTATAAGAAATTGCTTAAATTTTTTGTAAAGTGGCTATAATATTTTTCATTTTCAGTAGTGTATTCCAGCTCTTCCTGGATTTGTTTTTATATAAAATTTATAAAGATTTTAGTAAGTTAGTGTAATCTTTTTTTTTTTTAGTTATAAATGGACACAACACTTTTATTTTGTTTATTTACTTTTATGTGATGATGAAGATCAGACCTAGTGCGTCATACATTCTAGGCAAGCACTCTATCACTGAGCCACAATCCCAGCCTCAGTTAGTGTGTTCTTAAGTGAAACTCTTTTGGGTGCAGATGTTTTGTGGAGGTTGCCAGTATTTTTTAGAGAATTACAAAAGTGATCTTGTTACTTTGGATCAAATAGTCAACTCTTTTACTAAACCTTCTTTTTTTTAAAAATTATTTTTTAGAAGTAGTTGGACATAATACCTTTATTTTATTTATTTATTTTTATGTGATGCAGAGGGTCAAACCCAGGGCCTCACACGTGCTAGATGAGCGCTTTACTGCTGAGCCACAATCCCAGCTCTTAACCTTCTTTTGCACTTTTTAATCTTCAAAATCAATCAATCTCTTAGGAAACTAGATATTTTTAAAAGAATTGTAAATAGTGACAGACTAGCTGTGTTGCATCACCATGTATTTCATAACATTATACAGATCCCTTTTTTATAGGTACCCCTCAAGATATACAAATATAATTTTATACAGCAACTTTAAGCTAAAAAATTAATATATTGTGGAGGTCATTATATGTGTAAAATAATTTAAAATTTCTAAAATTTTCTATTTGCTTATTTTTTGAATTGAAAGTATAAATCATAATGATGGGCCTATTAGGGCTTCATTTTTATATAGTATCAATTTAATTAAAAAGTATTAACAGTAATATAATTTAGTTCTTCTAGAAATTTTTTTGTATACATACACACATAAATTTACAAAAATGAAGTTGTTTTGTCAGCATTTAATATGGTCTTTTCAATTTAAAAACAAATTATAGGTTTTCCCCCCAATTCAGCAAATCAAACCTAAACAATTTTTTGTGGCTGCATAATGTTTTGGGATGTACTATAATTTTGATAACCTGAATGTTTATTGATAGAAAACTTATATATACACACATATATATAAATTTACCATTATAAATAATGCTCCAGTAAGTGCATTTATACATTTTTGTATATTAGTTCTTTATTTCCTTAGTATAAAATTTTGAAAGGGAATTTGGGATCTTAAGAGTAGGTACATTTAAGGGCTGGGGTTGTGGTTCAGTGGTAGAGTGCTCGCCTAGCACATGCGATGCCCTGGGTTCGATCCTCAGCACCACATAAAAATAAATAAGTAAAGATATTGTGCCCGACTAAAAAATAAATCTTTAATTTTAAAAAAAGTTTTTACTGATTTTTAAAAAAATAAGTGATAGTGGAATGTATTACATTTGTTATTACACATAATTTGTTATTACACATAATTTTTCATATCTCTGGTTGTATATAAAGTATGTTCACACCAATTTGTGTCTTCATATATGTACTTTGGATAGTGATGTCCATCATATTCCACCATCCTTGCTAACACCCTGCTCCCTCCCTTCCCCTCCCACCCCTCTATCCTATCTAGAGTTCATCTTTTCCTCCCATGTTCACCGTCCCTACCCCACTATGAGTCAGTCACCTTATATAAGGGAATATATTCGGCATTTGATTTTTTGGGGGATTGACTAGCTTCACTTAGCATTATCTTCTCCAACTCCATCCATTTACCTGCAAATGCCATGATTTTATTCTCTTTTATTGCCGAGTAATATTCCATTGTGTATATATGCCACATTTTTTTTTATCCATTCATCTATTGAAGGGCATCTAGGTTGGTTCCATAGTTTAGCTATTGTGAATTGTGCTGCTATAAACATTGATGTGGCTGTGTCCCTGTAGTGTGCTGTTTTTAAGTCCTTTGGGTACAGATCTAGAAGAGGGATAGCTGGGTCAAATGGTGGTTCCATTCCCAGTTCTCCAAGAAATCTCCATACTGCTTTCCATTTTGGCTACACCAGTTTGCAGTCCCACCAGCAATGTATGAGTGTGCCTTGTTCCTCACATCCTTGCCAACACTTATTTTTTTTTTTTTTTTTTTAAAGATAGAGTGAGAGAGGGAGGGAGGGAGAGAGAGAGAGAGAGAGAATTTTTTTTAATATTTATTTTGTAGTTTTCGGCGGACACAACATCTTTGTATGTGGTGCTGAGGATCGAACCAGGGCCGCACGCATGCCAGGCGAGCGCTCTATCGCTTGAGCCACATCCCCAGCCCCAACACTTATTGTTGTTTGTCTTCATAATAGCTGTCATTCTGACAAGAGTGAGATGATATCTTGGTTTTGACTTGCATTTCTCTAATTGCTAGAGATGATGAACATTTTTTCATATATTTGTTGATTGATTGTATATCCTCTTCTGAGAAATGTCTTTTCAGGTCCTTGGCCCATTTATTGATAGGGTTGTTTTTTTTGGTGTTCAGCTTTTTGAGTTCTTTATATATCCTAGAGAGTAGTGCTCTATCTGATGCGTGAAGGGTAAAAATTTGCTCCCAAGATGTAGGCTCTCTGTTCACCTCACAGATTGTTTCTTTTGCTGAGAAGAAACTTTTTGGTTTGAATCCATCCCATTTATTGATTCTTGATTTTAATTCTTGCACTATAGGAGTCTTATTAAGGAAGTTGGGGCATAATCCCACATGATGAAGATTAGGGCCTACTTTTTCTTCTGTTAGGTGCAGGGTCTCTGGTTTAATTACTAAGTCCTTGATCCACTTTGAGTTGAGTTTTGTGCATGGTGAGAAATAGGAGTTTAATTTCATTTTGTTGCATATGGATTTCCAGTTTTCCCAGCACCATTTGTTGAAGAGGCTATCTTTACTCCAGTGCATGTTTTTGGCACCTTTGTCTAATGTATGATAAATTTAATTTTGTGGGTTAGTCTCTGTGTTCTCTATTCTGTACCATTGGTCTACCATTGTTACCATTGACACCATTGGTCTTAAGAGTAGTTACATTTAGGGGCTGGGGTTGTGGCTCACCGGTACACGTAGCATATGCAAGGCCCTGAGTTCCATCCTCAGCACCACATAAAAATAAATAAATAAAGATATTGTGTCCAACTAAAAAATATATTAAAAAAAGAGTAGTTACATTTAAAAGTTTTATTTTATATTTCGCCAGTAAGGTTATAGCAAAGTATATAGGTAAAGAATATTTCCAGCACCAGGTAAGGTGGTGCCCATCTATAATGCCAGCAGCTCTGGAGGCAGAAGCAGGAGAATTGCGAATTCAAAGCCAGCCTCAGAATTTAGTGAGGCCCTAAGCAACTCAGTGAGACCCTGTCTCTAAATAAATCATTAAAAAGGGCTGGGGATGTGGCTCAGTGGATAAGTGCCCCTGGGTTCAATCCCTAGTACGGAAAAAAAAAAAAGAGAATATTTCTAGGATATTCTAAAATTCACTCCTCATTTAAGAGTAGTCAGTAGGAATGACACCTTTTGCAACATGAGTGTTAAAACTTAAGCCAACTACAACTAAAAAATAGATATTAAAAAAAACCTTAAGCCATCCAAAGTCTTCCTATGAAGTTCTTATTTACTTATTTGTTGATGTGCTAATGACATCTGCTTACATCACTGAATATAAACACCTTGAAGGTAGGATACTGTTTTATTCCCACTGTATTTCCAGATTTAGAAAATTGCCTGGTACATAGCAGGCACTTAATAAATATTTGACTTTTTAATGGCTGATCATTATTGAAGCCTCCAAGATATAAAAGCCTCTGATTAAAGGTTTGGGTCTGGCTTATCTGCTTTTGTGTGGTTTAGCTTTGCTCTGAACTAGGGGAGAAAAGAATGTTTTATTTCTGTTTTAAAGAACCAAGATTAACTGACTTGTATTGTCATCTTAGAATTGATTTGTGTGTGGGGGGATGGGGGATGGACATGAATCACCTTTTGGTTGCCTTTCTCTTTAGGCATCTGTGCAGAAAAGGGTTAAAATTATGGGCCTGAGACTGCTACACTTAGAAAGAGCACTATTTGGCCTTTGGCTGGCATCTGGGAATTTAGACTTAGAAAGTTTTCCCACCATTCCTAACCAATAAAAGTAGTTTACTATACCTGAATTGTTTGTGCAAAAAAATATGGTTGATGTTGAACATCTCTTTTTCTTTGGGGGTGGGGTCTGGCATTTTGGTATGTGCTAGGCTGAGTATCTGTACATGACCAACCCTCCAATAAAAATTTTGGACACTGAGTCTTCGATAAGCTTCCTTAGACAATATTTCACATGTTGTCACTATTCAGTGCTAGATGAATTAAGTGCATCCAGTGTGGGTCCAGGGGGAGAATACTCTTGGAAGCTTGCATATTATTTTCTCCAGACTTTGACTCTTGTGGCTTTTCCCTTTGCTGATTTTGGTTTGTATTTTTTTTTTTTTTTTTAAATATTCTTTTAGTTGTAGATGGACACAATATCTTTATTTATTTATTTTTTTTATGTGGTGCTGAGGATCAAACCCAATGCCTTACACTTGCAAGGCAAGTTCTCTGCCACTCTAAAGCCCCAGCTCCTTGGTTTGTATTGTGTTACTGGAATAAATTATAACCTTGAGTACGACATTGTGCTGAGTTTTGAGACTCAGCATAGCAGATTTAGGAAAATCCCAAAAGCCTTACGAAGATTTTAATCATTTTCCAACTGTGCTCTTTCTCTGATATTGTGGAAATGCTCAGCAGAATGACAGTTTAATGTGGTGTAATCTGGATATAGAAATATATAAATTAAGGCATAATTATTTCATTTTAATAGGATTATTTTCTTTACAAAAGTATTTTTTGTACTGTCAGAAAATCAGGGACTTTACTTGATTTTTATTATCTGCAATTTTGAGTTTATACCAAAATTAATGGGGATATTTTGGTTAAATTAAGATACTTTCTCCTTTGTACATTTCATAACAGAATTGTAGTGATTCTCTGAAATCCCAGTTTTGTTTGTCCTGAGAAATTTGTTTTCTGGGAAAGGGATATTATTGCTTCAGTTATTTGCTCCATTTCTGCAAGGTTCCTGTTTTGTTTATTTTAGATAGTTCATTTTGACACTTAGATAAACAGAAGCCAAACATGCAGCATACCCAGAATTAGTCCCTGAACTTTGTTCCAGGGTAAAGATAAGGCATTTAGACTTTTGCAGTACAGATAAATATATCACAGCTACTGGAAAATGAGTGTTATGTGACTCTTAGATTGTTTAGATATAGAATGATAATGAATATCTTTAAAAATTCCTGTCAGCAAAACTAAAGGAAAAATTTATATTCATCCATAGTACCTACTTTTAAGAGGATTATAGATTAGATACAAGATTCTGGGACATAGTAAAATATCTCTTTGTGTTTAACAGATGTTCTAAATAGATGATAACCACTAGTAATCATTTCTTTCATTTTCACATTTTCTTTATTAAAGAAATTGACTTCATTTTTATTTGACATGTGTATTTTCTGCATTCTCTAAACCAGTTTTCTTATTAATTTGATTCTTCAATTTGAATCTGCCTGGAAGTAAACATTTTTTTTTTGTTTGTTTGTTTTGTGGTACTGGGGATCTAACCCAGGGACATGCTAGGGCCTTGCACATGCTAGGGCCTTGCATATGCTAGGTAAGTGCTTTACCACTGAGCTACACCCCCAGCACCCCCCCCCCCCCCCCCAGTGGCCTGGAACTTACTATCCTTCTTGCTTGCCTCCTGAGTAGTGAGTGTTACAGGTGTACGTTACCACCCCAGCTAAACTGTCATTTACAATTATAGTATCTGTGCCTGTCAAATCTTTCCAGTATATAAATTAGCTAACATCAGAGATTTTTTTGTAGATTTAATGTGAAAAAGCTGTTCTCTTCTATTGTGTATAACTTAGAAAGTTTTAGACTTATGGATCTAGCTTGGTTGTTGGAAGTGTATGTAGGGTTGTAGCTCAGTGGTAGAACCCTTGCCTAGCACTGGTGAGGCACTGGGTTTGATCCTTAGCACCAGGTTCTATCCTCAGCACTGGGTTTGATCCTTAGCACTGGGTTCGATCCTCGGCACCACATAAACAACAAGCACATAAAAAATAAAGGTTAAATTCTAAAAAAAAAAAAAAGACTTCCCTATTGATTGAACAAACTTTCTTCATTGTCTTTCCTAAGCTTACAGTTTTTTGGATACCCATTTATCAAACTTTTTTCCAGCTGCTACCTGGTAATTCACTTCTACAAGCCTGACACTTCTTTAGCTTGTTTTTAGTTATTTGGCAAAGTTATCTATATTTTTGCATAACTTTTAATAAACATGAATATCATAGCTCTGTTTATTTCTTTTTCTTTTATTTAAGAATCCACTCTCTTTTTATTATTATTATTATTATTTTTAGTTTTAGATGGACACAATATCTTTATTTTATTTGTTTATTTTTATGTGGTACCAGGGATCCAACTCAGTGTCTCATGCATGCTAGGCAAGTATTCTACCACTGAGCCACAACCCTGACCCCAGATCTGTTTATCAAATGAATAAAAATAATAACAAATTAAATATTATTTAGATTTTTTTTGGGGGGGGGGACATGGGTTTCACTCTGCTTCCTTGACTAGTCTTGAACTCTTTGGCTCAAATGAATCTTCATCCTCCCAAATAATTGGGACTTTAGGTTCATTCACTGCATGGCTAGCATTCTTAGATTGATTGTATATCTGAACATTATTTGAAATTAAACTAAAAAAAAAGTTTAAGTTGTTTTGTATTTGGCATTAGAATATTCACATTGTTAAGAAAAAGAAAACTCGTGTGTGTGTGTGTGTGTGTGTGTGTGTGTATATAAATAAATAAATCTGTTAGCATTTGCAATTAGTTCAGTCTTCCTAGGTTAGAGAGGAACTAAAATCAAACTTCACCTCTGAAAGTCTACTCCTGAGAATGAGCTGTGCAGTTGACACAAAAATGTTAATTCCAGGATAAAGAAGAAATAAGAAAATAGAATTTTGAATCAGAGCAGCAGTTCATTTGACCAAGTAATGATTGGCTGGATTCTATTGTCTGCCTGTGGTAAAGAAAAGAAAAAAAAATCAAATCCCTTTTCCATCCTCTTATTTTGTAAAACATGTCTACATAACTTGGATTATTATGTATATTTTAGTTTTCCTGTCTTCTTTTTTTTGTTGTTGTTGTATGCCTTCCATTTGTATCATAGTAAGAATGGACAGACAAGTCAAGAACAGTTATTCAACTCCAGTAGCAGTATTCAAATCTTTTCACACCATTGTAGAAAGGATATGTGGTGGGCAAATTAACTTTTCCTGACTTCTTAATTTTTGTGTTTCGTTTCTAATTTTAATCCTTTTAGTAGCAGGTGTTGTAGCATTTCTTTCTTTTTTTCTTTTTTTTTGGTGACAAGAATCTTGCTGTGTTGCGCATGCTGGCCTCAAACTCCTGACTCCAAGTGATCCTCCCACTCAACCTTCTGAATAGCTAGGATTTACAGCTGCATGCGCTAATATGTATGGCTTAGTTGCATTTTTAATGTAAAATTCACATTTTTTATTTGAAAGCTTATTTGACAAACACCTGATTCCACCTCCCCCCCTTGGTGCTAGGAATTGAACCTGGGACCTTGCACAGGCTAGGCAAGTACTCTACAACTGAGGCATAACCCTAGCACTGATTATTTTTAATATAGGGAAAAAGAAGAGAGAAAGTTGGATGGACAATCTTTGATCTTTGGCATGCTTCTAGGAATGGCTGACCCACACAAGAGTTTTATATTCAAGGGTCCTAGGCATCAAAGGGGAAAGATTATGCATTTTGTTCTCTTAACCTTATTACAAAGGATTAGTCTTTGTTCAAATAACAGCTACAATAACAAAAATTCCCAAATTATAATATCTCAGATATTTAATGCCATAATTATCTGATATTTTGTCATATTTAATTGCATTTACAGATGAGGACTACCATGAATGATTCTGCAATACAAGATTTCATGGTACAAGACAGTTTATTTTAGAACTACTTTATTGAAGGAAGTTAGGAACTTTGCATTTCTCTAATTGCTAGAGATGATGAACATTTTTTCATATATTTGTTGATTGAATGTGTATCCTGCTGAGAAGTGTCTGCTCAGCTCCTTAGCCCATTTATTGATTGGGTTGTTTGTTTTTTTGGTGATAAGATTTTTGAGTTCTTTATATATATCCTGGAGATTTGTGATCTATCTGTGCTTGTGGCAAAAATTTGCTACCAAAACGTAGGCTCTTTCTTAACCTCATTGAGTTTTTCTTTTGCAGAGAAGAAGCTTTTTAGTTTGAGTCCATCCCATTCATTAATTCTTGATTTTATTTCTTGCACTTTAGGAGTCTTGTTAAGGAAGTTGGGGCCTAATCCCCTGTGGTGAAGATTTGGGCCTATGTTTCCTCTATTAGGCGAAAGGTCTCTGGTCTAATTCCTAGGTCCTTGATCTACTTTGAGTTGAGTTTTGTGCAGTGTAAGAGATAGGGGTTTAATTTCATTTTGTTGCATATGGATTTCCAGTTTTCCCAGCACCATTTGTTGAAGAGGCTATCTTTTCTCCAATCTATGTTTTTGGCATCTTTGTCTAATATAAGATAACTGTAATTATGTGAGTTTGTCTCTGTGTCCTCTATTCTATACCATTGATGTACAAGTCTATTTTGGTGCCAATGTATTTTGTCAAATGCTTTCTCTGCATCAATTGATATAATCCTTATGATTCTTATCTTTAATTATTAATGTGATGAATTATATTTTTTGATTTCCGTATGTTGAACCAACCTTGCATTCCTGGAATGAACCCCACTTGATCATGGTGCAGTTTTTAAAATATTTTTTTGTATGCAATTTCCCAGAATTTTATTAAGAATTTTTGCTCAATGTTCATCAGGGATATTGGTCTGAAATTTTCTTTCTTTGATGTGTCTCTACCTGGTTTTGTATCAGGATGATATTAGCTTCATAGAATGAGTTTGGAAAGGTTCCTTCCTTTTCTATTTCATTCAATAATTTGAGGAGTAGTAGTATTAATTCTTTTTTGTAGGTCTTGTAGAACTCAGCTGTGAATCCGTCTAGTTCGGGGCTTTTCTTGTTTGGTAGGCTTTTGATGGCATCTTCTATTTCTTTGTTTGAAATTGATCTGTTTAAATGTGTATGTCCTCTTGAATTAGTTTTGGTTGATCATATGCCTCTAGAAATTTGTCAGTGTTTTATTGTTAGTTTTTCTATTTTACTGGAGTATAAATTTCAAAATAGTTTCTAATTCGTCTTCTGTATTTTAATAGTGTTTGTCGTGATATTTCCTTTTCCATCACAAGTTTTAGTAATTTGAGTCTTCTCCCTCCTTTTCATTAGGGTGGCTAAGAGTTTTTCAATTTTATTTATTTTTCAAAGAACAGCTTTTTGTTTTGTCAAAGTTTTTAATTGTTTCTTTTGTTTCAATTTCATTGATTTCCCCCCCTGATTTTAATTATTTCCTGTCTCCACAACTTTTGGTGTTGGTTTGTTCTTTTTACAGGGCTTTGAGATGTAATATCAGGTGGCTTATTTGTTGACTTTTTCTTCTTTTAATGAATGAGGTTAATGCAGTGAACTTTCTTGTTAGCACTTTCTTCAGAGTGTCCCATAGATTTTGATAAGTTGTATTGGAATTCTCATTTATCAGGTATTGGGGTAGGTTCTCTTTCTAATTTTATCTTTGATTCCTAGTTCCATTCCATTATGGTCAGATAGACTAATGCAGGGTAGTATCTCTCTCTCTCTCTTTTTTTGTATTTGCTAAGACTTACTTTTTGGCATAACATATGGTCTATTTTGGAGAAGGATCCATATGCTGCTGGGAAGAAAGTATATTCACTCATTGATGGATGGAATATTATATATATGTCTGTTAAGTCCAAATTATTGATTGTATTATTGAGTTCTGTAGTTTCTTTGTTTAGTTTTTGTTTGGAAGATCTATCCAGTGGTGAGTGAGGTGTTTTAAAGTCACTCAGTATTATTGTGTTGTGGTCTATTTGGTTCTTGTATTGAAAAGGGTTTGTTTGACCTACATAGATGCCCCATTGTTTGGGGCATAGATATTTATGATTGTTATGTCCTATTGATGTATGAATCCCTTAAGCAGTATGAAATGTCCTTGTTTATCCCTTTTCACTAGCTTTGGTTTGAAGTCCAGTGTATCTGATATGAGGACGGAAACCTCTGCTTGTTTACACAGTACATGTGAGTGGTATGTTTTTCCACCCTTTCACCTTCAGTCTGTGGATGTCTGTTCCTGTGAGATGAGGCTGTTGAAGGCAGCATATTGTTGAGTCTTTTTTAAAAATCCAATCTGTCAGTCTATGTCTTTTAATTGATGAGTTTAGGCCATTCACATTCAGGGTTATTATTAAATTATGATTTGTATTTCCAGACATTTTGATTTATTTTTGTTTTTTAACTTACTAGGTTTCTCCTTTGATTGGCCTTTCCTTTGGTGTAGTTCCTCCCTTTACTGATTTTCATTGTTTTTCATTCCTCCTCCTGGAATATTTTGCTGAGGATGCTCTATAGTACAGGCTTTCTCGCTATAAATTCTTTTAACTTTTGTTTATCACGAAAGGTTTTTATTTATAATCATTAAATCTGAAGCTTAATTTTGCTGCATATAAGATTCTTGGTTGCCATCCATTTTCTTTCAGAGCTTGGTATATGTTATTCCAGGACTTCCTGGCTTTGAGGGTCTGGGTTGAATAATCTGCTGAAATAAGAACTGGTCTCCTCCTATATGTGATTTGATTTCTCTCTCTTGTGGCCTTTAAGATTCTATGCTGGGCTGGGAATGTGGCTTAAGCGGTAGCACGCTCGCCTGGCATGCATGCAGCCTGGGTTCGATCCTCAGCACCACATACAAACAAAGATGTTGTGTCCGCCAAATACTAAAAAAAAAAATAAATAAATATTAAGATTCTCTCTCTAAAAAAAAAAAAAAAGATTCTATGCTTATTATGTATGGTACGCATTTTCATTATAATGTTGCCTTGGTGTAGATCTGTTGTAATTTTGAACATTTGGTGTCCTATAAGCCTCTTGTATTTGATTTTCCAATTCATTCTCATGTTTGGGAAATTTTCTGATATTATTTCATTGAAGAGATTGTGCATTTCCTTTGGTTTGAATCTCTGTGCCTTCCTCTATCCCAATAAATATTATATTTGGTCTTTTGATGCTATCCCATAATTCTTGGATGTTCTGTTTGTGGTTTCTTACCATCTTCACTGTGTGGTAACTTTATTTTCAAGATTATATACTTTGGGAAGGAGACCCTCATTGTTTTTACTTATAAGAGGAGGTGAGGGGAAAGAGGAAAAAAAAAACAAGAGAGAGAAATGAATTACAGTAGATGGGGTAGAGAGAAAAGATGGGAGGGGAGGGGAGGGGAGGGGGGATAGTAGGGGATAGGAAAGGCAGCAAAATACAAGAGACACTAATATGGCAGTATGTATAAACGATGATGTGTAACCGATGTGATTCTGCAATCTGTATTCAGGGTAAAAATGGGAGTTCATAACCCACTTGAATCAAATGTATGAAATATGATATGTCAAGAGCTTTGTAATGTTTTGAACAACTAATAAAAAAAGAGTAAGTCATTAATTGACTTCTAATGCCATTAAATAGTTTTGCCTAGTTTTAATATATATGTATATTAAAATATATATAAACAAATTATGTAGTTTGAAAAAAAAAAAACGATTATATACTTTGTCTTCTTTATCTGACATTCTGTCTTCCAAGTGATGCTTTCTATTGAGTTTTTATTTGGTCTATTGTTTCCTTCATTTCAATGGTTTCTGATTTTTTTTCCAGAATCTCTCTTGAAATAATCTTTTGCTACCTGTATTTGCTTCCTTATCTTTTTGTTAGTGTGATCAATGATTGCCTATAGTTGCTGTCTTACCTCTTTGTTGGAGTGATCAGTTTTTTCCTGTATTTGCTCACTTAGGTCATTCTTTAATTCACAGATAATTTTAATTATGTATATTTTGAACACCTTCTCTGACATTTCATCAACTACACTGTCCATGGATTCTAGAACGTAGTATCCTGATTTGTTTGGGGCACTTTCTTCCCTTGTTTTTTCACGTTGTCTATGTGTCTTCCTTTCTTGCAATGCAGATCTGAGGTATTATAGTTTCTACCTTGTAATCTTGTAGTGTTCATGTAAATTACCTGTACCTCACCTTGGTGTTGGGCTTCCTGTCCCTGGCCATTGTCCTGCGATGGATCCTACTGCAACTAAAGGTGGTAGGAGCAATAATGGAGGTAACTCAAGATAGCAGTGTGGATGACCCAAGATGAATGCAACCTACTTTTAGAGATGGGGCTGAAAGGGTGGGCCTTACAATGTTGTTGGGCTTCCTGTTCTGAGATGCAGCTGCTTCTAGGCCCTGTCTGTTGTCTCAAGGTGGAGGCTTCTGTGTGGGGAGGGCTATGACGATGGCTGCAGTGTCCTGAGATGGAGGTGGGGTAGGCCTGGGTTCTCAGGTGGGCTGGTGGGGTGTGGTGGGCCTGACCTGGGCTTGGGCTCTGGAGTGGGTCTGCTGGTCAGTGGGATAGATCTGGGCCTAACCTGGGCCTGAGCTTCTGTGTGGGTTGGCCTGAATATCTTGATTGGGATGATATATGACAAAAATTGTGTAGAGGGTACACTCACACTAACGAGTACATGATAATTGGTGGAATTTAAATAAACTCTCTTGGTTGTGCTAGTATCAGTATTCTGGTTTTGATACTGTATAGTTATTATATACAATTGATATTGAAGAAAGCAGCATGGGACTCCCCTAAATGATTCTTTCTAGTCTCCTGCCTGTGAATCTGCAATTATTTTTTTAAAAAAATTTAATGTTAAAGTTGAAATGTAAACGCTATTTAAATTTTTGAAATATATAATACATGATTATATTTCATGAACCTTCAGACAATAATAACAGTATTTGGTTAAAAAAAGGAATACTACAAATAGTTACTATTTTCATAGTAGCAATTTTTTTCCTTTCTCTCCTCCTTTCTGAAGGCAGGTAAATGGTATCTTTTACTGTTTGCATGATGATGATGCTGATTATGTCTATAATGACAGTTAACCAATGCAGAAATGATAAAATTATGCCATACCATCACACCCTACTTTCTTTGTATAGTTTCATGTCAGTTGAGTGGGAAATGCGGAATAGCTGTCACATCTGTTCCTGGAAATTAAATACAGCATATTATTAGCAAGTATTGATCCAGGATGTTTTCATTTCATTCTCAATAATTTGGCTATACATGTTGGGGGAAATAATAAAATACTATAGAAAAATAATATACCATTTTCAGCTTCATTTTTAGTAAAGTGGTAGAAAGACTAGATTATTATTGCTCAGATTTTGTAATATTTGAATTAGAATATGGTATTGAATACAGTGCATATTGATAGGAAAACTTTCTGCCTTTCACACTGTCAGGGGTAATTGCTGTATTAAAATAAATTAAATCAGTTTGTTCTTTCTCTTAGAACTAGTGAAGTAACCCTATAGCTTGTTAAGGGAGACAGGCATGTAAGCAGATAAAATACTATAATACCCTGTGGTACAATGCTGGGACAGACATGAACTTTGGGAGTGCAGAGCACATAATATAACAATTTGTAGATTTCACTGAGAAGTTGATATTAAAGCTGGGTCTTGAAGATGAGTCTTAAGTTTTTCCAGAAAAATGTCATTCTGAATACTAAGAACATTATGTAAAGATCATTATGTATAAATAAAGGTCATGAAAGGCCTCAGCATGTGAGTGTGGTTGGGGATGGAAATTGAGGAGTGGAGTGGTAAGAGAAGTAGATTGTGTGTCCCAAGGATGACTTATCCATTAGGCACAGTAGACCTCCTGCCCATAATATTTCTGGAAGCTCATGAGATGTTTTATTTTTTTTTAATCTAAAGAAAAAATAAACTTTTAGGTTGAAGAAATGTTTATATTACCTTTTTTTAATATTTATTTTTTAATTGTAGTTGGACACAATACCTTTATTTTATTCATGTATTTTTATGTTGTGCTGAGGATTGAACCCAGGGTCTCCCATGTGCAAGGCGAATGCTCTAAGGCTGAGCAACCACCCCAGCCCCACATATTATCTTTATGAAATATAATTTGAATGTCTGTTATGGGGGAAAGGCCCATGAAAACAAAAATTCCTAGGACCCACGAAAGTAATTTTGTGGCACTATTGGGTCTTGATTATGAAGACCCTTATATGCTAACCAAGAAGTTTGGATTTCTAGGAGCATCAGACAATAAATTAACAGATTTTAAGTACAATCAGCATAGTCTTTTGTGACAATGCCTTTATCAGCAGTTTGGATGAGAGTATTTCCAGTTTATTGTGGTTATGCTCAACAAAATTGTTTTAATGTTTATATCCAAATTTCACCTGTTAAAAATTAGAAGAACATGAGCATGGTGGTGCATGCTTGCAATCCTAGCTACTATAGAGATTGAGAGAAGCTTACAAATTTGAAGACAGCCTGGGAAAGTTAGTGAGACCCTCTCTCAAATCACTTGGTCAATCAATCAATCAATCAAGAATATTTTTAAAAGATTGGGGATGTAGCTCAGTGATACAGCCCTTGCCTATCTTGCACAAGGCCCTGGGTTCAATCCCCACTACTGCAAAAAACAAAAACAAAAAACCAATAATTTCTCTTTCAAGACCCATGTCTAAACACTGATTGTCTAAATATGTCCCTTAAAAGAATTTATTGACAGTATATGTCTAATCAAAATTTTTCTAGTTATTGACAAATTTAGACTACCTACATATAAATAACCAGTCTCTGTATGTAATCTGTGATGATATAATTTTTCTAGACTATACTGTTTCTAATTGTAGTCTTAATTTCATCCTTACTTTTCCTACATTATTTATGAAGAGTTCAAAACCTTATTATAGGTATGTGTCTGAGACTGATTCCAATAAATGGCTTTTAGAAAGCTACGGACACTGGTTTACAAAATGAATTTTTCTTGGTTTTGATTAGGCTAGTAAGTTTTTGCAATCTTTATGTTGGTTAAGAATCATAATTTGAAAGTATTATTTTTTTAATATTTATTTTTTAATTGTAGTTGGACACAATACTTTTATTTTTAAATTTTTATGTGGTGCTTAGGATCAAACCCAGGGCCTTGCACATGCTAGACGAGTGCTCTACTGCTGAGCCACAACCTCAGCCCAGAAAGTATTATTTTTAAAATAACAAATATAATTGGCCTACACTGATGCCCTCATCACCAAATAATTTCTTAGAAATGCACTGAAATTATTTTAAGAAAAATAGTTTAGGAAAATAGAGATGTTAAAGATTGTACCTTTATTGCTTTAATATTAATGTAGCTTTTTTTTTTTTTTTTTTTTTAATTAGGGGTGGGGAGTAGTTAGGAGAGGTTGGATTATTTTTGGTTTTTTGTTTATTTGCTTTTTGGTACCTGGGTTTAAACCCAGAGGCGCTTAACCACTGAGCCACATCCCAACCCGTTTTATTTTTTGAGACAGTATCTCACTAATTTGCTTAGGGCCTTGCTAAATTGCTGAGACTGGCTTTAAACTTGTGATCCTTCTGCCTCAAGTCTCCTGAGCCTGTGGGATTGCAAGTATCTGCTACCATGCCCAGCCAGATTTATTTTTTGTCTAGCTCTATAACAACTTTAGATTTCTGTCACCAAGTTATATAATAAGGGCACTAAAAATTATATATGTGTCTATTTTTCATGTATTCTTTTACAAAGATATATCTTTTCTTTTTATTCTTGAATAAGGCATGTTTTGATCTACCTGCTTCCAGGTACAGTCCGATCCCTACTTACTTACTCAATATTCAGTATAAAATCCTAGTCGAAGAAAGTAGCAGAAGAGGAGAAGGTGTAAAATTAAGTTTATCTTGGTTGTGGAAAACTAAAGTTATTAAATTCATAAATTTATTCTAAACTTTCTAACAATCAAGACAAAAAAAAGAAACAGTAGATTATGTAACTTTGATGTCTAGTAGGAAGTAAGAAGGATTTTTACCTGCGCAGGATAGGGAGAAGGAATTATGCCTCATGGATAGATGCCTTTCAGATTTATAAGTTTTTTGTTTGTAGTTAAATTTCATAACTGAATCTTTGTGTCATATGTAAACATATATTTAGTTTTAATTTTTATAATAATTAATTTGGTAAAATTTGACAATTAGGGGATAACCTAAGGAAATGCTGTTCATTGTTAAATGGAAAAGGTAATATAGTAAATATGATTAAGCTTGTTGTTAAAAGAATTAGAGCATGGACCAACTTGATAAAAACTGTGGTAGAATCATTAGACTAATGTCCTAGAATTTGTTTTTATAAATAGGTAGCACTATATATTTTGGCTATTTAGTTGATACTAGTAAATAACTTCTAGAGGACTACCTAAAGTGATTTTATTTTATTTTATTATTTACTTATTTTAAATTTTTATTTGTTCTTTTTAGTTATACAGTATAGTAGAATGTATTTTGACATATCATACATACATGGAGTATAAATTTCCATTTTGTGGTTGTACATGATACGACGTTTTACTGGTCATGTATTCATATACAAACATAAGAAAGTTATTTCCAATTAATTCTACTGTCTTTCCCATCCCCAACCCTCCTTCTATCCCCCGACTCCTCCCTGTCCAATACAGGTGAAACTCCATCCTACCCTATCCCCACATCCCTGTCTATTGTCAGTTAGCATCCACATATCAGAGAGAATGTTCTGCCTTTGGTTTTTTGGGATTGGCTTATTTCACTTAACATGATAGCTTCTGAGATGAGACGAGATCAGGCGCATTCAGGGGGTATGGCCATAGACCACTTAACATGATAGTCTCCAGTTCTGTCCATTTACTGGCAAATACCATCATTTCATCCTTTTTTATGGCCGAGTAATATTCTATTGTGTATATGTGCCACATTTTCTTTATCCATTTGTCTGTTGAAGGGCACCTAGGTTGGTTCCATAGTTTAGCTATTGTGAATTGAGCTGCTATAAATCTTGCTGTGGCTGCGTCACAACAGAATGCTGATTTTAAGCCCTTTGGGTATATGCCAAGAAGTGGATAAGTGTGTCAAATGGTGGTTCCATTCCCAGTTTTCCAAGGAATCTCCATACTGTTTACCAGATTGGTTGCACCCATTTTCAGTCCCACCAGCAAAGTATGAGTGTACCTTTTCCTCCACATCTTCGACAATATTTATTGTTTCTTGTACTCTTGATAATTGCCATTCTGACAGAAGTGAGATGAAATCTCAGTGTAGTTTTAATTCACATTTCTCTAATTGCTAGAGATATTGATCATTTTTTCATATATTTGTTGACTGATCGTATTTCTTTTTCTGTGAAGTGTCTGCTCAGATCCTTTACCCATTTATTGATTGGGTTATTTGCTTTTTTTGGTGTTAAGTTTTTTGATGTTTTTATATATCCTGGAGATTAATGCTCTATCTGAGGTGCTAAAGTGATTTAAAACATACAAATCAAGTCTCATTTTTGTTTTTCACTAATTACTGTCTGTGATTTGGTCTATCCAAGTAAGATGCTTGAGGGCTAGAACTCTACTACTTGTGAATATTCTTTTGCCTACCCCAATTCTTTAAAAGTACTTTCCATTATAGGAAATATAGCAGTTTTATGTGTATATATATATATTGGCTTAGACACTTTCATTTCTTCTCCAGAATTTTAGTTTCGTTCAGAAGCATTTATTTTAATAAATTTTAATAGATCATTTCCATTGCTAAAATTCTTGTGAATTATGCCATAAGAGTAGATACATAAAATGAATAGAATGAGTCAGAATCCCAGGAGGAATATATTGGCCAAGTGGATTAGATTAGTCTTCTGACTGATCAAACACATTGGCAAAGGCTACTTTAAGTAACTAAATAAAGATCAAATGTTGCATTTGATAACATTTTACTTCTTTGGGATTCTCACCAATGTTGATAAATGTTTGTTAGCCAGGAAGTTGTGTGACAAATATTGAATAGAAATCAGTTAAATTATTTTATGTGCACAGAGAAAAATGAATTGGTATTAAAATTACATTAGTTTGTCCCTTCAGTATGAAGAACTGTTGAGCAGTTCTGGCTGTTGATATTTTAAATAGTGGAAAGTAATTTTTTTCTTGCTCACCTAGTAGATTTAGTTTTATAAACAGATTTAATAAGGTTTAATTTATATACCATGAGATTTACTCATCTACATGAACAATTCCATGTTATTTATTTAGTAAATTTATAGATTGTGTAACCATTATCTAATTTTGAAATGCATGTCACTCCAGAAAGAAACCATGTGCCCATTTTATAGTCATTCTTTGCATCCTTAGTATACCATGCCTAATAATTTAACTTTCTGCAATACACTATAAAACACGATCAAAATGAGTATTGTAGAATTTTCCAAAAATTTTAGGCCTGTAAGTTTGTGTATTTCAGCATTGGAGATTGAACCTGGTGCCTTGTACATGCTCAACAAGTGTTCTATCACCAAACTATGTCTCAGCCATGTTTTTTGTTTGTTTTAAAGATCGTTTTAGAGCATGGACATTTTCTTTGATGATATTTCCTTGTTTGGACACCAAATTATTTAATAGAAGAAAGAGCAGTGTAATAATATGAGGAAAAGAAGATTGTTTTTGGGAAATGAGGGTTTTTTTTTTCATATTTGCTTCTTACTTGGGTGTTACAAATTAATTAATTACCAGAAGGAAGTTATCGAATAAAGTAAAATTTAAAAATAAAATATTTGAATTTGAAGGATTCATTAGGGAAAATTATGTCATTGAAATAACCTGGCTTTTATATAAAGTTTTATAGAGATTATAACAAATTAATTCATCATTGTTATTCTCTTTATTTTAGCTTCCCAAAATCAAGAACGGCTATGTGCATTTAAAGATCCATATCAACAAGACCTTGGGATAGGCGAGAGTCGAATCTCTCATGAAAATGGGACAATATTATGCTCAAAAGGTAGCACCTGCTATGGCCTTTGGGAAAAATCAAAAGGGGACATAAATCTTGTAAAACAAGGCAAGTAATGCTTTTCTTACCTGACATGGAATTTCATACAATTGAAGTTTATCTAAAAATGTTATAAAAATAGATTAAGATCTTCTTCATAAAAATAATAAATTTAAAAGTATGTCTTGAAGTATTCCCTGAAAATATTTCTAACCTCTATATAATATTTCATTTTCTTTATGTATCACAATTTACTTACATATCATTCTATTGTTGGACATTGTTTTCACTGTAATATATACTGTTGCAGTAACAACTTTGAACATAAATCTTTGTATCTGATTGTTTCCCTCATGTGGATTTGTTAGATTATAAAACACATCATGGGCTGGGGATATGGCTCAAGTAGTAGCACGCTCGCCTGGCATGGGTGAGGCACTGGGTTCGATCCTCAGCACCACATAAAAATAAAAAATAAAGATATTGTGTCTACCTAAAGCTAAAAAATAAATATTTAAAAAAATATATGAGTATTTTAAAGACTGTATAAAAAGTGCCAGGTTGCTTTCTAAAAATGCCATCATTTGCATTCCTTTTAGCATTGTATGAGAGTGTCTGTGTTACTGAATCCTTGTTAGGATTGCATATTATTATTTTTTAAATCTAGAACTATTTAATTGGTTACCTTACTATGGTTTTAATAATTCTTAAATTAATGATGCAATAAAACATTTTGTTCATGTTTTTCCCCCATGAAATGTCCATTGTTTCCTTTGCCATTTTTCTGTTTGTCTTTTTATTGATTTGCAAGACTGTCTTATAACTTCTATATTTACTCTTAGATTTATTGCGGTTATTTCTTAGTTTGTTGTTTTCCTTTTAGTTTTGTCAAATTGTTTCCTAACTTGTTTTTATTAATACTGGTTTATAGGATGTTGGTCTCACATTGGAGATCCTCAAGAGTGTCACTACGAAGAATGTGTAGTAACTACCACCCCTCCCTCAATTCAGAATGGAACATACCGTTTTTGCTGCTGTAGCACAGATTTATGTAATGTCAACTTTACTGAGAATTTTCCACCTCCTGACACAACACCAATCAGTAAGTAGTTAAAGTAACTTATCTTTGTAATTCCTTTCTCCAGAGATTTTGAAAATATAAAATAAAAATTCAGGGTTGATAGGAGTGGGAGACTTGCAGCATCTTAAAATGATATATGGCTAACACTTGAAATCCAGAGATGCACCAGAACTGGCAAGACATCAGTATATTATCAAATAAGTTTGAATCAAAATATAGTACTCCTAAGGAGGGGAATTTGACAATACTAAGGAAACTGTAGCTGGGCTAAGTGGCAAGTGCCTGCAGTTGCAGCTACTTGGGAGGCTAAGGCAGGAGCATCACTTGTGCCCAGGAGTTTAAGGTCAGCCTAGAGAGACTCTTGTCTCCCCGCAAAATCCCAGAAAATTACATGGGTGTTTTCTCTTCCACCCAGCATTCCCATTTCTAGAAGCTTATTTGAAAAGATAAATCATTAGTAGTATGAAAATACATAGACACAGTTATTCATTGTGGTATTATTATTTATAACTAATTAATATTGGAAATTACCTATGTAGTTTTTACTTTTGGTATAATGTCATTAGCTACATATGCAGAAAAATTATATGCAAAAATTTAAATCATTTTAAAGGTAAAGGAACTAATATAAGTAACTTACAAAAGCATTATTTGAGTATATATATATATACACTCTTTTGGGGAAGATGATATATGAAGGGTTAAGAGGAGAATTAAACAAATCTTGAACTCTTTTTAGAAGGTTTTTGTTTTAGTAGTATAGTCAAAGCAATTCTGAAACAGTGTAGGTGTATTGTAGTATTATAAATATATACAGTAGTGTTCTTGGGAGCCAGGTTTCTTATTGAAGAAATAGGGATAAATAGTTACCAAACAGGGGAAGACAGAAGAGAAGCCTGTGCAAATAGATTATAATTCTGGTTACTGATGTGGACTTAGGTCTTTTAAACTATACTTGTTGGTATGTTAAATACATATATACATGGTTGTATAATAGATATGCATATTTGTATATATTCGTATGTGTATAAATTTATTTATATATACACACTAATTTTTTGACCTTTTTGTTTTTGTCTACTTTTCTATTTTTGTCTTCTTTCTCTCTTTCTACCTTTTTTTTTTTTTTTTTGTGTGTGTGTGTGTGTGTGGTGCTGGGGATTGAACCCAGGGATTGAACCCATGTGAGGCAAGCACTCTACAACTGAGCTATATCCCTAGTCCCCTTTCTGCCTTTCTTGTTTTATTTTTTTCTTTATTTTTATTTCTTTCCTTCTTTTCTTGACCTTCTTTCTTTGAACCTGGGACTTCACACATGCTATGCAAAAGCCCTGAGTTACATTCTCAAACTACATATAAAGCATTGCTAAAAAGGACAAAAAGCCAAAGTACCCCAGTAGCAGTAATAATGTTTAATGGCCATATTTTTGTCTCTAATACTATCCTTCACTAGAAGAACTAGGGCTCCTTGAGAGAACAACTTATTCTAGGATGCAAGCAGGGTAGTAGTTTATGACAAGCATGAAATAGAAAGTATTGCCCCCAAATATAATGGATAAGCCTATCATAAGAATGCAGGAGCTGGGGCTGGGGTTGTGGCTCAGTGGTAGAGTGCTTGCTTGGCACATGTGAGGCCCTGGGTTCAATTCTTAGCATCATATACAAATAAATAAATTAAATAAAGGTCCATCATGAAAAAAAAAAAGAATGCAGGAGCCAGCTTGAAATAACTTCCACAGGCTAAATCTGGGGCGACTTTAGTGCTAAAATAATTAAATATAGTAATGAATTATGAACCATTGGAAGGAAAATGAATTCATGAGTAGAATGTCAAGTGCTAACTGGTAAATATAGGAGTGTTGGAGTTGGCAGATCTGGGGTTAGGGTTGTAGCTCAGTGGTATAGCACTTGCCTAGAACATGTGAGACACTGGGTTTGATCCTCAACACCACATATAAATAAGTGAAATAAAGGTATTTTGTCCATCTACAACTAAAAAAAAATAATTAAAAAAATCACACAAGAGTTATCAAAGGATTGTAAATCAAGAGTTTTAATGAGGAACCAGGATATTTGTATTGTTTAAAAGTGTCTCCAACATAATTGTAAGGGGAAAATTCAGAATATATAAGTGGAGAAATTGGATGACACCTTGAACAGGTCATGAAAATTAACATAATTAATGAAGGGCAGATGGACATCCACAGTACTTAGGGGATACAACATTATTATAATGTTATATTCTGGCCAAAAATGGATATCCTGAATCTCTATTACCAAAGTCAGGGGAGGTTATATATTTTAAAATTGTCTCTGTCATATATGACAAAGAAAAGCTATGGAAAAGGTATACATTAAAAGAGATTTAAAAGACTTGACAGATAAGCAGTACACCTAATTGTCCTTCTGAATGGGGAAAATATGGTAAAGGACATTGTTGGGTCATTTGACAAAAATGGATGATTAGAGATCAGTTTATTTAAATATTAAATTACTGAAGCTGATAACAATACTATGGTTTTACAAGAATACATCATATTCTTAGAAAATATTCTTAAGAAGTATTTAAAAAATAAAGGGCCATGATATATATAACCTACCATCTAATGATTAAAAAACAAACATAATATGCATGGGTGTGTATGTGTGTAGAGAAAGAGAATAATAAAGCAAATGGGGGTAAATGATAGCAAAGAGTAAATCTGTGTTAAGGTTTGTTTACTCTTCATCATATTTTTGCAAAATATATTGTAAGTTTTAAGTTTTTCAAATAAAAAGTTTGAAAAATTTTAAAGCTTTTTAAAATTTAAATATAGCACTTTGTAAGAATTCTCTCAGTCAACAAATATGGTGAGTCTATACTCAAAGACCTTCTGTTTGGGATTATTTCCTTTGATTTATTGATGAAACACTAAACTGAAAGCAGTAGAACATTTCTCTATGCAGACCATTAGCTTTAAAAAACATTTTTTTGGGTTGTAGATGAATAAAATACCTTTATTTCATTTATTTATTTTTATGTGGTGCTGAGGATCGAACCCAGTGCCCTACACTTGCTAGGCAAGCACTGTACCATTGAGCCACAACTGCAGCTCTGACCGTTATCTTTTATTAGGAGATTATTCTGAATTGGGTACATTAATTTTCCTCTAATTTTCATTTGTACATCTGCCTAGATGAAAGAGGTGAAGTACATTTGTATATCATTTTCCTCAAAGATCTTTACATTTATATTACATTTTAGATTACTACCTGGATCTTGGTTTCTGTAATCTTTTGATTTAAAAGCATGAGTATTGCCAACTAGGAATCATTAATTCCCAAGAAAAAGGCAGAGTGTTTAAAGTGCTCTAATTTGGGAGCATTAGCACAGTTTATGTATTTTATTCTTTAAACAACAGTAACAAAATCAAGTTAGTTGAAGTTAGCAAACAAGGTGAATATTGGCTTTTGCATTAATTTCAAGGAAAATAACACTAAAAATAATCACATTTAGCCTGCAAGTGCTAAGTGTTTAACCAAAATAATAAAATAGTTTTAAATATTGAAATTTAAAGAAAAAACCTAAAATATAAAATTGAGAAGCAGAGCTTTTTGTTCATGGCCACATAATAATAAGTAAAAAGTTTGCTGATGGTGATTTTTTTTCTTCTTTCAAATTTTATTTTAAAAGTGTATATATTTTAAAACTACTAAAAACATAGCATAAAGTTATCAGAAATAGAAGAAGAATAATGTAGGATGACTATTGGTGGGAAAGGATACATATTTCTACATTTTTGAATTGGTTGAGTCTTTAAAATGGGCATGTATTTGTGTATTACTTATATAATTAAAGTATCACCTGCTTGTTAATTTGAAAAAAAATAATAGAAAAATGACCATATGCCTGTGGTACCACCTACTCTGGAACCTAGGACCCCACCTCAAAAACAACAACAACAGCAAAAAAGAAAAATGACATAAGTAGAAAGGAAATAAACAATTTCCAATAGTCTCTACACCCATATGCGATCATTGCTAATATTTTCAATATTTTTTCCCAATATTTTCTTTTTAGTTTTTGTATAGCTGTATTAGTAGTATGTATTTTACATTTGCTTTTTTTGTTTAACAAAACAAGTATTTTCCAGATTATTATGTTTCACAGTTGTTAGTTTATAGTTACATAGTATTTCAAATCAACTAGATATTTTCCTTGTCCCTCCTCTTGCTTTTGGGCATTTAGGCTTATTTCCAGTTTTTTATTCCAATGAACATCTTTGTATGTACAGCTGTGTGTAGCATTATAATTCCCTGAATTGGTATTTCTGTAGCCAAAAGTAACAGTGTTAAAGTTATGTATATATCATTAAGTTGCTTTTCAGGTAACTGAAATAGTCACATACATCGGTGATGTATGAAAGTGCACATTTCATCATATCTTTAGCAGAAGTAGTATTACTAAAATAAAACTTTATTGAGAGCATTTTGCAAAATGATTTTCAGTTTTTATTAGAGATTCATGTTTATTTTTAGTTGTCTCATATTTAGTGTCCATTTATAGTATTGTTATTTAAGAATTTTTAAATTTAATTTGTTTTATATTGTGCCTGTTATAGGGTACCATTGCATGTATGTTTTGTGTAATGTTTGAATCAGGTTTAGTGTATCTATTTCCTTAATGATTATTTTTGAATAAAGAAGCAAACTAACTTTGAGAAAAATGATTTTTAAAATAGTCTGAAATCTGGTCATCTAACCCCTTTGTCAGTTTGCAGAATCTACATTTTAAATGATAATAATAAAAATATTTTAATATGCAAAATTTTTGTTTATTGCAAAATCTTTGAAGTTCAACTCTTCCTAATGAAACACCTTTAATATCTATCTTTCAATAAAAATTTAATGCTCATTTTATAGTGTGAAAATTATACTTTAATTAAGGTACTAAAATATTCATTACTCAATCTTCTGAGAACAGTATTAATGAAACATTAGCTCCACACCTCACATATCATTTTTGTGATGGATTATAAAACCTCGTTTTTGTACAATATTTTATACTTTCAGAGTTCTGTCACATAAATTCTTTTTTTTTTAATTTTTAAATTTTTTTTTTAGAGAGAGAGAATTTTAATATTAATTTTTTTTTTTTTTAGTTTTCGGCGGACACAACATCTTTGTTTGTGTGTGGTGCTGAGGATCGAACCCGGGCTGCACATGCCAGGCGAGCGCGCTACCGCTTGAGCCACATCTCCAGCCCCACATAAATTCTTTTAAGATGTCATCTTAATATTTAAGTAGTTCAATCAGAAATTAACCCTTCTGTCCTAATGAATAGGCTTACTATTCAGGAGAAATGGTCAATGAAGTGGTTGTATTTCTCAAGCAGAGCTGATTACAGCTTATTTTTCTTTAACTTTTTGCCTGTCATTTCACTGGTAGACAACAGTAAGTGTCAAGTGTTCATATATTACGCTCCCTGCAAAAATTTAATTTTTTTTAAAATTTGAATTTCAAGCTCTATAAAGGGTTACAAAAAATTGTACAAAGAACTATCCTTTACCCAGATTTACCTGTTGCTAGCATTTTGCTTTATTTTCTTATCATTGTTCTACCCTGTAGATACATATACATTTTATTATTTTTTTCTGAACATTTTCAAATAAGTTGCAGGTATTACATCTAAATTTTAACATGTTTTGTAATTGTCTCTTTACCTACCTTTTCTACTAAACTTTGAAGTGCGTGGTGATAAGGACTTTTTAAAATGCCCTTTTGTCTTCATAATGACTAGTGCAGTGTTAGGAACATGGAGGGCAATAAATGTTTGTGGGATATGTATTAATTAATATGTAAATTCTGAAATATTGTCAAATGCTGGGAAGTAATGTTTTCTTTTTAATCTGTCAAGATTAAATAGATCCATACAGTGGATCAGTAGTTTTTGAAAGCTGGTCACTGCCTGACTCAGTGGCACACACCTGTAATCCCATTGACTTGGATGCCAAGGCAGGGGGATTGCAAGTTTAAGGCCAGCCTAGGCAACTGTCTCAAAATAAAAAATAAAAAGAACTTGGCATGGTGACTCATACCTGTAATCCCAGCAACTCAGGAGCCTGAGACAGGAGGATCACAAGTCAGACTCAGCAGCTTAACAAGACCCTAAGCAACTCATTGAGACCCTGTTTCAAAATAAAAAATAAAAAAGGATGGGGATGTAGCTCAGTGGTAAAGCACCCCTGGATACAAGAAGAAAAGAGAGAGGTAGGGTTGTAGCTCAGTTCAGTGGTAGAGCACTTGCCCAGCACATGTGAAGCACTGGGTTCCATCCTCAGCACCACATTGAATGAATGAATGAATGTACGGATGGACGGACGCACGGACGAATGAGTTGTGTCCATCTACAATGAAAAATATATTTTAAAAAAAGGAGGGCTGGGGTTGTGGCTCAGTGGTGGAGCATTCACCTGGCATGTGCGAGGCCCTGGGTTCAATCCTCAGCACCACATAAAAATAAGTAAATAAATAAAGGTTTTTTTTTTTTTTTGTGTGTGTGTGTGTGTGTGGTTTTTTTTTGTTGTTGTTTTGTTTTGTTTTTTAAAGGAAAGCTAGGGGAAGGAGAAAGGGAGGGGAAAAGGGAGGGAGGCAAGCTGGTTGTTGTCTTCAACTAAAAGGGCAAATGCAGCAAAATAGTTTATGGAATAGCAAGTGCAGATAAAAACAAAAAACTAATTATTAACTCCTTCATTTTGATTCATATTTAGTTCCCCTTATCCCCACCTCAAAAAGGAATCATCAGTTTTCAACTTTTAAAGTAAAGCGAAATATAGGAAAGTTTTCCTAAGTAGTTGCTATTATGTGATCTCATTTCCAAACAAGCCTACTTGTTATAGCTTGTTTTATTACTGGTAAGGAAAAGGGTTATAAGTTTAATGGCCACATAATGAGGTTATATTCTAGGGAATAGCAAAGGGCATTTAATGTTCTCTGTTAAATCCCAATCATTTCCCTATTGTTTTCAGCTGAACAATTTACTTCCTTAGTTCAGTCCATTCATTGCTGTTTGTTGGAATGACATCTTTCTTATCAAGTATTCACTTACACAGTCACAACCCAACTTAGCAGCCTTCTTACCTCTATAACCTATATGTTCAGTGGTCAGACCAAGTAACAGTAGAAGAATATATGACTCACTGAGCATTATAGGTTAGATTTCTCTTGAGAAAAGGCCTTTCTTCTTTCAAGTTCAGTTGACACTGAAGACAATAAGGTACTTAGTAATAGAAACTAGAGCATATAATAGCAGTGATCCTTGAGAATGATACAACAGGAGTTTTTTGGGGAAATATGACAGACCAACCACATGACCATAAATGAATATCTGTAATTGTGCTGAACTAGGGTCTCACATTATAATCAGTCCTATCTGTAAATCTCCTATCTTGTGTTTTTGTAACTCAATTATAATTTTTCAAAGATTTTCTTTTTTCTGGTGAGTCTATGTTTCAAAGTTGTTTGTCTCTCTTAAGGGAAATAGGTATTAAATATGACTGCTTCCATTATATGGGAATGTTAAAAAAAATAGAAGCCAGTAGTTCTGAACTTGTTTAGTACAGTAATAAGTAGACCTACCTTTAGACAAAATGATGTAATTAAGGAAGATTAGGTTCTTTACTTCCCTTGAGATCTTATTCTCTGACCGCCCCACCCCTTTTTCCTTAGAAAACTCTCTACTGTGCCCAGTGCCCTGGTTTGAATCTATTAACTTTTTCAGTCACTTTCTTGCTTTCCCTCCCATCAATTCATCCTGTTCTTAGTCCTGTTTCCCTGGTCTTAAGATGCTGGTGGTAGATAACCATTTACTGGGTCTTTATTCATAAAATACTTGCATTAAACTTAAGATTCTTAAAGAATGTTATTACAGATAGGATAAATCTAGTAGTGAAACTTTAATTTACTATTCAGATTGTAGATTATGCAGGATTATAGAGTTATTAAACAGACTGAGCAGTCTCTTTAAAGTAAACCTTTAAAGGGAAGATTTAATATAAAATCTTCTCTAGCTGATCTAGTTAAGAAGTTAACAAGTGAACTCTTACCTCATGAATAATATTTTGAGTACCCAGTATGTCCCAGATACTGTTCTTTTAGTGTTCTATATGAATTAATTTTTTTTAATTTAACCGTTATAGAAACATTGTGAAATGATTACTACATATTCTTATTTTATATTGACTCCACTGAGGCAGATATGTAAACCTAATTTACTTAAAATTGCACATTTTATAAGTCACAGAGCAGGATTCAAACCCAGATGTTCTGGCTCCAGAGTATTTGTTATTAACCATTATATTCCATACACAAACAAGGGACCCATTTATGTTTGTTTCGTTTGGCTAGGGAGAATTTTTTTGAAAAATTCAAGGACCCTGCATGATGTTCACCATAATCTATACATGATTAAGTATTATAAAATATTTTCTATATTCACATGACATGTTATTTTATTATTTAATATTTTCTTCAAATTATCTTATTAAAATTTGTATGTATTTTAAAAGGAAACTTCCCATCATTACTGTAAGTGGAAAGCCAGCATCATAAGTAGATAGCAACTTTAAAATTTATTTAAGAATAAAAGTGATGAAAAAAAGAAGAAGAAAAGTGATGAAAACAAAACTATATTAACTAGCTAGAGATTGCTTGCTTAAATATCTGAGGCTTGAAACTTTCTCTGTGTTAAAAAGAAAGGATAGCAAATGTTTGACAAGTCATGAACTTCTACCAGGTTGAGATTTTTCTTCTCAATAATAAGAAAAGAGAAAGAAAAACTTTCACTAATACAGGTCCATGTACTACCTAAAACCAGAAGTCTTGACTCTGCAGAGCTGAACTAAATATATTTTGAGGTATCTTCCAATCATGAGTTTTTGTAGTACCTACTCTGTTTAAAAAGAATGTCAGTCTTTAAGTAAAGATATTCATATCTACAATATTCTTTTATTTTCTTATACCATTAAGAAATTTTTAAAAATGTTTTTATTTTAGTTGTTGATAGACCTTTATTTTATTCATTTATTTATATATAGTGCTGAGAATCAAACCCAGTGCCTCATACATGCTAGGCAAGTGCTCTACCACTGAGCCACAACTCCAGCTCCCATTAAGAAATTTTTATGCTTATGAATTCCCAGAGTTTTAAAGAAATGTATAATTATTGCAAACTTTAAAAACTTATTAGAACAATTTTGTGAAAAGATTTCTAGAATTGATATAGTTAATGTTTCTACCTATAAAACCAGTAGTTTTGTGTATTTTTAAAAAATTAAATAAATCTAATTCATTCTATGGAGTAGTTTTTGGTGAAAGTCAGGATATAAATGTAGAATATTTTCATTTTCTTTTATTTAGTTATTAATAATTTTGATGGTCAGTTCAAATTGATGAGAAACAAAGATCCAAGTTGCGTCTAAAACTAGGTTTAAGAAATTACATTCTAATTTATTCTGTGCTCTTAAGATTAGAAATGTTAATTTCCGGTATCTGGCAAGAAATGTCTTAATCTTATACAAGCTGGAAAAGCAGGCCTTCTTTCAAAAAAGCTAATATTGGTATAGGACCACTGGTGGGTTAAGAGCTATTGTGCATTTAAAGTATTTTTTTCAATGTTACATTTTGTTGTTATTATTTGTTTTTGTGGCACTGACATTTGAACCCAGGGCCTTGTTCATGCAAGGCGGGCACTCTATGGTTATATTCTCAACCCACTTATTTAGTTTTTATTGCTTCTGTGACAGCATTAAAGTGATTGAATAAACAGAAAATGAGAAATAAGGATGGCTTAAAGTCCTCGTTTATTACATCAAGAAGCAAAACAAGGTGTTTTTTTAAATATTTTTTGTTTTGTTTTAGATGGACACAATATATTTTATTTTTATGTGGTGCTGAGGAGCGAACCCAGTGCCTCACATGTGCTAGGCGAGCGCTCTACCACTTGAGCCACAACCCCAGCCCAAGGTGTTGTTTTATGCTTATTAAAAGTATTGATATAGAAGAAACAGAACAACATAAATAAAAAAAGTATCCTTTAGGAAAATATGAATTCTTTAATGTAGTAGTAACAAGATTATATATTTGCACATTATGTGATGTTGATCTGATACTTTTCATTCTGCAATTTTGCTCGCTGTGCGTTATTGAATGCCAATTGCATCCTGTACCACCTATGTGTCTTGCTCTCTGCTCTCAAAAAGTAATTCTTTTTTTATGTTTGTGTTTTTAAAAATTTATATTATTTTACGGACAAAGTAAAACATGTTGACAAACCTGGCTTTTGCTAACAAACTCAGTGGAAGCTTTTCATCTGCAAAATTTAAGTCCCAAGCATGTTTGGTGAAATTGAATAGTATTTTAAAATAAGTGTCTTCTGAAAATTAGATGTAGATCAAGAAATAATTTCCATGTCTTTATTTCAACAACTGCAATTTTTCTTGTCTTTAAGGATTTCCAATTCTATGTGTGTTCCTCTTTTAATGACTTAACTGTGCCCAATTTTTTTGTAAACATGCTCTCTGCCTACTGAACATTTTCTATACATTTTCATATAGAAAAACTAATTATCCATTTAATAAATATGTAATGGTTTCAGATGGAAATATACTATGGTCCTCTGACATGAAAACACTTCAAATACAGTCAGAAACAAAATGAAGCTAGCCATAATTTAAATAGCAGAGGTTGTTAAAATAACATTAAGTCGTAGTTGGCTGAGAATGTACTGATAATTGCAAAAATATTGTTAAAAGTACTTCTTGGATGGGCTGGGGATATAGCTCAGTTGGTAGAGCGTTTGCCTCATGTGCACAACGTCCTGGGTTCAATCCCCAGAACCACCAAAAAAAAATAAATAAATAAAAGTACTTCTTGGGCTGGGGCTATAACTTAATGGCAGAGCACTTGCCTAGCTTGTGTGGGGCAGTGGGTTCGATCTTTAGCATAAAAACGAACAAATAAATTTTTGTCCATCTACAACTACAACTAAAAAAAAATTACTTCTCAAATTGTTTCTTTTTAAAATGTACATTCTCTACTAGCCATAATATGAAATTATTTCAATCAACTGCTAAAAAAAAAAAAAGAGGATCATCAAATGGAGAGAAGCATAGTCACTTGATTCTTTGGGAAGCTATACTGAATTAAGAGCATAGGCTATCAGTTCAGTGCCTGATAGCCTAGGATTTTTCTAGGAGAGAACTGTCTTTAAATCTTTTTAGAAACTATTACAAATATCTTTCCTAATTTCATATTACTTTTACCAGAAAGAACGCTTTGTTGCTAATTTTTATTTCTTATATATTTGAACTTACATTCTGTGATTTTTTTTTTTTTTAGTTGTGGATGAACACAATACCTTTATTTATTTACTTTTACGTGGTGCTGAGGATCAAACCCATTGCCTCATATGTGCTAGGCAAGCATTCTACCACTGAGCTACAAACCCAGCCCTGTGGTTTTTTTACTCAAAGTTTTGCTGTTCTCTTTCCTATGAAATATACAGTTCCTGTGCTCTTTTATGTAGTTGAGAAACAGAACAAAGATAGTATTCCTCTATCTTTCATACCCAGGAAAAAAAAAAAGTGTTGTTTATTCTTGAACAGAGGATATTCTGCTTTATTTTTCTCAAGTGTATGCTTTTTTGGGGGATACCAGGGATTGAACTCAAAGGTACTCAGCTACTGAGTCACATCCCCAGCCATATTTTGTATTTTATTTAGAGACAGGGTCTCACTGAGTTGCTTAGCACTTCACTGTTGCTGAGGCTGGCTTTGAACTTGCTATCCTTCTGTCTCAGCCTCCTGAGACGCTGGGATTACAGGTATGCACCACTGCACCTGGCTTCAAGTATATTATTTTAAAGGTGTTTAGCAATAAGTAAAATATAATTGACCTTATTACTCCTGGATTCTGCATTTTTTCTGTTAATTGCTAAAATGTATTTGTAACCTCAAACCAATACTTGTGATGTCTTCATGGTCATTCAGAGACATGTGCAGGGTAACAAAAATTTTGATTTGCCCTAGGTACACATTCCTAGCTGAGGTCAAACAAGGCCATGCTCTGCCTTCTTCTTTCAGTTCTCATGTTGTAAACAAATGCCTTTTCACAGTAAATGTAGTGCCACTTTTTAAATTTTTTTCATTTTTGTGCTTTTTGTTGATGATTTTAAGGTTTAAAATGGCCCAGAAGCATGATTCTGAAGTGCTTTCTAGCATCTCTACGCAAAAGAAGGCTGTGATGTTCCTTCAGGAAAATGTGTGAGTTTTAGTTAAGCTTCATTCAGGCAGGAGTTCCAGTGCTGTTGACTGTAACATAAATGTTAATGAATCAACAGTATACTATATATTAAATAAGGTAACTTTAAAAAATATAAAAGAAGGCTATATATTGATGAGTTGATGAAATTCTGTGTTTTAGTTAGAATTTTTACTGGTGTGACTAAAAGACCTGTCAAGAATCATTTTAGAGGAGATAAAGTTTATTTGGCTTATGTTTCAGACTTTCCAGTCCATAGACGGTCAACTCCATTGCTGTGGGCCTGAGGTGAGGCAGAACTTTGTAGCAGAAGGGTGTGGAGGTAGAAAGCAGCTCCTGATATGGCAATCTGGAAGTAAAAAGAGAGAACTCCGCTCACCAGGGCCAAAATATAAACCCCAAAGGCATAACCCCAGTGTTCTCTTTCCAGTCATACCCCACCTGCCTATAGGTATTGCCCAGTTAATTCATATTAGTGGATTAACGCACCGATTAGGTCAAGGCTGTCATAACCCAGTCATTTCTCCTCTAAACTTTCTTGCATTGTCTCACACATGAGCGTTTGGAGGAATCTTATATGTAAAACATATAACATATTGTGACTAGGAGTTCATAGGATTCTTTATTTTTTTCCAAAAGTAGTTGTTCAGTATTTGTGTGTGTATATGAGCCTTTATAAAATATAACCACTGCAAATAATGAAAACCAAATGTACCTATATTGTAGTTAGCAGTTCCTGACATGACTCACATTGACCCCTGCTTTCTTTTATAATCCTCTTCCCCTGAATGGGGGCTAGACCTAATGACTTGATTTTACCAAACAGAATGTGACAAAAGTGATGGGTTCTCATTTGTGTATGTAGATTTTTAAGACTATGTCTGCTACCTTGCTGGTATGCTTTCTTTAACTGTCCTTATATGTTTATTGTAATGATGAGGAGCACCTGACAAAGAACTGAGGTCAGCAACCTGCTAAAAGCCAGCAAAAACAAAAAACAAACAGAGGCCTAGTGTCTGACAGTTTGTGAGGAACTGAATCCTATTGACAATCATAGAGTGAGCACAGAAGCAGATACTTGAGATGAATATGGCATTGACCTACACCTTGATTGCAGACTTGTGAAAGATCATCTTTGAAGCACTTAGCTAAACTGTGCATGGATTCCTATAGAAACTAATATAATAAATTTTTTACCTAAAGACTTATTAAAAAAAAAAAACCAGCAGTGTAAGTTCCCAATAAAATTGAGTGGAAGGTACAGAGATTTCCTATATACTCTGTTCCCACATGCATAGTCTTCCATGTTATCAATATTCCAATTAGAGTGGTGCAAAATATGGTTAAATATTTGTATGTATGTATTAAGACCTCTAATCATATGCTTTAGGTGGGGTGGGCAATAACAAGCAGCACTGTACTTTACCTGTTGACCCTGTTGGCAGCTTTTCCCCCTATTTTAATTGTTATTTTCACCTTCATCTTCTTTTTTATTTTATTAGTTGTTGATGAGCCTTTATTTATTTATATGTGGTGTTGAGAATCAAACCCAGTGCCTCACACGTGCTAGGCAAGCACTCTACACTGAGCTACAACACCAGCTCCCTTCTTTTTTTTTTTTTTTTTTAACCCTTTCTATTTGAAAATAGTGGCCACAATTCCTTCCTTTGTATTCCTGCTTTTTCACGTGAAAATTTCTGAATATGGAGAAAAAAATTAAGAATATTAAATTACATTTTCTTACATTTCTGTGTAGATTCAATAAATACTAACATTTTCCAAATTTTCTTCTTATCTTTCTGCCTCAGGATAGATTTATAGTTATACATATAGGTATGCATACATTTGTTTTTGTTGTGGTTGATGTTGAATCATTTGAAAATAGCTGTAAATAACATGTATTTCTTAAAAATACAAGACACGTACCATTGTCAAATTCAAAGAAAATTAGCAACATTTATATTTTCTGGATCTATTTATGTTACAGATTATAAAATTGATGTTTTGTCATTCTGTCCCATTTATTGGTTGTCATTCTTGTGTTAAAAATATTTTTTAAAAGTATTACTGTGGACTTGTATATTTTTATTTTAATGTTTAAATTACCCTGAATTTGGTTAGAAAAGTCCCTTTAAGCTGGTCCTATATCCATTTTTTCAATAACATTTTTTTGAGATATGGTTCACATACAAGATACAAGATGTTAATGTATACATTTAGTATACGTAATTCAGTGTTTTTTCATATATTTACAGAATTGTTCGAAAATAGGCTCCACCTATTTCCAGTACATGTTCATCACCTCCCAAAAGAAACATTAGCAGGCCATTATTATGCATTTTCTATTATTTCTTGCCCCGCAAGCCCTAGCAACCACTCATCTACTTTTTGTCTGTATGGATTTGCTTGTTTTTGTCATTTCCTGTGAAAAGGTATGTGGGATTTTTATGCCTGACTTTTTCCACTTAGTTAGTATGGTTTGTATCACTGTGAAAAATATCAAAGAAAAACAGCTTAAAGGAGGAAAGATTTATTTCGGCTCTCAGTTTCAGAGGTTTTAGTCCATAGTTGCTTGGTTGCATCACAATGGGCTTGTGGTAAGGTAGAATATTGGTAGCAAAGCTATTCAACTCTGGATGGCCGAGGGGGGTGGTATTGAGGGATTAGGGGCTACGGATAAGATTTACCCTTTAAAGGCATGTCCCCAATGACCTACTTCTTTCAACTGGGTACCACTTCCTAATAGTCCATTTAACTACAGATTCATCAATGTAAGCATACATTGATGAAATGAATGCCCTCATCATACAGTTACTTCCCTAAAGTCTCACCTTTGAACATTGTTGCACAGGGGACCAAGCCTTCAACACCTGAGCCTTTGGGGAGAAATTTTAGATCCAAACCATAACACAGAGTATGTTCAAGGTTCATCTGTGTTTTAGCATATATTAATATTCATACTTTTTATGGCTAAATGTTTCATTGTATTAATACACCACTTTTTATAATTTATCTACCAATTGATGAATATGTGAGTTATTTCTGATTTTGACTGTTATGAACATTCGTCTACAAATTTTTATGTAGATATATGTTTTTATTTCCCTTGGTCATATACTCAGGAATAGAGTTGCTAGGTTTTATGGTAACTATATTTAGCTTTTCATGAATTGCTGTACTATTTTCGAAAGCAGTTATACCATTTTATAGTTCCACGAACAATACGTAAATTATTCAATTTTTCCATTTTCATGCCAACATCTATTATTGTCCATATTTTTTTATTGGTTGTTCAAAACATTACAAAGCTCTTGACATATCATATTTCATACATTAGATTCAAGTGGGTTATGAACTCCCATTTTTACCCCAAATACAGATTGCAGAATCACATCAGTTACATATCCACATTTTTACATAATGCCATATTAGTAACTGTTGTATTCTGCTACCTTTCCTATCCTCTACTATACCCCCTTCCCTCCCCTCCCATCTTCTCTCTCTACCCCATCTACTGTAATTCATTTCTCTCCTTGTTTTTTTTCCCATTCCCCTCACAACCTCTTATATGTAATTTTGTATAACAATGAGGGTCTCCTTCCATTTCCATGCAATTTCCCTTTTCTTTCCCTTTCCCTCCCACCTCATGTCTCTGTTTAATGTTAATCTTTTCCTCCTGCTCTTCCTCCCTGCTCTGTTCTTAGTTGCTCTCATTATATCAAAGAAGACATTTGGCATTTGTTTTTTAGGGATTGGCTAGCTTCACTTAGCATAATCTGCTCTAATGCCATCCATTTCCATGCAAATTCCATGATTTTGTCATTTTTTAGTGCAGAGTAATACTCCATTGTGTATAAATGCCACATTTTTTTTTATCCATTCATCTATTGAAGGGCATCTGGGTTGGTTCCACAGTCTAGCTATTGTGAATTGTGCTGCTATGAACATCAATGTGGCAGTATCCCTGTAGTACGCTCTTTTAAGGTCTTCAGGGAATAGTCCGAGAAGGGCAATAGCTGGGTCAAATGGTGGTTCCATTCCCAGCTTTCCCAGGAATCTCCATACTGCTTTCCAAATTGGCCGCACCAATTTGCAGTCCCACCAGCAATGTACAAGTGTAACCTTTCCCCACATCCTCGCCAGCACTTGTTGTTGTTTGACTTCATAATGGCTGCCAATCTTACTGGAGTGAGATGGTATCTTAGGGTGGTTTTGATTTGCATTTCTGCTAGAGATGGTGAGCATTTTTTCATGTACTTGTTGATTGATTGTATGTCCTCCTCTGAGAAGTGTCTGTTCAGGTCCTTGGCCCATTTGTTGATTGGGTTATTTGTTATCTTATTGTTTAATTTTTTGAGTTCTTTGTATACTCTGGATATTAGGGCTCTATCTGAAGTGTGAGGAGTAAAAATTTTTTCCCATGATGTAGGCTCCCTATTTACCTCTCTTATTGTTTCTCTTGCTGAGAAAAAACTTTTCAGTTTAAGTAAGTCCTATTTGTTGATTCTTGTTTTTAACTCTTGTGCTATGGGTGTCCTATTAAGGAATTTGGAGCCCGACCCCACAATATGTAGATCGGAGCCAACTTTTTCCTCTATCAGACGCAGAGTCTCTGATTTGATATCAAGCTCCTTGATCCACTTTGAGTTAACTTTTGTGCATGGCGAGAGTAGGGGATTCAGTTTCATTTTGTTGGATATGGATTTCCAGTTTTCCCAACACCATTTGTTGAAGATGCTATCCTTCCTCCATTGCATGCTTTTAGCCCCTTTATCAAATATAAGATAGTTGTAACTTTGTGGATTGGTTTTTGTGTCCTCTATTCTGTACAATTGGTCCACCCGCCTGTTTTGGTACCAGTACCATGCTGTTTTTGTTACTGTTGCTCTGTAGTATAGTTTGAAATCTGGTATCGCTATGCCGCCTGATTCACACTTCCTGCTTAGAGTTGCTTTTGCTATTCTGGGTCTTTTATTTTTCCATATGAATTTCATGATTGCTTTATCTATTTCTACAAGAAATGCCATTGGGATTTTGATTGGCATTGCATTAAACGTATAGAGAACTTTTGGTAATATCGCCATTTTGCTGATGTTAGTTCTGCCTATCCATGAACAGGGTATATTTTTCCATCTTCTAAGGTCTTCTTCTATTTCTCTCTTTAGGGTTCTGTAGTTTTCATTGTATAAATCTTTCACCTCTTTTGTTAGGTTGATTCCCAAGTATTTTATTTATTTTTTTTGAGGATATTGTGATTTCCAGTTTCATTCCATTATGATCAGATAAAATGCATGGTATTATCTCCACCCCTTTATATTTACTGAGGGTTGCCCTATGGCATAATATATGGTCTATTTTTGAGAAGGATCCATGTGCTACTGAGAAAAAAGTATATCCACTTGATGATGGTTGATATATTCTATATATGTCAGTTAAGTCTAGGTTATTGATTGTGATCTTGAGTTCTATAGTTTCTTTATTCAACTTTTGTTTGGAGGATCTGTCCAATGGTGAGAGAGGTGTGTTGAAGTCACCCATAATTATTGTGTTGTGGTCTATTTGATTCTTGAACTTGAGTAGAGTTTGTTTTATGAACGTCGCAGCACCCTTATTTGGTGCATAAATATTGATAATTGTTATGTCTTGTTGGTGAATGGTTCCTTTTAACAGTATATAATGTCCTTCCTTATCCCTTTTGATTAACTTAATCTTGAAGTCGATTTTATTCGATATGAGGATGGCCACCCCTGCTTGGTTACGAGGACCGTGTGCGTGGTATATTTTTTCCCAACCTTTCACCTTCAGCCTGTGTATGTCTTTTCCAATCAGATGTGTCTCCTGGAGGCAGCATATTGTTGGATTTGTTTTTTTAATCCATGTTACCAGCCTATGTCGCTTTATTGGAGAGTTTAAGCCATTAACGTTTAGAGTTACTATTGATATATGGTTTGTACTTCCAGCCATGTTTGATTATTTATCTTTTTTTTTTTTAATTTAGTTTGTTTCTCCATGATTAGCTTTCCCCCCGCCCTCTGTCTTTACTGAGGTACTTCGCACTGTTGGTTTTGGTTATTGTTTTTCATTTCTTCCTCGTGTAATGTTTTGCTCAAGATGCTTTGCGATGCTGGTTTTCTGGCTGCAAATTCTTTTAACTTTTGTTTATCATGAAAGATTTTTATTTCGTTGTCATACCTGAAGCTTAATTTTTCTGGATACAAAATTCTTGGTTGGCATCCATTGTCTTTCAGTGTTTGAAATACGTTGTTCCAGGATCTTCTCGCTTTCAGCGTCTGTGATGAAAAATCCGTTGTTAACCTTATTGGTTTACCCCTGAATGTAATCTGCCTCCTTTCTCTTGTAGCTTTTAATATTTTCTCTTTGTTCTGTATATTGGATATCTTCATAACAATGTGTCTTGGCATTGGTCTACTGTGATTTTGTATGCTCGGTGTCCTGTATGCATCGACAATTTGTATATCCGTTTCCTTTTTTATTTCTGGAAAGTTTTCTATAATTATTTCATTCAGCAGATTGCTCACTCCCTTGGTTTGAACCTCTATACCTTCCTCTATCCCGATGACTCTTATGTTTGTTTTTTTTTATGTTATCCCATATCTCTTGGATGTTTTTCTCGTGATTTTTTACCAGCCTGTCTGAGTTGGCTAGACTCTTTTCAAGATGATATATTTTGTCTTCATTATCTGACGTTCTGGCTTCTACTTGCTCCACTCTGTTAGTGATATTCTCATTTGAATTTTTAATTTGGTTTATAGTTTCCTTCATTTCTAGAATTATTGTTTGATTTTTTATAATCTCTATCTCCTGATAAAGATGCTTATTTGCTTCTTTTATCTGTTTATGTAATTCACTTTCAATGTGTTCTTTCACTGTTTGAATTTGCTGTCTCATATCCTCTTTAAGATTCCATTCCATCTGTCTAAGGTATTCCTTGAGTTCTTTATTTGGCCATTTTTCTGATGCCTCTAGGTCCTCCTGAATATTTAGGCTGTCCTGCATTGTTTGTACTCCTTTTCTTCCTTGCTTTTTCATGCTGCTCATGTTACTTCTTGTTCTGTTTGACTGCTGAGTTACTGTTTACTCCTATAAATTTATTTGATGCTGTTGCCGCTTGTTATCTCCTCCGCCGCATTCTGGTGACGTCAGTTCTCTGCCTATTGTCCATATTTTGTATTATACTACCTTAGTGGATGTGAGGTGGTATCTCATTTTTGTTTTGGTTGCATTTACCTAATTATTGATAGTGTTGCTGTAGTTTGAATCTGGCCTTTTTCTCAAAGGCCCACATTTTAAAGGTTTGGTCCCTGCTTGATCAGTTAGGAGGTGGAGGAAACTTTTGGAGGTAGGCCCTACCTAGTGGGACATTTTAGGTCACTGGGGGTGTACTCTCAAAGGAATTCTGGAACCCCGTCTCTTCCTCTTCCGACCCCCCCAAAAAAAAATAAAAAAAGAAACACCATGTCCTGGCCATAAGATGGCCAACTTTGCTCTGTCATATGTACTTGCCTCCCCACAGGACCAAAAGCAATAAGGCCAACTGAACATAGATGAAACCTCCAAACTGTGATGCAAAATAACTTTTCTCATTATAAGTTGACTAACATAGGTATTGAGCATCTTTCCTTGTACTTATTTTCTTTAGTGAAAGTTAATTCAAATGCTGTGCCCATTTTAAAATTGTGCCTTTGTCTTTTTATTGTTGTAAGAGTTCTTTTTGCATCCTGGAAACAAATATCCTGTCTGACATATGATTAGAAAATATCCTTTTTCTGTTCTCTTGCTTGTTATTTCACTTTCTTGATAGAACACTTGGAATTACACAAGGTTTAAATTTTGACAAAATTTGGTTTATCTATTTTTTTTCCGTTTGTTGTTTGTGCTTTAGAAGTCTCATTTATTTATTTATTTATGGTATTGGGGATTGAACCCAGTTTACCATTGAACCACATCCCCTTTTTATTTTGGATAGGGTCTTGCTAAGTTGGTGAGGCCACACTTGAGCTTGTGACCCTCCTGCATTAGCCTCCCACGTCCCTGGGATTATAGATGTGTGCCACCATGCCCTTGAAGTCATATCTAAGAAACCATTTCCTAATACATAGTCATGAAGACTTACTTCTTAGGGTTTTATAATTTAGGGTCTTATATTTACATCTGTGATCCATTTTGAGTAAATATTTGTATATTAAATAAGGTATAGGATTTCAACTTTATTCTTTTGTTTGATATCCAATTTCCCAGTAGCATATATTAAAAAGACTATTTTTTCCCCATTGAATTGTCTTTGTACTCTTGTCAAAAATCAATTGGCTGTATACATGAGGGTTTATTTCTGAACTCTCATGAATTAGGTGAGTAAACACAGGCCTCTGCTGTTTTCAGCATTTTGTAGAATGAAAAACAGTTCCCCAAAGATATCTGTGAGGTTACCTTATTTGGGAAAAGCATCTTTTTGTATATATATGTGATTGATTATTAAGGATCCTGGGATGGGTGATTATACTGGATTATCTGGGCATGTCCTTATAAGAAAGAGATATTTGGCACACACACAGAAGAAGGCAAATGTGACTAGGAAGACAGAGTTTAGAATGATGCACCCACACAAGCCAAGGAATGCTGGCAGACACCAAAGGCTTGGAAGAAGAAAGTAATGGACCTTCCCCTTAGAGCCTCTGAGGGAATCGCAGACACTTTAATTTGACCCAGGAAACTTAATTCAAATTTCTGTCCTCTAGAACAAAGACTTTAATAAATGCATTGAGTTGTCTGCAGCTACATTAAATTTGGAATCCTAGCCATATGAGAATCTGGAAAATGTAGGGTTTATCTTCCTAGCCCCTGTGAATATTAGGAAGGCACAGTAGAATAAAGGCAGAATGGATTTTGTTTGTTTGTTGTGGTGCTGGGGATTGAACCCAGGGCTTTGTGCAGAATGGATATTAAGGAGCAGTTTACCATATCCCTCAAAATATTTTTCCTCAGTGACACAATGTAAATTTCTGGTATTATGACCCTTATAGAGAGGAATCAGGAAGTAGACCAGAGTGAAAAATGGATGATAGAGGGTGTTTCACTCCAGTTTGAATTTTTGAGTCTCTCTCATTATTTTTTTTCCTAAGAACCAGTCACAGTCTAGTTATGTCATTGCCCTTCTGTGCCCTGAATTTTATTTTTCATCTGCTCTCTGCTCCTTCCTGCAGACACATTTTAGTGTTTCTAGTCCCTGGACTCTGATGATATGTCTCTCTAACACACATACAAACATCTTTGGGATATTGTCATGCACTTCCCTTTTTCCTACCACCCTACTGCACCTTCATGCTTGTGATTCAGCATGTGTATCTGCTCCTACTGTTGGCAGCATAGGGTCTTTAGAAAGTTTTTAAACAGCTTCAAAATATCTGAGCAACATTTCTCAAGCATTTTTTGTTTGTGTAAATTTTGGAGAAACAAATTAACTGACTTAGCTCTTTTACATGGCATATAATACAGTAGCCTGAATTAACTCTGCTACTTAAGCATTTTAGAGTCGAAGCACCCAAGACATACAAACAATTATGTTGTTCTAATATATAAAAGTCTTATCCACTAAAAAATTATGGCATGGTAATAAATAAACAATTAGCTATGACACAGGACATGGTGATTATGTGATTTGACAGGTGTTAAAATTGTTTAGTAATATTCTATGAGCATAATCCATGTGATTACAGATGGCAGAACAAATATTTCAGATAATCACAGAGACCTTCCAGGAGTATAGTTGATATTACATGTGCTGTGATGATTCTGATTCATTTATATATTTTGTGATTAATAACTGTTTGAAAGTGTTGGGATAAATTGCATCCTATATTTTTCTTTTCCTGAATCCATTAAATGGAAAGAAAAACCGAGAGAATATATCCAGCAGATATTGGAACTGTATCAGATTTTATTTTTTAATCATTATATTCCTCTGGAGTTAAGATATCTAAATTCCCAACCCAGAATTTCCATCTCTGAGGTGTGTATAGAGGGGTGTGGGCTGATGGGGGATAGGAGAGTAAAGGAAAATTTTCACTGAATATCTTGAAGTTTTCATGTCAGTGTATCACCTACCCCAACATATTAAAAAGATGTTTAAACTTCAGAAATATTGTAAGTGCAGAATATATCAAGACCTAATCTGGATTAATAATATTATACATCAGAGAATGGAATTTATACCGAAAGATTTATTTGCAGATAGTTTCTTTTTAAATATATTTTTAAGTTGTAGATAGACACAATACCTTTATTTTTATTTATTTATTTTTATGTGGTGCTGAGGATAGAACCCAGTGTCTCACCCATGCTAGGCGAGCACTCTACCACCGAGCCACAACCCTAGCCCTTGAAAGATGTTTTATTGCGCTTGAAAGAAATGTGTGATCCCACGAGTAAATAAATACAAGACATTTTTTTAAGACTTACAAGGAAGGACGGTAGAAAGGGACAGACATTATTGGCCTATGTACATGTATGATCACACTACTGGAGTGACTCTGAATCATGTACAGCCAGAGGAATGAGAAGTTGCATTCCATTTGTGTACTGTATGTCAAAATGCATTCTACTGTAAAATCAATCAATCAATTAATTATTATTTTTTTTAAAGACAGGAACTAAAAAGAACCGTGGTAGTGGGGTTTGGGGGAGCACAAGAGTATTCCCAACAGGTTGTTTGGGACCCATTGGTCAATCTTCCAAACTAGTGAGTCACTGATATGACATTCTCTCACTATTCTAGTGTACTTATTTCCAGTGTGATCTTATCAGTGCTCTCCACATTCATTCATTGATTCATTCATTCAGTAAGCAGATATTGAATAATGTTATGCATGTAAGTCACTGTGTAAATGTGAGGTGTAAGAAATGATACACTTTGTTTTCTTATTCTCTTTATTAACCTCATCTATGAACTTATACCTGTTGGGGATGGGAATATAGGGAAGAATACGGAATGGGCAGAAGTCATATCAGTAATTATAATATTATGAAATAAATGCTAACATTATCTATTAAGCACTTTATTTTTTTTAAATTTTTTATTGTTGGTTGTTCAAAACATTACATAGTTCTTGACATATCATATTTCACACTTTGATTCAAGTGGGTTATGAACTTCCATTATTAAGCACTTTATAAATGCTGAAAATTATATTATTGAGTTTTATCTTCGTGTGTACATATATACCCTTAATGTTTTAAAAATTAAAAATTGTCTTCTGAAAAAAGTGAGATCCATCCTTAGATTTTTTTTTTTTTTTTTTAGTTGTAGATGGACATAATACCTTTATTTTATCTGTATGTGGTGCTGAGGATTGAACCCAGTGCCTCACACATATGAGGCAAGCACTCTACCACTGAGCTACAACCCCAGCCCTCTCTTAGATCATTTTTTAAATTGTGATAAAATACATGTAATGTAAAATTTATCATCTTAATCAGTTCAGTAGTAGTAAATACATTTATATCGATGTGTAATGTATCTCCAGAAATCTTTTTTTTTTTTTCCTTGCAAAACTGAAACTCTGTACTCATTAAAAAACTCTCTGCTGTTCCCTACCTGTAATCCCTGGAAACCCTCTCTCTTCTACTTTGTCTTATGAATTTGACTACTCTAGTTACATCAAGTAAGTGAAGTCATACAGTGTTTGTATTACTCTTAGGCATTTTGTATACACTATTTTTTTGTTACCCTTAGACATTTTGTATATACTATTTTCTTTTCATATTTGAAAGAGAAAGTTATTTGAAAGTAAGAGAAGTTATTTAAAAATTGAAAATTGTACAACTAAGGGAACAAAGGCAAGGAGTATGAAATTTAAAAAGTAAAACTCAACTGTAATTAAGAAATTTAAGTCATGGTAGATGGAATTTCCTAAACAACCTGAAGAAAAAAATCGGTATATAATTGGGCTAGGAAAATATGCTAAAGATAAAGGTAGATCAGAATTGCAGTTTAACATTTATGTACCTGACAAAAGGTACATAAATTATTATTTTATATCTTAACCCACAAAACAACTGAAGTGCTATGCTTTAAATAAATAAATGTGATTAATGTTTCTAATGTTAAAAATTTATGCTAGGCTGGGGTGTAGCTTAGAGGTAGAGTGTTTGCCTAGCATCATCATTATTATTCTGTAGCTAATAACAGGTTTCTAGGCAGTACTTGTAGACTCCTTTGTTTAGGTATCAATATGTTTTCAATTGTGAGAAATACATGGGTAGAACCAAAAAATTTTATTCTAAGCTCTTCCTAAATATAAAATTTTAGAATCTTGAAAGTTATATAAATTCACATACACCTGTGTCAGATGTCACATGGACAATAGTAGATATACTCATTATTTGTCAGCTATTGCAAATGATGCATCATCAATAAGCCAGTCTTTTATTTGGGGGGAGGGAGCATCAGGGATTGAATTTGGGGGCACTCAACCACTGAGCCACATCCCCAGGCCTATTTTGTATTTTCTTTATAGAGACAGGGTCTCATTGAGTTGCTTAGTGCCTTGCTGTTGCTTTGAACTTGTGATCCTCCTGTCTCAGCTTCCCTAGCCACTGGGATTACAGATGTGCACCACAGTGCCCTGCAAGAAGCCAGTCTTAAGCTTGGTGGCTTTAGCAGTAAACATTTATTCTCATGATCATAGATCTGTAGATCAATTATTATTTGTCTGATCCAAGACTAGATTCAACTTCAAGTTACAGGGTCAGTTCACATCTTCTCTGAATCCCAGGATCAAGGGGCAACATTTCTTCAGGACCACTTCTAGTAGTTGACAAGCTCAACTACACAAGCATTTTAGATTCCTGCTCACTTTATATTTGTTAACTTCCCATTGGCCTAATCAAGTCACATGACCAAGTTCAAAGTCAAAGGACTGGGAAGTATACTACCTAAGGCCAAAGCAAAAATGTGGATATATTTCTATCACAGGAAAGTGAGAATTTTAGGAAGCAAAAAGAATTTACCTTTTAAACTTAAAAAGTATACACATGCACACATATACACACATTCATAAGAGGTGGTACTAAATACATAGAGGCTAATGGATATTTTTAGCAGCTATCTGTTACCACCTCTTTATTGTGCATGGTATACATTCCTCAGTTTTTTAAAAATAAAACTATTATATATAAGAATCAACATGCAAAATGTTCCCACAATGGCATAAATAAAAATATTTCTCCTTCTGCTGACTTCCACTGTATTTTAATTATACAATCTTTGTCTGTTTTATTTTAAAACTGAGATAGAGTTGGACTAAAAATAGAACTTTCTGTATATGCCAGAATTTCTCCAGTGCTTCTAAGCAGGACATGTGGGTGCCTGTAACTTTATCTTTCTGTCTTCACTATCTAAGGAGTGTGGTTTGTAGGAACTGAGCAAATACTTGTAGGTAGTTTTGGAGAAAATAATCAATAATGATCTGGCAGAGACACAATTCCTTTTAATATCTTTTCATTGAAGATCAAATGTGCATGTGTAGTAGGAACCTTTTTAAAAATTGTTGGACAGGTTAAGATAGGTGCTTTTGGAGGTGACAAAACAATGTGGGTTAAGAGGTTAAGGATTTCAGTGATTTTAAAAATGAATTAAGGGTGGCTTTCTGAGCAGTGTTTATTTCAAAAAGCTCTCCATAGTTTATGTTTAAGGCATATTCCCCCCCCACCTCTTAATTCCCATCCTTTTCTGTCCTCTCTGTTCCTTACTGTATGCTCATCTCCTGTTAACTCTTGCCTTCTTTATTGCTAGCTACTACTTCTGCCAAAACATTAGAAACAGCAAGAGGGTGTACAACCTATTCATTTGTCTGCTTTGTTTAATATTTTTCTCTTGGCAACAACCAATGGATACCTTAAAGTACTGAATGTTATTGAAAAACCAAATGTATATAGTTGTGAAATGTAGTAGTTATTATATATGGTGGTTTTTAAATTATTGTTTTAAATCCCCAGACTGATTACAAGGAAAAATAACTACATATGTTATATACAAAAACAACTTTGAATAAGTTCAGCCATGTACAACAACATGGTTAAATGTATTATTGAACAAAAGAAGAAAGGCATAAAAATTCTATTTGTGTATTCAGAAACATGCAAAATTAAGCATACAGGATGGTAGTACTATTAAGAAAAGCAAGGAAATTATTACCACAAAAGTCAGGATAGTGATTATTTCTGGGATTGATAAAGGCTGTTAAGACCAGGTAGGAGGCTTGGGGATCTTGGGTGTTCTATTTCTTGGCCCAGGTGGTAGCTACATGATTGGTTTCTTCATTAACTATACATCTATGTTTTTAAACACTTTTTGTTTATGTGGGTTATATTTTGTAATTAAAAATAGGTTTATAAAAGAGAAATAGTTATGCAAAATAACAAATTAGAACAAGAGAAAAAAACCTAGAAAACAGATAAGAAATTTAAAGGAAAAAAACTAAATCTTTTTCTCCAACTAAATATTTTGCTTTCCTAATGAGAATGAGTAAAAGTTACTGTCATAATTTTTTTAAAAATTTTTTTTAATATTTATTTTTTAGTTTTCGGTAGACACAACATCTTTATTTTATTTTTATGTAGTGCTGAGGATCGAACCCAGCACCCTGTGCATGCCAGGCGAGCGCGCTACGGCTGGAGCCACATCCCCAGCCCTACTGTCATAATTAAAAGAACATAAAATGCGGAAGGCAGTACTTGAACAATATAATTTATATTTTGTTGTCCAATTGGTAAATTATAAGGTGTAACTTTCAGTTTTTATAATCAAATTATTTCATGGTCGTTTTCTGGGAATGCAGGTCTTCAGTATGAATTCTGGATTTACAAATATCATTTATAGAACACTTAAGAAAATTGACTAGGAATCTTTAATACTTTGATTTGATTCTTATGAATTTTGTGAGTTTCCTGTAGTGTGAATTTTGCTTTGTTTTATTTTAAATAATGAATTATTACAGTGACTAGATTTCCATTTTCCGAGTGTAAATTTAGGCTCAAATTGACTTTTCTTTATTAGGTTTTTGAACTAAGAAGTATTAAATAATTATTTTGAGCAGTTGTTTGGTGTAACAAACTCTTTATTTTATCATATCTAAAAAATAAAATTGAACAGAATAGAAACAGTTAAGTCCTGGTAGAATTATACCAAAATATTTTGGGAGCATATTTAATGTTTTTTTTTTTTTGTTGTTGTTGTTGTTTTTGTTTTGGTACTGGAGATTGAACCCCCCAGGGTTTTTTAAACCACTGAGCCACATCCCTAGCCTGTTGATTTTTATTTATTTATTTATTTTTATTAGTTACACATGACAGTACAATGATCTTGACATATGATACATTTGAATCAAATGGGGTGTAATTTCTCATTTTTCTGAGTGTATAGGTTGCAGAATCACATTGGTTGTACAGTCACGTATATACATACAGCAATACTAGTATCTATTTTATTCTGCTGCTCTTCCTATCCCCCCTTCCCCTCCCCTCCCCTCCCATCACTTCTCTCTACCCAATCTAATGTGACACACTTCTTTTTTTTTTTTTCCCCTCACATCATCAAACATGTAAGCTCCTTCCATCTTCCGTGCAATTCCCCTTTTCCCTCCCTCCTCTCTTCCCTGTTTAGTGGTAATCTTCTTCTCATGCTCTTCCTCCCTATCCCATTTTGAGTCACCCCCATATCAGAGAAGACATTCAGCATTTGTTTTTTAGGGATTGGCTAACTTCACTTAGCATAAAATGCTCTAATGCCATCCATTTCCCGAAAATGCCTGTTGATTTTTTTTTAATATATATTTTATTTATATTTTAGTTTTCAGCAGACACAACATCTTTGTTTGTACATAGTGCTGAGGATCGAACCCGGGGCGCACCCATGCCAGGCAAGCGTGCTACCGCTTGAGCCACATCCCCAGCCCCAACCTATTGATTTTTTGAGACAAGGTCTCACTAAGTTGCTCAGGCCCTCACTCTGTGGCTGAGACTGGCTTTGAACTTGTGATCCTCTTGCCTCAGCTTCTCAAGCAGCTGGGATTACAGCCATGTGCCACCGTGCCCAGCCTTTAATGGTGTTTTCTTTGTACTTCAATGCAGTTTTTAAAATATAGAATAATTTACAGATTCTCATATTTTTGTGTGTGTGCTTAATGAAATTCTTAATGTGCTTTTTGTACTTATTTGATTATTTTATTCCAATCACATATAATTATCTATTTTAATTCATTCCTTTTTTAAAATCTTTTTTAGAGGGACACAACATCTTTATTTTATTTATTTTCTCTTATGTGGTGCTGAGGATTGAACCCAGTGCCTCACTCATGCTAGGTGAGCACTCCACCACTGAGCCCCAGCCCCAGCCCTAATTTATTCCTTAATAAAAGAAATCATGCTGAAACTCAGTCTGACAAAACAGCTATTTACTTTTGCAATACTTCAGATTGAACCCAAGAGTGCTCTACCATGAACTATACCTCCAGCCCTTTTTATTTTTTATTTGGAGCCAGGGTCACTGTGTCAGGCATGAAATAGCTATACATTCTAAAGAAATTAAAATTACAAATACTTAATGAAGCTAAAAGTTAAACAGGACATACATTATCTTTTCTTTTATTACCTTTTTTGTTTGTTTAACTTCAGACTATCGTTTGTTTTTATTATTATATTTAATTTTTTTTTTTTGGTAGATGGACACAATACTTCATTTATTTTTATATGGCGCTGAGGCTCAAACCAGTGCGTCATACCTGCTAGGCAAGCACTCTACCACTAAGCTACAACCCTAGGCCCTATTTCTTGTTTTTTTCCCTGTTTTCCACCATTCCTTTTATAAATCAGACATAAATATGCCTTGATTCAATTAGCGAAGTATGGTCTGATTGTGTTTACTTGTTTATTTGCTTGTTTTTTTAATAATCTAAGATCTGTTGAGAATGTTTAAGGAGACAAATTAAATTTAAACTGCTCTCAGGATTAAATATTTGAAAAACAAAAGCAAATGAGAAATCTGCCCTTCACCATTTGTTTTTAGGACACCAAACATAAACATTAATCTGATTATGATTCTTGTATAGTTGCCATCCCAAACTTATTAATTAAATCAACTTTGTTTATTCTGTATAAAAATATTTGTCCAAAACATTGGGCTGCATGCTATATCATTAGTACAGAAATGACATTTTAGTAACATGTATTATTTTGCTAGCTAATTCATTGAACTCTGATCACATTAATTGCTTTGAGATATTCTTCTCTGCTTTTATGAAAAGTAGATTGCTTTAAAAAAACCCCAGCTAATCCTTAATTTGCCTTTCTCCACTGAGTGGTAAAAGATTAAGGAGCTGACATAACCACTAGTATGTTTTATTTAAACTTCCCTTTGCCCCTTGCTGCACATATAACAATGTTGTTCTTTCTTTGACACAGACCCAGACAAAGGCTGAGTGTAGTAAGGAAGCAGACAACACGCCTCCAGTAGTAGCCCCGGCCTGGCTCCAGGATTTGTAAACAGAAACATCCCAGGCTCCAACCAGGCAGACAGCAGTTCCCTGTCTGTTCAGCATTCAGGAAGTGCTTGCTTGTACAAGCCCAGCCATTGCACACAGGCATACATACCAATGTTTATATTTGGCTGAGTATTTAACTGAGAAAACTAATAGGGAGGGAAAAGAGGGTTTATTAGAGCTAAGGGGAAAAGACAATTAAAGTATAGCATATATATAACTACATGATATAAAAAGGATTTTTTTAAAGAAACAACAACAAAAAAGAATTTTTTAGTTAAAGACCTCTTTTATTGAACACAAGTGTGAATACACATACTTAAATATTTTTCCTGGCAGTTTTTCAGTGATATCAAATTTTTAAACCATGTGACATAACCTGGAAAGTTTTTAATTTAAAATATTTAACCATTAGTTTGGTATTTAACATGTTTAAAATCTATTATGGCATTTTTTTATCCTCTCTGTTGTATCAATTAATAATTCATATTTTAGAGTTTGAGTTAATTCATTGTAAAAGTTATGGTATATTTTCTTTTGTAAATTTGAGAATAAAAACAAAGATTGCCGAACCTTCAAAAAACATTAGAAAATTCATATAGAATCTTGACTTTAAGTCACCTACTATAACTACTTTATATTTTTATAGTTTAATGCATTTTAATAGTGCTTACAAGAACAGCACAAAAAACAGACATTAAAGGCATATACTTGCATGTAGCACAACTCAGAAAATTATAGTGAATGAATAGAATCTACTGATGATAAAAATGCTACAAACATCATTTAATTGTTGTCAATAAGAAATTTACTTATTTAAAAAAATCTGAGTGTTGTAATTGTCCAGAAAAATTTAATAGGTTTCTTTTTGTAATTGTTGAAGTTGAGTGCTGAACTTATTCACTGAAATGTTTTGACTTGTAGTAATGCTTTATGTCCCCACATTTATATAAAAATTTATGCACAAATGAAAATAGAAAAACCTCCAATACCTAATTTCTGCACCTATTTTTCCATTTCACAATCATATATGTATTGACTCTAAGGGGGGAAATATATAATGTTCAGAACTATAACAATATAAAGAAAAATTGGAAGTCAGACAAAATAATAATTTTTAAAAACCTCAATCTGAGAATCCCCACTGGATCCTGAAAGTATGAGTGTGGACTAATGGATGTTCACAGTGATGACTCTCATGTTTTAGATGTTTACTATAATATATTTAGTTTAGGAAAGCAGGAAAAATTTGCTCTGTATTTTTAAGAACATATTATGATGGAAAATGGTACAAAGTAAGAAACATTTAATTTCTAAGTATTCATTTGCTTCTCTTTCAATAGTTTTTGCTCTCCTGTACTAACAGAGAAGAGAAGTTGGTTTATGGGTGAAAATGATAAGGAATTTAATTGTTTAAATGTCTCTAAAATATTCAATGGGAAATATAAAACATATTTGTTAAAGAAACTCTGTATCTGAATGAATGCAGTTATTTAATGCAATTTTTAAATTCATGTATTCCCAAAATCTCTCCAACTGGTATATGCCCACATCTAAAGAATTTTTATTTTCCTGGTATGCCTGTTTTTTCCTATCCAGCTCTACAGTTTGAGTCAGGCTGAAGGCAGAGACTTCACTCCCTACGTTCAGTTTCTAAGCTTGTTCAAAGCTTGTAAATGCCAGGTCTTCACCATTGGTTTAGATAATCAGTATTTGACTCTGTCACTAGTGCCATAAGAATGTCTTCATTCAGGCCATGTGGAGAATGTAGTAATTCACATTTCTATCCTAGTAATATTTCTCATGGTTTGTCTATATCTGACATGCACAGGAGAAGACATCACTAAAGGTGATCTTGCCTCTTATGCCAAATAAAACCAAACGTTGTGTTCTTTTAAAGCATGTTCAAATCATGCCTTTTACAACCATTTTCTATGACTTGGCTATCATTTTTTTTAAAGAGAGAGAGAAAATTTTTTAATATTTATTTTTTAGTTTTCGGTGGACACAACATCTTTATTTTATTTTTATGTGGTGCTAAGGATCAAACCCTGCGCCCCGCGCATGCCAGGTGAGCGTGCTACCACTTGAGCCACATCCCCAGCCCCTCGGCTATCATTTTTAAGAGTGGCTTTTGTAATCTTAGCTACTTCAAGTTTCCTTCTTGGTAAGACAACATATGATGACTGCAAAATCTATTGAATTCTAGAATAGGAAAAAAAGAGGGGCTTTTATTTAGATTGTTAGCTCCCCTTCACTTTTTTTCCTAATAGGTGCTGTCCACAAAGAACTTGGCCCCATTTGTTTTAGAGATAATGCCATGTTAATTAATTTGCAGAATAGGATTAGGGTCTTTTGCAGAAGATAACCTATTTGATCATATATTTTTATACTAGTAGATACTTTGTAATCTAGAAAAGTCATTAACAAAGTCATCAACATTTGTAGATAATGCTGAACAGATTGTTGTTTGAACAAACATACATGAGGAGCATTGACTTACAATTGCATTTATTCCTTGCAGAATGTGTTGGCAATTTTTTCATTGGTTTCAGTAGTAATTCCAAGTTTCAGCTCATAAAGAGCATACAATACCTCCAATACTCAGGGATGCTTTACCACTGAGTTACAACCATACTCCTTTTTTATTTGAAACAGGGTCTCAATAAGTGTCTGAGTGACTTGTGATCCTCCTCTTCCTCTTGAGTCTGCAGTTGACACAAGCTTCTGTTAAAGGCAAAAAGTTTCATAGCCTAAGTTGTTACTATTATTATTATTTAAATTATTTTTAATTTATATATGACAGTGTAATACATTATAGTTCATATTACACATATAGAGCACAATTTTTCATATCTCCGGTTATATACAAAGTACATTCACACCAATTTGTGTCTTCATACATGTACTTTGAATAATAATGTCCATCACATTCTACCATCATTTCTAACCCTATGCCCCCTCTCTTCCCCTACCATCGCTCTGCCCTATCTAGAGTTCGTTTATTTCTCCTGTGTTCCCCCTCCCTACACCACTATGAATCAGCCTCGTTATATCAGAGAAAACATTTGGCATTTGTTTTTTGGGGGGATTGGCTAACTTCACTTAGCATTATCTTCTCCAACTCCATCCATTTACCTGAAAATTCTCTTTTATTGCTGAGTAATATTCCATTGTGTGTATATGCCGCATTTTTTTTTTATCCATTCATCTATTGAAGGGCATCTAGGTTGGTTCCACAGTTTAGCTATTGTGAATTGTGCTGCTATAAACATTGATGTGGCTGTGTCCCTGTAGTATGCTGTTTTTAAGTCCTTTGGGTATAGACCCAGCTGGGTCAAAAGGTGTTTCCATTCCCAGTTCTCCCAAGAAATCTCCATACTGCTTTCCATATTGGCTGCACCAATTTGCAGTCCCACCAGCAGTATATGAGTGTGCCTTTTTCCCCATATCCTTGCCAACACTTATTGTTGTTTGTCTTCATAATAGCTGTCATTCTGACTGGAGTGAGATTAAATCGTAAGAGTAGTTTTGATTTGCATTTCTCTAATTGCTAGAGATGATGAACATTTTTTCATATACTGGTTGATTGATTGTATATCCTTTCTGAGAAGTGTCTTTTCAGGTCCTTGGCCTATTTATTGATTGGGTTATTTACTTTTTTGGTGCTTAGCTTTTTGTGTTCTTTATATATCCTAGAGATTAGTGCTGTATCTGATGTGTGAGGGGTAAAAATTTGCTTCCAAGATGTAGGCTTGTATATTAAATCATTCACTGTTGTCTCATAGATCTTGGATATTTTTGTTCTTTACCCCCTCTGTTTTTCTCTTTGTAATTTAGTGTGGATAATTTCTGTCAGTGTATATTCAGGTTCACTGACTCTTTTGTCAGTTGTGTCCTCTCTGTTAATAATCACATCAAAAGAATTCATATTTATTTACATATTTTAAAGTCTGATAAATTCACTATCTGAGATATTTCTGGTTATTTCTACATCTATTGACTATTTTCTTTCTTAATGACACCTTAGTTTCTTTTTTTTCCCCTCTATATACACATTTATTTGCTACTGAAAATTAAAACAGCACATCAAAATTTCTTTTTATTGCAACTCAAATTTTTGAAAACCAGAAAATCTAATTATCTACTCTAATTATTACACTCTAATCAAACTATCCAATATTCTCTTTACATCTCTTCCAGTTCCTGAGTTTTATTTCAGATTTCAGGCTTTTAAAATCTCCAGGAAGACTTGAGACCTATTGGTACTTCTTTGAGTCAAACAGAAAAGTAAAACTAAAGTATACTGAAATCATTTATGCACATTTTAACTTCTCAGATTCCTTATAAATTACTGGCATTAAGGCATGAAGGGATCCCTAACACACACACACACACACACAAAAAAAAAAAGTATGCAAAAGAATAAAGACATCTCAGAACTCATACATAAGCTATTCAAAATCATTGGTATGCAGTCTAAGCATAGAAAAGTGTTCCTAAAATTACCATCATGAAGAACAAGTACAATTTATGCCTATATTGACTCTGTTTCCTAATCATACCCTATTCTAGCATTCTCAGAAGGATCCCATCCATGATATACGCAAAAACTGCAGGTACATTTGAATGGTACACTTCGTGATTCATTCTGAACTTCCTTAAGATTGTTGTCTCTTTCTTGTTTTTGAAGACTTAGGAGATGTCTCCATCTTTCCACATGGTCTTTCCATGCAGATAACAATGTCCGGACTCCTCGACGCCTGTTGGGAAAGCCCTTTCTGACCTCCTGTAAGACCCTCTCACTCCTGTCAAGTGGTTGGGGTGGACCTTCTGGCAGAGGGGATGGGCATTTAGCACAAGTATTCAGAGTTAAGTCATGAAGTTTCTTTACTAGCATTGAACTGACCGGATGAGAGTCCACTGAATTTTCTTCATTTTCAGACATCGGAAAAGACTCCTGGGTCGAGGTTGGGTTAAATTTTTGCACTGGGTCCATTGGGAGGTGAGCAAACCCTCAAAAAAGTTGCTCCCACTGTTGCTTGGGAGGAAAAAAAACTGTAGCCCTGAGACTAAAACCTCAAACTTTATCAGCTGGTGAGACAAGTGGAGCCAATCTAATACACCTTATTTTCTTGCTACATTACACATCTTTTTATTTTTATAACTAAAACTAAATATTGCAGATAAAATCAGAGTAGAGTTTAAAGTAAATAATGCTTACATTCAGAAAAGAACACATTCCTTTTTGTCAGAAAGAACGTAGTCATAGCTGAGCTGGTTTGGGGCTTTATTATTGCCTTAGTTTAATTAGGTTCACCATAGATTCCAAATGTTTCGAGGATATAACAAACATCCTGTTAGCAAGGTTTGGGATCTGAATGCCTGGAGGACTTCTCTCATTTCTTGGCTTTGCCCTCAGGGTTTAGTAAGCCCCTTACCATGGCACTTCAAAAAGAACTCTCAAACTTTCACCCTTTGTCCAACTACAGATAGATATGATCTTATAGTTGTAAGGATTTGGAGTGCCTAGAGGATTGTCTCAGTTCTGCTGTCTATAGACCTTTTATTTTTTCTCCTGTTCTTAGAGTTTAACAGGTACTATATACCTATGCCTTAGGGTGTTTTCTCAGCTTTCCTGTCCTGCTTGCATTCCTACTTGGGACTACTTGGTGAAGGCCTGCTGAAGAGTTGGCAGGTGATGGTTAGCTCTTTTTACATCTGGGGCCCCTATATACTCTTAGTTGTCATGCCATCCTGTACTCAGCCTTTACGAAATTGTGATGTTAAGTTGTTTCTTCTTACTCGCATCTATGATGGTGTTTTCCACCCGCTGGCTCACCTAGGTTAAAAGCAGTTCTGAAGGCTAGATTTCCAAGATGAAGGTGACAGGGTGGTCAGGTTCTAGTGAGGCCTCTCTTCCTGCCTTGTAGATGGCCATCTTCTCACTTTGTCTTCACATGCTGGGGCAAAGAGAGTGGGTGGAGAGGGGAGAATAAAGAAGACAAGAAGGGAGAAAGGGCTTTTTGGTGTCTCTCCTTATAAGGCACCAATCCCATCATGAAGTCCCTACCCTCATGACCTCCTCTAAACCCAATTAACTCCCAAAGTATCTCTCTCCAGATCCCATCATATTGGGAGTTAAGACTTCAATATATGAATTTTGGGGGAGAGGGCATAGTTCAGTCCATAGCACAGACTAATGGAAGATATTAATTTTAGGAGAACCTGGTACTAGAGGGGGGAAGAGTCAATTGGGAACTCTTAGGACTTTCTTAGTAATTTTTCTATAAACCTAAAACTATACTAAAAAATAACATCTATTAAAAATAATAATAAAGGTAAGTCTAAAAATTAGTAATTTTTACTTAGAAATAGAGTTGTGGCTCAGTGGTAGAGTGCTTAACTGGCATGTGTAAGGCCCTGGGTTTAATCCTAAGCACCGCATGTATATAAATAAATAAAAATTTAAAAATAAAATGAAAAGATCTATTGACAACTAAAAATAAAATAAAATAGATGAAACCAGTTGAGCATTGTGTCCACACACCTGAAGTCCCAGCTACTGAGGAAGCTGAGGTAGGAGGATCATAAGTTCTAGCCTCAACTTAGTGAGACCCTGTCTCAAAATAAAGAATGACTTTATGACATTTGCCAGAAAACGGATGGATCTGGAGATTATTATGCTAAACAAAATAAGCTAATCCCCCAAAACCAAAGTTGAGTGTTCTCTCTGATACGTAGATGCTAACACACAACAAAGGGGGAGGGGAAGAATAGAAGTTCAGTTTATTAAGCAAAAGGGAATAAAGGGAAGAGAGAAGGTTCAGAATAGGAAAGACAGTGTAATAATTCTAACATAACTTTCCTATGTACATATATGATTATACAACAGTGAATCGCTACGTCATGTTCAACCACAAGACTGGGATCCTAATTAGAATAAGATGTACTCCATGTTTGTATAAGTCAAATTATACCCTACTGTCATGGATAACTAAAAAGAACAAAAATAAAAAATCAAATAATAAAAATTTAAAAATAAAAAGGGTTAGGGATGTAGCTTGGTGGAGAGCACCTCTGGGTTCAATCACTAGAAACAAACAAAAAATTTTATTTGCTATGCACAGCTTAACAGAATGCTAAAAATAACAAGACATTCTTTCAAATCCGTTTTCACCATAGAACCCCTTGTGATCTTCTTTCCCTTTCCTCTCCCTTCTTTGAATTTCTCTACTTTAAATGGCACTATTTTTGTTACTTCTGTTTCTTCTTTTTGTCCTCCATTTTCCATTTCCCATCTTTTTTCTCTTTTGATCCTGATAAAATAAAATGTGAGCCAAGTGTGGTGGCACATGCTTGTAATCCTACCGGCTCCAGAGGCTGAGGCAAGTTCAAAGCCAGCCTCAGCAAAGGTGGGGCACTAAGCAACTCAGTGAGACCCTGTCTCTAAAAAAAAATACAAACAGGGCTGGGAATGTGGCTCAGTGGTCAAGTGCCCCCAAGTTCAATCCCTGGTACATAAAAGCAAAACCAAAACCATAATATGAGCATTATTTGCCAGTGTTTAAAACAAAATATCAAGTTTTTTGTTCTTACTTTGAGAACATTCATTTTCCTCCTTAAAAAATTTGTTAAATTAAAAACAAGGTATGACATTCCCCTTTGTCCATGGTTTTATTTTGCAAGGTTTTAGTTGCCTGTGGTCAACCATAGTCCAAATATACTAAATGGAAAATTCTAGAAATAAACAGTTCATAAGTTTTAAATTCTGTCTGAATAATGTGATAAAATTTAACACCATCTCACTCCATCCCAGGTGAGACACGAATCATCCTTTTGGCCAGCATATTCACAGTGTGTGTGCTCCTACCTGCCTGTAGTCACTTAGTAACCATCCTAGGTCCCAGATTGACTGTTGCAGTAGCACAGTGCTGGTGTTTGAGTAACTCCTATTTAACTTAATAATGGTCCCAAAGCACAAGAGTAGTAATGCTGGCAATTTTGTTATGGCATATTGTTATAAACTATTATATTTTATTATCAGTTATTGTTTATCTCTTACTGTGCCTAATTTATGAATTAAACTTTACCATAGGTGTGTACACATAGGAAAAAACATAGCTTTTATACAGTCATTTTTCAGGATCACCTCACAGATGTCCCAAACATGACTATATGTACTATGAAATGGTGTAATTATTTGCATATAATTTGTGCACAGTCTCCTGTATACTTGAAATTGTTTCTAGGTTACTTATACTATGTAATACACTGAAAATGCTATATGAATAGTTCTTATACTGTATTTTTAGGGACTAATGACAAGAAAAATAGAATGCACATGTTAATTACATCATCATTGGTCTAGCTAGAGTAAATTAACAAGACTTGACATGAACAATGCTCACATAGGAGCTGGGGAAAGACTGAATATCTGTGAAATGGTCGGAGGCCATAGCAGGGTATGTGTATATACTACTTAATTTATGTGGATTTAATGTAGTGGTTGGTGTTTAGCAAATTGAAGTTTTACTCTTTGGAAATTTCTGGAACCTCTTTTGAATATACCCTATGAATAAGGAGAGCCAACTGTATAGTGTTCTGTGCTATCAGAGATTTTAGGCACCCAGTAGGCATCTGGTAATGTATCCCCCAGGGATAAGGAGAAACTGTTGTATTTGACAGTTTTAATAATAAGAAAAGATGAACAGTAAGCACATGAAATATTTGTGTATACTACTTAAAGTGTTAGTTAGTTTTGTGTGTGTTTGAGTGCATTGAAAATAAAATTTCTTGGCTGGGGATATGGCTCAAGCGGTAGTGTACTCGCCTGGCATGTGCCCGGCGCGGGGTTCCATCCTCAGCACCACATACAAATAAAGATGTTGTGTCTGCCAAAAACTAAAAAAAATAAATATTAAATTTTCTCTCTCTCTCTCTCTCTCCCTCTGTCTCTCTCTCTCTCAAAAAAAAAAAGAAAAGAAAATTTCTGGGCTGGGGTCGTGGCTCATTTTCCTAGCATGTGTAAGGCATTGGGTTTGATTCTCAGCACTGTATATGAATAATTAAATAAAATAAAGGTTCATCAACAACTAATAAAAAAATTTTTTAAAAAGAAAATAAAATATCTCTTGGGTTAGGAAAATTCTGAAATGAGTTCATTTAATTTGTTGTTGTTGTTTTGGTACTGGGAATTTAACCCAGAGGCATTTAACCACTAAGCCTGTCTCTAAATAAAATACAAAATGTGGATGTGGCTCAGTGGTTGACTGCCCCTGAATTCAATCCCTGGTACCAAAAAAAAAGACAGGGTCTTGCTAAGCTGCTGAAGCTGGCTTTGAACTCGAGATTCTCCTGCCTCAGCCTGTCAAGCTGCTAGGATTATAGGTGTGCACCACAGCACCTGACAAGTTGAGTTTTTTCTTTTTTATTGAAGTAAAATTCATATAACAGAACTCACAATAGTAAAATGAGCCATTCAGTACATTCACAATGTTGTGCAACTATCACCTTTACTTAGTTCCAAAACATTTTCATCTCCTTACAAGGAAAATCTTGTATCTAATAACCAGTTCCTTCCTTTTTCTTTTTCCACCATTGCTAGCAATTGCTAATCTGCTTTTTGTCTCCACAGATTTGCCTTTTCTGAATATTTCATATAAATATTTCATAACATGTGATCTTTTGAATATCATTTGTGTGGATAATACCACATTTTGTTTATTCATTTGTCAACATATGAACATTTGTGTAAAAGTTTTTGTTTGAATACCTGTTTTGAGTTCTTTTGGGTATATGCCTGAGAGTAGAATTTTTAGGTATAATGGAAATTCTGTATAACATTTTTCCCCCAAAACTGTTTTCTAATGTATGTATATCATTTCATATCTCCACCAGCAATGTATGATAGTTCCAGTTTCTCTTCATCCTTGACAAACTTTTTTATTTTCCTTTTTTAATTGTAGCCAGGCTAGTATCTCGCTATAGTAAGGTAAATTTTTATATGTAGCTTTTCTGCATATAACTTACTATATATGTTAAAATTATTTTAAGTTTTATTAATTTATGTTAAATTTTTAAAATAAATATTCAACAAATTGAAATATTTCAGTTCTTTGAGTCTTTTTAGAAATATTTTTGTGACATTTAAATATGTAACTGTACTTAATTTGACTGAGATAAATTCATTTAGAACAGAAATACCCATCAGAGGAGTTCTCTGCCATAGAGGTTTCTTACTTTGCCATAGAAACTTATAGTTTAAATATGGCATATAATTATAATGTCCAAATCAAGAAAGTTTTAAAATATAGTATGCTTTATTTTTATTGAATATGAAGGATGATTAGCTGGGTGTGGTGGTGCACATCTCTAATCCTAGCAGCTCTGGAGGCTGAGGCAGGAGGATCATGAGTTCAAAGCCGGCCTCGACAATGGCAAGGTACTAAGCAAATCAGTGAGACTCAGTCTCTAAATAAAATAAATAATAGGGATGGGGATGTGGCTCAGTGGTTGAGTGCTCCTGAGTTCAATCTCCAGGACCCCTTCACCAAAAAAAAAAAAAAAAAGATTAAATAAGGAAATTAGTAGTCATTAAGCCCAGCCTCTAGTGAGTATCACCAAACACTGTATGAATGCCTCTGGTAAAATAATTAACAGCTATTTCATAGGTAACTCATTTAATTTTAGACAGCCCTATTTGTAAGTCATAAGTTCTGTATTCTGTGCCATAGACTTGTCTTGAATGTTCATTAATCGAATCTCATTATTCTCCCTAGCTATTCAAAACAAAATACTTCCATTTTTCCACAAGAGACAGCTGAATTCTCCCAAGTTTTTTTTTCCCTCTCTCTCTTTTCTTTATATTGGACACTTTCAGTTCTTTGTACCTACACAATTCAGAGTCATTTATCTTTATGTTCTACTTGCTTTATTTTGGACACACTGCTTTAGTTTGTGGACATCTATCCTAAAGAGATTTGTTCTAGATATGATCTGACCCACAGAATTAAAATAACACATAACGTGTTTACATTGTAATTATAACCCTTGATATAGAAATATGTGTCCGCATTCTGCAAGTGAGTAAACTTATGTTCGGACAGATGAAAAAAATTTCTCAAGTTTATGCAATAAGTGAAAGAAATGAGTTTAAGGGGACTGGGGTTGTGGCTCAGTGGGAGAGCTCTCGCCTAGCATGTGTGAGGCACTGGGTTTGAGCTTCAGCACCCCGTAAATAAATCAATAAAGGTATTGTGTCCATGTACAACTAAAAAAAAATACTAAAAAAAAAGAAGTGAGTTTATGTCTAATTCATATTTAATTGCCTGCAAAGCCATATTCTTTTCATTAATATTAATGATGTCATATTGATTAATATACCTAACATTAATTGCATAGATAATATATGCTTGACACTGTAGACTCCCATCTAAGCCTCAATTGACATACAAGGTACATTTTTATAAATGAGAAAATGGAGGCACTAAAAGTCATAATTTTCAGAATCCCACAGAATGAGTTGTCTGATTCTAAAGGCTGTACTCTTAAATATTTTACTATCCCCCGAAAATATTATATTATCCTGTCTATGCTATTCCACAATGTAGATGTATCAATAATTAGGAGCATACCTAACAGATTTTACAGTGTTTTCAAGTCTAAGATAATCTGTATCAAGGCCAGTCTGGGCAATTTAGTAAGACCCTGGCTCAACATGAAAAATTTTTTAAAAGGGCTGGATATATATTCAAGGTGTGTGTGAGATTCTGAGTTCAATAATACTGGGGGGAAAGATAATCTTCATGATTAATGTATTATTTTTCTCTCATTTCCTTTCATGCAAAAACATAACTGGTTTGCTTATCTATTGATACAGCCTTTCTAAAGAGCAGTCTGTCAATATTTAATAAAGTACTTTTATTTAAAAAGAATGACAAAAGGGCACAATGGTGCATACCTAGCTACTGTGGAGTCTGAAGCATGGGGATCAAAAGTTTGAGGACAGCCTCGACAACTCAGAGAGCCTGTCTTCAAAATGATAAATACAAAAGACTGAGGATGTAGCTCAGTGGTAGAGTGCCCTTGGGCTCAATCCCCAGTATCTCCAGAAACAATGTTCTTTTGTTTTAGTTTCTATAAATAGGAAATACTATATCTATACTCTTCATTGTGTTAAAAAACTTACATATTCCCGTATGTATTCATGTATACATAGTTTTAACTGATTTGCAGGCTTTTTTCAGACCATAAAAATAGGCCTTAAGCATTTGCTTGGAATGTTTAAGGTTAGGCTTATAATACAACCATCTGTAATAAACCTCTCATTTGAGCTTGTGAGCCATAAATAAAATTTCATGAACTAGATAAAAAAAAAAAAAAAAAAGAATGACAGTGTTTTAAAATTTGTTTCTTTTAGGTCCACCTCATTCATTTAACCGAGATGAGACAATAATCATTGCTTTGGCATCTGTCTCTGTCTTAGCTGTTTTGATAGTTGCCTTATGCTTCGGATACAGAATGTTGACAGGTAAACAAAATACCACTTTTTGTCCTATCATTTATCAAGCATGCTATTAAATCAGAATTTATTTTCTTTTATTTAAATCTCAAAAAAAAAAATAAATAAATAAATCTCTATGCTTAATGTTAAAAAAAAACCAAAACTCTGTGCTACTGAAACTCCCATTCTGTCTTCAACAAAAAATTTCCCCAGTTTTTGGAAAAAGTTTCAAATTCAAACAAAATACCTGTCACCCAATTTCAACAGTTATCATATATGAGCAATATTGTTTCATGTAAATCCCCGCTCACTACCCACTTCCATGCCACTGAATTATTTTGAAGCAAATTAAGGATACCATTAATATACTTTAGGCTTAATGGGTTGTTTAGGAAATCATCAATCACTCATTCATTTAAATAATGTTAATAAAATCTTGAAAGTTTCTACACTATTTCTTAGGGTTTTAAACTTTAAATTAAGTAAGTCATTATGGGAGCATCACTTAGAATTTAGCTTTCATGTTGTTTATTATTCATCTTCATTTATAGATGAATAATTCTATTCCTTCTGCAGCTTTTAAAAAACTGTAACACAGTAAAAAGTGTAATAAAGATATAATTTTAAGAAAACTATGTTAGTAACGCTTTTTCCTGTTCTTATAGGAGACCGTAAACAAGGTCTTCATAGTATGAACATGATGGAGGCAGCAGCGTCAGAGCCCTCTCTTGATCTAGATAATCTGAAACTGCTGGAGGTAAGGTTGTTCTTAGATTGTGGACTGTTATAATAATTACCAAGTTTTGTAATTATTGCTAAGTTTCATTTGGTAATATCTCAGAAACTACTTTAAAAGTCTTAATATTATGAGTGGTTTTATGATTTTTATTAGAGATGACCTGATAACTATGGTCCCCAAACTAAATAATAGATATGATAGATTTAACTATATAAAAACATTTTAATAATTTTCTTTTTGCATAAAAATATAGTTAAGAAAGTTAAAAAGTCAAATTTGAAAAATGTTTCAATACATAAGAAAATTGATAAACAGCTGTTATAAGTCAATTTGAAAGAAAAGATGCATAAAAATGTACAGAAGAGATGAATTGACAGTTTAGAAAAGTAAATGTGGCTAATAAGTAGGTAGTAAGATGTCCAGTTTACTAGACTGAAAGAAATACCAATTAAAACATGGAATATGCTGGGCACACTAGTGCACATCTATAATCACAATCGCTCTGGAGGCTGAAGCAGGAGGATCGTGAGTTCAAAGCTAGCCTTAGCAACTGGCGAGGCTCTAAGCAACTCAGTGAGACCCTGTCTCTAAATAAAATAAAAAATAGGGCTGAGGATGTGGCTCAGTGGTTGAGTGCCCCTGAGTTCCATCCCGCCCCCCGCAAAAAGAAGGAACATTATCTAGGATTGAGTGAAAGAAACTTTACCAAACATTGCTAATTTAATTATATTTTGATACAGCCTTTGTGAAGAACAGGCTGCATGTGAAGTTTTTACCTGGAAATAATGATATATAACACATGTTTTTAAATTAATAAAGATAAATTCTCAACCCATTTCAATAAAAAGTGAGAAAAATCCCCAGAAACCAAAAATGAAGAGAATAGGTTACATTTTGCTGGTTCTTTGTATATTGAGTAATTTTTTATTGCATCCCAAATATTGTGACTATTTTATTGAGAGACCTGCACTATATCTATCATGTTCTCCTAAAGTGTGCTGATTTTTACTTATTTTAGTAAGTAACACATACTATAAACTTGTCTCTTAGGCAGAAGCTCAAGTCTTGGTTCAGTTATTTTATCTTTAGCTAGAATCTGTCCCACGCATCCATCCTTTTCAGGATTCTATCTGCACTTTGCAGAAGCTATAGTTGCCCCAAATTACATTCTCTGGTTCTTAGGTCCAGAAAGATTATATATTTTCCCTTGTCATTTTAACTCTACTGCACAGAGCTGATTGAACCCTGCATCAAGCTAAAAAACAAAAATAGGGAGCTCATCCTATGCCATTTTTCTCTTTTAAATCTTGAGGTATTTTAGAGTCTACCTCCTTTTACTTATTCTCCAGTGCCTTTAGATATTTTGTTTGTTTGTGTGTTTGTTTTTATTTTGTCCAGAGTTTCCAGTTGTTCTGTGAGACAACTAGGTTGGGTAGGAACTTCCTCAGTCATACCAGATACAGACTTCAGTAGTTTCTTGATAATGGGGTAAACTATTAGCAATAGAGATGTGTAGCATACTACATGAATTTGTGCTTCATTATTTAAGTTTGCTTATTTAATTTTGATGTGAATTAATACTTTGCCTTTTTAAAAACAACTTCACAGCTGATTGGCCGGGGTCGATATGGAGCAGTATATAAAGGTTCCTTGGATGAACGTCCAGTAGCTGTAAAAGTATTTTCTTTTGCAAACCGTCAGAATTTTATCAACGAAAAAAACATTTACAGAGTGCCTTTGATGGAACATGACAACATTGCTCGCTTTATAGTTGGAGATGAGAGAGTCACTGCAGATGGACGCATGGAGTATTTGCTTGTGATGGAGTATTATCCCAATGTAAGTTCTTTAGAAGAAATAAACAATCATTGATACTAGCTGTCAGTCAGACTTTCAGGAAGACCACCATAATAAGCATTGCTAGTACGCAAATTCATTATTAATGGTCTGCAATGAGATAAAGATCCTGTGCCATAATTTGAATCAAATATATCACTAATTATACTGTTTATTCATTTCCCTCTCTCATTCTCTCATTCTCTCCCTCTCCCTTCTTTTCTATTCTTTTCTCTTTCTGTAGCCAGGTTTTCTCAGTGAAGGAAGCAGTGCTTTGATTGTCATTCATTCTGGTGTAAGCTCCTTATCTCATCAGAGACTGGTAGTGGTTTGTGGATAAGCACTTTGAGTAATACAGATAAGGAGAGTACCCCTCAGTATCCTGAGGATTGTTTTCAGAACCACTTCTACCCCCTGCAAACATACCCAAACTGGAGATGTTCAAGTCTCTTATATAAAATGATGAGTAGGATTTTTTTTTTTAACATATAACCCATGAACATCATTTCTAGATTACTTACACAATAAATGCCATGGTAATAGTTGCTATTCATATTTTGTTTAGAGAATAATGACAAGAAAAAATAGTATGTACATGTTCAGTACAGATACAATTTTTTTTTGAATTTTTCTTTTTTATGGTGCTGGGGGTCTACTCAAAGCTTCGTGTATGTTAGGTACCACTGAGATGTACCCCACAGCCCCTGAATATTTTTTTATCTGGGTTGGTCAAAATTATGAATGAAAAACATGCAGATACAGAGGACACATTATATATATTTACAAAATTTTTCTGTTTTCTATTATAAACCATTTATAGTTTTGTATTAGTAACAGATATTTTTCAAATTAATTTGATAGATCAAAAAATTTAAAAGGAAATAATCATTCATAATTTTAAATATGAATGAGACATGAAAAATTGATGCTTAAATTCTTTTTTCTTCTTTCTTCACATAGAAATGCCTTACTATTTCTTTCAAATTTCTCTAAAATGGTTCATTAAATCTTCATGGAATCCTAGCCTATGCAAATCCTTAATAAGGTTGCTAACTTACCTCTTAATGGTAAAATAAATTTATTTCAATTTTTTAATACATTTTCTTCCTCTGTAAAGGGATCTCTTTGCAAGTATTTGAGTCTCCATACAAGTGACTGGGTAAGCTCTTGCCGTCTGGCCCATTCTGTGACTAGAGGACTGGCTTATCTTCACACAGAATTACCACGAGGAGGTAAGATAATGAATAAAAGATTAATAACACATGTGGGTTCAAAATTTTAATCCTATCTTCAAAGTATGATTTGTATTATTAGGCATTTATTATTAACCAATTGTTTGAATTATTCAGCATGAGGAAATATTTGAAATCAAAGTATAAGAAAAAAACTTAAAGACTATCTAGAGGAGTCATGGATTCCATTAAGAATTTAATTAAAGCTCTAGTAATAACCATGGGAGAATACTTACAAAAATATTCTTTTGGGCTGGTAATGTAGCTTAGTGGTAGAGTGTTTGCCTGGCATGATGCACAATGCCCTAGGTTTGATTTCCAGCACAGCAAAAAAAAAAAAAAAAAAAAAGAGTTGTGGACCTTGGGTTAAGAACTTCTTAGCTAGGCTATATTTTCCTTATTCTGTTTATTTAAATGAATTAAATGTGTAATTACTTCTTTTGTTCTATTATCACATAGGTCTTTATTCAGTAGGTTGATCTTTATTATACTTAATGTGTATTTTTATATATCCATGCTTCTACTAACTAGAATTAGATTTGGCTAAATCTGTGAGGATGGAAGGTGGGAATAACAGTAGTTTCAATAAAACGTTTTTTTTTTTTTTTCTCCTGATGTAAGAATCTAAAGGTCTGGGAATACAGCTTAGGGATAGTGCTTGCTTAGCATGCATGAGGCCCTGGGTTCAATCCCCAGCCCGCGCACACACACGTACACACACACACACAAAAAGCTACCAAACCATCCAGAATTGGATTGGTAACACCATGGTACTATCAGGGCCTGAGGCACTTATATTTCTTTGCACACCATCCTTAATAGGTAGCTTTCATTTTCAAAGTTATCTCATTGTTATGCTGTATCCTAGGTAGGGAAAAAAAGGTGGGGAGGGAAGAGGAGATAAATGGATTTGTTCTCTTCTATCTCCATAAGTTCCACTGTCATGTTCATGTTTTGTTTCTCAGAACTAGTCCACTCTTAGCTGCAAAAGAGGCTGGGAATATTGTTTTTATTTTTTAAGTTTTACTGAGTGCATTGCTGCCTCAGATAATTAGTTGGCTTCTAATACTAAGTAAGAAAGGGAGAGTACATGACAAGATGTCAGTCTTTGCCAGTGTTTCAGAACTGTATTGTATTTTTTGTCACAACTACAGTCTTCCTCAGCTTTTATGCACATTTTTGCTAGTTATTGAAAGCATCTCTTTTTAATACGTTTTCTTTTTCACTTTACTTCAATATACATCTCACATCACAGGAACCCCTAAATTAGCTTGGCTGTGATAATTCTGTCTCTGTACTTTCTTAAGCTTTCATCCCCTAGCACATTTTCTTATCAAACTGTAACCCTGACATTGTTTTTCAATCTCCTGACCTCTTTAATGAAGAGAACTTTAATGTATCAGTTTCTTAGATCTTTGTTCCACTGTATAATAGCACAGATCATCTTTTCTAGCTAATGCTTCATATATAAATAATTTCTCTTGAATAATTTATTAGTTCATTTATCTAGACATCTTGATATTCCTGAGTACAGAATTGACCTATGTTATTGTCTATGTCAGCAACTTGATGCACTTACTCTAGTGCTTTTAGCACATTAACCATTGGGCTGTGTGTTCCCTTACTCAATTAAATATTGCAACCCCTTTTAAAAGCTGGCTTAGCACAGAACTTAAAATACCATCCTAATTCCCCTTTCAAGCTTTGTATGATTCAGCAAGGTTTCAAGTCAAACATTGGCTGAAATTAATAAGCAGAGCTGTTACTCTCAAACATTAGCTAATATTATCACTAGTTAACTTTTTAAAAACTTCATGTAATATAAACATAAAGCTATTTAAATTTATTGCTTAAAAGTGTTCCCAAGTATACAGTAATATTTTAAAACACTTAAAGTGTCCTTTCAGAGAATTTTATTCTTCCCAGTATCTTCAGATATAATTTTTTTGCTTAGAGTATAAATTCCTTAGTAAGAAATACTACTACTACTACTACTACTACTACTACTATTATTATTATTTCAATTATTTGTTGCTTCAGAATAATAAGGAGTTGAACCTGTTTATTTGTAATTAGTTTTCCCTGTGAATTTTTCCTTATGATAATAGCAATGTGTGCTTGTTGCCCAACCAAAATCTAATATACAAAAATATGTATAAATTATTCAGACTTCACCATAAAATTACTAAGCAGTTTGTGTTTATCCTTCTGGGTCCTTTGCTCTGTATATATATATATGTGTGTGTCTAAATATCCACAGAAAATTTTTTTGGTTCAGGTTTAAAAATATATATGTATTTTGTAATATATTTTGTAACATGTTTTATAAATTATAAAATATATGAAAGTATAATTAATAGATATAAATATATATACACACAAATATATTTAAAGTAATATTATACTTTTCTTTGACATATTTGCCTAATGCATTATTATGCCCAAGGCAAAATCATTGTATATTCTGCCCCTGGCTTACACACTCAAAAAGGTTAAAAAGAATACTTAGGGGAACTTAGAAGGGGAAAGTCAACTCTGTAGTTCTACCCTTTGCTTTGGTGCTGAGTCCTCTCTTCTCTCTTTTCCTCTATCTTCCCTACCGCCTTTTTTCTCTTACTCCGTTTCCCTACCTTTTCTTTTTCCTTTTTAGTAATAGCAGGAAATAACTTGTCACATATTCTTCCTCATTAGCTTAGTTTTCCCTGAAGTATGAGATCTTTAAATATTGATTTGATATTAGTATACATCATCAAATGTTTCCATAAAGTTTCCTATATAAATATTAGCTCAAGATTATGCCACTACTTCTATTTAGTTTTTTTCAGAGTATAAGAGATGTGGCTATTACAGGAATTGAGTAGAAGCCAAGTTAAATATAAGCTATGGGAGACTGGAACAGAAAGTGAGAAAGGAAGAAAATGAGAAAGAAATCAACTCTTAGATGAATAAATTTAACTCCTATTTTTTCTTCAAAATGTTTTGTTGAAAATAAAAAATTTCAAAAAAAAAGGAAAAATGGAACTATGTCATTTGCAGAAAAATGGATGAAACTAGAAACCGTTATGTTAAATGAAATTAGCCAAACTCAGAAGATCGTGTTTTCTCTCATATGGAAGCAAGAGAGGGAAAAAAGAAAAAAAAGGTGGTGGGTGGGGATCCCATGAAAATCAAAGGTACATTAGTAGAGAAAAGGGACAAGGGGGTGGGAGTTGAGAAGGGAGGATGAAGTGCTGGGGAGTGATATTGGCCAAATTATAATGTGTGTATGTACAAATATGTAACAACAAATCCCATCATTATGTACAACTATAATGCACTAATAAAAATAAGTAGAAAGAGAAGAAAATGTTTTGTAGATTTAGGTTTTTTTTTTATTTTTATTTTTTATATTTATTTTTCAGTTTTCGGTGTACACAACATCTTTGGTTTTTTAGTATGTGGTGCTGAGGATCGAACCCAGGCCGCATGCATGCCAGGCGAGCCCACTACCGCTTGAGCCACATCCCCAGCCCTAGATTTAGTTTTTATATCAACAAAATGATCCTCTGTAATTTCACTGTTGATAAATTGCATTTGAATGCTTACTAATGGAAGTAATATGTCTATATACTAAATCTAAATGCAAATACTAAATGCAATCATTCGATAATTGACTTGATTATAATTGTTATTGACTTGATTCTAATTGTTCTTTTTCTCTGTATACCTAGGGAAATATTTTAAATTTCAGAAATTGTGACAGAGAGCTATATTTTTTTAAATACAAGGTTTATACAATGTTTCCCTATATATAGAGAAAAAATAATATAATGTTTTAGATGACAGGCTTAGGTTAGCTTCAATCTTTCAATCAGCAAGAATTTACTATTTACTCTGTGCCAGGCCTTTTTAAGTTCAGATATAATATGTTCTCTTTCTACTTTCATATGTTCTCTTTCTACTTTCATGGAGCTTATGGTGTAGTGTTAAGGTTAATTAAGAATAGAATCAGTATAATACTGCTTTACTTCTGTAAAATCAAAGAACAAATTTTCATAACTTTCTAGAAGATACCAGCTTCTCTACTTGTTCTCTTGGTCCATTGTAAATTATTTCTAGTTAGATTTGAAGAGCTGAGGTGGGCTCAGAGACATGGCAAAATCTCAGGCAGAACCGGGATGTGCTGTCACAGGTTTCACCTATTAAGCTATAGAAGAACACTCTAAGGGGCTGGGGCTGGGGTTCAGTGGCAGAGCACTTGCCTGGCATGTGTAAGGCACTGAGTTCGATCCTCAGCACTGCATATTAAAAAAACAATAAAAAGGTACATCAACAACTTAAAAATTTTTTTTAAAAAAGAACACTCTTAAGACATGAAAATTTTAGAACCACATTAGTTTTTTTATTGATCTTTGTTTTTGTTTTAGACAAGCTGACTTTTTTGGTGTTTATGCCAATTTGTCAGATATACCTTTCTATATTGCCTCCTTTTGCTGCCCTAGAAAGGAAGAGAAAAAACAAATTTGTGTTAGAATTAGAAGCAGCAGCATGTTTATTGTTAGATTAAGCTGAATATTTACTGCTTAATTACCTATACATGCAACAAGTGTTGTGTGGTAACATACATTATAAAATAGTGATAAGTGAGTTAAAATTTTGGTTTCTTATGCTTTTTTTTTTTTAATTAGAAAACTAAAGGGCAGAAAAATAACATCTTCTATGTTTATGTAGTTTCTGTTACTTGTATATTCATTTCATATTCAGTAGTTCTGTTTAAGCCTTAATAAATATTTGAAATTGTCCAAACAGACCATTATAAGCCTGCAATTTCCCACCGAGATTTAAACAGCAGAAATGTCCTGGTGAAAAATGATGGAACCTGTGTTATTAGTGACTTTGGGTTGTCCATGAGGCTGACTGGAAATAGACTGGTGCGCCCAGGGGAAGAAGATAATGCAGCCATAAGTGAGGTGAATGTATACAAAAAACATCACACTAACATACTTTGAAATTATGTTCAGGACAATTATCCTTATAAACTTCCAGTTATAGAATATTAGGAATTATAAAATTAAGAAATACCAAATACATTGCATAAAAGACCTTTTAAAATTATCAGTTCATTTTGAAAATCACTGTCATTCTAAGTCATTTTGACAAACATTAAGGAGTATGCAGGAATTGATTTTTGAAGCAAGAGTAGAGTTCCCAATTTTGATATAAGATCGTTCACTATCTGACAGTCACTATTACAATGTTAAACATATCCTTCCTTACCCTTTTCTCTGTATTCACATACACATGTCTATATATACATACATGTATTTTTGTGACTTTTAAAAATATTAGGGGGCTGGGGCTGTAGCTCAGTAGAGCACCTGCCTTGCATGTGTGAGGCACTGGATTCGATCCTACACATCACATAAAAATGAAGGAATAAATAGAGATATTGTGTCCATCTACAACTAATGTGTATGTATATATATATATATATATACATATATATTTAAAATATATATTATATACACAATGTTTTATAATTTTCTTACTATGCCTTAAGTTTTTAAAATTGATACACATGGGAATTCCTAATAGCATTTGCTGAAATGAATTTTCCACAGTTCAGTTGTTCAAAAAGGGCACAGTTGAGATAAATTATTTATGTCAGTGACATGCTTAGGGTCAAATAACACCACATTCTATTTCTGAAAGTATCACTCTAATTTATCAGGTTGGCACAATTAGATATATGGCACCAGAAGTGCTAGAAGGAGCTGTGAATCTGAGGGACTGTGAATCAGCTTTGAAACAAGTAGACATGTATGCTCTTGGATTAATCTATTGGGAGATATTTATGAGATGTACAGACCTCTTCCCAGGTAAGAACTGCTGTCATAAGTTGATGTATATTTTGAAGTGAAACTGTTATATCTCTGTCTCACATATATTAAGTAACTCAGTTTTTATGGAAACATCTTTTTTACTTTTGTTTAAACCTTTAGTTCATTGCCATCTAGTGTTCAGAGACATTATTAGAAGATGTGAATCAGAACATTGTTGTTTTTTTTTGTTTGTTTTGTTTGTTTTAAAAAGGACTACAAGTTTTCATCTGAGTACAATTTGAATTAATTGCCAGTAATGTTTTTTCTATGTTAATCTCTGCTTTAGGTGTTGTCTTTTTCCTGATGGACTCTATGAACATTGAGATAAGCTACATTTGTTTCTTGAATTGACATTTATAAGGAATTAGAAGCAATGGGTTATTTGTTTTTTTTAATATTTTGTGATGTGATTTTTTTATTATTAATTGTTCAAAACATTACATAGCTCTTGACATATCATATTTCATATATTTGATTCAAGTGGGTTATGAACTCCCATTTTTTCCCCGTATACAGATTGCAGAATCACATTGGTTACACATCCACATTTTTACATACTGCCGTACTAGTGTCTGTTGTATTCTGTTGTCTTTCCTATCCTCTACTATCCCCCCTCCCCTCCCCTCCCATCTTCTCTCTCTACCCCATCTACTGTAATTCATTTCTCTCCCTTGTTTTTTTCCCCTTTCCCCTCACTTCCTCTTATATGTAATTTTGTATAATGATGAGGGTCTCCTTCCATTTCCATACAGTTTCCCTTCTCTCTCCCTTTCCCTCCCACCTCTCGTCCCTGTTTAATGTTAATCTTCTTCTCATGCTCTTCCTCCGTGCTCTGTTCTTAGTTGCTCTCTTTATATCAAAGAAAACATTTGGCATTTGTTTTTTAGGGATTGGCTAGCTTCACTTAGCATAATCTGCTCTAGTGCCATACAATGGGTTATTTGTAAACACATTTTCTTTTTCATTCTCCCCTTTTTCCCCTACATCTTCACCTCCCTCCCTCTCTTCTTTATTTTCTCCTCCCGTATTCTCTTTCCATTTCCCTCTGTCTTTCTGAACTTCTCTTCTTCTCCCTTCTTTCAGTGAAGGAATATTCATTTAATATGATTGCTTCTTTGAGGTTTACTTGAAATAGTCAAAGTGATTTATAGCTTTTCTCCCCTTGTTAGAATTTTACATCATCACTATTATCATATAAAAACTTTATCAATCTGTATATCCCATTCTCCTGGATACTATACAAAAAGATTTGATATATGCAGTCTTATAGGAATAATACCATGAAAAGCATAGAAAAGAGAGCTAGCATTGGACAAATTTATGAAGTAGATCTGTTTAATAAAAACAAATTCATAGTGAGGTTGAGTTGTTTTTGCTTTAAAGGCATTAAGCATTAAAAATTAGTCTATAATTCTAAATAGAAAATGAAATGAATTAATGGTTATTTAAATTAACTATAGGTCATCCAGTTACTACCCAGAAATGTGTGTGTATGTGTATGTACACGTGTGTGTGTGTGTGTGTGTGTGTGTGTGTATATATATATATATATATATATATATATATATATATATATATATAATAGATATATATAATATATTTCCGGCTCTTTATATTTTTGACACAGAGTCTCACTAACTTGCCCAGGCTGACTTCAAACTTAAGGATCCTTCTGCTTCAGCTTCTGGAGTCACCAGAAGTACATTCTAGTTAATTAGAAGTACAGAGTCTCAATTGAGGCATTTTTCTGAAAACAGCAATAATTGTCATAATATCACAAGGATTCTATTTTTAGAATTTTGGCACAGGTTTTTTTTTTTAACATTCTAATCTAGTATTTTGGTTTCAGAAGCATGTCTGACTAAAATGATCTTTCATCAGTATTAGTATACTGTCACCAGCAACATAATTTTTAAAATTTTTACTAATTTTTCAATAATCAAAGAATGACTATTGCTTTTGATCTTATAAATAATGAAGAGTGCTATCAGGGGCTGAGGTTGTAGTTCAGTGGTAGAGGGACTTGCCTTGAATGTGCAAGGCCAGCACCACATAAGCATTAAAAAAGGCAATATCAGATGTTTGATGGGGAATGACGATTAGGTCTTATTACACAAAATTGTTTTAACAAATATGTAGGATGGGTTAAAATAGAAAAGAACTAGAAATAATTAAAATTGAAAAAAGAAATGGGGTTTATTGTTCAATGGGTAGAGAGTTTCAATTTAGGGAGATAGAAATAGTTCTAAAGGTAGATGATGATGTTTGCACAACCGTGTGAATATAATTAATGCCACAGAACTGTACACTTAAATATGGTTCAAAAAATGGTTCAAATGCTAAATTTTATGTATATTTTACCATAGTGAAAAGTAAAAATAAAGGAATAAAAAAAGAATTGCTTTAAGATATCTTATAATCTCACTATGGAAATGGTGAAGGAGTAGTACATCTGAGAGCAAATGCAGAGAAAGCTGTATTAGCTGTTAGAAGAATTGAGAAGCATTCAGAGGTCTGAGAAATAGTGAGGATAGCAGCCACAAGTTTAGGAATAGATCTTGGTTTATATTAGAAGGTTAATTTAATTGTGGATGTGTTTGGACAAGGTATTGATAAACAACTGGAGAATTTATTTATTTTTAACTTTGAGTGTGTGTGTGTGTAGTTGTAGATGGATAAAAGACTTTTATTTTATTTATTTTTCTTTATGTGATACTGAGGATTGAACCCAGGGCCTCACACATGTTAGGCAAGCGCTATACCACTGAGCTACAACTGCAGTTCCTTAAGAGTTTATTTTTAAAGACCTTAAAAAAAAGATATTGAGAAAATTAAGATTAAAGTAATTCAGTGGTAGAGTACTTGCCTAGCATGGGTTCCCCAGCACCAGAGAGAAAGAGAGAGAATTTATGAGTACATGTACTCCTATAAACAGAACAAATGAGAAGAGAGAAAAATTGGTTATTAAAGATTGGATATTGGGGCATTCCCCCACTAAGAAGATAAATGATCAAAAAATAATAAGAAAACTTAAAAATCATAGTGTCTTTTAGAAGTCAATGTTAGAAATCTTTAAGAACTAAGATTTATGACAATAAATGTAATTCAAAGTCAAGATGAAATAGAACTGAGGAATGGTGTTTTAATTTGAATGGGAGGAGGTCATTGGCATTTTTTAGAGGAGTTTCTGTGAAATAGAGAAGATAACAATCATATTACAGGGGATGTAGGAAGAAAATTGTTAAGAAAGCACAAGGCACTTTGAAAAAATTTTAACAATGAAATGGGGTGGAAGTTGAAAGAAAAAATGATCATATAAATTCATTAATAAACCTAGAGAATAGCATATAATAATTATAAAATTCTAACAAGACATTTTAAATTTTTATGATATACCTCAAAATGCAGTACATACTTTATTATTAAATGGAAACATTGTTTAATAAAGCTCTCTATATAAAATATTAGTAAAATAAATGAATTATGTGTCCTTATTATAAAGGAAGCTACAAAGTTTAAATAAAGGAAAGGGAAGGAAGAAAGAATAAGAGAATGTAAAAGGAAGAAAGCAAATAAGTATAATTTGAGAAGGGAACTAAAAAGTCTCTAACTGGTAGAGACCTAATTAGCAAATGGGGTGAGAAGCAGGGAATGGTATGGGATAATGTTGAATTCTTGATCTGTCCTGGACACTTTGAAAGAAAATGAGATTGTAAAACTTCCCTTGAGCAATTCAATGATTATAAAGTTTTAAGGAAATCCAGTGAGTCTATTATCTCCCATGACAAGTTTGTTATTAACATTCATTTTTGTGCTCACATTAAGTTAGCTCTAAACAAGTATCTATTGAACAATTAGATGTATAACCATGAAGATTTAGTAGATTTTTATTGCTGATTTTTAAAAAAAATTTTTTCTGGTACAGGGGCTTGAATCCAGGTATATTCCACATCTGCGATGTATCCCCAACCCTTTTTAATTTTATTTCAAGACTGGGTCTTACCCGGTTGTCTAGGCTATCCTCCAATTTGCAGTTTTCCTGCTTTAACTTACCAAATAGATAGGTTTCACAAGTGTGCACCACCACACTTGATTTCTTTGATAATTCTTAATGTCACTGCATTCATACAAGATTGCACATCAATCTCATTTAGCAAGTTTTCTAGTTAAATTTGAACATAATTGAAACAAATAAGTAGAATTGTGTATTTTTAATTATTTTACTAAGCCAACATTTGAAGAATAGCAGCTAATAAATAATACTTGAAATATATGTGTATGTATGTGTTCTGTGTATATCTCAAGAGACATATATACTATATACTAGTAAATATATTGTAGTTCACAGATGACATGAATTGAGGTTTTATAATGAGTTTCAAGGAAAAAATGATATGCTAACTGGCATGATTTAACAGATTTGTCTCTCAAGTTCAGTGTTAATAGTAATTGGTCAGAACTAAGTATTGCTTCAGAGTTCACAGTATGAAAAAATATTACTTGTATTTATAGGTAGTATCATATTCTAATAACTTGGGCTCTGCTGTATAGATTACGGAAATTATAGAATTAATCAGTAATTTTTTAATACTGTTGAAGGAATTTATGGATTGTTTTGAAAACATAATACAAGGGGCTGGGATTATAGCTCAGTGGTAGAGTACTCACCTTGCATGTGAAAGGCACTGGATTTGAGCCTTGGCACTCCATAAAAATAAACAAATAAAGGTATTGTGTCCATATACAATTAAATATATATATACTTTTTATATATACTATATTTTATAAATATAAAATATATTGCAGTTCACAGATGGCATTTTATATTTTTTTAAAGAGAGAGAGAGAGAATTTTTTAATATTTATTTTTTAGTTTTCGGCGGACACAACATCTTTGTTTGTATGTGGTGATGAGGATCGAACCCGGGCCGCACGCATGCCAGGCAAGCACGCTACTGCTTGAGCCACATCCCCAGCCCTATATTTTATATTTATATTTTAGTATATATATATTTTTTTAATTGCATATGGACACAATACCTTTATTTTGTTTATTTTTATGCAGTGCCAAGGCTCAAACTCAGTGCCTTAGACACACAAGGTGAGTCCTCTACCACTGAGCTACCATATGTGTATGTGTGTGTGTGTGTGTGTGTGTGTGTTTGTATGGTTAAATGAGTTTTCTGAAGTAGAGATGCTCTCAAGATTAGAACCAAACTGCCCTAATCCCCATCCTGGTGTTCTTCCTTCTAATTTATTAGGTCATTTCAATAGGCTGGGACAGGGATGAGGATCCAGGAAGTGTCTAGTTCTCCTGGTTCTTTGCCAAGATTTCCACTAGACCATTGGTTTTCAAAGTGTTGGTCCCAGGGGTCTTCTGTATGGCACAGTATGTTTATTAATAAATTTAATTTTATCAACATTTTATTAAGTCAGGTGCAGTGGTGTTTACCTGTAATCTCAGCACTCAGGAGGCCGAGGCAGGAGAATCGCCTGAGTCCAAGAGTTCAAGACCAATGTGGTCAACTTAGCAAGACCCTGTCTCAAAAAGAAAACGGAAAGGGCTAGTGTTGGGGCTCAGTGGTAGATCACTTGCCTGGCATATGTAAGGCACTGGATTCAGTTCTCAACACCACATAAAAATAAATAAATAAATAAATAAAATGTATTGTGTCCATCTATAACTAAAAAATTAAAAACAAAACAAACAAACTGTCCAGAGGTATAGGTATAGAGCTAGAGGTATAGCGCAGTGGTAGAGTTCATTCTTAGCATGTACAAGGCCCTCAGTTTGATCCCTAGCACCAATTAAAAAAAAAAAAAAACCTTCTTGTCATTGAAATTACCATTTGATTTCTTAAAAATGTTTGAGACTATTCTCAGTATTTATTAATAAAGCATTAAACCTATAACAGGATTTCTAAATACCTGAAAGGTTTTAACATGTACAATTTCTTTTGCTTACCTTATCAAAAATACCCCTATCATTCTCACTTATGATAATAGAAAATATTGTCATTCTTTTCTACACACGCACAGGTGAATCTGTACCAGAATATCAGATGGCTTTTCAGACAGAAGTTGGAAATCATCCTACTTTTGAAGATATGCAGGTTCTTGTATCTAGGGAAAAACAGAGACCCAAGTTCCCAGAAGCCTGGAAAGAAAATAGCCTGGTAAGAAAAAATTATTTTTTTACTAGATATATTTTAATGTTCTTTGAAGCAAAAATAGACAGTTAATAATGTTAATAGTTTTTAGAGTTTTCTAATACCAAAAATCCAACTTACTTGATTTTTATGATGTTATATGTTATCAAAATTTTTTATATACAAAAAGTCCCCAATTTTGGTTCAGTTTTAGTTTTTTCCAAATATAAAATACTGTTTAGAGACTAATAATGTGTCTGAAGTTCACTAGATTGGGTAACAGCTAGAATAATTAATATGTTAATATTTTAAACATTATTAAAATTACATCTTATTCTCTTTAGAATAATACCAAAAACATTAATTAGTGCATACTTACAGACTGATAAATGGCTAATAAAAATATGGTTTAGCACTAGAAAAATTAGGGATAACAGGAACATATCTTAACATCGTAAAGGCTAAGCCCCAGGCCAACATCATTCTAAGTGGAGAAAAAATTGAAGGCATTCTCTCTAAAAACTGGAACAAGACAGGGATGCCCTCTTTCACTTCTATTTAACATAGTTCTTGAAGTACTGGCCAGAACAATTAGACAAACAAAGAAATGCATAGGAAAAGAAGAACTTAAATTAGCACTTATTTGCTGATGATATGATTCTATACCTAGAAGACACAAAAAGTTTCACTAGAAAACTTCTAGAACTAATCAATGAATTCAGCAAAGTAACAGGATATAAAATCAACATCCATAAATTACAGTCATTTCTGTATATCAGTGACAAATCCTCTGAAAAGGAAATGAGGAAAACTACTCCATTTACAGTAGACTCAAAACAAATAAAATACTCGGGAATCAATTTAATGAAAGAGGTGAAAGATCTCTACAATGAAAACTACAGAATGTTAAAGAAAGAAGTTAAAGAAGACCTTAGAAGATGGAAAGATCTACCTTGCTCTTGGATAGGCAGAATTAATATTTTATCAAAATGGCTATACTACGAAAAGCACTATACAGATTTAATGCAATTCCAATCAAAATCCCAATGACATTCCTCAAAGAAATAGAAAAAGCAATCATGAAATTCATCTGGAAAAAATAAGAGACCCAAAATAGCTAAAGCAATCCTTAGCAGGAAGAGTGAAGCAGGTGGCATCACTTTACCAGACCTTAAACTATACTACAGAGCAATAGTAACAAAAACAGCATGATATTGGCACCAAAATAGACTGGTAGACCAGTGGTACAGAATAGAGGACACAGAGACAAACCCACACAATTACAGTTATCTTGTATTAGACAAAGGTGCCAAAAACATACATTAGAGAAAAGATAACCTCTTCAACAAATGGTGCTGGGAAAACTCGAAATCCATATGCAACAAAATGAAATTAAACCCCTATTTCTCACCATGCACAAAACTCAACTCAAAGTGGATCAAGGACTTAGTAATTAAACCAGAGACCCTGAACCTAATAGAAGAAAAAGTAGGCCCTAATCTTCATCATGTGTAATTAAGCCCCAGCTTCCTTAATAAGACTCCTATAGCACAAGAATTAAAATCAAGAATCAATAAATGGGATGGATTCAAACTAAAAAGTTTCTTCTCAGCAAAAGAAACAATCTGTGAGGTGAATAGAGAGCAAATTTTTACCCCTCACACATCAGATAGAGCACTAGTCTCTAGGATATATAAAAAACTCAAAAAGCTAAACACCAAAAAAACAAATAACCCTATCGATAAATGGGCCAACGACCTGAAAAGACACTTCTCAGAAGAGGATATACAGTCAGTCAACAAATGTATGAAAAAATGTTCATCATAACTAGCATTTAGAAAAATGCAAATCAAAACTATTCTAAGATTTCATCTCACTCCAATCAGAATGGCAGCTATTAAGAATACAAACAATTAAGTGTTGGCGAGGATGTGGGGGAAAAAGTACACTCATACATTGTTGATGGGACTGCAAATTGGTGCAGCCAATATGGAAAGCAATATGGAGATTTCTTGGAGAACTGGGAATGGAACCACTATTTGACCCAGCTATCCCTCTCCTCTGGTCTATACCCAAAGGACTTAAAAACAGCATACTACAGGGACACAGCCACATCAATGTTTATAGCAGCACAATTCACAAATAGCTAAACTGTGGAACCAACCTAGATACCTTCAGTAGATGAATGGATAAAAAAAAAAATGTGGCATATATATACAAAGGAATGTTACTCAGCAATAAAAGAGAATAAAATCATGGCATTTGCCTAAATGGATGGAGTTGGAGAAGATAATGCTAAGTTAGCCAATCCCCAAAAAACAAATGCCAAATGTTTTTTCTGATATAAGGAGGCTGATTCATAGTGGGGTAAGGAGGGGGAGCATGGAAGGAATAGACAAACTCTAGATAGGGTAGAAGAGTGGGAGGGGAAGGGAAGGGGGCCATTGGGGTTAGAAATGATGGTGGAATGTGATGGACATCATTATCCAAAGTACATGTATGAAGACACAAATTGGTGTGAACATACTTTATATACAACCAGAGATATGAAAAATTGTGCTCTATATGTGTAATATGAATTGTAATGCATTCTGCTGTCATACATAAAAAGATTAATAAAGTAAAAAAAATGTAGTCAAGTTTAAAAATCTTCTTACTAGGGGCTGGGATTGTGGCTCAGTGGTAGAGCTCTCATCTAGCATGTGTGAGGCCCTGGGTTCGATCCTCAGCACCACATAAAAATAAACAAAATGAAGGTATTGTGTCCAACTACTTCTAAAAATACAAATTTTTTTTTTAAAAAAACTTCTTATTAAAAATGTAGTTCACAGGATTGGGGATGTAGCTCAGTGGTAGAGCGTATGCCTAGCATGCATGAGGCCATGAGTTGGATCCTCAGTACCACCAAGGAGAAAAAAATGTAGTTTACAGTAATGAAGTTTCTTCAAAGACTCTTGTCATTTGAGTAAATTATTGTTAAAAATCTGAAAACATCTTACCAATATTTATGTATTCACACTCATTCATAAGATTGTTTTATATGGGTAGGATTAATTTATAATATATGGTAATTTCTGAAGTTTATTTTTTAACTTATAATTTTTAATGTTATCAACTACATATACTATCTCATTTTCTCCACTTAGTCCATATTCTATTGGACATTTCAATCTTCACTCCTTTGAAACCACTTCTTCATTGCCCTCTGATTTCCAGTCTTGCTAATGAGAATTCTGTTGTGAGCCTGTCTCATTTTGTTGCTTTTTGTCTCATGTTTTTTTTTTTTAATTTTTATTATTGGTTGTTCAAACATTACATAGTTCTTGACATGTCATATTTCACACATTTGATTCAAGTGGGTTTGTCTCATGTTTTTATCATCTTATTTCCTCTTTTATATAATCTTTTAAGACTTTTGCTTTATCATTGAAATTGTGAAATTTCATATTATAATTATTGTACCCTTTATTGATGAGAGTGACCTGTTTTTCCCTTTTAAAAATAAGTTTTATGGGGTAAACAAAAAAAATTAAACAGAAAGTCATAAGAAAGAAAAGGGGAAAAAACACCCTCCCTTACTACCACTGTTATAACTCCCCTTAGCAATGTTCTGGGCTCCCTTCCCCTTCCAGAGATTACCATTGTAACTCAAATGCTAAATTTAGTCCTATTTGATAAATTTTCTTTCATTTACCCTCTCTCAGTTTTGTAATATTCCATCTATTATTAGATAATTTATATTTTTGTCTACAGATTTCTCTAAAATTTAAATAAAATAAAAACAGAATTTTGCTGAATTGTGATTATATAAGTACTTACTGCTAACAAAATATTGTGCTTGGACTCAGAATATAAAAGTCCTATATTGGATACTGTAACCCCCTGCTGCTTTAGGGAGGATATTTCAGAAATCATCATCCAGTGGATTATCTTTGATTTCTTGTCATCTTTCTTTTTCTTTCTCTTTCTTTCTTTCTTCCTTTCTCTTTCTTTCTTTCTTCTTTCTAGGATCTCCTTAGAAGTAACATTTTTAAAAATTTCATGTCATTCTCTTTCTTGCAAATTGTTTTTTCTTTTTCTTTCTTTTCTTTTTTTTTTTTCCTTTTTGTTGTTGTTGTTTGTTTGTTTGGTACCAGGATTGAAACCAGAGGCACTTAACCATTAAACTATATCCCCATCTTTTTTATTTTTTATTTCGGAACTGGTCTCACTGGGTTGGGTCTCACTAGGTTGCTTAAAACCTTGCTAAGTTGATGAACCTTCTATCCTCTTGCCAAAGCTATTGGGATTAGCAAATTATTTTTTCTTTCATGAATTTTCTCAAGTAATTAGTGTTAGTACTTGCATTAGGTGGTAAACATTATGAGTTCTTCCATGTTCAAAAATGTGTCAGTCTTGGGGCTGGGGTTGTGACTCAGTGGTAGAACGCTCGCCTATTGCGTGCGGGCCCCTGGGTTTGATCCTCAGCACTACGTAACAATAAATAAATAAAATAAAGGTATAAAAACATGTGTCAGTCTTGACCTCACACATGAGTAATAATTTGGCTGAGTAATGGTTTCAAAATCAAAATGAACTTCACACCTTTGAAACCACTTCTCCATTGCCCTCTGGTTTCCAGTCTTGCTAATGAGAATTCTGATGTGAGCCTGTCTCATTTTGTTGCTTTTTGTCTCATGTTTTTATCGTCTTATTTCCTCTTTTATATAAGCTTTTAAGACTTTTACTTTATCATTGAAATTGTGAAATTTCACATGGATGTATATTGACATGAATCTTTTCACTCATTTCACTTGTCACTGAATGGATTTTTCAGTTTGAAAATTCAGAACTTGTTCGGCTGGTGACACATGCCTGTAATCCAATAACTCTGGAGGCCAAGACAGAATTGAATGTTCAAGGCCAGCCTCAGCAATTTAGCAAGTCCCTAAGCAATTTAGCAAGACATGTTGCTAAACATGTATCTAATACATGTTTAAAAATGTCTCAAAATTTAAAATATGCAGGGCTGTGGCTGTAGCTCAGTGAGAGCACTTGCCTTGCACGTGTGAGGCACTGGATTCAATCCTCAGTACCACATAAAAATAATAAAGGTATTGTGTCCATCTACAACTGAAAACATTTTAAACAATATGCATAACCTGGGTACAGTGGTGTACGCCTGTAATCCCAGTGATTTAGGAGGTTGAGGCAGGAGGATCATAAATTTGATACCAACCTTAGCAACTTAGCAAGGTTCTGAGCAACTTAGTGAGAACCTGCCTCAAAACATAAAAAGACCCAGGCACAGTGGTACATGCCTGTAATCCAAGCGGCTCAGTAGATTGAGACAGGAGGCTCCCAAGTTCAAAGCCAGCCTGAGCAAAAGCGAGGCGCTAAACAACTCAGTGAGACTCTGTCTCTAAATAAAATACCAAACAGGGCTGGGGTTGTGGCTCAGTGGCTGAGTGCCCCTGAGTTCAATCCCAAGTACCCTGCCCCCACCAAAGAAACCATAAAAAGGACTGGGGAAGCTGGGTGCAGTGGCACAAGCCTGTAATCCCAGTTGCTAAGAGGGTTGAGAGCCCCTGGGTTCAATCTCCAGTACCCATACCTCAAAAAAAGGGGGGACTTAGGGATGTGGCTCAGTGGTTAAGCACCCCTGGGTTCAATCCCTGGTACCAAAATAGATAGATAGAAAGATAAATCAATCAGTTGGTTGGTCTGGTGATGTAGCTCGATGACCAAATGCCCCTGGGTTCTATCTCCAGTACCCATACCTCAAAAAAAGGGGGGACTTAGGGATGTGGCTCAGTGGTTAAGCACCCCTGGGTTCAATCCCTGGTACCAAAATAGATAGATAGAAAGATAAATCAATCAGTTGGTTGGTCTGGTGATGTAGCTCGATGACCAAATGCCCCTGAATTCAATCCCCAGTACGAAAGAAAATAAAATTCAGAACTTTCCTTAATCAAAGGATTTTTCTAATACTTGTTTAAAAATTTCTTCCTTTCCATTTCTTTCTTCTGGAATTCTCATTAGGCTAATACTGGACCACCTGACACTCCAGGTCTCAATTTTTCTTGTGCTTACCATCTGTTTGTTGTTGTTGTTGTATCTTTCAAATTACCCATTTATTTTTCATTGTTACAGTTACATCAGTTATCTATTAAAATTTTAATTTCCACTATCATATTTATAGTTTTAGAAATTCATATCACTCACTTTTTCCTTAGCAGTGTGTTCTCATTTTAAGAAGGTAATAATAATTTTATTACTTCTGAAGGCATTATGTTTTTATAATTTATCTAGATTTTCTTAAAAGAACAAAAGGTGAAAAATAATTTATTATTTTAAGTTTTAGATTGCCTTAATAAGGTTAGAATATTTTTGTTGTCATGTCAGAGAGAGGATAAAGATATCCATACAGATGTAGATTGAACATTTATCTTTACTGGTCATCTTTGTCAGTAGATTACCCTTCAAGATTGGCTTCTGTTGCAAATGAAATTAGTCTTAAGTACCTGGCAATTGTAGAGCCTTGTTTTTGCCTCCTAAGTTGCTGGTATTATTTTTTCTTTGTTTGAACTTTGTTAGAATTTTTAGTTCTAAATTTAAAGGCTTTTTAAAAAAATTTCTACAACTTGAAACTTTTAGACTGACTCATCTCTATTTCTTTGTTTCATATTAGGGGAAAAGAAGACCTTCCTATGAATTTTATCTAAAACATGTTTAAAAATTTCAGAAAGGTATCCAGGAAAGAGTTTCCAGAGAAAATCCTTGTTACGTACACATGCTTAAGATTGCCTAACTGTCCTCCCTGCTATGGAAACTGAGACAGATCTTTGAGAGGTCCTTGATAACAGTTGAGAGGTTAAATGCTTTGCCAGGATTCTTTAGATGTGCCAGCCTCACACATTTTCTTTAAAGAAAAAAATCTCTTGTGAAATTTTATTCTAGTAAATGTAACCTCATCTTCCTTAAACTGTTTTATTTCACCTCAACAAATAAATTCTATTTTTTAAAATTATCTGTTAGCAACCCTACCATTATGGAATGTGCATCATATGCATGTTTACCTTAAAATTTTTAACCTTCAATTTAGACTCAGTTGCTAAGTAAGGGATCTGTAACACTTGGTTCATTTCCAGGAAATCCATTTAAACCTAATATGCTATAGTCAATAAAATGCTTCTCTGCATGACAATCCAGTACCAGAGTGAGGTAGCAAGTATGTAATTTATAAATAGAGAGAAACAGATCTCTAAAAGATGTTTTTTTTAGTTGCACTGCAATTAAAAGCCATTTTAAACTAAAAAAAAAAAAATCAAAATCTTCTAAATATTAATGTGAAAATTTATGTGTATGTTTGTATATATTTGTGTGTGTTTTTATTTATTTAATTTTCTTTCAGTGCTGGGGATTGAACCTGGAGCTTTCTACCATGGAGCTACATTCCCAGTCGTCGTCATTGTTGTTATTATTATTATTATTATTATTATTATTATTATTATTTTGAGACAGGGCCTCACTGAGTTGCTCAGGCTAGCCTTGAACTTATGATAATCTATTATTTTTGCCTCCTGAGTTGCTGGTATTATGGGCATGAACCACCGTATTCAGATTGATTATTAATCTTATTGAAGATTCCTTGTATATTTCTAGTCTCTTCTCTTGATGTCAAAATTCCCTCTTTGTTTTTTGACAGTTTCACCATAATGTATATCAGTATGGAACTTTTTGACTTAATCCTACTCTGTCAGATTTCTTGGATGTGTGCATAGATGCATTCCTTTTATTATATTTGGGGAGTTTTGAGCCATTATATCTTCAAATATCCTGTCCCCTTCTTTCTTCTTTCCTTCTAGAACTCCCATTTTGTGTATATGAGTAATGTCGGTAGTGTCTCACAAGTCTCGAAGGGTCTGTTCCTTTTTTCCTTATTCGTCTGGTTTCTGTTCCTCAGACTGAATAATTTTATTTTCCCTATCTTCAAATTCTCTGATTCTTCTTCCTCTTATCTCTGCTCATATCTACTATTGAGCCACTCTAGTGAATATTATAATATTTTTTTAGTTTTTATCTCTATTGTATCTTTGTATTCCTTTTTTATAATTTATTTTTATTGCTATTCTCCATTTATTGAGACATTTGTTTTCCTGATGTCCTTTAGTTCTTTTCCATGGTTCCTTATATCTTTGAGCATTTTTTAAATAGTTAATTTAAAGCCTTTATCTAGTAACTCCAATGTATCCTTCCTCAGAGATGGTTTTCATTAATTTCTTTTCTTTTTTCCTGTGACTGGGCCGTACTTTCTTATTCTTTGCATGTGTCTTAATTTTTTGTTTAAAGCTAGACAGGAAAAAAAAATGATGACCAGAAAAGAATAAAAAATAAAATGCTCTCCAGATCTTTGTAGATTGGCTCTCTATTGGGACCTTCCTTTAATGCTTATGCAGGTCTTTTTACAGTTGTGCTGTAGCTTTCACTTCCTCCTAGAGCTGAGCCTAAAGATCACCTGCTATGGAAGCTTATTGTCTCCATGGGTCTCTTCTCCCCAGGCTCAGGTAATGGCTTTCTAGGTGCCTCAGTGTGTAAGGGAGCTTTTCAAAATCCTTATTACTCAAAATGGACCATTATGCAATAAGTATATGCCCAGAAATTAATTAATTTTTTTCTTTTCTGCAGTTACAGCTAGATCACAGAGCAACATCCCCCATCACAAGATTCTTCTGTTTAGTTTTGTTTTGTTTCCAGTGCTGGGGATGGAACCTGGGGCCCTGTGTATGCTAGGCAAGCACTCTGCCATTTAACTGCACCCCCAGCCCTCAAAATTTCTTCCACGTTAAGAGTTCAGATTTGTTTGTTGCAGAACACAAATTGTGAGGAAACATTTAAAATGTCACGAAGATAGCTTACAAGAATTTTAGCCTAAAATATTTTTCACAGATCAAATCCTCAGATCAAAGATTACATGGGATTTTTACATATACTAGAAATATGTTGGCATGCCTATAATCCTAGTGGCTCAGGAGGCTGAGGCAGGCAGTTCCTGAGATCAAAGCCAGCCTCAGCAAAAGTGAGGTGCTAAGGAACTCAGTGAGACCCTGTGTCTAAATAAAATACAAAACAGGGCTGGGGATGTGGCTCAGTGGTTAAGTGCCCTTGAATGCAATCCCCAGTACCCTCCCCTCAAAAAAGTGTTGGTTTATCTGAAGTTCAAGTTTAAGTTTTGTATCCTATATTTTTGTTTGCTATATCTAGCAACCCCTTGCCTACAGCCATATTTTTTTAAAAGCAGGTGTTTTAAAAATACAGAAGTATAAATATCAGAGCAGGGGCTGGGGATGTGGCTCAAGCGGTAGCGCGCTCGCCTGGCATGCGTGCGGCCCGGGTTCAATCGTTCAATCCTCAGCACCACATACAAACAAAGATGTTATGTCCGCCGAAAACTAAAAAATAAATATTAAAAATTCTCTCTCTCTCTCTCTCTCTGTCATTCATTCATATATATCAGAGCAAATGAAAAGGGTGAAGCTTAATAAAAACAAATCCAAAAGCAGGTCTGGAAGGATTTTTCAGTGGTTGTCTCCCAATGTATCCAAAGTCTGTTTTCTTTTTTTTTATTCTAATTTGTTATGTATGACAGCAGAATGCATTACAATTCATATTACACATATAAAGCACAGTTTTTCATATTTTTGGTTGTATACAAAATAGAGTCACACCATTTGTGTCTTCATACATATACTTAGGGTAATGATGTCCATTTCATTCCACCATCTTTCCTTCCCCCATGCGCCCTCCCTTCACCTCCCCTTCCCTTTGCCCTGTCTAGAGTTTGTCTGTTCCTCCCATGCTCCCCCACCCAATCCCATTATGAAACAGCATACTTATATCAGAGAAAAACTTTGGGTATTTGGTTTTGAGGATTGGCTTACTTCACTTAGCATTATTTTCTCCAACTCCAACCAGCAAATGCCATGATTTTATTCTCTTTTAATGCTGAGTAATATTCCATGTGTATATACCACATTTAATTTATACATTCATCTACTAAAGGGCAACTAGTTTGGTTCCGCAGTTTAGCTATTGTGAATTGTGCTACAATGTGTTTATACATTGATGTGGCTTTGTCCCTGTAGTATGCTGTTTTTAAGTCCTTTGGGAATAGACCAAGGAGAGGGATAGCTGGGTAAAATGGTGGTTCCATTCCCAGTTCTCCAAGAAATCTCCATACTGCTTTCCATATTGGCTGCACCAATTTGCAGTCCCACCAGCAATGTATGAGTGTGCCTTTTTCCCCACATCCTCGTCAACACTTATTGTTGTTTGTATTCTTAATAGCTGCCATTCTGACTGGAATGAGATGAAATCTTAAGAGTAATTTTGATTTATATTTCTCTAATTGCTAGAGATGTTGAACATTTTTTCCTATATTTGCTGATTGAATGTATATCATCTTCTTGACTCATTTTTTGATAGGGTTATTTGTTTTTTGGTTTTAAGATTTTTGAGTTCTTTATATATCCTAGAGATTAGTGCTCTATCTGATGTGCGTGTGGTAAAATTTGCTCCCAAAATGTAGGCTCTCTGTTCACCTCACAGATTGTTTCTTTTGCTGAGAAGAAGCTTTTTAGTTTGAATCCATCCCATTTATTTTTTTTAATATTTATTTTTTAGTTTTAGGTGGACATATATCTTTATTATATTTTTATGTGGTGCTAAGGATCAAACCCAGTGCCTCATGCATGCTAGACAAGCACTCTACCTCTGAGTCACAACCCATTTATTGATTCTTGACTTTAATTCTTGCGCTATAGGAGTCTTATTAAGAAAATTGGGGCCTAATTGACATGATGGAGATTGGGGCCTACTTTTTCTTCTATTAAACTCATCGTCTCTGGTCTAATTCCTAGGGCCTTGATCCACTTTGAGCTGAGTTTTGTTTATGGTAAGAGATAGAGGCTTAATTTCATTTTGCTGCATATGGATTTCCAGTTTTCCTAGCACCATTTGTTGAAGAGGTTATGTTTTCTCCAATATATGTTTCTGGCACCTTTGTCTAATATCAAAGATAACTGTAATTATGTGGGTTTGTCTCTGAGTCCTCTATTCTGTACCATTGGTCTACCAGTCTCTTTTGGTGCCAATGTCATGCTGTTTTTGTTACTATTGCTCTGTAGTATAGTTAAAGGTCTGTATAGTGATGACACCTGCTTTTCTCTTCTTGCTAAGGATTGCTTTAGCTATTCTGGGTCTCTTATTTTTCCAGATGAATTTCATGATTATTTTTTCTATTTCTATGAGAAATGTCATTGGGATTTTGATTGGAATTGCATTAAATCTGTTGTGTGTGTATGTGTGTGTGATACTGGGGATTGAACCCAGGGCCTTGTACATGTGAGGCAAGCACTCTACCAACTGAGCTATATCCTCAGCCCATGTATTAAATCTGTGTAGTGCTTTTGATAGTATGGTCATTTGACAGTATTGATTCTGCCTATCCAAAGAACAACACAGATCTTTCCATCTTCTAAGGTCTTCTTTAATTTCTTTCTTTAGCATTCTGTAGTTTTCATTGTGGAGGTCTTTCACCTCTTTCGTTAAGTTGGTTTCCGAGTATGTATGTATGTATGTATGTATGTATGTATTTATTTATTTATTTATTGGTGCTGGGGATTGAACCCAGGGCCTTGTGCATGAGAGGCAAGCACTCTACCAACTGAGATATATACCAGCCAAGTTTTTTTTTTTTTTGAGGCTATTGTAAATGGGGTAGTTTTCCTCATTTCTCTTTCAGAGGGTTTGACACTGATAGAAATACCTTTGATTTATCGGTGTTGATTTTATATCCTGCTACTTTGATGAATTCATTTATTAGTTCTAGAAGTTTTCTGGTGGAATTTTTTGGGTCTTCTAGGTATAGAATCATATCGTTAGCAAATAGTGCTAATTTGAGTTCTTCTTTCCCTATCCATATCCCTTTAATTTCCCAAAGTCTGTTTTCTTGAAGTGAATTAAAACCAACTTTCCCACAATGAATGTCCCATTATGTATAATTATAATGCAATATTTAAAAAAGAAAAATAGAAAACTTTCCCCAAAGGAAGACTATTGTTCATTGCAGATGTATGGGAATACTACAGAATGGAACTATTTTAAGTTTTAAGGTTGGAATGAAGCACATTTGACTAGGAATAAAGGTGAGAAGGTCCACCTACGGACAGAAGATGGCCAAGTGGCCAAAATCTATCAAACTCAGAATTTATCTTTTAAGTAGAATTAGTGGCTATCAATTGAAATAAAACAGTGTCATAAACTTGTGGCCGTAAAGAAATATCTATAACAGATTATAGCTTCTTAGCCTTATAGATAATTTTTCAAAGAGTTAAGTTAAAGCTTACTTGCTTCCTTGCTCCTCAGCTTCTGAGAATTCTTCCAAAATTTCACTTTTTGTAAAACACCTTTATAAATCTCTGAAGTCATATAAATTAAAAAAATAATAATAATATAAATAAATAAATAATAAAAAATTAAATAAATCTCTGAAGTCTAAAATATAGCTTTGTACAATACTGGTTTTAAAGAACCTGATTTTTCTTTTATCTCATGGTATAAACTAAAAAGCTTGGTACATTTTATTTAAGACATAATGTTTGACATGTACTTTATGTTACAGGCGGTGAGGTCACTCAAGGAGACAATCGAAGACTGTTGGGACCAGGATGCAGAGGCTCGTCTTACTGCGCAGTGTGCTGAGGAAAGGATGGCTGAACTTATGATGATATGGGAAAGAAACAAATCTGTAAGCCCAACAGTCAATCCCATGACTACTGCTATGCAGAATGAGCGGTAAGGCCCTGAGGGGTTTGACAACTATATCAGTATTAGAAACTTAGACCAAACAAAAAAACAGGAAATAAATACTGCTAAGCCAACCTAATAAGGCAGTGACTAACTCATACTTTGTAAAGTTTCGATTTTTCTTTTACTATCTCCATTTTTCTACTGAAAAACATTTATTTGGTATGAGTACAAGATGGAATCTGTATTTTTTACACCTGAAGATAAAGAAATTACCCTTTTTTAAATATTTATTTATTTTGAGAGAAAGTGAGAGAGAGATCTTTTTTTTTTTTTTTTTTTTGTAGATGGACACAACACAATGCCTTTATTTTTATGTGGTGCTGAGAATCGAACCCGGGTCCCGCGCGCACTAGGCGAGCGTTCTACCGCTGAGCCACAATCCCAGCCCTAATATTTATTTTTTAGTTTTAGATGGATACAATATCTTTATTTTATTTTTATGTGGTGCTGAGGATCAAACCCAGTGCCTCACGCATGCCAGGCGAGCGCACTACCACTTGAGGCACATCCCGAGCCCTGAGATTACCCTTTTAAAAAAAAAAAAAAATTTAGAGGGCTGGGGATGTAGCTCAGTTGGTAGAGTGCTTGCCTCACATTCACAAGGCCCTGGGTTCAATCCCTAGCACCACAAAAATAAATAAATAATATATATATTTTTAAGTTGTAGATGGACACAATACCTTTATTTTATTTATTTATTTTTATGTGGTGCTGAGGATTGAACCTAGTGCCTAACACATGCTAGTTGGCAAGTGCTCCACTACTGAGCCAAAACCCCAGCCCCGAGATTAGTAATGCTTCAATTTTCCTGAAGTAATGAAAGTAAAATAATTTTATAGTTCAAAAGGTTTATAAGTCTTTCTACATATTGTCTAATATACCCAGTATGTTATTATTCCTTCTTCCTCTGAGTTTTTTTTTTTTTTTAATAAAGGATACCGTGAACCTGCCTATATATCTAACTGTTTTACTGAACACTGAGGTTTGAAGACTTCCTATCCAATACTCGTTCATTTTTCTTTTTTCTTTTTTTGCAGGGGGGATACTGGGGATTGAACTTAGGGGCACTCAACCACTGAGCCATATCCCCAGCCCTGTTTTATATTTTATTTAGAGACGGTGTCTCATGAGTTGCTTCATGCCTTGCTGTTGCTGAGACTGCCTTTGAACTTACGATCCTCTTACCTCAGCCTCCTGTGCTGCTGGTATTACAGGCATGAGCCACCATGCCAACTCCAGTGCTCTTTCTTAATAAATTCTAGCATTCTTTCTGTTTTGCCATGAACATTGTTTTATGAGATGTTTCCTTTGTTAGAACTATGAATTTTTAGTTCTAAATTAAAAGGCTTTAAAAAAAATTCCTACAACTTGAAACTTTTAGACTGACTCATCTCTAGTTCTGTGTTCCATATTTAGGAGGAACAGACCTTCCTATGAATTTTATCTAATACATGTTTAAAAATTTCAGAGAGGCATCCAGGAAAGAATTACCAGAGAAAATTGAGATTAAAAATATACTTCATTGTTGAATCATTTTCTTTGCTATTTTCTCTTCTTCTCTTTTCTAAGAGGAATTTGTATTATGAACTATTTGTACTACTTATACATAGATCAAATCCATTTCGGATATTTTATATCAATAAGTCAACAAAGGGGCTTGAGTTGATAGCTCAGCGGTAGAGCGCTTGCCTTGTACGTATGAGGCACTGCATTCGATTCCCAGCACCACATATAAATAAGCAAATAAAATAAAGTTCCGTAAAAAACTTTAAAAAAATTAAAAAAAAATAAGTCAAAGAAGGTAGAGACTAGTACTTCTTACTATAAATTCTCTCACTCTACCAATATCTGAGGAAGGCTTGTTCCCATCTCTTTTTGTTCTAATTTTCATTCTAATTTTCTAATATGCTGTTTATACCTGTTTGAAGAGTCAGCTAAAGCTTTTACATTAAATGCTTTTGAACTTTTCTTGAATAGTAAGAAGAAACTCTTGATGCTTCCCTTTGGCCTTTCCCCTGACTCCTGTGTATTCAGCTCTACTCTCTTAAGTATTGCTTCTCATCTCCAGTGTCTGTTATAGATTCCCCTAAATCATAGTCCATTCCATATTCATTCTTATTCTAGGTTTTATTTTATTGCATCTTAACCTCTATACCTACTTAGCTTTCTTTTTTATGTATATATATATTTTTTACTAGTTGTTGATGGACCTTTATTTTATTTACTTCTTTATATGTGGTGCTGAGAATTGAACCCAGTACCTCACACATGCTAGGCAAGCGCTATACCACTGAGCCACAACCCCAGCCCTAGCTTCCTTTTCCTGTGACTCTGTAACAGCCTTTTCTTCTCTGTTTTCCTGTTATTTCTCTTATAACTTCATCAGACTTCTATTATAATACCTCTTTTCCTTAAGCATCTGCTTCTCTCCTATAATAGTTTTATCTGTTAATGTTCCCAATATTTGTACCTTTATTGTTTTAGTTAAAGCTATCCCTGGTTTTATTTTAGTGAGATCTTATATAATTATAAATGTGTTACAATGCACTGGTCAAAAACCACCACTTCTGAGGAATGATAATGATTGTGACAAACCCTTGATAACTAGAGAGCAGTTTTGAATCTTTGAGCTTTTTGTTTAAATATTTTTAGTTATAGATGGACACAATACCTTTATTTTATTTATATGTGATGCTGAGGATCAAACCCAGTGTCTCACATGTGCTAGGCAAGTGTTCTACCACTGAGCTACAACCCCAGCCCTTCTTTGAGCTTTTGTCTGAATGTCATTTGATCCTTTATCTGCCTCATAGCCTAGGCTGCAGGACTTTCACTGATTTTGCTTAGACTACCCCAGAAAAAAATGTTCTGTTGCTAGACTGTGCCTCTTAATTGGAACTCTTTGAAGCAACCTAAAAACTTATTAGTTTTATCATTTGGCTAATATAACAATTTATAACATATTTGTTGAGTAAGCAGTGGATATTGGGTTATGAAAATATGAAATAAACTTATGCCATGGTTCCTTCTCTTAACAAAACATAATGTTTAGTTGTATAAGTATATAGTTTGTAAAGGTATATTTGGTAATGTTTTAAAATTATAGGGGATATTTTTAAGTTGACTCTTAAACCAAAATTAATGAGCATCTATAAAAGTCTAGATTCATATAGATTTTTCAGTAGTCTTAATTCACATAAAATTAGCATTTAGCAGGTTATTAATACTTGATTATTTTATTAGACCTTTTAAGTAATATAAGTTAGCAGCTCAGCCTTTAAAATCAGTGGTTTTACTTGAAGAGATTATTTGTCGTAAATGTACATTCTCAATGTCACACTTTTTTTCTTTCTTTAAGCAACCTGTCACATAATAGGCGTGTGCCAAAAATTGGCCCTTATCCAGATTATTCTTCTTCCTCATACATTGAAGATTCTATCCATCACACTGACAGCATTGTGAAGAATATTTCCTCTGAGCACTCAATGTCCAGCACACCTTTGACTGTAGGGGAAAAGAATCGTAATTCAATAAATTATGAACGACAGCAAGCACAAGCTCGAATCCCCAGCCCTGAAACGAGTGTCACCAGTCTGTCCACCAACACAACAACCACAAACACCACTGGTCTCACTCCAAGTACTGGTATGACCACTATATCTGAGATGCCATACCCAGATGAAACAAATCTCCATGCCATAAATGTTGCACAGTCAATTGGGCCAACCCCTGTCTGCTTACAGCTGACAGAAGAAGACTTGGAGACTAACAAGCTAGACCCAAAAGAAGTTGATAAGAACCTCAAGGAAAGCTCTGATGAGAATCTGATGGAGCATTCTCTTAAACAGTTCAGTGGGCCAGACCCACTGAGTAGTACCAGTTCTAGCTTGCTTTACCCACTCATAAAGCTTGCAGTAGAAGTGACTGGTCAGCAGGACTACACCCAGGCTGCAAATGGCCAAGCATGTTTAATTCCTGATGTTCCACCCACTCAGATCTACCCTCTCCCTAAACAACAGAACCTTCCTAAGAGACCTACTAGTTTGCCTTTGAACACCAAAAATTCAACAAAGGAGCCCCGGCTAAAATTTGGCAGCAAGCACAAATCTAACTTGAAACAAGTAGAAACTGGAGTTGCCAAGATGAATACAATCAATGCAGCAGAACCTCATGTGGTGACAGTCACCATGAATGGAGTAGCAGGTAGAAACCACAGTGTTAACTCCCATGCTGCCACAACCCAGTATGCCAATGGGGCAGTTCCATCAGGCCAGACAGCCAACATGGTGACACATAGGGCCCAAGAAATGCTGCAGAATCAATTTATTAGTGAGGATACCCGGCTGAATATTAATTCCAGTCCTGATGAGCATGAACCTTTGCTAAGACGAGACCAACAAGCTGGCCATGATGAAAGTGTTCTAGATCGTCTTGTGGACAGGAGGGAACGGCCACTAGAAGGTGGCCGAACTAATTCCAATAACAACAACAGTAATCCATGTTCAGAACAAGATGTTCTTACACAGGTTGTTTCAAGCACAGTAACAGATCCAGGGCAATCAAAGCCCAGAAGAGCACAGAGGCCCAATTCTCTGGATCTTTCAGCCACAAATGTCCTAGATGGCGGCAGTATACAGAGTAAGTGGAGGGATCATGGACCATCTCTTAGGTATTCTTTGAAGCCATTTAAATAGCTACATAAAATCAGATTGTGTTCCAACCAGTGACTGTTTACCTTTATCACTTTGGGAAATAGAAATAAACCATTTGGTTAGGCTTCAAAAGTAATTGGACTATTGTAAGAAGAAACAATTTTATCATAAATAATTAAAAGGTCAATGTCACAATGGAAGAATTCCCAATTTAATATATGCTTTATGTGAATGCTACTTTCATGCACTTATTATGAGCAGATAGGATTAAATAAATACCAATTTAACAGCTCTAAATAACATTATGCCATTATAATTTTTGATATATTTTTTACACATATTAGCGTCTGTTATACCTACATTTTTATTTTAACCTTAGTAAGTCTTAAAAGTACATAGAAATTTCAGAAAAGCGATTATGAAGAAACTATTAAAGTTGTTCTCAGTTGCTTAGTGTTATCTTTTTCAAGAGTTACATGTTGAATTCCACCTGTACTTATGGTATTGTACTATGGGCAACAGGACAACTTAAATAATAAGTTGATGCTTGGGTTTGGGCCCTAAAAGTATTACAAAACAAGATAGGAAAGCTCACTAAAATTTCTAACAGTCATCATTATACAAAATGGTTTGTCTTTAAACTGTCAATACATAAGGAAGAAAAAAAAGTCATGTTTTATGGTTGTTACAGACTATAAAATGGGCTGCAAGAAAGATACAAGTCCCCCAAAAAACCAATGTAGCCCCTTGCTTAAGTGGCTTGTGTTATAGACCAGTCGACACACCCTTATTGCAGGGCTCTGTGTCAATAAAATAGCTTGCCAGGTATGGGAAGAAAGAATTACTGGACAATTTGTACCCTAATATTTCTGTCCTTCCTCTGAAAAAAATATATGCTTAGATGCCTTTAAAATCTGATCTACTTTGAGCAGTAACTAGAATAATTTACCAAATTGGGATCTACCAAAACCAAAGAATTTGAGAAAACACCTAAGGACTTCTGGATTTTCTCCATTTATACTTGTGTATTTTCTATGTTTTATTTATTTCTCTGTAATTCAGTCAATTACAAAAATGTTTGACATAAAGAGTTTCAAAATGAATTGGTTAAATTTTGCCTAGAAAAACATTGCCTGGCATTGTGAATTTCAAGAAATTTGCATTATCGCCTTCTATAGATATTGGCTTGACCTCCCCTTGAAATTCAACCCTAACCTTTTACTTCTTAATGTTTTCTTTATACATAGTTCATTTTTCCATACTTTTATTTTCAGTAGGTGAGTCAACGCAAGATGGCAAATCAGGATCAGGTGAAAAGATCAAGAAGCGTGTGAAAACTCCCTATTCTCTTAAGCGATGGCGCCCTTCCACCTGGGTCATCTCCACTGAACCACTGGACTGTGAGGTCAACAACAATGGCAGTGATAGGGCAGTTCATTCCAAATCCAGCACCGCCGTTTACCTTGCAGAAGGAGGCACTGCCACAACCATGGTGTCTAAAGATATAGGAATGAATTGTCTGTGAAATGTTTTCAAGGTTACGGAGTGAAATTATTTTTTGCATCATTTAAACATGCTGAAGACAAAAAAAAAAAACTGCTTTATCCTCCTGTCAGCACCCCCTCCCACTCCTGCAACAAGGACTTGCTTTAAATAGATTTCAGCTATGCAGAAAAATTAGCTTATGCTTCCATATTTTTTAATTTTGTTTTTTTAAGTTTTGCACTTTTGTTTAGTCTCGCTAAAGTTGTATTTGTCTGTTATGACCACAGAATTATATGTGTGTGTATCAAAAGTGGTCTCAAAATATTTTTTTAAGAAAAAAAAAGCAAAAACATTGTATTGCTGATAATCAGTTTGGACCATTTTCTAAAGGTCATTAAAACAGAAACAAATTAAGACAGGTTTGCCTGCAGTGGTGTCTGGTATCCATGTTTTATTTCTGGGCACAAGCTAGTTTATATGTTGATATGTTCTTAAACATATTATCTGTTGGACATTCTTTTCTCTTGTATTTTGTTTGAATGTGCAATAGTCTGTAGACCACAAATAAGCTTTCTTGTAAGCGCTCTTCCTAATGGGGCACACATTCTTCCATAATATGAACATTTTTCTCCCCTCATTCTTCCATAATCTGAACAGTTTTCTCCCCTATCTCCCATGCTTTTTGTAGGTCAGTTCTGTGACAGTGAATTTTGCACAGAAGAAAGCAGCTACCTGATTTCTTGCTTTCTCTCTCTTTTTGGAGAATGCAGAAACATTGTCTGAAAGGGCTCTGTAGAAGAAACTACCAAAACCCATTTTGAAATGCCATATTCTTTTAACCTTCCAAATCTTAAACATATCCTTCTGGGCATTTTAACAAGTATATTTTGATTCTGGTTTTGGAAGTTCATAAAAGAGCAGAGAACAAAATACAAGAAATCAAATATTAGTCTTTTATCTTTTAATTTTATTTTTGTATGTACATGTTCCATATTCATTTATTTAAGAAATACATTTTTATCAGAAAACATTTAGAGTTAAACTTACATGGAATTTAAGTAAGTAGGTGGTTAAGACATTATAGTTTTATAATTTCATTCTCTGAATAGGCCATCTTTGACTCAAAAAAATTACATTTTTCTTTTATTATAACTTCAAAAATAATTCATAGTTTTGAACCTGTAGTACTTTATTATGTTCCCAAGCAAAGCCTAGTGACTTTATGTGAAAATTATTTCCTTTACCCATGACCTAAAACACTGTGTAGAAAAATCATTCAACTGGCATGCCAAATCTCTATGGCAGGAAGGAATACTGCCAAACTTACCTTTCTTGAACAGGCTGAGATTTACCCTCTCTCTCTTTGCAAAACTGTGTATTTCATCCGTAGTCCTCATTTCATAATTTCTCCTGTTGCTAGTTTTTCACATAATCTCTGATATGTGAGCAGAATTTATTATTTATATTGCATTAGAATACACCTTTTAGTGATAGTAAACCCTTAAAATAATATTGTTTTTAAAGCTTCCTTGCTTCTTTGATTACTTATAATTTTTTCTAAAATAACAACCTCTGCATTTTTTTTTTTAAATTAAGCACTTTCTTTCAAATAAGGGATTTTTTTTCCTAAACAAATTATATACTGACAATTTGAAAACAGTGATCTCACTTATTTTTTTCAGATTCATGGAGTACTTAATATAACATTATCTGATTAAGTTCTAAGATTTTTCTGGGACATAAAAAGTTAAGAGAAAAACATAAATCCCCAAATTTCTGATTTAGGTTCTTACCTCCTGAACAAAATATTTTCTCATTCATACTCTCTGTCTTGAGCATTTAGTAAAAGACAGCTTAAACTTCCCAGCTGGCTGTCCAAAATACTTGTGACTTATTTGTATATAAGCCTTCTTATTGCCATCTGCTGTGATGTTATGAGTTAGAGATTACAACATTTACCATTTATTCAACTGGATTGCTGATTACAGGTCTTGATTCTTAGAATTAAGATTATTTTTAGTGCCCAGGATTTCCACCTTTTGTGTTTTATTGGACCTTTCTTGTGATTCAGACCTTTAACATATTTTTTAGTCTTCTGGCATATAATTTTTTTCATAAAGCTATTATCTTTTATCTTTGTGACAAATTATTTGTAGTTTTTCCCAGGAAATTTTCATTTAGTTCTCTTGTCTTTAAAATGCATTTCAGAATAGTCTTTTCAAACATTTAGGAGACAATATTGAATCAAAATAAATTATATTCCATCTCCAAGCATTAAGGATAAATGACTATCTGAGGTTTTAACTGACCTTTTCCTATCAGACAAAGAGTTCTGTATGCTCTAGTAGACTTTCTATTTGGGCCAGTCCACTTTAAGTTTTTCAACATTTTTTAATGTTCAATAATAAAATGCTTTAAAAAATAACTTACCCAATTAAAATAACTGCATAGTTTCCATTTCATGCAAACATGTTTAAAACAAGTTTCTTTCCCCAGTTATTTTAGTCAACTGTTGAAAAAATAGGAGAGGTAGAAAGTACGGATCATATTAAAAATTTAGGTTAAATTATACATCAGACTTTTAGAATTTTTGTAATATATAAGGAAGAAAATCACTTTAAATGATTTAAATTATATAATTGCTAATTTTATTCATGTAACAATAAATGTTTCTTAAAGCTGATAGTTAAATGCTATCACAAAATTTTGCATTTAGAAAAGAATTTGGGTCTTTTTAAGTAAAGGGCCACTGAATTTGAAAATATGAAAACTTATTTCACTAGGTATTAATGTAACCTTAAAAGCATCATGCTAGGTAATCATACTAGGTAAGTCTAATATCAGTTCCCTTAACAAATCTAAATTGTATACCAGAATTAAGTAATTAAAAGACCTTGATTTGGATTTTGTTTACACTAAATTATTTAAATATAAATCCTAAAACCTTTTTCTTTTTTTTTACATTTAAATATTTTCTAAAACTTTTTTCTAAATGCATAATTGGGAAAGAAAAAAAAAACTATTCCTGTAGAAAGTATGAAAAGGCACATACAGAATACTGAGAGATATATATGGTATTTAATCCTCACAGTGACCCAAATGAGCTAACGTTCCCACTTTACAGATAAGGAAAACAAAGTTAAGAGAAACTAGATAATTTGTCCAAGGTTCACATCTAGTTACAGACAAAGATGGGATTTAGCCTGTGTCTGCCTCTCTACATCTCTTATGTGTAGCACATTGCCTACATACTGTATGACAGGTTATGTATTGTACTGACATTTTTAAGAAATTTAGTCATTATATTCCAGCACAATTATGGTTTGTATTTAAGCCAAAGCAGACACCTTAATGATTTTAACAGTTAGGCAACCATAAAATGTATAGACTTGCCTATGCCTTTTGTTGCTTAAGACATAATTACTAGTTCAAAACAAAATTCAATCTTAAGTTTGCCACCTTAAAATAATTCACCTAACTCCTAGCTTTCTTATATTGCAGAACTAAAGGTAAAGTAAATTTTAAGGGAAAAGTGAAAGTAGCTTTGGGAACATTTTCCTAAAATGATTCCATACTAGATTTGGAAAAATTAAATTAGCATAGAACTTCAATCTCATCAATCCTTTGAAATTTTTAATCTTTGAAATTTCTGCATTTAGTGACTTTAGAAAATTTGTTAATCCAGAGAACTAATTGAATAGGATATGGGAAGGATACAAAGATAATATTATCTTTCACAAAGTAATGTAGCTTCCTCATATGTATTTACTTGTTCTAGAAAATGTACATTGATTCTGAATATAAAAATAACTAGAAAAGAAGAAACACTACTCAAGTAAGTATGTGTTTCAGTTGGAATTATCACAAAATTGGCAAATCTTTTTATGTAAAATATTTACAAGTTTGTCTTCTAAAGCCAAGTTAGGCCACAGCTATTATACTGAATTTTTAGTCTCTGTAAATATGTCTCCTGAAAGTCATTTAAAAAAATTGAATATGTCAATAAACTTTTTATTTTCTTTTTTTCATACTTACAGGCATGAATATTTCACTGGAGATTGTTAACTCTTAGAACTTGATGTGACGTTATATTTCTATACTACATTTTATAAATACATGTTGAACTTACTACCAGTTATATGCAGGTTATTTTACATAATTATTCACAGATTGCTTTATATATTACCTTATCTTCTTAGCAAACTGTACTCTTATAATCTGCACACTTGATTATCTAGACCAGCCATTCTAGAAATTGAGTAATAACTCCTACATACACCCCAGGAGTCTCTTTCAGACTGGGCTATTTCTAAATATTCATAGCCTTGATTGATAGTGGGTTTTTTTTCCAGCAATGAAGTTGCATTTTACCTTTGAGATTATGAACTATGCAAACTGCCCCAAACTACCTTACATGATCCCTTCCTAGATATATTCATTAAATAAATCTGGCAAATCACTGTTGGAGCTAGTTACACAAAAGTTATTATCCAAAGAAGGCTTTTCTGCATGTTTCCAGATTAACATATGAGAGAAGAGGATATCACAGAGAGTGCTCTAGTGCACCTACCCATTACTCTCCCTAAATTGCCACATGGTTTATGTCTGGTTTACTCTGTCCCTCTGCTATCTGACTTGCAGTTTTATGTGTCAGAAAAGTTTTCTGCATGTCTATTCTGTCTCCCTCTTGCTTCATTTTTAAATCCATTTCTTTACCCAGTAGGAAAAAAAGAACAATTGGTCATCATCTCCAACACTGTTACTCTAGTATACTTCAGACTTCTCAGTTAACATCTAAATCTCAGTTCTTCAAACAAAATTGTTTCAATCTCTTTAGCTTTCCTTCTCAGTTCCATTTTAATGACCTTATATTTAAGAGCACATAAAATTATATTTTACATTCTACTCAAATTAATTACTCCATTTAAGTAATAGTTCAGTAGTTTTATAGAATTGAGAGTTAGTTATCATTTGACATCAGATTCAATCATCAGACCACCAGCAAATCAGCACTTAATTTTTATATTATCTAACATTTTCTATTGTGAAGTTTTTATGATTTTATATTTTCATTAATTATAACTAAAAAGCCATGCATACAGAATTGTATATCATTTTGCCATTAAAATTTTTAACTTACATTGCAGTAAGCTTAGTATTTATTAAACCACAATGTTTTACATTTCTTTGTATCAGTTGTTGTGTTGAACACTAAACACAAGATTCATTTTTAAAAACAAACCCTACAAAAATCAGGTATAATTCTATGAACATTTTTGTAGACCACTTTTGAAATACTTATCATTGTTTTGCAACATGGACTGGACTATAACAACTTTCCTTTAACTTTTATGTGACTGATTAAAGTTGAGTGTTTGCATATAAAGAAAAATTTAAACATTTATCTCATGGCAGATACATTTGAAAGTAAATAATTTAGGAGAATTTATGCTGTGTATTAAAATTATGCCCCAAATAAATCTTTCATATCTTTAAAAATTCCAATTCCGTTATTACTGTGATGTTTATAGCTTTGTTATTAAACCTTGTGAACATATGCATTTATTTTAAAAACTTAATTTGACAACCACATTAAAATCTGAGTAAGAGAAGGAATCTTTAGAAATAAAATTACTTCATTAGGGTGTTCAGTTTGTGATTGAATATTTAAGAAAATTGCTGTATTTAAAATTACAACTTTATTTTTTTTTCAGTTTTAAAAGATAACATGGGTTTTTTCCCATTTTATTTGTACTTTTAGGTTTCAGAAACATCTTCCTGTTTTAAAATCACTTTATAGACATAATATTACTTAAAAACTCAGGGCCCCTTTCATCTTTTGTATACTGAAAAAGTTCAATTGGTAGCAAACAAGCAATTAGATCCAGTTGAATATTTAAAGTGTTTGTTGCACAGTTTATTTAATGACTTGTGTTATTATTTGACTTACTTCACATAGACGTAATATCAGATTTCTTTAATCATAAAAACTTGCCCAGTTCTGTAATTACTGAATAAAAAGAATGACTCAACTAATTAGCTACATGTTACAACAAATTTAGGCCTTAGAGTTGAAGTACTGGCTTAAACCTTTCTGTTCATTGATTAAATGGCTATCCATGATGGGACAAATCATTTTATTTTGTTTTTTTAATAACAAAGTAATTCCTCTGAAAATTTTCTTAAGAGGTAATTTAACATTATAAAATTTTCTTCTAAAAGTAAACTATTGAGTTTATAGCTTTAGTAATAGCTTGAATATTCTGAGAGATAATGATTCTGAGAGATAATCTATGGTAATCTATCACATTGTCAGAGCCAAATAGAATTTTTCTTTGAATCAGATAAGCTCAAGCTCTAAAATGGTATGCTGTGTTTAATTCTAGCAATGAAGTTGTTTATAATCAGTCTCTCGTCTCAGGATCCCCACCTTGTTACCAATCCTCTTAAGTATGTAAAAGAAGCTTATTTTTAAAGAAACTTAATAGTAAGGAAACTAAATTACTAAAAAAAACAGCTAAAAAATTGTTAGATTCTGGTTTATCATTGAATTGCTTGACTTCTGTGGCTTTTCTTATTCTGGTCACATTTATTTAAGCAATTTTTGTATGCCTTGTTATTTCATTTCCATAGAGATTATATTGTATAAGTGTTTGTATAAGCTGGAATCATCCTTAGTTTTCTGTTGATGATTTTTCAAATGAAGATACATGGATAATTGTAAAATACACTAACTCCTAGGGTGTTGTAGTAGCTGAAACATGGAAATGTGTAGCTGCCATGCTTTTTCTGAATGGACAGGAAAGACATAAGCTACAGAGTATTCATTTCTGAGGATGCTTTTCTAAAAAAAAAGAAAGGCTGAAAAATAATGGCACTTCCTCAGAACCCTCTTTCTTGTTAACGGGTATCTTTTGTTGGTGTGTTTTGCTCTTACATTACAGATAGAATATCATATTATGAATTTATGAATAATTACTTTCAATTATTTTGCTTTTGTATTAGCCGTCTGAGACCTTGCTATGCTGTACAAGTTGTGTTTGATGGATCAGTGTGAGTATGAAATAAAGCAAATCACTTTTCTTTTGTATTATCTATGGATGCCACTATGAAAGCTGACATTAAGCCACTAAAGAGTTTTCTATGAATAAGTGTAAGTAAATGCTTTGATATATATAAACCTAAATAAAAAGATTGTATTGATACAAAGACATTGGAGAAGGAGATTTTAAGACAGTTATTTAGGTTTAAAAAGGCTTGCTGTAAAATGGTGCATTATTCCATTTATTAAAGATCATATTAATGACAACAGTAATTGTACTTTTTTATTTTATGAGTTCTCTAGAAATTATTATTACTAGTATGATATTTTAGGTATTTTGCACTAGAATATTAAATGTTCAACCTAATATATCTACAACTAACTGTGACACATTAAAAAAAACCCTGAAGTTAGAATAATACTTGCTACTTTCTGGCCACCTACAGTATGCAGAGTTCAATCCTCAGTACACCAGACAAACACACAAGGCTGGGGATGTAGAGTGCTTGCCTGGCATTCATGAAGCCCTCAGTCATCTTCTGCTTTATTCTATGCTGTTTCTTAACGGTGAAGTTTTATATTTGCAACTTGTATTTTATTGGAATGATATTATTTGCTTTTTTAAAATTGACTAATTATTACTATACTGAGAGATATCAGAAAGTATGTTCTAATTTCTGCCCTCCAGGAACTTATACCTATTATGGAGGAGATAAGGTGCCTAACCAGGAAATGGTTACTTCCAAACAAGGTGATATTGTAAGTGCCCAAATATGGTAAGCCGTATGCCCAATGTGTGTTTGAAAAGCCAAGGAGGACTTCAGCTGAGAAAATGATTATTGAGCCAGGATCTTGAAAGGATGAGTGGGATTTCAACAGGACTAATGAAGTAGAGATAAAAAAGAATGTGGACTAGAAATAAAACAGACTAAGTAGAATTGAAGTTTTGAAAGCCTTCCCTGGATAAGTCACACAGAAAGTCAATTTGTTCTCTTTGAATGCCTCATTAGATCAACTTGAATAATCACCAAGTATCATAGATAACCAGTTCAATAAACATTTATTTACTTCAAAATAAACAATTTAGCAGGGTGTGGTGGCACACACCTGTGATTTCAGTGACTCGGGAGGCTGAGGCAAGAGGATCACAAGTTTGAGGCCAGCCCCAACAACTTAATAAGACCCTGTCTCAAAATAAAAAGGGCTGGGGATATAACTCATTGGTAAAGTACCCCTGGGTTAGATCTCCAGTACCCACCCCCCCAAAAAAAAGAGTAGTTCTGAAGTTACATGATATTTAAAGAGAATAATGTATCCTAGTAAATTAAGACATTTGGCATTTGGGGGTGGTCCTTTCACTGCTCTGCAAAAATGAGTATTCAAGTTGCCTTTAAAGGCCTGGGTAGGAGTAGCTCAGTGGCAGAGTGTGCTTAGCATACACAAAGCCATGGGTTTGGTCCCCAGTCAAGCCTGTCCTAAAGTGAAAGATGGTAGAAAGATGGCAAGGAGGTGGGTGTTCATTGTAGATAAAAGGTCTTAAGAAAAGCTACCCTTCTTTTGTCAGGTGCTTCCTTCTCCCATCAAATCCTCAGTCAGCCAGCTTAATTTCCCAACTATAGGATTCTTCTCCCCTTTCTACTTAGTTAGGAAGGAGGCAAACCCCTATTCAAAGAAACAGGTATCGTTTGATTTTTTTTTAAGTTGTAATAAATGGAACAAATGAAAGTGAAGTTTTCCTTTGCTTCCCTACCTCCCCAATGATAATTAAACTCATTAATCATTTATGTCAGATATGGAAAATATGCTTAATGTCCTAAGGAAAAAATATTTAAGGAAACTCATCAGTCTCTTTAGATGTCATACGACTTCAGAACTACCCAGTTTTTGAAAAGTTAATGTTTCATTTATTTATTTTGAAGTAAATAAGTTTATTAAAGTGGCTTATTCATGACATTTGGTGATCCCTATGAGTCATATCTTCTCACTTTTAAAAAGTATATGAAAAAACTACTGTATCTCTCTTCTCTTAAATTTCATTGTCTCTTCTTACCAGGTCACTAGGTTCAAGTTTCTACCTGAAATTCCAACTTGTCTGCCTGCAGTGGCTATATACCTCTGGAACCTTATCTTCCTCCGTTTCTACTATAGTTTACAGCTATGTGTTTATTTTATTTCCTATACTAGATTGTCAGCCTTTTGCATCAAGAGCCTTTTGCATCAGCCTTTTGATCAATTTTCTCTCTTTAAAGTACCAATGTTTAATTTATGGGTATGCTGATATCAAAGTCTTTTTTCCCCTCATTTTAAAAGTACATTCTCACTTATCCTGTATTAATCAGGCTTTTTAGTCTATCTGGTTACTCTTTGTGCTTGGAAGTAATTTAATTGCAGGTCATTTCATAAGTTATTTTATGGGCTTGGTGGCACATAATGGGAGTTAAAATTGTACAAAATGATAAGCCCTGAGGAAATGGGTAGGTTGCTGCCTATGACTACAAAGAAATTTAAATAAACAAGTAGCAGTATTACCTAAAATCTACATTCAGCACCATGACTGTAAAAAGAGTAAGTTTAAAAATTAGGTTCTTTAGGGCTGGGGTTGTGGCTCAGCGGTAGAGCACATACCTTGCATGTGCAAGGCCCTGGGTTCGATCCTCAGAACCACATAAAAATAAATAAAATAAGGTTTAAAAAATAGGTTCATAAGTAAAATGCTTTTTTTTTTTTTTTAACTTGTTTTGCTCCTTACCTTTTCAATAGTGTTAGTGAAACACTAAAGTCCCCACTCCTCTGGTGCCCAGCAAGCAAATCTGCATACTATTTTGATCACTAGGTGGCTCTCTTACTTCATGTTCTAATAGCTGGGCCTCTCCATTCTTTTCAAGGACTAAACACTTCTGTTATCAAATTTGATTCTTAATGATTTCTTATTGATTAGGAATTCTTGGCAGGATACTTTATCAATACTATTTATATTTTAAAAGTCCATTGCTTTCCACAGGCTGAGATTTTGTGTAGGCAAAAAGCCTACAGGGTTACTACTCTCCAGAACAGCACATATAAAAACCGCCTGGTTTTTAATAAGCATGATCTCAAGTGCATGTACAAATATGTAACAACAGATTCCACCATTATGTAAAACTATACCACACCAATAAAATATATGGGAAAAATAGCCAGGCACCGTGGCACACGCCAGTTTCCCAGCAACTCAGGAGGCTGAAGCAGGAGGATCACAAATTCAAAGCTAGTCTCAGCAAACTTAGCAAGACGCTGTCTCTAAATAAAATGTAAAAAGGGGTGGGATGTGGTTCAGTGGTTAGGCAACCCTGGATTTAATCCTTGATATTTCCACACACACCCCCCCGCAAAAAAAAAGGAAAATATAAATAAACATGATCTAGGTACCCTATGACTTCACTTTAGTTTCATAATGAAACATAATTTATAATTTCTGAGACATTGAAAAGGCATCTTTCAAGGAACCCTAGCATTTTCCAGGATTCTATTAAAGTAGCAGAGATCTATGAAGATACTTTATTTTAAAAAAAGAGTTTGGTTTTAGATTTTTTTAAGATCCATTTTTGTCTTTGGCTTTATCAATATTTAATTTTTTAGGAAACAATTTCTGATTACCTTATTATTTTCTCTTCTCTACTTTCTATCTTAAAATTGCATTTTACTAAGATTAAGAACCATTGAAGCTGGGCATGGTGGCGGCACCTATAATCCCAGTAGTTCAGGAGTCTGAAGCAGGAAGATCACAAGTTCAAAGCCAGCCTCAGCAATTTAGCAAGCCCCTAAACAACTCAGTGAGACCCTGTCTCTAAATAAAATATAAAAGAGGGCAGGGATATGGCTCAGTGGCTTAAGTTTTTCTGGGTTCAATTCCTGATACCAAAAATAAATAAATAAATAATAGAATCATTGAAGAGTGTATTACTATAACAAAATACCTGAGGCCATTTAACTTAGAAAAGATTTATTTTGGCTCACAGTTCTGGAGATTCTAGTCCAAGATTGGGCAGCTCCATTACTTTGGGCTTCTGGCAAGGGTAGCATACAGGAGCACACAGCCAAGTGAACCATTTATATCAAGCCAGGAAGGAGAGGAAGACCGAGAGACCAGAATCCCACAATCCTCTTCAAGTGTATCCCCCTAATGAACCAAGGACCTCCCGGGAGGCCATACCACTTAAAGGTTCCACTACCTCCCAATGGCACCATGCTGGGGAAAAAGCCTTATGGACCTTTGGGGGACAATCATCCAAACCATAGCAAATAATCACCAGTGTTATTCTATTATCATAATAAAGACAGAAAGTTACCATCTTTCTAATACTACAAAGTTTTTGTGTCTTCAAGTTCCCATTAAGAGGCATTAAGATGCCTCCAGATAGTAAATCCAGTTACCAATTACCTGCTTTACTAAAGACAAAATGCAGTAGGAAAGATTGAGACGTCACTGGTCTATCCTGATAAACCAACATCCCTCAAGTGATCAGGGAGCGTTGAGCTCCTAGATCACATCTGACTCAGCTATTAACTTTTGGTCTATGGAGGGAAAGTTCCATTCTTTCAAAGAGATTTACACAGAAATATTCCTCAGCCCAAAGAGATCTGAAGAATTAAAAGAAGAAAACAGAACCAGGATTCTTCAATTAAATTTATTAAAGTTCTGGAAATAACCTCTCCTAAGGTATGTAGAATTTGGGTTAATCGGGTTCTATCTAGACCTTCCTCTCAATTACTTTTGATTTTATCTGTTATTGACATAACTGACATATAACAGAGAATACTTAACTGACATATAACAGAGAATACTATAATAGAGAATCTCTATTCTTTAGGAAAAGAGTAATATAATGAACATAGGGCTAAACTCAGCCAGCCAGCTGTGTTTTGTTTGGCCTGCAAAATATTTAAAATTTGTTTTTATTTGAATACCTTCTAGTTGGGACGTGGGCTTTCCCCAAACCCAGCAACTCCTGATTGTCATACTCAGCAAGATTTACCCATTTATATTACCTTCCAAATCTTTTAAGCTTTTGGTTGTACCTGCTCCAAGAAATTTCATCTCAGACATAGTGTGAATGTAAGGTCCTAGAAGAAATGCTTGGCATTTTGAAATGAACTTGAAAGGAGAGCGAAAAGCTTTGAAGAAGGGGAGCTTGTTTGCTCTCTCTGCTTGGTGAGCACTTTTTTCTTCCATAGGAGTTCACTGGTACCTAGTCTTCTCTGTTCCTCCTGTTGAAACCTACATACATATAGGGTCCAATATTCATTCATGGGGTAAGTGACTACTTTAAAAAAAAAAAACTATCATCCTGACCTAATACAGCTCACCTTAACCCAAAAATAAACACTCAGGAGCTAGAGATATAGTTCAGTGTTTGGGCATTTGCCTAGCATGCACAGGCTTTGGGTTCAATTCCCAGCACCACAAAAAAAAAAAAAAGAAAGAAAGAAAGACTATTCAATATATAAGCATCACCAAGCAAAGAGGTTCCCACAAATCACTCTATTTGCCAACTCTGCTTAGTTGTTTTTATAGGAGTTTTCTTTCCTAAAGTTTTTTTAAAAAGAAGAAGAAAGAAAACAAACTTGGATGGGGAAATTGTCAGGAAAAGTAGAGAAAAGAAGGCTGAGACAAAAGGAGTTTAAAATAGCCATTCTTTTAGAATGGCAGGATTTGAGAGAAGAGGCATTGAGAAATATGCACTCTAGTCAAACCTCTTGCTTTAAGGAAAACTGAGTCAGGGCAGTGCAGAGCTGTATGTCACTGACTGTCTCAGAAGCTTCCCTATGTGCCCTCTGCCTTGCTGGCACTAACTGGTACTACTTCATACTAATTCTCACCTAAAATTTTTCTGTATGTAACTTTGGACTGTTTATTCTTTTAATTACTTTTGTCAAAACAGCAAGTGATGTGCTTTTGTCTATGTTTTTGTGATTTTTAAAATTTGTTCTTTTTAGTTATACATGACAGTAGAATGTATTTTGACATATCATACATACATGGAGTATAACTTCCCATTTTTGTATACATGATGTGGAGTTATACTGGTAGTATATTCATATATGAACATAGGAAAGTTATGTCTGATTCATTCTACTGTCTTTCCTGTTCCCAACCCACTCCCTTCCTTATATTCCCCTATATTCAATTGGTGAACCTCCACTCCCACCCCCCACCTAACGTGAGTCAGCATCCCAATATTAGGGAGAACATTTGGCCTTTGGCTTTTTGGGATTGGCTTATTTCACTTAGCATGATAGTCTCCAGTTCTATCCATTTATCAGCAAATGCCATAATTTATTTATGGTTGAGAAATATTCCATTGATGGCTGAGAAATATTCCATTGTGTATATATATACCACATTTTCTTTATGTATTCATCTGTTAAAGGGCACCTAGGTTGGTACCATAGCTCAGCTATTGCCAATTGATCTGTGGACATTGATGTAGCCATGCCAGTATAGCATGCTGATTTTAAGTCCTTTGGGTGTATACCAAGGAGTGGAATAGCTGGGTCAAATGGTGGTTCCAGTCCAAGTTTTCTGAGGAACTTCTATACTGCATTCCAGAGTGGTTGCATCAATTTGTAGTCCCACCAACGATGTATGAGTGTAACTTTTGCTTTTGTCTATTTTTAAAGTTAATGAAAAAAATCTCTACTACAGTTTTTTCTTCTCCAAACTACAAAATCCCTTCCTGTTTCCTTTTAGCTCTTTCTCCTATATAATTCTTATATGTTCTCCCACTTGTTTATTGCTTAACTTTCCCTGATTTGTTTACAGTGGGAACCCAAGTTTGACATTTAGTAGGTTCAACTTTAGTACACAATGGGTAGGTTATGATTTCACTTTGGGAAAGGTTATTGATGCTACTAATCCTGTTAAACTGGGTTTTCTAGACCAAAACATGACTAAGATTCAGGATAGAATTCAAAAGGTATATGTTCCATTATACAGCATAAGTGTGCCTCTTTTTGAATAAATCTGCTATCTGAAAACCTGGCTTTATAGAACAAAAGCAATTCTTCAATGAAAGGATTCATCAATTCTTTTCTTTAAATAGGTTTTCCTCTGGTACAAATAGTCTTTTCAATAACAACTTATCATGCAAAGCAACATGTACTTGTGTAATCTAAGATAGTGAAAAGAAAACTATGTGCAAATAGAAGCAATATAAAAGCTACCAATGTTATAGAAATTAATTTGTCATTGGGTCAGGTAATTATTTTCTGCACCTTTCTTAATAAGACTCCACCCAAAAGTATAATGTGAAGTGTTTCATTTTTATTCCCCTAGTCAAAGTATACACCCCTTCCAATAGACAGTAGGTAATTAGAAAGGAAATTAACTCCCCAATTCAGATAAGGTAAAAGAACACATATGAATATCACTTCCTTTTTAAGTTTCAGAAAAATTAAAATGTTTTAAACTCAGCTTTTTCATTTTTAGGATGTGTGTGGGTGTACACACTGGGGATTGAACTCGGGGCCTCATGCTTGTGCAATCTACCGAGTTGGACCCCAGGTCTTTTAGGATTACATTTAGGGATTATATTAGGACTGGGAATGTAGCTCAGTGGTAGAGTGCTTGCCTGTCACACGCAAGGTTCTGGATTGATCCTCAGAATGGCAGAAAGAAAAAACATTACATTTAACGGAAACAAGAGGGAACTTCCCTTATAATTCAAACAGTTTTTCAAAATTTTCAGATAAGCCCGAATTTAGGCAGCACTGGCATCTCAAAGATGTGAGCCAACCCCCAAAGCCCCTTTGTAGCTGGAATTAGGAAGCAGTATTTCCTTGCCACTGTGTGTGTGTGTGTGTGTGTGTGTGTGTGTGTGTCCTCATCCTCGTCTGCTTTTGGAAAAACATTGGGAACTTATTTTCCTTGAAACACAGCAGGCTTACTAATACACAGATAAAGGAAGGGGGGGTGGTGTGAGTAGGCTGCTCACTGCTCTTTGTTGGAAAACAAAACAACTCCCCACCTTTCCCCAGATTCCCCTCTGTACTCATCAGTTCTAAATTCTTAGTAAACTCAGGATTCTGCATTTCTGATATTAGTGGCTTACTTCACAGAGTTTATAGGTCTTTTTTTTTTTATGTGTGTGTACTCAAGATTGAACCCAGGTTCATTTTACCACTGAGCCCCACATCTCCATCCCTTTTTATTTATTTGAGAATAGGGTCTTGTGAAGTTGTTTAGGGTCTTGTGAAATTGTTTAGGGCCTTGCTAAATTGCCAAGGTTAACTTTGAACTTGCAATCCTCCTGCCTCAGCCTCACAAACCACTGGGATTACAGGTGTGTACCACATCACACCTGGCAGCATATGATTTTAAACATCAATATGAAACTAAGGAATTACCAAATTCTATTTAGTGCTGGGATTCCAGGTGTGTACCACCATCCCCAGTTAAACTGTTGCTTTGTGATGATGATTTAGGTAGAACCTGGACTTCATTGTCACATTCTGTGTAGGTATGTTTTGCCTCTTGAAAAAAAATTGATTTGTCTGGCCTTACATCTTGTAAAATGTAGGTAGGTTTGCCAGCTAAAAATAAAATTGTCATCAGTTTTAGATAGTGAATAGGCTAGTTGTTTTGGGAATAGATTAAATCTTCTTTACTTATCATTCAATTAGTATTGTTTTAAAATTGACTAATCCATACATTCAATAGTATATCTTTTTTTTTTTTTTTTGCAACACTAGAGACTGATGATTGATCCAAGGTCCTGGTGCATAAGGCAAGCACTCTACCACTGAGCTACATTTCCATCCAACCCTTTTATTTTATTTTGAGATAGGTTCTTGCTAAGACTGGCTTTCAACTTGTGATCCTCCTGCCTCAGCCTTCTGAGAAGCTGGGATTATAGACATGCACCACTTTGCCTATTTTCAACAAATATTTCTTGATCATCACTTTTTTTTTTCTTTGTACTTGAAAAACTAGAGTGGATCATTTCTTTGCTCTCCTCAATACAATTAATAAATTAATATTTTAAATTATTAGTATTGTGTCCTTATGTGTGTGTGAGGTTCTGGGGATTGAACCCAAGGCCCCACATATGCTAGTTCAGCATTCTACCTTGCTACATCCCGTCATAACTACTTTCTCTGTGTGTGTGTGTGTGTATGTGTGTATAGTGCTGAGGATTGAACAAGGGCCTTGTGCATGCAAGACAAGCACTCTACCAACTGAGCTATATCTCCAGCCCCCCAACTAATTTATTTTTATTAAGAATAATAAAATGACATGAATACTAATAACGGTCAGAAAAGAAACAAGAGTAAAAATTTCTTTTTTTTGAAATTTGAATATATAATTTGGGCAGTAATAAATAGATAACAAAATAAATATTACAGTGTAAAAAATATTTTATTTACATTATTTTTTTTTTATCAGGGATTGAACCCAGAGGTCATTAACCACTGAGCCACATCCACAGCCCTTTTTTATATTTTATTTAGAGAGAGTCTTTCTGAGTTGCTTAGGACCTTGCTAAATTGCTGAGGCTAACTCTAAACTCTATCCTCCTGCCTCAGCCTCCTGAGGCAGGGAAGGGATTACAGGTGTGTACCACCTCACCCAGTTTAATCACATTAATTTTTAAATACAGTATGCATATATATTAGTCTGTTGCAGAGATGACTCATGGTATTTTAACTTATTAAATAACAAATAATAATAATAATTTTAAAAGACTGCATGTCACCCCACGTGCAGTGGTGCACACCTGTAATCCCAGTGGCTCCGGTGGCTAAGGCAAGAGAATCGAGAGTTCAGTCAGCCTAAACAATTTAATGAGGCACTGGGCAACTCAGTGAGACCCTTTATCTCTGAATAAAATACAGAAAAGGGATGGGGATGTGGCTCAATAATTGGGTGCCCTTGGGTTCAATCCCTAGTGCAAAAAAAAAAAAAAAGTCAGTTTTTAAGATATCCATATTTAGTAAAACATGTATGCACTAAAACATGCACTAACCAAACCAAAATACCACATCTTGCAGTTTGCACTCTATTTCACTGTTTTAAATTTTAAAGACAAATAAAGCTTCAAATGATCACATTGTGACAGAAGGGAAATCATTCTGTTTCTTAATTTCTCTATTTAAGTGCTAGCAAGCATTTTTCATCTATGTTTAAATTCAAGAAGAATGCATAGCATCACAGAAATCTGAGATACAAACTACTCACAAAGTGAGCTAGAAAAAATCTGAGATATAAACTACTTACAAAGTGAGCTAGAAAAATTCTTTCCCCAGAATTGGGAGATTGAACTCAGGACCTTGTTAATGCTAAACAAATATTCTTTCTTTTTTGGCAGGGGGAGGGGAGATTGAACTCAGGGGCACTCAACCACTGAGCCACATCCCCAGCCCTATTTTGTATTTTATTTAGAGACAGCGTCTCACTGAGTTGCTTAGCACCTCACTGTTGGTGAGGCTGCCTTTGAACTTGATATCCTCCTGAGTCAGCTTCCAGAGCCACTAGGATTACAGGCATGTGCCACTGCTCCCAGGGTACAAATGTGTTACTTTAAATCTTAAATTATTGAAACTCACTAAATAACAGTAATTGCTGCAAAATTCAGATCAACAAAATAATTTGGGAGGAAGAAGTGTTAGTACCAGGGATTGAACTCAGGGGCATTCTACCATTGAGCCAAATCCCCACTCCTATTTTTTTGTATTTTATTTAGAGACAGGGTCTCACTGAGTTGTTTAGTGCCTTGCTTTTTGCTGAAGCTGGCTTTGAACTCGTGATCGTCTTGTCTCAGCCTCTGGAGCTGCTGGGATTAGAGGCATGCACCACTGTGCCTGGCACTGACATTGTTTTGAATTCAGGACTTATAGTGATAATAAAATTGCCAGAATGTCATATAGTTAGAATCATATGGCATTTTGATATTGGCTTATTTTCATTAATAATATGCATTTAAAGAAATAAGTGTGGCAGCTTCTTTCTACTTAGTGCTAAGAAATATGTAGTGCTAAGTAATAATGGATGTATTATAACTTGTTTATTCTTAGTTGACTCCTTAATTGCTTCTAAATTTTGGCAATTATGAATAAAACTGCTGTAAATATCGGTGCACATCGGTGTGGATGGACACAGCATTTATACTCCTTTGGGTAAATAGCAAGGAGAGAAATCACTAGATTATATGTATGTTTAGTTTATAAGAAATCAGCAGGGGCTGGAATTGTAGCAGCAGTAGAGCAACTTGCTTCATACGTGTGAGGCACTGGGTTTGATTCTTTGTACCACATATAAATAAGCAAATAAAATAAAGGTCCATCAACAACTAAAAACAAAAAAAGGAAAGAAAGAAATCACCAGAGTGTCTCCTAAAGTAACTGTACCATTTTCTTTCTTTTTTTTTTTTTTTTTTTTTTTTTAGTTATCGGCGGACACAACATTTTTGTTTGTATGTGGTGCTGAGGATCGAACCTGGGCCGCACGCATGCCAGGCGAGCGCGCTACCGCTTGAGCCACATCCCCAGCCCCCCCCCCCTTTTTTTTTATTTTTTACCATTTTCTTTTCTACCATTAATGAAGAAGAATTTCTACTGTTCTACCTGCTTGCCAGCATTTGAGCCCCCAGAAACTAGCAAGACCCTGTCTTAAAATAAAAAATAAAAAGGACTGGGGATGTAGCACAGTGGTAGGTAGTACCCCTGAGTTTAATCCCTTGTACCACACACACACACATACAGACAGATACACACAAAATTAAGTTTAAGATCTTAACTAGTTTTTTGGTTTTGTTTTTTTTCCCCTGAAAATAATATGTAGTGCTAAGTAATGATGAAAGTATTATAGCTTGTTTATTCTTAATTGACTTCTTACAGGCATGTGTTGCTTAGGTTGGCCTCTAATTGCTGGGCTCAAGTGATCATCCTTCCTTAACCTCCTTAATAGCATGGACTCTAGGTAGTTTAGATATTAACCTTTTTTCTTCTTTGCAGTATTGGTGGTTAAATGCAGGGCCTTCAGATGCTAGTCAAGTGCCCCTTATTAGCCATTTTTTTAAAAAATTATTTTTTAGTTGTAAATGAACAAAGTACCTTTATTTATTTATTTATTTTATTGGTTGTTCAAAACATTACAAAGCTCTTGACATATCATATTTCATACATTAGATTCAAGTGGGTTATGAACTCCCATTTTTACCCCAAATACAGATTGCAGAATCATATCGGTTACACATCCACATTTTTACATAATGCCATATTAGTAACTGTTGTATTCTGCTACCTTTCCTATCCTCTACTATCCCTCCTCCCCTCCCCTCCCATCTTCTCTCTCTACCCCATCTACTGTAATTCATTTCTCTCCTTGTTTTTTTTCCCATTCCCCTCACAACCTCTTATATGTAATTTTGTATAACAATGAGGGTCTCCTTCCATTTCCATGCAATTTCCCTTTTCTCTCCCTTTCCCTCCCACCTCATGTCTCTGTTTAATGTTAATCTTTTCCTCCTGCTCTTCCTCCCTGTTCTGTTCTTAGTTGCTCTCATTATATCAAAGAAGACATTTGGCATTTGCTTTTTAGGGATTGGCTAGCTTCACTTAGCATAATCTGCTCTAATGCCATCCATTTCCCTGCAAATTCCATGATTTTGTCATTTTTTAGTGCTGTGTAATACTCCATTGTGTATAAATGCCACATTTTTAATTTATTTATTTTTATGTGGTGCTGAGGTTCAAACCCAGTGAATCACATGTACTTGGCAAGAGCTCTGCCACACTGAGCTACAACTCTAGATCTGCTTCTTAACCATTTTTAAGTGTACAGTTCAGTGATATTAAATATATTTGTAATGTTGTGCAACCATCGCTACCACCCATCTCCATAATTCTTTTCACTTCATACAACTAAAACTCCAGCTAGGAGCAGGGGTGCATACCTATAATCCCAGCAATTTGGGAGGCTGAGGAAGACGTGTCACGAGTTCAAGGCCAGCCTCAGCAACTTAGTGAGGTCCTGAGCAACTCAGCAAGACCCTGTCTCAAATTAAAAATAAAAAGGGCCGGTAATGTAGCTCAGTGGTAAAGCTTACCTGGGCTCAATCCCTGGTATAGCAAAAGCAACAAACAAACAAAAACAAAAAATAATCAAAACTCTACAACAATTTCATTTTAATTCAGTCAAATATGGAAATCTTTTAAAAAATATTTTTACTTGTAGATAGACAACAATACTTTTTTTTAAATGTGGTGCTGAGGATTGAACCCATTGCCTCACATGTACTAGGCAAGTGCTCTATCTTGAGCACTTGAGCTCAATCAATACTACTGAGCTACAACTCCAGCCCCCAAATATAGAAATCTTTTATGTTATGTTAGCCTCTTTTTCCCTTTTTAAAAATGAGTATGCACCTCAACATTGTAATATATATATATATATATATATATATATATATATATATATATATATTATATATATATATATGCTAAATCCAAGGCCAACATCATTCTAAATTTAGAAAAATTGAAAGCATTCTCTCTAAAAACTGGACCAAGACAGGGATGCCCTCTTTCACCACTTCTATTCAACACAATTCTGGAAACTCTAGCCAGAGTAATTAGACAGAAGAAAGAAATTAAAGGGATATGAATAGGAAAAGAAGAACTCAAACTATCCCTATTTGCTAACAACATAATTCTATATTTAGAACACCCAAAAAACTCCACTAGAAAACTTCTAGAACTCATAAATGAATTCAGCAAAGTAGCAGGATATAAAATTAACACCCATAAATCAATTGTGTTTCATATATCAGTGATGAGTCAATTGAAAGAGAAATTAGGAAAACTATCCCATTTGTAATAGCCTCAAAAAAGTATTGGGAATCAATCAAATAAAAGAGGTGAAAGACCTCTACAATGAAAACTACAGAACACTAAAGAAAGAAATTGAAGAAGACCTTACAAGATGGAAAGCTCTCCCATGTTCTTGGATAGGCAAAATTCACATTGTCAATATGGCCATACTACCAAAAGCACTATACAGATTTAATACAATTGCTATTAAGCTTCCTATGATGTTCTTCATATAAATAGAAAAAACTGTCATGAAATTCAATTGGAAAAATAAAAATAAAAAAAAGCAATCTTCAGTGAAAATAGTGAAACAGGAGGCACCACAATATCAGACCTTAAATTGTACTACAGAGCTATAATAACAAAAATGGCATGCTATTGGCACCAAAAGAGACATAAAGACCAGTGATACAGAATAGAAGACACAAAGACAAATCCACATAAATACAGTCATCTTATAGACAAAGGTGCCATAAACATACATTGGAGAAAATACAGCCTCTTCAACAAATGGTGCTGGGAAAACTGGAAGTCCATATATAGCAAAATGAAATTAGACTCATATCTCTCAGCCTGTATAAAACAACTCAAAGAGGATCCAGCATCTAGGCATTAGGCCAGAGACCCTGCATCTACTATAAGAAAAAGCAGGCCCAAATCTCCATCACGTAAATTTAGGAACCAAATTCCTCAACTATACTCCTAAAGCCTAAGAATCAATAAATGGGATGGTATCAAACTAAAAAAGAAAGGAAACAATCAAGAACATGAAGAGAGAGCCTACAGGAGAAAATCTTTGTCACCTGCACCTCAGAGCATTAATCTCTAGGATATATAAAGAAACTCAAATAACTAACACCAAAAAACAAATAACCCAATCAATACATGGGCTAATGAATTGAACAGGTACTTTACAGTAGAAGAAACATGAACTGTCAACATGTATATATAAAAAAAGTTCAATATCACTAGAATTAGAGAAGTGCAAATTAAAACTACACTGATATTTCATCTCACTCCAGTCAGAATGGCAATTATCAAGAATACAAGCAACAATAAATGTTGGTGAGGATGTGGGGAGGAAAGGTACACTCGTACATTGCTGGTGGGACTGCAAATTGGTGCAACCACTCTGGAGTATGGAGTTTCCTCAAAAAACTTGGACTGGAACCACCATTTGACCCAGCTATATATACCCAAAGGACTTAAAATCAGCATACTCTAGTGACATGGCTACATTAATGTTCACAGCAGCTCAATTAACAATAGCTAAGTTATGGGACCAACCTAGGTGTCCTTCAACTGATGCATGCATAAAGAAAATGTGGTATATATACACAATGGAATTTTACTCAACTTTAAAGAAGAATAAAATTACGTCATTTGGTAAATGAATGGAACTGGAGACTATCATGTTAAGTGAAATAAGCCAATCTCCCAAAACCAAAGGCCAAATGTTCTCTCTGATATGCGAACACTGACTCACAATAGGTGGTACGGGAGAAGAGGTTCACTGGATTGGATGAAGGGAGTAGTGGGGAAAAGGCAGGGAGGAGAAAAATGGGTAAGACAGTAGAATGAATCAGACATAACTTTCCTGTGTTCATATATGAATACACAATCAGCATAATTCTACAACATGTACAATCACAAGAATGGGAAATTATACTTCATGTATGTATGATATGTCAAAATACAGTCTACTATCATGTATAACGAAAAAGAATAAAAAAATATAAAAAATGAGTATGTTTACTGTTATAGAAACAATATGTGTTCCTAATAGAAAACTTGGAAAAACACATAATTAAAAAAAAAAGAGGAAAAAAAAACTATGAAAAACTCTGGCCTTGCTGGGCATGGTGGCCCATGCCTATAATCTCAGGGCTCAGGAGAATGAGGTAGGAGGATAGCAAGTTCAATGCTGGTCTGGGCAATTTAGTGAGACCCTATTTCAAAATAAAGTAAAAAGGGATAGGGCTCTTTGGTTTCAGTAGCAGAAGCAAGATGATGAAGGGAACTTCATCATTTGGAAAGTGTCCTAATCAGAGGCACATATTGTTCACTGCAGCTGTGGCTCTAAATCCTACTACCTTCAGAAGTTGACCTGTGGCAAATGGGGCTATCCTGACAAGTGCAAGAAAAGTATAACTGGAGTTTGAAGGCTAAAAGATGAAATAAGACCAGACTGGTCACGTAATACACCTAAAAATTGTAAACTGCATATTCAAGCATGGATTCTGTGAGGTCACAACTTCTAAATCCACGAGGGGCTTGGCTTGGGTAGTGGCTACATTATCCAGCTCACCTTGAGAGTTGCAAGGATTAACCACCCCATAAATGTTAAGGTTTTAAAAAACGTTAACAATGCCAGATGAGTGGCATACTCTTTGTAATCCAGGGACTCAGGAGGCTGAGGCAGGAGGATCACAAGTTCATACCTATCCTCAGCAACTTAGTAAGGCCCTGAGCAACTCAGCAAGACCCTACTGGGGATGTGGCTCAGTGTCTAAGCACCCCTAGGTTCAATCCCTGGTACAAAAAAAAAAAGGGACAGGAATGTAGCTCAGTGGTAGAAATCTTGCCTAGCACATGCAAGGTTCTGGTTTCAATCCCCAATACTGCAAAGAAAACCAAACTGAAACAATGACAACAAAAACTCTGGCCCCAGGAAGACCAGTGGCCTTGGGAGTATCTAGAAAGTGCACCCTTGGCTTGGATCATTTGACAAAACATCTCAGACTCTGAAAAGAGATACTTGCCCTTTGACTCAACAAGCCTTGTTTATAAATGTATTACAAGGAGATAAGTGGCTATGTGTCCAGAGAATTAAAAACAAAGATATTGCAAATTGGAAAATAAATGGAAACAGTCTGTACCATATTAGTTTGCTAGGCCTGCCATAACAGAGCAACACAAACTGTATGGTTTGACCCATTTTGTTCCATCATCCCAGATGTGGTACACCTAGAGAAACTTAAGTTGAGCAACAAACATACCTCTCAAAGTAACTCTGAAATAATTATTGTGTTTTTGGAAGTCTGTTGTTTTTGAGAAACATAATAGTTGAATGATAAGAATGTACACGTACGTATTTCATATATGTATGCAACTATGTATAAAGGATTTATGAGGGCTAGGGTTGTGGCTCAGCAGTAGAGTGCTCGCCTAGCATGTATGAGGCCCTGGGTTCACTCCTCAGCACCACATAAAAATAAATAAATAAAATAAAGGTATTGTGTCCAACTACAACTAAAAATATTTTGTTTTTTAAAAAGGATATATGAGGCCTCTCTCCTTGACTTATATATTGTCGTCATCTCCCTGTATCCTCATGTGGTCTTCTGTCTGTAAATGTCTCTGTGCAAATTTCCTCCCAAGACATCAGTCCTATTGGATTAGAATGCACTAATGACCTCATTTTAACTTAATTCCTTCTTTAAAATCTTATCTCCAAATACAGTCACAGTCTGCAGTTTTGGGGATGAGCATACAATTCAGCCCATTAATGCAACCTCATTCCAGAATTGGGAAGCAAGTAAATTATGATACATTCATACAAAGGTTCAATTACATATTTTATTTCATGTATGTATTTTTTTAATATATTTTTTAGTTGTAGATGGACATAATACCTTTATTTTTTTTTAACGTGGCACTGAGGATTGAACCCAGAACCTTACACGTGAGAGGCAAGCATTCTACCACTGAGCTACAACCTCAGACCCTTATGTATAAATTTTTGATACAGTTGTTCCCTGGTATCCATGGGGGACTGGTTCCAGGACCACCACATATACCAAAATTCATGAGTGCTTAAGACACTTGTTTAAAATGGTGTAATATTTACATATAACCTACACATATTATGTGTATTTTAAATCATATCTAGATTATAATATGTGGTAGAAAGTAAATGATATGTAAATAGTTGTCATATTGTATTATACATGTTCAGTACAGATACAATTTTTTTTATATTGGGTATTAAAACCTGGAACACTTTACCACCAAGTTCCATCTCCAGCCCTTTTTATTTTTGAGACAGGGTCTTGGTAAGTTTCTTAGGACCTCCATGAATTGCTGAGGCTGGCCTTGAACTCACAATCCTCCTGCCTAAGCCTCCTGAGTCATTGGAATTACAGGTATGTGTCACCGTCTGACATGCAAATTCAATAAAACAAACAAACAATAGTTGAGATCTGTAGGTGGTTGAATCTGTGAATGCAGAACACATAGTGACACAAAGCCAACTGTACTGCCATTAAAAATGTTCTGAGAATAATACATAAACATGAAAGAATTTTATGACATAAGATATCAGTGAAAAGAACAGGCTTTAAAATAACATGAATATTACTCTCTTTTCATGAGTAAAATACATAAACAGATACAAAGAAAAACGGTTGGAAAAGTTGATTACAATTGGGGAATCATATGGATGATTTTACTTTATTTTATTGATTTATTGCTTAACTGTACTTTTAATATTCCTATACTAAGTCTGTATACTATTTTAAAAGACCTCTCCCAGCCCCTGCAGGCATCTGTGCAGATACAGAAAGACAAAAGAGGGAAAATCTGCCCCATGCCAAAAGCATGTTTTAGAGAACTGTTCTCTTGTGGTGTGGTTTTCCTCTTAAGCCATTTCTGCTTTCAGTTGCTAAGGTGAGTTTCAGTGGGATTTGAAAGTTTATTCGGTGTTTTGTATTCTGTGTGTGTTTGTGTTTGTGTGTATACGCGCGCGCTCGCTGGGGAAAGAATCCAGTGGCACTTTACCACTGAGCTACATCTCCAGCCCTTCTTATTTTTAATTTACAATCCTCCAGCCTCAGCCTCCTAAATTGCTGGGATTATAGGCATGTGCCACCCATTAGGCTTATTCGGTTTTCTCTTTTTTAATATTTATTTTTTAGTTATAGGTGGACACAGTGCCTTTATTTTATTTTTATATGGTGCTAAGGATTGAACCCAGTGCCTCACGTGTGCTAGGCAAGCACTCTACCACTGAGCCACAAACACAACCCCTTATTTCAGTTTTCTTTACTGCTACAATTTTTCCCTATAGTAATGAGCTAACCATTTAATGTGCAGTGAAGTGCTCAGTATACTTTTATTCCTTTTTGCAAGCTGACAGGAAGATTTTTGCCTAATCATAAGACATTGCTGAAGCAACAACATTATACTGAATGATTAATCTTGATTTAGGATTTATGATCAGACAGGCTCTCAACTCTATTTTCAAATTTGCATATAAAATTTAAACATGGAGTGGATTCCCAAAAAAAAGAGGGGGTACCAGAGCCTTGATATATGTGATTTCTAGCTTTGGTGGCACAAGTTCCTATTCTTATCTTATTCATGGAAGAATTGACTGCAGACATTTTTCTTCTTCTAAAGGTTTTTATTTTTTTCAGAGGCTGACTCTACTGCCCATTATTTTCTTCAAGGCCTGTCCTTCCTTCACTTCTGTAGTTTGGATAACTTATGCACAAAATAGGTATTGTTCAAATAAAAGGGCAATACCTAAGTTAAGACATAATAAAGTAATTCAAGGTTACCTGAGTACATGTCTCCACATTCTGTGCTTTCACTTTGCATAACATACCTATGTGGCCATTGGAACTCTTGTTCATGAACTTTGTATTCTGTGTGTGTTTGTGTTTGTGTTGTGTTATATATCTAGTCACTCCTCTGATTTTTACATGGAGAGGTGATGAATTTAGCCATGTTGCACCTGTGTATGTGGTGTTATACAATAGCAGAACTTGAAAATTTTATCTTACAATAAAGGGGATATCAGAGTTATTAGCACCTTACTAATAACTCTAACAAGTCTTGAGAATGCCTCTAGAACTGAGAATTCTCTGCAGAAGTGAAAGAGTATAAATTTGGGGAGTGTCATGAGATTCACAGAAGAGAGAACTATATATAGTGAAGGTTAAGACAAGTTCCAGGACAGCAACCCTGATTAGGAACAGAAAGCCATCAAAGAAGACATAGTAGGAATAGGAGGAAAGATAGAGGAAAATGAGGATTGTGCAGGAAATGTTCTGCAAATAATAGAGTTTTAATAAAGAATGGATGGAGTACCTACAGAGCATGTGCAAAACCCCTGGTTTGACCTCCACTGTATAGAAAGAAAACAAAGAATGAAAGGACTACAGTGAGATAGGTCTCAAAGAGAGGAAGAAGGAACAGGTCAGTAGGCTGCAGACAATCTTTGAGAAGCTTGGTTGTTCAGAAAGTGAATTAGAAAAGGCTGAAAATAAGTGTTAGTTGGCTGAGTGGAATTAAGAAGATGAAGGAAACTTTTCATGAATTTGTTAGTGACATGAAGGTAAATAGTGAATTATGCTAGAAGAAAATCAACTTTCAGAATTTGTGCTCAGATTAAAGTTTTTCCAGTTGATTTTCTTAATGATATGTTAACATTCCATCCTTTTGTTTTATATCATATTCTTTAGGTTGTGCTTCATAGGCCACTTCTTGTCTTCAGTTTCCCAAACAGGTGTTTCCATAGATATATGCATTTTCAGAGCAGAGTAATGAGCATGCCCTCCAGAGTCCTCCCATTTTGCTTTGATCCAGGATTAAATTTGAGGTGATGATTATTTACATCTATTGTTTACAGGAGTCTTGGTGAACAGCATAGATAGTGCAGCATCTAACTGCACTTTTGTCAGAAAGTATGAACTAGGATACTTTTCTTCAGATGAGTTCTTGCAGTGACCTCTTAGCCCTTCACACTATAATAAGGGAGTTGGTGAGGATGTAAGAAGGGAAAAGAAATTGGGACATTGCAGAGGCCCCTCTTACCCAAACCCTCTTGAATCTTGTTTGATCTTTTGTCAGATAAGACATTAGATAAGACATTATCTATGTATAAAGAAAGAGTCCCATAGCTATGTCTTTTCTCCAGGCTGACAGCTCCTTGAGAGCATAAACCATGTGTTCTTTGTCCTGAATCTAGCACAGTGTCTGGCAATAAATATCTGTTCAAACAAATTCATAGTCAGCCATTTACTTGCTTACCACTATTATTTTAGAGATAGATACCTTTCTGTTACTAATATGGGATACAATAAAATTCTATTAGTGTCACAAGTCTTAAATACTGATCTAATGTTATTCTAAAATATTAGACATGAAAGAGACCTTAGAAATCATTTAACATAGGATGGCTTCATTTTGTGAATGGGAAAACTGTAGCCTAGAGTTGTTAAATACTTTTCAAAGCTACTTAGTGGCAAACTAGTGCCAGGAGAATCCAGGTCCTCCCGACTCTTTTTGTTACTAAATACCTCTAAGCCATTAAGAAGTCTCCTTTTGCTGGGTGTGGTGGTGCAGGTCTGAAATCCCAGTGACTCAGAAGGTTGAGGCAGGAGAAGTACGCACTCAAGCCAGCCTGGACAATTTAGCAAGATCCTGACTTTTTTTTTTTTAAGTTGTTGATAGAACTTTTATTTTTATTTATTTATATGTGGTGCTGAGCAAGTGCTCTACCACTGAGCTACAACCCCAGCCCCAAGATCCTGTCTTAAAATAAAAATTACAAAGGGCTGGGAATGTAATGCTTAGTGCTCAGTGGTAAAGCACCCTTAGGTTCAAATCCCTAGTACCACAAAAACAAAATGAAAAGGAGATTAAAGAAAGAATGAGGAGGAGGAGCCTGCTTCTGCCTTAATGTTATACTTCTTCTTTTCTTTACTTCTCTTTCATCACATGCTTTTTTTCTCCTTACTTGGACATGAGATCAACATTCCAATCAGAGAACCTGGAACTTTTGAGAAAAACAAAGAGTTGTTGTGTTATGGGCCATCATGAAGGAGGTAGAGGCATCGGAACTTTATTTTTCTGTAGAGGTATTATGTTTATTGACTTTGACTGTGAGAGCCTCACCCAGGTACAGGCATCTTTTCTGCTCAGTGGATGCACTAGAAATTCAGGAGACCTGAGCTCTTGTCTTGCCTCTGTCCTTCAGAAAGGTACTTTTCCTCTCTGGGCCTCATTTTCCCCATTTGTAAAAATGTAGAACTTGGACTTTGTGAGTTCTAAAATGCTTTTGGCCACAAAATCCTACGATTCTACCTTGCTAATTAAAAGGATTTAAAATTTTTTTCCACCTTTAAAATACAAGCCACACCTAAACCCCATGGAATTTGATCATCCTTACCTTTTTGTGTGAATGTTGACAGGCCTTTTCTGCTCTGCTTGGTATAACTGGAATGATTTAGTTTTCATTTCAATGGTTTCAATGACTATTTTCCATTTGTCATTCCACCGTACAAGTAATTGGCACAATGGCTAAAGGTGATCTATGACTCAGTTCCTTTGGGTCCCTTTTCAAGTGTTACTTTGAAATGTCTGGACCTCCTCTCCACTGTCACTCACTCATCCAGACTTGCATGGTAACCATGGATCCAATCTTCTTTTGCTTTGTGTGAAACTGAGAGAGGTTATAGGATCTCTTCATGATCAGGGATTCAGGGAGATGTCTGGAAGGTGGAACATGTTCTGAGTAGAGGGAGGGAAAGCTGCCAGGTTGTTAACTCTGCTATGGTAGAGACTAGGAGTTGCAACCTGACTCTTCTCCCCATGGTGGGGTTACCTACTGGCTTTGTACTGCCTCAGCAAAGTCCCTATACATATTCTGGCAGCCTGTCCTTTGCCTTCTTCTGTTTTATGTGATTATACACCCAGGAATGGAAAACCAAGAGATCAGCTTTCTGGCTGCTATTGAAAGAATGCCTGTTTGTCGGAGGCAGAGACCTGCCTTATCCTGAAAATTACCCTGATGCAAAAGCTGCAGAACACATCATTATTTGTTACCTGGACTTAAAGAACGAAGGTCTAGTGTCACATTACTTGACCTTCAACAGGCCCTTCTCTCTTGGATTGACTGTTTCACACTATCAGTCTGTCACTCAGTAGCATTTCTGAAGCACTTGCCTTAAGCATGAAGGGAAGGTCAAAAAGAAAGAGAAACCATGATCTCTGGCCTTGAGGACTAAAAATTGCTGTGAAAGAATTAAGAATGTATAGAAACACTAATTGCTATATAAACAAGTGTAAATTAACACAAGCAGAATATTTCCAACATGGATAGCTGTTAACTGACTCCACCCTGAGCGGAGTCAAAAGACGATTTTTTGGAAAAATAATCAATGCAAATTTAATTGAATACATGAGCATACTTAGAGAACCTAGGGACAATTGTTAAAAGATGAAATGATTAAAGAAAATTCCACTGTGTCATACTCTAGGAAAAAAAAGACGTTAACAAAAGATCGCATGGTAAGCATGTAAAAAAGGCTTGGAGAGGGGCAGAAAGAGGCATTTAAACGGGAATCTGTAGAAATACACCTAAAACCAATATAAGAGATCTGGGTCTGATAAAATTAGTGGCAGAGAGCCATAAGAGGCTCTTGAACGTGGAGGTGACATGTGAAATTGTCCGAGGAAGATTCATCTCCCTGCTGTGTGTGAACTAATATGGAAAAGTCCGTGGCAGAGTCCAGGTTAGAGGTGCAGCTGTGGAGATGGAGTGGAGATGGGCCTGTCAGCAGCACTCCTCCAAGGCTAGGCAATAGTAACAGCCAAGATTCACTGAGTGCTTACCATGTGCCAGTCAAAGGACCGAGAGCTTGTTATATGAATCAACAGGTTCAAACCTCAATAGAACGGTGTGAGAAGTTAAATCTTGCTCCAGATCATGCAGTTGTAAGGGAGGAACTGGCATTGAACACAGGCACTCTGGCTTCAAAGCCACTATGCAGGACTGCCTCCCTGAAGTCAAAGACCAAGGGAAACTACCTGAGTACAGGGGCTGAAGGCATGACCAATATGCCTAGATTCAAGCCCCTGGATTGCATCCTGTCTCTGGCATTTAGCATGTATTCTTGAATGATCCACTTAAAATTCTATCCCTCCTTTTCCTCATTCATAATCATGGGGATTATAAATAATATTATAACCCTTATAGGGTTGCTATAAGGTTTAAATGTGGTCTAGTGTGTATAGTGGTTGGCCAGTGCCTGACACACCGTGAGAGTTCACTAAATGCTAACTACCAATACACTCATTATTCTCATCCTGTCTTAGAACATCAAGCCCCGGCAGGCTAATACTGTAACTGCCAGACCATGGAGAAGGGGACGTTTGGGTTAAGATTATTTACCATCCCAAATTCTTCTGTTCTTGAGTTACAGAAGATTTGGGATGGGTAGAATTACAGTGAGGGAAAAGATGAGAATCTGGGGGTAGTTCCTAAGAGAAGAATGAAATAAAGAGCTTGAAGAAAAAATGTTAGAAGTGAAGGAACCTGAGACTTTGGTTAATGTAGAATCCCTTGGGTTGAGGGCAAGGAAGACTGGGACTGCCATTTTATTAATAATTTACATCTTGAGCATGAATTCAACTTCCCTTTTGGTTTCCTCTTTTTCATCCTCACTATTAATAGACTATGCACAGATTGAGAAGTAATCTATGTTGCAACACTTCCTTGGAACTGTATTACTTAAAATGGAGTCATTTGAAGGACTTTGCTTTAAAGAATACAAAAATACCAGTTGCATGATAGGTGGTTGTCATCATTCATAGGTCAGCGGGATGTTAATCCACTGACACTCTTCTCCTTAAGAGAGGTCTTCAAAAAGAGGTTTTTGTGCCTCATGTGAAATAACTACTTAGAAGCTGAGTCAAACAAAGATTCTTGTTTTCTACATACCAAGTCTGGGCAGGCCTATGCTTTCAATACATCAGAGGAGTCAACTAAGCTCTTTACTCCACGGGAGGGGCAAGTGGTTAAATTTTTACATGTTAATTTCCTAAATCATCCCACTTGGTGCCATGGCTCAGTTACTTTTCTCAACTGACTGTGGACAGTATTAATAAGGATTAAGCTATATCCCACTGTGTGTAACTGGAGGTAATGCTCTTGCACTCTGCCCTTCTAATTCATTCTGTATTCTGGTGTGAATAAGTGATACGGAGAAAAGATAGTGCTAATCAAGTGACATTAGTATTCTGTTTCTGTTTGTTTACTAGAGGTTACTTTTTTTTTTTATTAGAAATTACTTTAAGAAAGCTGTGACCAAAGATAATATCGAACACATCTAGTTGCATAAAATGAACATTTTTTGAAAAATGCCATTGCCACAGTATTACAGAATAAGGTTAAAAAGTTCATTCAAATGCATGAAAATTGGCAAGAATAATTATCCTGCTTATGCTATCTTAAATTTTCAGACAATCAATATGTAGAAAAATTTTAAATTTTGTTTTAATATTTCTTAATGTATACTTCTTAGAAATAATTTTCTTTTGAAAATAATTTTAAATGGAATTATTTTTGATAACTACTAATTAAAACATTTTTATTTAATATAATAAATATGCTAAGTAGTTACTTTTTATTGGTTCTTTTTAGTTATACATAGCTATAGAATCCATTTTGACATAATTATAAAAGCATGGAATTATAAAAACATGGACTGAATTGTTCAAATTCAGTTCCCAGTACCTCTTCTTCTCCTTCCCTCCTCCCACTCCTTGCTCCTTTCCCTTTGTTGTTCTTTCTGCCATTTACCCATAGTTATTGTTTAAATTAATTTTTTATGGAGGTACACAATGGTGAGAATCACTGTGGTATATATGTACATAGAAAAGTTATGTCAGATTCATTCTACTGTCTTCTGTTTCTTTCTCCATCCCCCCACCTCCCCTTTGTCTACTCCATTGAACTTCTATCTCCCCACCCCTCTTTGTGGATTAACTTCCACATATCAGCGAAATCATCCCCCCTTTGATTTACATTAGTGTTCTTTTTTTTAAAAATAACTTTGTTTTTGTATGTAGTGCTGAGGATTGAACCCAGTGCCTCACACGACCCCAGCCCCTACATTAGTGTTCTTATCATCATTTGCAAGTATTTATTGACAATGATAGAGTATTTGTAAAGAGCCCAATATCTGGTACATAATAGAAGCTCAAATTTTGTTGCCTAAGAGCTAATGTTTGGACTATATATTTGACAACATGCAGCATTTAACTGTATGTCGGTAAAGCAAGACTCAACTATATCTACAGGGCAAAAGGACAAGAAGGAATGAATTAAGTGCAATATTATTTGGACATTTTCTTTCTTCTGCTTCCCACTGTTAGGAATTCCCAGCTCTGGTTCAGTAGTCATGAAGTGATTGCTGTTACGCAGCAATGATTGGTGTCTGTGAGCTCATGATGAGTGGTTATTATAGAATTTAAAAGGGCAAGGCATATTTCATGGACCAGTCCTCAGCTACCTTCATCAAGCTGTCACCATAGAGACAGAAAACTTAAAGACTTCTTTACAATCATTTTGGAAGAGAAATGTCTATTTCTGGCTGAGTTTTGGTCTCTCTGGAATGGAGTTTATAAAGAAGTTCTTACTGTCTGCTATGTAGTAAGGAATTTAAGGAGAGAATATGGAGCAACCTTATGGGGTAAGATGATCAGCAATTAAAAAAAAGAAAAAGAAAAACCTACTTAGATAAGCATGATGCTAGATCCTACAGGTCATTTATGACCTGGATATAACTCAGGTACTCTAGAAGTTACTCATCTTCCTGCCCTATGACCTTCTTCTCTCTGGAGTATGATTGAGTAGATTCTTTCTCTAACTATTCTCATAACCTGTAGGGCAAACACCACCTTGAGGTTGGATCTCCTATAAACAGTTAAGTCATAAACTCAGATATCAGTTACCAAAGATCATGTGGTTTAGGCAGCTGTTTTTAACTGATAATTCCTTCAGTTCTTATAGATAAATAAGACCAAGGACCTCTTTGTAGGTTTACATTTTTGCCTCTATAGCAATACCAATCATATAGCTTCTTCAGAGAATTTAATTTTGCTTTCTAGAAAAATTAGGAATTTAGTCTTTAAAATGGCCTATATTAGCATTAATTATGAAGCCAGGTAGGACCCATGAAAAAGTAGAATTTATTTCAGTCTGTTTTACCTCTTAGAACAATAATTCCATAAGGAAAGTACTTCATTAAATTCTGCTGACATTTAAAGCTTATAAAATGGGTGTGCTTGGTTCTTTTTAACCACATTAAACTTTTTTTCTGTGGATGATTCCAAAATTGCATTGCAATCTATCAAATTTTAAAATGTATACTTTTGTAAATCACATTTCACTTCAAGGAATTTCCTCCAGAAAAAATATTCCCTTAAATGAAAGTCCATGTTGACCTTGAAGCATTTGCCCTAATTCCTTCATTTGGCTGCAAGACTATTAGGAAAGAGATTGGCAGATTCTCTTCTGTAAAATTCAGCATCACAAAAAATAACATTTGAGGGTCCTACAATGAAGCAGGTGTGTCTTTGTATGATTATTCCAAAGTGAAGCCCAACAGGGGACTAGGCTAGTGTGAGTACACACAGCTAACATTTGAGGAATGTCTCAATTATGAAAGCAGACACCAAAACAAAGGAATTTGGGGAAAACAGAAACAATACAGGAAGATAAATCATTTCCATGATAAATGAATAACAATGGGATGCTATAATGAAAAAGAATAACCAGGACAGGTACAGTGGTGCACACCTGTAATCCCAGTGATTTGGGATGCTGAGACAGGAGGATTGCAAGTTTGAGGCCAGCCTCAGCAACTTATTTAGGCCCTAAGCAACTTGGCAAGGCCCTGTTTCAAAATAAAGAACAAGGACTGGTGGTGTGGTTCAATGGTAAAGCACTTCTGGGTTCAATCTCCAGTACCAGGGAAAAAAAAAGAATAGACAAATACTATATGATTCCACTTATTTGCGGTACTTAGAGTAATCAAAGCCATAGCAACAGACAGTAGAGTGGTGGTTGCCAAGAGCTGGGGCAGTGAAGGGGATGGGGATATTATTTCACTGGATATACAAGTTTTAGTTTTGCAAAATAAAGAGTTCCGGAGATGACTGCACAACAATATTAATGTATTCAATACCAATGAGCTGTAGATTTAAAATTGGTTCAGATAATAAATTTATGTGTATTTTACCTTTTTAAAAATACTTTTTAAAAAGAGGAATAGCTGGTGAATAAAAGGAGCTTTTGGAAATAAAAAATATGATTACTGAAATAAGAAATTCATAGAAGGTTAGGAGATGAAGACAAGGAAATTTCCCAGAAAGTATAAGATGATATATAGGGGTTAGAGTTGTAACTCAGTGGTAGAGCGCTTGCCTTGTATGTGTGAGGCACTGGGTTTGATTCCCAGCACCACATAGAAATAAGCAAACAAAATAAAGGTCCATCAACAACTAAAAAATATTTTTTTAAAAAAAGATGATGTATAGATGTAAAATAGAGGACAAAGTTAGATTAATTAATCCAGGAATCCCAGTATTTCCTGGAAGATGGAGGGAGGAGGGCAGATGGAGAATGCACTGGGAAGAAGAAATAGAGTATATTGGTCTCTGATATAATCTGATCAGAGTCCCAGGAGCAAACCTAATTCACCCAATGTGGTTTGGATAAAGAGATTTTTGTGAAGGTACTCCCTACAGAGCAGTAAGCAGTAAGTAAGGACTAAGGAACAAGCAAGAGTCATGGAGTTTCCAGAGACCAGCAATAACAGGAAGCTATTGCACTCCCAGGGTGGAAAGGGCAGGAGAGGTAGTATAAATGGACTCCTGGAAGAACCCGAGCCAAGGAGGAAAGATCTCCTAGTGAAAGATAGTCTAATACCCAGAGAGATGGCTCTGCAAGAGGGATAAAGAGGGGGCTGGGGGTGTGGCTCAAGCGGTAGTGCGCTTGTCTGGCATGCATGCGGCTCGGGTTCGATCCTCAGCACCACATACAAACAAAGATGTTGTGTCTGCTGATAACTAAAAAATAAATAGTAAAATTCTCTCTCTCTCTCTCTCTCCCTCTTAAAAAAAAAAAAAAGAGGGATAAAGAGGGACAAATGGCCCTACTAACCAAAAATTAGCTGGAAAGGTAGGGTGATGCACTCTGTAGTCCACAGGGACTACATTCTCAGGCCAGGGCAGGGCAGGGTCAGCATGTGACAGGCAATAAATTATCAAAGAGTAATACAGTGTCACTTTCCCATCTGAAAAACATCTGGTGTCCATCCTAGGGAATTAAAACAAAACAAAACAAAACAAACAAACCAAGGCTGATATAATGCACAATGAAATGTCAGAAAACCATTAACAAAAGATCCTAAAAGCTTCCAGAAGAGATCATATATAAGGAATCAGAAATGTGAATGGCATTGGATTGGTCAATAGCAACAGTGGATGCTGAGTGACAATGGAGCAATGACTTTGAATTTCTAAGGAAACATTATTTTTGAGCCAAATCATCAGTCAAGTATACACATAGTGGGATAGGAAAAAGACTTTTGCAAACATTTACTGTCTCAAAAAATTTACTTCACACACCCTTGCTTGGGTAGCAATTACAAAACTAAGAAGTAACCAAGCAAATAAAAAAAGGAAGGTACTTTTCTCAGAAGATGATATACAATCAACAAATATATAAAAAATGTTTATCATCACTAGCAATTAGAGAAATGCAAATCAAAACTAAGATTTCATCTGTCAGAATAGCAGCTATTATGAATACAAACAACAATAAGTATTTGTGAGCATGTAGGAAAGAAAACACTCATACACTGCTGGTGGGACTGCAAATTGGTGCAGCCAATATGGAAAGCAGTATGGAGATTTCTTGGAGAACTGGGAATGGAACCATCATTTGACCCAGCTATCCCTCTCCTCGGTCTATACCCAAAGGACTTAAAAATAGCATACCACAGGGACACGGCCACATCAGTGTTTACAGCAGCACAATTCATAATAGCTAAACTGTGGAACCAACCTAGATGCCCTTCAGTAGATAAATGGATAAAAAAAGTGGCATATATACACAATCGAATATTACTCAGCAATAAAGGAGAATAAAATCATGGCATTTGCAGGTAAATGGATGGAATTGGAGAAGATAATACTAAGTGAAGTTAGCCAATCCCAAAAAAACAAATGCTGAATGGTTTCTCTGATATAAGAAGGCTGACTCATAGTGGGGTAGGGAGCAGGATCATGGGAGGGACAGATGAACTCTAGATAGGGCAGAGAGGTTGGAGAGGAAGGGAAGAGGTATGGGGTTAGAAATTATGATGGAATGCGATGGACATTATTATCCAAAGTACATGTATGAAAACACGAACTTATGTGAATATACTTTGTATACAATCAGAGATATGAAAAACTGTGCTCTATATGTGTAAGAAGAATTGGAATGCATTCCAATTCTTCTTAAATAAATAAAAATAATAATAAAAAAAGGAAGGCCCTGGGTTGAGGGAACATGGAGTGCATGCACAGTCAAGACGTGAAGGAAAATCCCAGGTTGGGAGCTGTGTAGAAGACCCAGAACTACCTAGTTACCTAGTTCAGACAGATCAGGAGGAAAGAAGTCTCCATTAATATTCCTTTAAAGGTGGTGGTGGGGGGAACACACACAAAAAAACAAGTCATTCATCATTTTCAGAGAGGTTTAACAATTCTTTTGGGGGTTTGAGAATGGCAATGAAAATAAAGCAAATAATTTACTTTTTAAAAATCAGCCTTCTAGGAGCTGGGGTTGTGGCTCTGGCAGACCACTTGCCTAGCATGTGTGAGGCACTGGGTTAGATTCTCAGCACTGCATATAAATAAATAAAATAAAGGTCCATCGACAAGTAAAAACATATTTTTTAAAAAATCAGCCTTCTATGGGTGGGGCTGGGGCTGTAGCTCAGTGGCAGAGTTGCTTGCCTAGCACATGTAGGGCACTGGGTTTGATCCTCAGCACCACATAAAAATAAGTAAATAAAATAAAGGCATGCTGTCCATTTACAATTACAAAAAAAAGACTAAAAATAGATAAATAAAAATAAAAATAAGCCTTTAATATCCAGTGGAGCACACCTGGAATCCCAGTGATTCTAGAGGCTGAGAAGGAGGATTTCTTATAAATGGCTGGGCTGGGGTATAGCTCAGCAAGACTAAACAATTTAGCAAGGCCCTAAGCAACTTAGCAAGACCCTATCTCAAAATTAAAAATAAAAAGGGTTGGGGATGTAGCTTGGTGGTTAAGCGCCCCTGGGTTCAATCCCCAGTAAAAAAAAACCCAAAAAACAAAAAACAAAAAACGTACAAACAACAACAAGAACAACACATCAGCCTTCTAATAGTACTTGATTTTTAAGCTGTGTACATACAGCCTTTCCCCAACTTTGGTGCTGGGGATTGAACTCAGGGCCTCATGCATGCTAGGGAAGTCCTCTAACACTGAGCTATGCCCCCAGCCCACATATAGCTTTTATATAATATTTAAATGTAAAATGTTTACACAAGAATGAAAACATATTAAGTGTAAAAATATTATACCACTGTGATAGCAAAAAGTGAAAATAATCTAAATATCCAACAGTAGGAGATTGTTTAAATTATAACACTGCCAAATGATAGAATACCATACCATGTGCGCCCCCCACCCCCACCCCTGCCAACTATCCTCCTGTACTGGGGATTGAATATGTGGGTGCTCTACCACTGAGCTACATCCTCAACCCTTTTTATTTTATTTTGAGACAGGATCTAGGTAAGTTACTGTTGCTGGCCTTGAATTTGCCTCAGCCTCCTGAGTGACTGAGATTACAGGAGTATGCGACCACACCTGGCCAACATTGTGTATTCTTTGAAAAGAATGTGAATCTAGATATATATTGAGTTAAAAGTGTCCTATATATGTTTAAGGGACAAACAATTCCCTAGGTTTCAAAATTGTATTCATGTCTGGGATGTAGCTCAGTGGTATCACATTTGCCTAGTGTGCGTGAGGCCCTGGGTTCTAAAACCAAAACAGAACAAAAATATATAATATTATAATAATTCATAATATGATTCTATTTTATAAAGTAAAAAAAAATTCTTATAAATGGCTGGGCTGGGGTGTAGCTCAGTGATAGAGCACCTGCGTATCATATATGAGGCCCTGGGTTTGATTCTCAGCACTGCAAAAACAAAACAAAACAAAACAAAAACCCTTATAAATGTATATTACTTTATACATGGAAAAGTGGAAAAACGAAAGATTGGGGTCTGTGGAATTTTATTTTCTAATTAAAATTTTTATACTTAATTATTTGTAATGAGGATGTATTTGTCTCAGAAAAATCAGCACAGACAAATTTCTAATAAAATTACTTTGAGGCTTAGAAATCAATTTTTCCATAGCATCAGTTAACAATATTCATTCATCTCAGATTATTATGTGTGGTATTGGAGAGACAGAAATGAATAAAATATATTTCCTGCCTTTAATTTTATCATACTCCAGTGGAAAAGTTTTTAAAGTTCAGGAAATAATATTGAGTACCTGGCCCCATATGCCAGGCCTTTGAAACAAGAGAGACAGGAGCTTAATTCATAATTTACTGAGTACTTACTTCCTATGTCAGGCTCTGTGCTAAGGCAGGTAAGTAGTGGCAGATCCTTACATGGTCTCATTTGCTCACAAAACTGCAAATAACATCCACATGCTGAAAACCCTCAGAGTTATACCACCTGGCTTGAATTTGAGTCTCATCCATTCAACTGTCTTTTTGATGACTGTATTTATTTATTTGGTACTGGGAATTGAACCCAGGGTGCTTTACCACTGAATGACATTCCCAACCCTTTTCATTTTTTTAATATTTATTTTTTAGTTGTAGGTGGACACAATATCTTTATTTCGTTTTTATGTGGTGCTGAGGATCAAACCCAGTGCCTCACATGTGCTAGGTGAACGAGCACTCTACCACTGAGCTACAACCCCAGCCCCGTTTCATTATATAATATGTATATATGTTGTAGGTGGACATAATACTTTTGTTTTATTTGTTTATTTTTATGTGGTGCCAGGGATCAAACCCAGTGCCTCACACATGCAAGTGCTCTATCACTGAGCCACAACCTCGGCACCCCCTTTTCATTTTTTATTTGAGACAGGGCCACACTAATTTTCTGAGGCTGGTCTTGAACTTGCTGTCCTCCTGCCTCTGCTTCCCAAATCACTGGGGTTACAGGCGAGTACTACTTCACTAGGCTTAATGAGTCATAGAAAATTTATTCAAAAACAAACCCTCAAACTTAATATGTCCAAATAGAAACTGGTTTTAACACCAGGGCTGTTCCTCTCTCCACCCTGGTTCATCTCTACAAACAGACCATCTTTCACCCTGGTGTTCAAGACAGAAACCTGGAGGACTTCCCCAATGAAGTTCTCTGACTCTTGATCACCACCTAGAAGGTGGGTCTTGCATCCATCCACTTTTTTCCTTCTTTACAATTCTCCTTGTTTATACTTCTTGGCAGCAAGCTCCTTACTATTTTCCTTGCTGTTTCTTGTTCCTCTCTAAACCATTCTCTCTACAGTAGCCAGAAGGGATTCCCTGTATGGAAGCAATAGTAACAAACCCCAAACCAAACCAAAACAAACTAAGACAAATAAAACTGAAAATTAGTTAATTTTTTCATCCCCACATCTTCCTGGGGAGACTCTGGGCTCTGAGGCTTCTGTTGTGCTGATCTGTATTAATTGGCAGAAATGCAGAATGATGAAGTCAGAAAGGAGATACACACACACACACACACACATACACATATATATCACTTTAGTAAAGACATGGCATTTTTCAAGGAATAATTATGGACCTTAGTAGGTAAGAGAATGAGGACAAAGAAAGAAAAGTCAGGTCCAAGTCTGGCTTACTTTTTTGACAATAATATCTAGAGAAGAGAGATTGGAGACTGATGCTGTGTTATGATAAAAGGGGAAAAAAAAAAAACCTTGGAGACATAGATTAAGATTTTTAAAATTATGTTTACTGATTTATGCAAAGAAATTTCACTTCATGCTTATCCCATAGATTTCATAAATATTAGGTTGCTTTACTTTTCTATTTTTGATATCAGTTGTTTCAACAGTATGCTGATACAGGCAATGAGTGGGCCCAGATCTATTAAAAATAAACCATAGTACTTTGAATAAAATCTGAAACCCTTACCAGTGTCTAAAAGTCTCCGCATCATGTAGCCTCTACCTCTCCAGTCTCATCTCTGAACTACTCTCACTTTTGCTGACACTGGCCTTCCTTTGGCACGTTAAGCAAATACTGTTTTCCTTTCTTGGGCTCTAACATAGCTTTTCTGTTTGGAATGTTCTTTCCATGATGGCTTATTCTTTCAGGTCTCATCTAAAATGTCACCTCTTCAGAAAGGACTTCCTACCTACCTTAGCTAAATCTCTGTTGTTCTCTTTCATAGTACTGTATATTTTTTTTTATAGAACTTTGCAGTTGTTAATTCATTCACATATGTGGTTATGTGCACGTTCATGCACATGAGTTTTTCCTTGCTCATCACCTCCAGCAGATGTAAGTTCACCAGGACAAGGAGCTTATGGGTTTGTTCATCACTCTAGAGCCATCACAGTGCTCTGCACATAGAAGTTCATCAATGAGTTGTTGAGTGAGCAAACAAGCTTGACACTGAGAACGAACCAAAGATGCTGAACAAATAATTGTGTTATGATGACCACAACTTTTAGACCCCGGTAAGTGTTTCAGATTTTATTCGAAGTACAATGGTTTATTTTGAATAGATCTGGGCCTACTCATTGCCTATATTAGCATAGTGTCTCATTCAAATGAAACAACTGATACCAAAAACAGAAAAGTAAAGCAACCTAATATTTACTGAAATCTATAGGATGAGCATGAAGTGGAATTTCTTTACATCAGTCAAAAAACACGATTTAAGAAATCTTAATCTACGTCTCCATAGTGGTCATGGTGTTACTGTAAACTTAATTTTAGTGGAAAACAAGACAATCTAGTCTTCCCTGATCTAAAAATGGATTAGATCAGGTGAGAAGAGTGAAGTGTTCCAGGCAGAGGAAGTAGCAAGTTTAAAAGCCTCAGGATTGGAGTATGGGATATTTGGAGAAATGAAAGAATAGCAACATAGCTAGAGCCTTGAGAGGAAGAGGCAGAGGTGAGTGGGAAGTTATGGTAAGTCTCAGGCTATGGACTTTGTTTTAAAGGAAATGAAAAGGTTTAGGTAGTGAGTAAAGTTATTAGGTTAATGGGTGGGTTTCTTTTTTAAAAAATTATTTTATTAGTTGTTGATGGACCTTTATTTATTTATAATGTGGTGCTAAGAATCTAATCCAGTGCTTCACACATGCTAGGAAAACGCTCCACCACTGAGCCACAAACCCAGTCCATTTCTTCTTCTTTTTTTCCCCAATGCTAGGGTTAAACCCAGGGCCTTTACATATGTTAGACAAGTGTCCTACTATTCCCCACCCCAAGTTTGTGTTTTTAAATAAACAGAATAATATGTGGGGAATGGGTTATAGGTGGGGAATGGGATGCTTGGTGAAGTAGGGTAGGGTATATTGTAGAGATGATCTAGGAAAACTCGGTAGGTGAATGAATATATGAGAAGAGAGAGGTCCAGATAGAGGGGACAGTTAGATCTGGAGAATAGTGTTAGATTCTAGGAAGTTGTATGATTAAGATACAGCAACTCACTGGCCTTACCATAAGGGTAGGGTGTAGGGTAGCGAAGATCTACGAAAACTGGGTAGGTGAATGAATGTAAGAGTACAGGCCAGAGAAGAGAGAGGTCTAGATAGAGGGGACAGTTAGGTCTGGAGAATAGTGTTAGATTCTAGGAAGTCATATGATTAAGATACAACTCACTGGCCTTACCATAAGAAAGAGCAAGAGTCAAGATGACTTCCAGAGTGTTGATTTAGACCATAGAGTAGAAGGTTGTGCCAGCACCAAGATAAAGAAAAACTGCACTGCAAGGGGAGCCAGTGGGAGGTGGATGAGTGGTGAGGATGATGATAAGGCTTGTGGTACATGTGAAATATATAAGAGAAGATACCAAGCAGACAGTTAATAGATGGCAGTGTGAGGGTCAGTGGAATTCTGGGCACAAATACAGTTATCAGTCTAGTGAATGAGTAAAGTGAGATGTGTATGTAGGGTCCTAAGGTACCTCACTATTTCAAGATCAGTGATAATGAGCCAGCAAGAGTGAGCTGGAGAGGTAAAGGGAATATGGGGAATGTGTGTGGGGCTACAGAAGGTCTTAATGACATGGTCTAAGATGAAAGTCTGAGTAAACTAGCAGTTAGATTTTAAGAAGAGTAACACTAAGCAATGTAAGTTCTGTTAACTCACCTGTTTTCCTGGATATCATATATCAAAATTTCTAGGGGGAAAAACACCTCTCCAAATCCTACCTTAAAAATGACTATCTAGGCCTAGTATTGTGGCTCAGTGGTAGAGCGCTTGCCTAGTACCCATGAGGCACTGGGTTCAATCCCCAGCACCTGGCCCCCCACAAAAAATACTAAATAAAGGTATTGTGTTCATCTACAACTAAAAAAATTTCTTTAAAAAAGGGCTATTTTCATGTATTTTATCATCTAGTATTTTATATGCATAAACATTTTTGCATTGTTGCAACTACAATGGATACATAATTTTGATTTTTTTTCCACTTTAAGTGAAAGGAATTTATGGCTTTATAATTATCATTTTAGTAACTGTATAATGTTCCATTCAATCACATTTTAGAGATTTTTATGAAAGGATATGTCTGATTCTATTAAAACTATAGGAAAATAAACTTTTGTCACTATAAAATTCTTCCCTACAGCATGATCATTGTAAAGAGTTAAGCAAATACAGGAGCAAAATATTATTATTATTATTATTTCAGTACTGGGGATTAAACTGAGGGCCCCACAAGTGCTAGGCAAGCACTCTACTTCTGAGCTACACTCCCAGCCCCTCTTCTGAATTTTAAATACACACAAACCAATTTCTATATGTTGCCTTTTGCCTACAACTTCATACAGTTACATTTCAACCTTGAAAAGAAAATGGAAAATTTGAATTATATCCTAAGATGAGCAAGGTTAAACTAGAGGAAGACATGTTTATTTCATTGATCCTTGAAATACAAGGACTTTCTTCATAAACTAGTAACAAAGATCAATATGTCACCTTGATGCACACTGTTTGCTTTGACTCTTTCACAACAGATAAGGCAGTCAAGGGCAAAAGTAAATGATGCTTTTATTCATTGCTATTAAACCTTAAAAACAAACTAAATTGTTCCAAGGTATCCAAATTTCCAAGCAAATTCCTAAATTTTATTTATATTTTTTAGCCTTCTTTACTGATTTCATGCTTTCAAAGCTTTTACATCCTCACAAATATCCTTTAGTACAAATTGGCTGAAATGATTAATACTTGCTTCAGCTGAAGTGTTCCTTCTTATTTGTTTAAAGATAACCCCTAAACTGATGAATGAACTGAACTGTCACATGATAAGAAAAAGGCACTTAGGATTTGAGTTTCTTGTAGGAAAGGGTGAAACAATTCCACCAGATCTCATGACTCAGTCAAGGACAGTTTTACTCTTTGATCTAATAAACTTCTCTTTTAGAAACCAGTTATTTAGCTCAGAGAAGCTAAAAGACTCTTCTTGCCACCAACAGTCTTTAATTTGGTGATATTCAGAGTAACTGAACAGAGAGCCTAGGATACTAGAGCTGCTCGATTCCTTTTGGCTTAACTCAGTTACATAAGTATAAAGCTCCTACTTTGTGCAAGACAAAGTACCATGTACAGTATCTATAACATTCTTACTTAAAGACATGTCTCCTTCTCATTAAGATCAGACTTAATATTGTATATGGGTCTTGTTGGCAGTTTCCTGTGTTCCTCTTTAGTGAGCAACTATTTTGGTCTTCCCTCCAGGTTGTTGAGAATATGTAGTAATGCCAGGTCTATCCAGAGTACCAGCCAACTTAAGGCAGGTTCCTGGGCTAAGGACTGGGTTTCTTTTTGTGTTGCGGGGAGAGAGGAGGAGAAAGGGGAATGGATGGTAAGGAGAATTATGAGCCTCTGAATCATTTGAGATCCTAGAAATGTTGACTACCTTCTATACACCACGTTCTCATTGAACCCTTGGTTAATTATCAGAAGTGTATGAAGGAGACTATATCATTCAACTGCATTTTACAGATAAGGAAACTGGCTGGTGACCACGGTCAGAGTAAATGCTGGATCTGGGATCCAAATCTCTTTTCTAGGTCTTCAAAGGCTTTCTGCTACAGTGTATAGGGACTCAGTTGGTGTATAGGTCTATAGCCAATCATACAGTACCCATCACCTTCACATTTTTACAGGACAAAATCTATCTAGAATGTCTATCTAATAAAGAAGCAAAGAGAAAAGAAGTCATGAACATGCCTGTGAAGGGTGTGGGTCTACCTTTTTCCTTTTTTGTCTTGATGAGGAGCCCCTTAGGTCATTTTAGAACAGGCTTCAATGCCTGCCATCTGGATTCTGTACCCATATCACAAAGACTTGTTTCCTTCACTCAACTAAAATATGAATGGCTGTCCTAGTTCCGTCTCAAATAATAGTTGTGAAGGTCAAATAAGGCACTAAACTGTAGCAGACATCCTTCCAAGATATTGGGAAATATGAAGTAGCTACTTAAATTCCTGATTACTTGAGTTACTTGAGAAAGCAATAGTATTTGGTAACTGAACTTAATTGATACTATCTAAAATCACATTCTAACCAGCAAATTTAATCCAAGATTTGGCCCTTTGTAGAGTTTTTTAAAGACAAGGAAAAAAAAAAAAAGAGTAGGGTATAAAATGCCAGTAAGAATAATTAAATTTCTTACTCTTTTGAGCCCTACCCCATAGATGAAATGAGGACAGAACAAAAAGATTTAGAAAAAAAGCCAGAGAGAGACACGCGTATGTGTTAATACACAGTACATAGTACTGTGGTAAGGAAATAAGTTATGGGGTAAAGGCTTCAGACTGTCCCTGGGGACCGCTCCCGTTCTGGGCAGTCCCTTTGGCAATACTCCAGAGTCTTGAGTCCCAGGGCTCCCCCCAGCGGTAAGGGAGAGACGCGTGTGATGAGGCGCGCACTTACGCGTACATTCACAAGTACACATACACACACACACACACGCACACGCACGCACGCACACACACGCACGCACATACGAGGCCTGCGTCCTCCGCTCCCCCTAGCCCCGGGGGGCGGGTCTCTTTCTCTTTAAAGAGCAGACGGTCTCCGCACAAACCCAGGCTCTCTAAGGCCCCGGGGGCCCGGGACCCGAGCCGCTCGCAGCCAATGGGCGCGGTGGAGCGGCTCGAGCGCGGCTGACGCTGCACCAATGGGCGCCCGCGGGGGGCGGGGGCAGCAGAGGAGACACTATTGTTGATGAGGAGCAGCGGCGGCGGCGGCGGCGGCTGCACCACCTCGTTACTGCCGGCCGCGGCCCAGTCTCTCCCCCGCGCCCCGGAGTCCGGCTTCGTCACTTGGTGGCGGGGACCTTCCCTCTGGCCCCAAGAATCCTCCCCCTGCAACCCAACAAGAGAAAACCCCCCTCGTCTCGCCCAGTCACCGGGGAGGGGGGACCATGTCCCAGCGGGTGAGGCGCAATGGGTCCCCCACGCCGGCCGGTGCCCTCGGGAGTGGTGCAGTCGCCACGGCTGGGGGACCCGGGAGCCGCCTGCAACCCATGAGGGCGACGGTTCCATTCCAACTGAAGCAGCAGCAGCAACATGGCAGCCCCACGCGGAGCAACGGCGGCGGCGGCGGCAACAACAACGGCGGCTGCTGCGGTGGCGCCTCAGGCTCCTCAGGCGGCGGCGGCAGCGGCGGCGGGGGCCCGCGCACCGCCTCCCGCAGCACGAGCCCCACGCGCGGCAGCGGGAGCGCGGCCGCGCGCACCAGCCCCACGGTGGCCACGCAGACGGGCGCGTCCGCGACGTCCACGCGGGGCACCAGTCCCACGCGCGGCGCCGCGCCTGGGGCTCGTGGAAGCCCCCCAAGACCGCAGCCCCCGCCGCCGCCTCCGCTGCTGGGTACCGTGTCGTCGCCTAGCTCGTCGCCCACCCACCTGTGGACGGGCGAGGTGAGCGCGGCTCCACCCCCAACCCGCGTCCGGCACCGGAGGAGGTCCCCGGAGCAGAGCCGCCCCTCCCCGGAGAAGAGGAGCCCGAGCGCCCCGGTTTGCAAAGCGGGTACGTATCGGGGCCGGGAGGCGAAGGCAGGAAAGGGTTCAGGGGCTCCGTGCCGGGACTGCGGCGTTTTAGCGGAGCCCGGGGCGGGGGCGGGGCAGGGGGCGGGGTGGGTGACCCCACTCCGGGAGTTCGGCCTTGCCTTTGCCGGGTGCGGGGTGCCCAAGCCGCCGCCCTTTGCCGGCCTCATTCATCCCTCCTCCGGTCCGGCGCGGGTCCCGGGCGGTGGAGGTGGCAGCTGCTAACCTTGTATGTGTTAATGATAAACCTGGGTTTCTCTTTTCCGCTGGTTACTGCTTATCCTCCCTTGAGGGTGAGGCTAGAAATGGTTTGTCACTTTGTTTTAATGACGTGATTAACGCTAGCATAGAGGATGTATGCTGCTAAGTGTTTCTGTTGAACAAAACAGTTTCAGATCGGGAAATTGCAGTCATTTGAACAATGGTCGATGGATCACTGAAGAGCCGTGAGGCTGGAAGCGTTTTTTTGCATTTCGTAAGACTTGATAAATGGATAGCAAGAAGTGACAAGCAGGATTCTTTTAGAAGGCTTATGGATTTTGTCTTGA